>NC_135722.1:108692233-109301233 GCF_964656455.1 Halichoerus grypus
GAGAGAGAGAGAGAGAAAGGAACTCTAGAGATTTTTAAATGACTTT
Source organism: Halichoerus grypus (assembly GCF_964656455.1). Lineage (NCBI taxonomy): Eukaryota > Metazoa > Chordata > Mammalia > Carnivora > Phocidae > Halichoerus > Halichoerus grypus. Next base: position 108,692,280 of record NC_135722.1, read on the forward strand.
TGCTTTTGCATATTACTAACATTTGGCATTGTCACTTTCTGTTTCTGTACATCTTATTTCTTCCTCTCCAGGTTGTTCAATTGCTCCTTTTTTAAATCTGAAGCTAAATGTTCTTTCCCACTTGATTTGTCTACCAATATTTCTAAGCTATTCTCTCTCCCTGTTGTTACTTCACAGTGAATGGTGGTGTCAGTGAGACAGCTTCCAACCTGCCATCATCTGTGAATATCATTAGTGTGGTGTTATTTACAACCTCTTTTAACTCACTAATGAAGATGCTGGGTAGACTGGACCATACATCAACTCTCTGGAGGTAATATGGTGAAAGTTGCCATTGTTCATTATCTTTCATTTTTAGTCCTTGGGCTACATTGCAGCTTGTATTTGAACTTGAGAAGCAAATGGCCTTGAGGCAGGCATCATTTAAAAAAAATCCATTCTAGGGGCCCCTGGGTGGTTCCCGTCGTTAAGCGTCTGCCTTCAGCTCAGGTCATGATCCCAGGGTCCTGGGATCGAGCCCCGCATAGGGCTCTCTGCTCAGCAGGGAGCCTGCTTCTCCCTCTCCCTCTGCTGCTCCCCCTGCTTGTGCTCTCTCTCACTCTCTCTCCCGTTCTCTATCAAATAAATAAATAAAATCTTAAAAAAAATTAAAAAAAAATAAAAAATCCATTCTATACCTGGTTCTTTTAATTCCATAAACAAATTGTCATATGTATTCAACAGGATTTTTTCTTCATGATCCAATGACCGCTATTTTCTGAGATGGTACTAGTGCAATTCCAGGAGTGACTTGCCTTACTGCATCAAGTTTGTTTCCATGGCATGTGACATTCACAGGCATGGCAAATACAAAGGCTGAATTTCATTCTTTGTGCTTCTGCCCATAGGACAAATGGTGGTGTTCTCACATGGCATCGCTCCTTTAACCTCTGTCGCTTCACCATTTCATTCCTTTAACTTCCCCTGACCCTTTTTCCTTTTGCACATACCAAATTCTTTTCCACTTGGCTCTTATATCACTTCCCATTGCCTTCAGACAATTATTTGTTCTCTTTGTATTCCAGTTCCCCTGTATTCCAATTATAACTCTATTACCACACTTGTCATGTAATAGTGTACCTCGTTTTATTTACAAATCTATCATCGGTCTGGGCTGTGAACATCTGGAGGGCAGAAATCTTGTCATATTCATCTTTATTCCTTGGTGTTTAGCATAAAGTAGGCACTCAGTAAATGTTTGCTGACTGAATGAGTAAATTAATGGCCTGTTTATAGGGACATCAATAGAGAACTTAATTTGAATAAATCAACTTTTTATAAGCAATTTACAGCAGAATACTTTCCCTCCAAATTAGTTCTATTTATTAACACTTTATTAGAAAATGCCAAGTTGTCTCTACTTTTCTCCACACATAGCCTCAGTGTTTTTAATTGTAAAATGAACAAAAAAGCGAGTAAAAAAGCAAATAATGCATAGTTGATTACTGTTATTATTTTAAATCACAGAGACCCTTAGGTAACAGTATTTTTTTTTCTTTTAAGAATGGAAAAGAAATATAAAGAAGATGAGCCTTATAGCATATTTTTTAAAGTTCCTTAATGTTCTGATTTCAATAAGATGTTAGTGACATTTAGTATAATATAGATTCACAGCATTTGAACCTACAGCTATTGAACTGATATTTATTTGATGACTTTTGGATACTTTCTATCCTGTGTTTTATAATAAAGATTTGATTATATGTAGTAGATAATATTTGTTAATATGAATTAATGGAGTTGAGAAATTATTTTATCCCAAAGGCAAAAGGAAGAATGATTTCCTTGTGTTGACCAAAATGAATGAGGTTTTTCTTCTAATGTTATGTAATCTATATGTTTTGCTGATTTTAATTTATAGGTTGACATTGTTTTAAGTTCCAGGTAGAAAAAAAAATATAGGAAATACAAGATTAACATTAAATAAAAGGAAGACAGGTCTTTCAATGGGTCAGTAGTGACAGGTAAAACAGTCTTCGTGGAATAAAAAGAAATGGGATGTATAAAATAATAGTAATGTGTACTCCAGAAATGCACACTTATTGTGAGATTGCACTGTGTCTAAAAGAAAGAGGAAATGGTGTCATTACACCAAAGTACATGCTGTAAGCAAATGGGAAAAAAGGAAGTATCTATTATTTGGCTGAAATACTCCTAATCCCCATATCGTAGCAAATAAGTAAGTAAGGCTTGGCCTCACTCCACCTGTTAATTCTTTCCTGAATTAACAGACACCCTGTTTGACACTATAAAAGCCACTGTAGCCACTCTTTCAAGCTTCTAATGAATAGAACACACGGAAGCGCCAAAATATTATTTTAAATCTACCTTAGCTGCACAATAACCAAATAGCAGATTTTGGAGTAAGAAGCGTATGATTACTTATACTTTTACTTAAGTTCAGTTCCATTTCCATGACGCCATGTATTTCAGTAAAAGTAAATACTACAGATTTATTTTTCTATAGGATTCTAAACATCTATATTTGAGAACTTTTCATCTGTTTGCTTAATTTTTTCACTGCTGATCCTTACGTTTGTATTGAATAATCAGAAACCTAATCTAATGATCTGGCAGTATTTACAGCAGTATAAAAACCTTAATGGTACTAGGAAGCTTGGATTCACAAAATCACTCCCACATAAAGCAAATATTTCCTCCTCTGTGTTATGTTGCTGTTGCTACCAGGTGTTTAGAGAGTCACTGGGTTAAGCTTTTCACATGTAAATCTTACAGAGGAAGAAAAAGAATTCTTTTAACATAATTTAAAAGTTAAATGTCTATATTAAATATAGACATAAATATGACTAAAATATTAACATTAAATTATTAAGCATGTACCATAGCATTTCTGATGTTGTTCTATATGCTACAGAGACCATGAAGAATTAGATAAAATGCGCCCTGCTGTCAAAGAGGTAAAGCGCTCTAAAATGGTGGGTGAAAGACAATAAACAAGTAAATAAATAATATAACAATACCATGTCAGATTGCGGTCAAGGTTAGGAGGCAAACAGGGTGATAGGATAAGTGTGCTGGGAACTGGGAGATGCAGCGTGTGACATGTGCAGTTAGAAAAGGCATCCTGAGGAGATAAACTTGAGCTGAGAACCAAGAAAGAGAAGGAGTCAGCCATGTTAAGAGTTGGGGAAAGAGCCTGCCAAGCAAATGGGACCTTAAGTGCAAAGACCTTAAAGTGGGGAAAAGGCTAGGTTTTTGATGACCAGAAAGAAAGTGAGCTCTCCTAGAGCGGGTTGAGCAAGGGAAGAATGATTCAGGGCACTTTTGGAGAGGTACACAAGGACCCGATCACCAAACATGTCATTAAACAATATAAACTCCAGAGTTCAAATTTAGTGCCCATCCCATATGAAATTGTTACTGGTAGTAATCATTCATAACATTAAGAACGTATTTCCCAGTTTGCATTAAGTGAAATCTTTAGTTATGTTGTTCTTTTAACAAACATTCGTTGAGTACTGACCAAGTGCTAGACGTTGTTCTGCCCCAGAAATGGAGTCATGATCTAAAGGGAGAGAAGCCCCCTGCTTGTAATCACCTTTAATTCCCTTGCTTTCCTGACAGTGCTTTGAGTGCAGAAGACGACAGCTTCTAGGTTTCCCACTTGCAGCTCTATATTGCTGTTTGTTCTAATTTTGCTAACAAAAGTCTTCGTAGGTTTCGATAACTCTAGGAATAAACGGTTATCAGACTTCCCTTTCATTAGGGAAAAACATTCTCCAGTGAAGTCAGATTTTGACCTTGTGAGAATACAGCTCGTCACTTTCTGATGGAAACAGAAAATAATCATAGAATGTGAAGCTATTGACTGATCTTACATCAGAAATGGTATTCCTTATGACAGCTATGCCCCCAAAGTGGGCTGTACTCAGTCTGTTTCCTTTCTGTGGTAGGGTGGCACCCATCCATTCACTTCTTGGCACTGTTTACCATGAATGTTTAATAAGATGTAGAAGGTCTTGAGAAATGTTTTGAGGAAGACTGTCTTTTAAAATAAACCAGCATTTTCTACCTTTTAAGTAATTTGGCAAAAATAGCATAGAATAATTTTAAAATATAGACTTACAGAAGTCTCTTCATAACTTCCAAGCCCTTCCTATAGTAATGTGTACTCCAGAAATGCACACTTATTGTGAGATTGCTTCTCACAGGATTGATTTTTTAAATGCTAACAATTTTGTCTCCATCATTATACAGATCTGAAACTCTACGGGAATGGAAGAAAAGTGACTTGAGGAATGGTAATTACATGATCATAGTCAACAGTTTAAATATCTACAAACAACTAAGTAAATAGTGAAGATGATGGGTCTCGTGGGCACACCAACAGTGCACTCAGATCTCTATGTAGGAAGTGAAAAACCTCACTGAGGATGTCATTAGAGTACATTGCTGTGGGGTCTTAAGAGAGTTTAAACAAGGTTTGTTCTCTTTTGTTCTTTGTTGTAGGTATAAAGTGTAATAACTTTGATTTAGAGAAATGGTACTAGCAGAATTTTCATATATATGGAACTTGATTTGAAAAAAGTCATTCAATAGGATGCACCAAATGACTCCAAGGGTCACTTGGAGGATGCATTTCTCAAGTAACTTCAAGTATGATTTATAAAGACCATATATTGCTTCATAATCATTTCCATTTTATTTCTGTTTCTCCATTCGCTGTGCTGATATAGGCAACAGATAAGGTCACGGTGGGTCAAGAGTTTTATAGATGATTTGATTTTTAACCCAACAGCTGTGCAATCCCAAGAAAATAAATAGAAGGTGAAATCGTTGTAAGTGTACTCATAATTAGGGGTATACTTCAGCAAGCTAACTTCGGAGATACATCGCAAGATTCCATATCAGACCCTCTGAATTAGTGAATGCTGTGTCCTCCATGAAGCCGTCCTTCCTCCATATCCGCATCTGTGGTGGGAGTCCCACCTGTGCTTTGCCACAGCTTCTTGAGAAGCACCTCGATTTCCATACTTATCATGCTAAATTACGATACAGTATCAATGGCAAGGAATTTCTGAGGGCTTATTATGTTCCACTAATACATCACACCATATTATTAAATCCCTAAAACAAACAAACCTGTGGGGCAGATTTTATTGTCTCTACCAAAGGAAACCATCTCTGAGAAGGGAGAGAACTTATGCAAGGCCACGTGGCCAGGGAATTCTGAAAATGGGATTAAATTCCATGTCGGCCTTATTCCAAAACCCATTACTTCTCTTCATTGAGGTACAATTCTGTGTATTATTATTGGTAATTCTTCATGAGGTTAAGAAGCTTAAACACACACTGCGAGGTAGCTCCTAATTATTGGCCTCACCTTATGAAAGAAGCAACTGAGGCACAGTGAGGTCAGAGAGTGTTCAGTGTCACAGAGTTCACGAACAATGGGGTCTGCGATCCACGCCAGACAGCTGAACACCAGGGCAGGTATGCTACGCTTCCCCAGACGGCCACCACAATCACACTATTCCAGAAGGCTTTTTGGAATGAGGGAGACACAGAAGTGGTCTCCAGCAATATGCTGATGCCAGGCTCTCATCCCTGGACCTTCTCATTTCATGGTCCCAGGGTGCCCCTCAGGCTTTGAGGTGTTTCTGAGCTCCCTGGGTGATGCTAATGCATCCCGAAGTCTGGAAGCCACCATACAAAGACTTTAGCATAGAGTGTGTCCCGTCATGAGAGGATAATGAATATGACCTCTCTCAGTACTTTCATTATTATTGATGCTATCATGAGGCACTGGGCTGAAAGCAAAACAGATGGATTTCAAAGAATAAGGCAAAAAACAAAACAAAGTGAAAGAGAACAAGAACAAATGAATTGGTATAGGTCCCAGATATTTTCACTGTTCGTAAACAATTTTAAATACTGCTTTTATAGAAGGTAAACTAAGAAAAGAACAAAATAGAAGCTTAAAAGAACAAACAAATCAAACCACACAGACCTGAGACTCTGCTTTCAGTGGAGTTTGACTGGATTCTCTTATCCTATTTGAGTCACACACAATCCTCTTTGGTGCTTCCCATGGAGGTGGCTGCCTGGGACTTTCCAGGAATACAACCGCGTTGACTTACAGCTCCTATTTTCCACGAGCCTTTGAAGTTTGCTCTAGTGATTACTGACTCATCCACAGCTTTACAAAGAAGAAAATTATATTCGAGGGAGACAGGCAATGCTGAGCAGTTTTCAGTCTTTCTGTCATATTTCTAAACGGTTCCATCCGGAGGCAGAGCTATGGATTTGTTAAACTCTCCAGGTTGATTTGAGCCTTGTGGTGCTTCTGTTAAGTCTGTGTAGTACTAAACACTCGTGCTCATAACGATTATGCGACCAGTGAAGTCCTGGGCACAATTTCAAACAGAATGGGCCTCCCTTTGTTTCTGTCCATCCTTCAGCTGTGGCTCACTTTAGGCAAAGGACATGTGGCTGCTAATTTTAGTTAGCATATATGACCTTAGTTTCCTAAGGTCAGCTTGCTTTGGTGACTAGGAGGAAATGCATTTGTGAGTGTGTGAGGCAGAACAGAGGGGTTATTTTCACAATAATCTCTAGTCTTTATTTATGTTTACATCATATTTTCATATAATCTGCTAATTTTAACATGCTTTGTATGTGATATTTGAAAACCCTGAGCACGAAGGAAAATATTGACAATTTTGACTCTGAAGAAAGAGTGGAAATATTAATATATTTTGCCTTTTTTTCCCCCTCGCTCTATGAGTCTGTGTCACAGCTGAGGAGTGGATGTAGGCCTACAGCTGAAGCTAAATTTGCAATTTTTCAAATATCTTAATACTGTTGGAATATATACAACAACCTAAATACAACTCTATTATCATAATTACCATAACTGACGCTTCTGCCCACAAAGAGATATATTATGTTCCCATAATGTATTAGACAGAACAAATCTGTAAACGCCTGGGGCAATTTTGTCATGAACAATATATGACCTAAAAAGCAGGGTTTCTTCAATTTGGTTACAGTAAATGGATCCAAGCAAATCAGAATATTCAGAGCATGAATGTAATCAATTTGAGTCTAGCTATTCTGGTTTCGAAAAGTCAGCTCAATTATTTCCAGTCATTTAGATATTTCTTAACAAGAGAGCATTTTGGTTTTTAAACAGCATCACAATAAATGTGTATATTATATTACCTGGAAAATATATTTCTCATATCTGATTCTACACACAAATGTATAGAGTGAGACATACAATTCAAGAAAATTTAATTTTCCGTGCACAACATTAGCACATCAGCAGAAAGGCTAAAGTTATCTTACTCTTGTGTGTTAAATACATGTGTAGAAAAGAATGTCCCATTGGATTAACTGCTAAGATTTTCAACAGTTTTGCCAATTTGTGTCAAAGGAAAAAGGGAAAACCTTCCTACTTGGAGCTCAACTGTAATTTAGCCTATAAAATTTAGACTTACAAATAAGTTTTAATTTTTGGTGTTTCCACCAAGTTGAAGTTATTTTTCTTTCACCAAGCTGAAATTATTTTATACCATTAACTGCCTCATTCGTCATCAGAGGCTTTTTGTTATTTATGAGATTCAAAATACATGAATGAATGAATAATACATAAATTAGCAGAGTATCATCCTTTTCCTTATAAAAATCATGTGTTTAACTATAGAGCCTGCTTTTTAATTTGCAAAGTTTGATGTGTGTTTATATTAAAATGATTTATCTTTCTACCGAAGAGAATTTAACAGAACAATCTTTTAAGAGACCCTAAGCATCATGAAAGAATATTTTAGTCATTATTCTAAGACAGATTTGCTAGCTGACCTAGCAGAAGCAGTTTAATTCTGGTTAGAAGCTGGTTCGAACAGTCTTGAAGAGGGCCTACCTTGCCCCTTTGTTTTCATACTATTTCCTGGCTCCAATCACCTGCAGTCTGTTCCTGAGGGCTGTCAGGCTGCCTCATTTTTCTTTATATTTCTATATGCACATATATAAATATATATATGTATATATATGTAATATTTAACCCCACAACATGCAAGGATGGTCATTGCCATGCTAGCCAACCCTACAGTTGTGAATTACCTAATCAAAATCTCTTTTAATTCTTAAAAGCCCTCCTTGTTTTCCAAATTATTCTAATATCATCTTGTACCAATGAATTAACTCCTGTAGCAACATGCATACAGGAAACCCCAACTAGGGAGAGGCATTTCACCAAGCACAGAAGAAGACTGATGCTAAAAGTGAAGCAGGGATATTGGATCCAGCACCTGACCCTTTCATTTTGGAGGTCATATAACCAGAAAATTTTGGAGCAATCGGGGTAGTCTTGAGGTGGTCAGGAAAGGAAAGTAAGGGTCACAGCAAGAACCTTTCCCCAGCTAGGACGTTTTGCAGGGGAGCTAGTTCTAAGTGTAGTGTGGACTAGGAGCCACTCTGACCCCATCCCACTTCAGCAAAATGGATGGACTTTGGCATGTTGGCTGAGCATGTAAGTGTGAACCAAAAAAGCCACAAACTGAGAGACCAAGACTACGGTGTGTTGTATTAACAGCTAGGTAAACCACATCCTCACTTTACTATCAATGTATAAGCTTCTACAGAAAGTGTGCGGTCAGTTTTCAACAGAGACACCAAATGGTGTCACTAAAACCATTGACTCACCGAGGCCTACAATCAATGCTCACCCAACACAGCCATGCCCCCGAGTCCCTTCTCCCCAGTTCCACAGTCCACCAGTACAACCACGTCCTTGTAGATAGCCAGCTCCCCGGTCTACGTCCACGGTAGTCACGGGGAATGGCGACAGGCGCACAACACAACGTCAGCTACACCCTCGACTGCACGCTCCAAAGGGCACTCAACAGCTCCCAACCATAGCGTCATTCCTTCGGTGAGTTTACTTTCTCCACTTGTGGAGGCAACTATCTGCACCTACTTTTCCCTTGTCAATCTACCAGCATGGTCTTCCATTTCACCTTTGTCTCATGATCTCATCTCACCTTTCCTTGGTTGAGAGACACAGATCGAATAAAATGGTTGCTCACCATCCATCACCATGACCCGTACTTCCAGGAGGAAGGGAGCAGACCTGCCCTCACCAAGGCCCTCTCTTCTTCAGCTATGACCTCACCACCTCCCGTTATCTCCTGGGCTCGGCTCCTTTCCTTCTGCATTTCAACAGCTCCTCATCTACTCAATATTTTACGAAAATGCATAGACACATGCAAAAATCATCCATCTCTTAGAAATTCCTCATAATCCCGTGTTGCCATTCTGCTACTGCCCAATTTCTCTGTCTGTCTTTATAAAGCAAGACTTATACCGGGTACTCACGGTCTCCTTTTCCACATCTCCGGGTCTCACCACTCCACCAAAACGTCCTTTTCAAGGTTGCCAGTGGCCGCAGGTGTTGCTTCATCCACTGTTTTGTCCACTGTTCACATCCCTGTTCTCACCTCTATTAAACCTGCAATAGAATGGGAGACAACTGAATACCTTCTCCTTCTGGAAATATTCTCACTTCTTGGCTACTATGAAACCAGGTGTTCCACGGTTTCCTTTCTGCCTTTATCACCTCCACCTGTTGATTGGCTCTGTGGGGTACAAATTAGCCTTACTCAGAGAGGTCTGGCCTTTTCTCTACTACCGGGGCTACTCAGGGTGGATTACGCCACTCTGGCCCCTGCCAGTCTGCTGCGTCTCCCACCAAATCATTGTGCTTCCCTGGGAAGCTCTCTTTTCCAATATAGCCTTGGCCAAAGTGGCCTCGAACTCCAGTCTGGGAGGCAGAGTGCCCGACAGCCACAGTGGTACCTTAGCATGTACTCACCCTGGCACCCTGAGGTGATGATCACCTGCTTCTAGCCATTGGTCTTGGAATCATTCCTGCTTACGTGGCTTATTATGGGAGTTAAAACCTCCTTGGGACTTTTTTTCTATAAATTTCCTCAGAGAAACCTGGACAGTAGGCAGGCTAGTCCTAATTCGGCTTACCAAAGGCAGGGCCTTGGATGGAGTTCATCAGCTTGTTTGAAGCTGGGGGTGTGTGGAGCACTAATGGCCCTTTTCACCCTTCCCATTAATTCCTTTTCCTTCCTTCCTCCCTTCCTCCCTTCCTCTCTTCCCTCCTTCCTTCCTTCCTTCCCTCCTTCCTTCCTTCCTTCTCTCCTTCCTTCCTTCCTTCCTTCCCTCCTTCCTTCCTTCGTTCCTCTTTCTTCCTTTCCTTGAGTTTCTTTCTTTCTACTGAGATAAAATAATTAAAGTGCCAAAACATCCACCCTTTTAATGTCAGAGATTATTAGTATATTCACAAGGTTGTGAAACCTCCACCACTATATTTCCAGAACATTTTCATCATCCCCCAAAGGAACCCCATATCCATGAGCAGTCACTCCCCATTCCCCCCTCTCCCAGCCTCAGGCACCCACTCTCATCCACAGTCCATCTCGATGGATTTGCCTGTATGGACCATTTATTTCATTAGAATCATACAGTACATGCCCTTTCTGTGTCTGGCTTCTTCCACTTATATTTCCAAGATTTATTTAGGTTTTAGCATGTATCAGAACTTCACTTCTTTTTGTGGCTGAATAATATTCTATTGTAGGAATATGTCCATTTAAAAAAAATCCTCTCAGCAGTTGATAGACATTTGGGTTGTTTCAGCTTTGGGGCTCATATGAACAAAGCCACTCTGACATTTGGGTACAGATCTTTGCTGCAATTATGTTTTAAATTCTCTTAGTCTTGGCAATCTCTTAGTTTTGTAAATTCTCTTAGATTTGCAGGAAGGCTTGAGATCAAGAAGTGTGAATCCCATAACTTCGTTCTTTTTCAAAAACATTGACCTTTCTGGATCCTTTGTATTCTTGTGTAAATTTTAGGGTCAGCTTACCATTCTCCAAAAAAGGCAGGGGAGTTTTCCCAGGGGTCATGCTTGCACTGTAGATGAACTTGGTTATCATTGCTATTTGGGAAAAAAAAAAAAACCAAACCATTTGGACTTCTAATCCATGAACACATGCTGTCTTTCCATGTATTTAGGTCTTTTCGTTTGTTTTTCTCATTTCTTCCAATGATTGTAATTTTCAGCATACAGAGTTTTCATTCCTTCTATTAAATTTATTCTGCAATATTTTATTTTTTGATACTATTGTAAATTGACTTGTTTTCTTAATTTTTTCTTTAAATTATTCATTGCTAGTGTGTAGAAAAACAACTAATTTTGTATATTCATCATCTTTCTGCAACCATATGAACTCATGTATTAGGTCTATCAGGGGTGTGTGTGTGTGTGTGTGTGTGAATTCCTCAAGGTTTTTAAAATTCCAGATGAGGTCATTTGCAAATAGGTATAGTTTATTTCTTCTTTTCAATATAGAGTCCTTTTATTTTCCTTTCTTGTCTAAGTATCCTAGCAAAACCCTCCAGTGCAGTGTTGAATAGAAATGGTGTCTGGTCTCTTTCTGATCTGGAAAAAGAAATCTTTGTCTTTTTTTTTTTTTTTAATTTTATTATGTTATGTTAGTCACCAAACAATACATTATTGGTTTTTGATGTGGTGATCCACGATCCATTGTTTTCGTATAACACCCAGTGCTCCATGCAGTACGTGCCCTCCTTAATACCCATCACTGGGCTAACCAATCCCCCCTCACTCCTCCCCTCTAAAACCCTGTTTGTTTCTCAGAGTCCATAGTCTCTCATGGTTCATCTCTCCCTCCAATTCCCCCCCGCTTCATTTTTCCCTTCCTTCTCCTATTGTCCTCCATGCTATTCCTTATGTTCCACAAATAAGTGAAATTATATGATAATTGACTTTCTCTGCTTGACTTATTTCACTTAGCATAATCTCCTCCAGTCCCATCCATGTTGATGTAAAAGTTGGGTATTCATCCTTTCTGATGGCTGAGTAATATTCCATCGTATATATGGACCACATCTTCTTTATCCATTCATCTGTTGAAGGGCATCTAGGCTCTTTCCACAGTTTGGCTATTGCAGATATTGCTGCTATGAACATTGGGGTGCATATGGCCCTTCTTTTCACTACATCTGTGTCTTTGGGGTAAATACCCAGGAGGGCAATTGCTGGGTCATAGGGTAGCTCTATTTTTAAATTTTTGAGGAACCTCCACACTGTTTTCCAAAGTGGCTGTACCAACTTGCATTCCCACCAACAGTGTAAGAGGGTTCCCCTTTCTCCACAACCTCTCCAACATTTGTTGTTTCTTTCCCTGTCCATTTTTGCTATTCTAACTGGTGTAAGGTGGTATCTCAATGTGGTTTTGATGTGGATTTCCCTGATGGCTAATGATGATGAACATTTTTTCATGTGTCTGTTAGCCATTTGTATGTCTTCTTCAGAGAAGTGTCTTTTCATATCTTCTGCCCACTTTTTGACTTGATTATTTGTTTTTTGGGTGTTGAGTTTGAGAAGTTCTTTATAGATCTTGGATTCATATCTTCTGCCTACTTTTTGACTTGATTATTTGTTTTTTGGGTGTTGAGTTTGAGAAGTTCTTTATAGATCTTGGATACCAGCCCTTTATCTGTAGTGTCATTCGCCAATATCTTCTCCCATTCTGTGGGTTGCCTCTTTGTTTTGTTGACTGTTTCCTTTGCTGTGCAGAAGCTTTTTATCTTGATGAAGTCCCAAAAGTTCATTTTTGCTTTTGTTTCACTAGCTTTTGGAGATGTATCTTGAAAGAAGTTGCTGTGGGCGATGTCAAAGAGGTTACTGCCTATAACACCATTCACAAAGATAAACTCAAAGTAGTTGAAATCTTTGTCTTTTAGTGGGTTTCATCAATGAACTTTTCTGTGCCGATAAGGATGATCATGTGGGTTTTGTATTTTATTTTATTAATAATGAATGTTATATTGATTGATCTTCATATACTGCACCCATCTTGTGATACTACAATAAATCCTACTGGGTCACAGTATGGAAGCCTTTCTATAAGTTGGTAGATTTGTTTCACTCGTGTTTTGTTCGGGATTTTTACATCTGTGTGGTTTTCTTCTCATGTGATGTCTTTGCCTCCTAGAATAATAATAAAAATACTGGGCTCCTAGAATGAGCTATGAAGGGATCCATTTTCCTCTTTTTTGAGAAGAGCTGGTGAAAAGTTGCCGTTAGTTCCTTGAACACGTGGCTGAATTCACCAGTGAAGCCACCTGGTCTGGGGATTTTCTTTGTGGGAGTTGCAATTCTGTGATTGCTAATTCAGCCTCTTTCCTTGTAAATCTATACACATTTTCTCGTTCTTCTGGAGTCTGATTCATTAGTGTGTGTCTTTTTAGGAATTTATTTCGTTTAGGTTACCTAACTTGTTGGCAGACAACTGTTCATAGTATTTTCTTAACAATCCCTTTTTATTTCTGTAAGATCAGTACTTTGGCCTCCTCTTTAATTTTGCTAATTTGTCTTGACTTTATTCCTAGTTGTCTTGTTAAAAGTTGGCCAATTTTGCCAATGTTTTGATAGAACAAACTTTTGCTTTTGTTGATTTTCCCTACATTTCTAGTGTTTATTTCACTCATTTCTGGTCTAACCTTTATTATTTTCTTCCTTCTGCTTGGTATGGGTTTAATTTGCTGTTCTTTTCCTAGTTCTTAAGGCCAAACGCTCTGTTATTGATTTGAGATATTTTTCTTTTTTAATATAGGCATTTACAGCCATACATTTCCTCCTAAGCTTTCACTGAAGTCCATCAATATTGTTATGTTGTGTTTTTGTTTCCATTCATATCAAAGTACTTTCTTCTTTGTTTGTTTGTTTCAAGTTTTTATTTAAATTCTAGTTACTTAACATATAGTGCAGTATTGGGTTTGGGAGTAGAATTTAGTGATTCATCACTTACAGACAACCCCCAGTGCTCATCACAATTGCCCTCCTTAATGCCCATCCCCCACCCACCTCCCTCCATCCACCCTCAATGTGTTCTCTACAGTTAAGAGTCTGTTTTTATGGCTCTCCTCTCTCTCACTCTCTCTCTCTCTCTTTTCACATCAAAGTCCTTTCTAATTTATCTATTTCTTTGACTCATTGGCTATTTAGGAGTGTGTTGTTAATTTCCACATATTTTGGCATTAGCCAGATTTCCTTTTGTTACTGATTTCTAATTTCACTTTATTGTGGCTGGAGAACATACTTTGTACGATTTCAATATTTTTAAATTTACTGAGACCCACTTTATAGGCTAACATATATCCACCTTGGAGGAGTTCCCTGTGCACTTGAGAAGAATGTGTATTCTGCTCCTGGGGGGATCCTTCAATGGCTGGAACAAAATCTCTAGAATAAAAATCCAAACACTGCTCCATGGTCTATGAGGTTCTACACACTCTGGGTTCTACTTATCGCTCTGCCTTAATATATAACATTCTTTCCCTTTCCTACTAGTGTCCCGAGTTTAGCATCATTTCCGTTTCTTAAATACCCCCAAATTCCCACCCCCACCTCTTTACACATGCTGTGCCCTCTGGCTAGAACATTAAAACATAAACTAATTAACAATATTCCATGTGCTTTGCATTTTGATAATAGCGCCACATAGTTTGTCTAAACAATAATGTTTTATAATCCTGATTTTACACATGAGAAAACAGAGTCCTAAAGAGGCTAATATACTCATCCAAAGTACATAGATGATAACATTTTGGAAAACACTGGAGAATTAACTATTTTTGTTGTATATTACCTAATGTCTCTTATCTACTAGATCAGGTAGCCAGGATTCAAACCGCCTGTATTTTACTCCAGAGTCCAGACATTTTGCCATTGTCCTATTTTGCAACATTGGTATGAGCGTCAGAGGGAAGGATACATACTATCCCTACTTGTGCAATTTACACTGACTTAGATATTCTAAACTGCATGTTGCTATAGGCAGCGTGATGGGTGGGTAGGTTGTGAGAGAGCGAGGGATAGTCTTATTCCAAATCTCAACTTCTGCTTTAAACATCATCTGTCCCTTAGATTTTATTCTGAAGCCAAAATATATATATATAAACATACACACACACACACACATACATACATATATATATTATAATACTAACACTAAATAATATAATTATTACTATAATATAAAAAGATATCATATATATTACTTATATATAAGTATTATAAATATAAACAAACATATACGTACACACACAACATGCTTCTCTCTGCTACACCCTTTGCACACTATTCTCATTGCCTCAAATGCCATTGTCGAAACAGAACAAGTCTGTACTAATTCCTTTTTTTCTTAGATTTATATTTTACTGTGGGAATGACACTTAACATGAGATCTAAATTTTTAAGTGTACGATACTATTAATGATAGAAACTATTTTGTACAACAGATCTCTAGAAATTATTCGTCTTGCATCATCGAGACTTTATGCCCACTGATCAGCAACTCCCCATTTCCCCTTTCTCCAGCCCCTGGCAACAACCATTCTACTCTGATTCTATTAGATTAACTATTTTAGATGCCTCCTGTAAATGGAATCACGCAGTATTTGTCCTTCTGTTATATCCTTATTTTACTTAGCGCAATGTCTTCAAGGTTCATCCATGCTGTTACATGTTGCAGAATTTCCTTCTTTTTAAAAAAACTCCTGCAGAGTTCAGGCCCCATATATTATTTTATTTTATTTTTATTCTTTTTCCCTCAGTTTTATTAAGACATAATGACATACAGCACTTTTTAGGTTTAAGCTGCACAGCGTAGTGACTTTTCATATATATTGTGAAATGGTCACCCTGATGTTTGCTTAACATCCATTATCTCATATAAGCACAAAGAAAAAAGAAAAAAAAAGTGGTTTTCCTTGTGATGCGAACTTTTAGGATCTACTCACTTAACAGCTTTCAAACACACCCTACAGCAGATTACCTATGCTCACCGTCTGTACCTTGTATCCCCAGTACTTATTTATAACTGCAAGTTTGTACCTCGGGCCCCCTTCATCCAAGTCCCCTACTCCCTCCCCCATTCTCCACTTCTGGTAACCACAAATCTGGTCTCTTTTTCTGAGTTTGATTTTTTTTTTTTTTTAGATGCTACATATAAGTGAAATCATAAAGTATTTGTCTTTCTCTAACTTATTTCAATTAGCATAATGCCCTCAAGATCCGTCCATGTTGTTGCAGTTCATGAAAACTACAAGATGCTAATGTTAGCTCTCTTTGATATATATGTATTATACACACATACGTATGTAAATGTATTTATAAATTTTTGTTATGAACGTTTACATGTAAGTATCCCTACTAGTCTACCTATTTCACATATTTCTCAAAAGCAAGAAAATAGTTCCATTTTAATTTTAAAATCCTAGCTCTTCTTTTATTGCATGGAAACAATAAAAATAAAATGTTAAATAAAAAAAATGAATTACAGCTTCTGTCACCAATCGGTTATTGGTGCAAGATTAGGCAAATGATAGATTTCATATCTGTGAAAAAAAGATTGTTTAAAAAAAAGCGGTTTCAAATCTCTTTTTACCTCAGGTATCTGGTATAAGCTGAGGAAAGATCTGAAACAGCTCCCTTGAAAAATGCACATTCATTCACTGATGTGTGTATATATGTAATATATATACATATATATGCTATATATGAATATGCATATAATAATGCATATATACATATAAACCGAATACATATACATATGTATACATATATACATGCGATACAATATATGTATATTACACATATAATAATATATATATATATATAGTAATCTCACCTATAATTTAAGTTTCACTATTAAGCTAATTCATGGACACTCCTGTTCCTTTTGACCTTATTTTAAGAAATCTAATCTAGCCACCATCTCTTCTTTCCTGTGAGGGATTGTGTTATATCAACTGGATTAAGGCCATGAACTGCAATTTCTGAAATATCCTTCACTGTATGCTTGTGAGCTACAATCAAGTGAGTGGAAGAGCAATCCTTAACCACAGGCCAGTGGAGGTGGACACAGTGACGGCCAGGGGCAGCCTGGCAGGTCCCACTGCAGGGAACCTCCCCTCTCTGCCGCTCTGCCTCCAGGCTGTCTTCCCTCAAACTGGTCCTACTGAGCAACATGGCGCCAGGCTCCCATATACGGTCCTCGACCCAGAGATGCGGTGTCCACACTGACACAACCTCCCTTGGGTTTTTGCACATCTTCCCTTTCTCAGTCCGACATTGATGGCTCAACTTGGCTGGTTTCTCACATTTACCTGCAAGCTCCCCTTAACTGCCTGCACTAACCAACCACCTGCACTAACCTGCAGACGGGTTAGTGGCTCGCTGACCCTCTGACTCTCCCTTTCAGTTGTTCCTTTCCTTTAATAAACCACTCATTCCCACAATACTCATTATGTAAATCCTGACTGATGCATTCCCCAAATTTTTAGCATTTCCTCATTTATTTCTAATGGGCTTTGGGTAGTGAAGTTTTGAAGAGATTCAATTCAAAAAAGATACTTATGGTTCTCCAGAAAAAGTGATTCCATAAAGCTGGGAAGGGTATAAGAAGGCATACATACTAGGAAGAAGGGAAATAGGCATTTTCCCCTAAACAATAAAACTTTATGGCAGCCGGCAATTGAGGAAAATTTTTATAGTACTTCTTTTGTTTTGCTCCTGGTGAATTTTGCATGTACTTTGAAAGCTGTTTCAAATATCACCACCTTTCATTTTAGGAATGCTAATTTCAGTTTGCAAACGTAGACACATCACAGGCATTAGATAGTACTGGGCTCATCTTGACCTCATTTAAGTCACTGTATTATTTAATCATATGTAATAAAGAACCCAGAATCAAATGGAGCTGTATTTAGTGGCAAAATGGCAATGAACATGACTGTCTTATATATACACACTCTATTTAAAAATTGGCCTCATAATAATGCCTTGTGTTCAATACCTGGTGATAGCAAGAGTCTGTTCTTTAAAATGAGGAGCAGATTTTTTCTAAATAAACCGTTTGATTGCATTAGCAAGGCCTAACAATTGCTATTTTTTACATGAAACCAGGCTCATTTTTACTCTTTTCATTTTGTCTGTTAATGAATTTTGAAAGCATTTTCTTTTTAATAATTGGCTTCTAAAATCCTGTTCTCTCTTGACTCTTGTTCTCTGTTGACTAACCTCTGATCTTAGGATTTCCTATGTTTATCACTACTTATTTCAAAGAGGCTCTTATCATAGACTTTGAACATAAACTCATGACAATGGGAATATGATCTATAACTAGTATGTTAAAGACTGATTTTAAAAAAACTTGTATTTTTACTTGTAATATGAAAAAAAGTTTGTCATTAATGTTAACAATGCAACTGTATTATTTATAATATAATTAAAAATAACATTTTAGTTGAATATAGTAGTATGCCCAAAGAAAACTTTTCTAATAAAATCTGGAATATGATGACCAAAAAATGGAATTGTAGACATGAAGCTTTCCAAATTGTCTTTTTCAAATAATTCCTTAAAAAAATAAAAATGAAGTTCTCATCTCATAAATATGATTTTCCTTGAGCTGTGTTTCCCCCCCCCAAGATTATATAACTCAGCTTTGACACTGACTATTTTAGAAAAAAATCATTCTAATAATTTATATGATTTGCACTCTATTTTAATTATTTCATAGAAGGCATGACTAGAGTGTATTTCCAAAATAAAATGATCCAAGGGAATTTGTTATGTTTTTCCTAGTTAATGCATAAAATATTGCTTTTTTTGTGCTTGTCAATCTTGAAAATTTAATAATTAAATCTTGGCCCTAGATTAAAAAAAAAGATTTTATATATATATATATATATATATTTGCTGCTTAGATTCTTTAGGGTGAAAAATATGCTTAGAATTAAAGCATTCTTAAAAAGTTCGTCACACACACAAAAATTGGTGGCATTTTGAATATATTGCCGATTTTTTAAAAACCAGTATTCACCAATTTATGTCAAAATCAGTTTTAAAAGGTCTCTAATTAGCTACAACAGATAATTATTTGCTTACATTCTCAGGAAAAGTAAACACCGTATCAACATCAAATCACTTTCCTGTTCTTCCAGTACCGGGGGAGAACCCTCCATCTACGGACATTGGAATGGCTATAGAGGAAGCAGTCATCTGCTAAAAGGTGGTGTGTTATTTTAGCTCAGTTTCGACTGGAAACGTTTTGGAAAATTCTCAGTCTCTCAATGGTTCTTTCCTTGGACAAAACGTCAAGGGAGGTAGAATTCTGTAGGCAAAAGCATCCAAATCACAGGCCTCCAGGACTACTCAGGCATTAAGTTTCTGCATTCCTAGAGTCAAGGAAGGTAATGGAAGTCATAGACACACATTCCAAATACTTGGCTCACGTGCCCTCTGTGTTATAAAAGCAGAGGACGAGAGGGCCCTCACATGAGAAAGCAAAATGCAATCTCTATTAAAATATCAACAGCATTTTTCACAGAACTAGAACAAATAATCCTAAAATTTGTATGGTCCTGCAGAAGACCCCAAATAGCCAAAGCAATCTTGAGAAAGAACAAAGCTGGAGGCATCACGATTCCAGATTTCATGATATACTACAAAGCTGTAGTCATCAAAACAGTATGGTACTGGCACAAAAACAGACACATAACTCAGTGGAAGAGGATACAGAGCCTGGAAATAAACCCATGCTTATATGGCTAGTTAGTCTACAACAAAGAAGGCAAGTACATATAATGGGGGAAAAGACAGTTTCTTCAATAAACGGTGCTGGGAAAACTGCACAGCTACATGCAAAAGAATGAAACTGGACCACTTTCTTACACCATACACAAAAATAAACTCAAAATGGATTAAAGACCTGAATATAAGCCCCGAAACCATAAAACTCTTGGCAGAAACCGTAGAGAGTAATCTCTTTGACACTGGCTACAGAAGCATTTTTTCTAGATCTGTTTCCTCAGGCAAGGGAAAGAAAGCAGAACTGAACCATTAAGACTACACCAAAATAAAAAGCTTCTGCACGGTGAAGGAAACCGTTAGCAAAACACAAAGGCAACCTACGGAATGGAAGAAGTTATTTTCAAATGATATATCCAGTAAGGAGTTAGTATTCAAAATATATAAAGAATTTATACAACTCAACACCAAAATCTCTAAATAATCCAATTAAAAATGGGCATAGAACACAAATAGACATTTTTTCCCAAAGAGGATATAAAAATGACCAACAGATACATGAAAAGATGCTCAGTATCACTGATCATCAGGGAAATGGTAATCAAAATCACAATGAGATATCACCTCACACCTGTCAGAATGGCTAGAATCAAAAAGATCACAAAATTACAAATGTTGGCCAGGATGTGGAGAAAAGGAATCCTCGTGCACTGTTGGTGGGAATACAGATTGGTTCAGCCACTGTGGAAAATGGTATAGAGGTGCCTCAAAAACTTAAAAATAGAACCACCCTATGATCCAGTAATTCACTCCTAGGTATTTACTCAAAGAAAAAAAAACACTAATTGAGGAAGACAGATGCACCCCTATGTTCACGGCAGTATTATTTACAACAGCCAAGATACAGAAGCAGCCCAAGTGTCCAGCAATAGATGCCTGGATAAAGAAGGTGTGGGAGATATCTATAATGGAATATTACTCAGCCATAAAAAAGGATGAGATCTTGCCATTTGCAACAACATGGATGGAGTTAGAGGGTATTATTCTAAGTGAAATAAGTCAGTCAGAGAAAGACATATTTCATATGATTTCACTCACATATGGAACTTAAGAAACAAAACAAATGAACAAGAAAAAAAAAGACAAACAAAAAACCAGACTCTTACATACTGAAAACACACTGATGGTTACCAGAGGGGAGGTGGGTAGGGAGCATGGGGGAAATAGTTGAAGGAGATTAAGTGTGCACTTATCATGATGAGTACTGTGTAATGTATAGAATTATTGAATCATATTGTACACCTGAAACTGATATAACACTATGAAAAAAAAAAAAAACCTGTAAGAATCTAAACTTGCATATATTTATAAAAACACATGGCATTTACTGGGGGAAAAAAACATACACAATGTTATGTCAATTGAAATTAAGCAATTGGTATAGGGGCATAAGCAACTGTGTTCATGCCGCTCTGAAAAATTATGGCATTTAGTTCTCTGCATGTGTTTGGGCTGTGCTAGCAAAGTTTCCCAGCTCAGAAATGGGAACTTGAGCAATCGGGGATGCTTAAATGCAGAGATTGCTCAATTTCCTTCTCCTGGTTAAACGCCTCTGAAAAGCACCCAGGAGCTGTGATTCAGCAGAGAGGTTATGGAAGGAGGAGCTGAGGTTTACTGCCAGCCTGCACTGGGGTTGTCTACATTCATTAAAAACAGGGTGATAGAATGCTACTTAAAAATCACAGCTCCAGGAACTGAGATGGATTTTACGTCTCTCTTCCAATTAACCCTTACCATAAATCTATTATGAAGGGATTATTCTTCCAAATTCACAGACGATAAATCTGAGAGAGATAAAGCAACTCTCCAAGTCTCCACAGCTAGCGAGTAGTAATATTTAGATTTGAACTCAGGTCTGTGAAGTGACTGATGCCGATTTTAAAGGTCTGTGTTGCCGATGCCTACAGATTGCTGTGAAAGTAGAGAGGACATAGGAATCAAAGTCTTGGTAGTCAGGGACACCTTCTCAGAGGTAGAGATAGCTACATTAGGACATAATGAACCATGGCAGTTAGGGAACCAGAGAGAATGGAAGGAAAAAAAAATCTGCATAGGGAAACAGCACACACTAAATTTCAGAGGTGAGCAAGGCCACTGGGATTTATCAGAACTGCAAGCCCTTCATTATAACTGGAGGTACTGATAAGATAAAGCAATGGCAGGATCATAAAAGGCCTATGGTTCATGTTAAACAGCAGGTTGTGTGATGGAAGAGCAACAGGGATTTACTAGCAGATACTAGGTCGGCAATACTAGAACCAACGTCCAACTACCACACGCAAAGGTGGAAAGGAACTAGCAGCCCTCTAAGAGTGCCTGGTTTTATGAAAGCCCAAGGAACAGGAAGGAAAATAAGTTTATGTGATAGTGGCAGAGGCCAGATGGCTTTTACATTAATGACTCTAGTCGTCAGCATTCAACAGCCGGAAGTGTTGGCCTTTCCAGGTTCCTTGTAGCACAGAGGAAGCAGGACAGCAGCTGAGAGCAAGGGAAGACGAGGACCCCTGGCAGGTCTCCTACACCCTGGGGCTGGGAAGGAGGCAGGAGGTGACAGTGTATGGAGACAGTAGCTCCCAGGCCCTAGAAGGAATGGATGGGTGTTGAGTGAGGTCAACATATATTCAGGATTACTGGGCGTGGACATGAACTAGCTCTGACTGATCATTTGGGAAACATGCACAGTCAATGGCTGAATGAATACACTTTGCAGGAAAAAAAATATGAAGATACTCATCACATTGTTTTTCCCATGCATCTCAAAAAAAAAAAAAAAGACACCCCCCCACCCCCACCACCCCCCCGGGGGAAAAGGGATGATACCAGGTCTTAAGTGATTTACACAATATGACCTCTTTTATCATACTTGGCTCAACCCTTTCAGAATGATGTAACCACAGACCTGTGAAAGGGATTCTTGGAGAGATTAGCACAGCTAGGGGACAGAGCAGGCTTCAGAACAGGAACTGAACAAGGGGAGAGGAGATTAGGAGCTCATCTCTATTTTCACCACCATATTCCAAAAGTTGAGTTACAAATGGCATCACTAATCACTTGAACTTTAACTGGCATGGAGGTTTGGCAGAGTTTATGTGGGTCATTGCCTTGTGGAAAATAATCCAATACTTCCTCTGTGAAAGCTCACACACCTGCTATTTGTTTCTCCTTTTCTCTCTTAACTATAGCGCAGATGGTCATCACTTAATCTCTGATTTGCATTGACAATCTTCAAACTAGGCCCTCTCACCCTTCAGTCTGCCTTCAGAGATTTTCCCAACAGAGATTCCTCTTCTGATGTCACGAAATTGTATCTCCACTCCACAGAATCTTTATTTATTTATTCCTCATGTTATGTGAGATAAAGTTCAGACACTTCAGCATGACATAAACAGGCCCCAACTATGACCTCTACCTATTTCTTGAAATTCATCTCCCTCGCTCTTCCAAGAGAGAACCCTGCTTGAGCAAAACTAGTTCATGCATTGCTTCTGCACATGCATAATGCCTGTTACACCCATATTCTTCCGAGCCACATCCTCTTGTGAACAGCGTCCAAAAACGATTGAGTCATTGATTTGCCTGGTTCTCGCCATCTATGAGGCAGGATATCATAGTGCCTAAGAGCGAAGGAACATACAAGCGGGTCCAAACCCTGCCTCTTTCTCTGCCTAGCAGTGTGAACTTTAACTTTCGTAAGCTCTTTGAGCGCTTTATTCAACTGGAACATGGTTATCACGGTATTTAGTGCATTGTGGTGTTGTGAGGCTTAAATGATTTATTATATGTGAAGAACCTGACACATAGTATGTGACCCATAAATGCCAGCTATTATTATTATTATTATTATTATTATTATTATTATTACTGCATATATGCAACAACTCTGAAGTCTGGCTTGCTTCTCAAAGTGCCAGTGATCTGAGGGGCAGTTTCTGCATAGGGTTAAAATAGCACAATTTCACTTGAGAACCAGAATGAGCCTCCATTTAAAGTTCTTCTCAACAAACTTGAGCCTGGGACATTGAGAGGCACTGTGCAAGGGCCCAAAGCAAAAACAGGAGATTGGGTCTGCTTAAGGATTGTTTCTCTCTAAAGAGCATATAAGGCGTAAGTGTCTACCCTCCCCCCTCAAGCCAAACATAATCCAGTTGAGGTCATAGTATCACTGAGACCCTTGGGCTCATATTTGATGACATCCAGACCCCTTCGCATTCCATTTGTGTGAATTAGAAACAGCCAAACACCAAAGGGCTTTATGACATGGCCAGATACTCATCCAGAGATTCCACTTTACCATAAACCCCAGATACTATTAAACTTATTACGGTTCATCTACCCAGGTATGTTTTCCACTCTGTGTATAGGAGCTCACTCCCTCTGTTTCCCTCTATCTTTATAAAGAAAAACGTTATATACAGTAAAACATCATAGACTGTCTTAGAACTTCATATGCACATATGACTCTATTTTAGGGACAAAAATATGGTGCAAAAGTGCTAATTTAATCAATTCCATGAAGGCTTCTATTGTTTATAAGAATTCTATGAGAAAATAATTGGATGACTGTAGGAAAAGTTTCAATAAATTCACATTTCACTTTTATGCCCTGCTATCCTTTGTAGAGAAGGAGACCAATGTTCCCCTTTCTCTCCCCTCCCCCCACTCCTTATTTCATTTGCAGGGTAGGGTCCAGAGCAAAGGAGTTCACAGCACTGTCCAGAGTTCTCTCCTCCATTGATTGAGGTCAAAGTTACTGATGTGGTCACAGTATCTTGAAGCAGAGCCTTACCAGGAGGAACATACATAAGATTGGGTTGAAAAATAAAAGCTATACCACTAGCAATTCCTTCTTCAAGTCACTAGCGGATCCTGACAATTCTTTTCACTATGAAAAGGGTGAGACTCAAAACTTGACAGGCCAATGTGCTTTTTTTACAGGCTCTAATATTTCCAGGTTAGGTGAAAGGAGTCCTCCGCATTGTTCAGCCCAGCTCATGGAAGACCCTGATGGCACGCAGAACTGGTAAGTGAGCAGGATGGGCTGCAGCCCCCGTCAGCTGGTCCTCAGGCCCTGGCTTAGCAGCTCTCTCTTCCACCATGGACCGTGCCCAGTGGGTAGATATAAATTTATTCAGAATCTATCCTCTTCTAAGTAGAAGATAAAAACTAGAACTGTTCCCTGTCAAATACTACATTCTTATCCCATGCACAACAGTTTACTTAGAGTTTCTGTGAACTAATTCCAGATTCACAAGTCAAAGGTCTCTCTATTTTTAAAGTAAAGCTTTGAAGGTTACCCATCAGTCTCCTCAGTGAAGAGTTACCCTCTTGCATCAAATGAGCTAAGTGCAGAAAATTGACCCTTCACTGTTTTTAGAACTGTCACTTAGACAGAAGACCTCACCGACAAGTCATTCTAAGTGACTTTTGCTTCACCTTTTTTTGAGGCTCTTATCACATAGAGGCTGGTGCTATCAGCTGAGCTATTATGGGGATAACACATTGAAGTTGTAATAATTTCTAGTTTCCATTTTCAAAAGAAATGGCCTCGGTCAAGCATGTGTTAGCCTTTTTCCTTTCGCATATAACTTCTCAATTTAAAAACTCTGAGTTTTAGCTTAGCATTCTCCCCCCAGCCCCTGCACATCCCTGGGCACAAGATTTCACAGCAACTATAAATGGAGGGAGATTGTATCTCTTTATGATATATTAAAAACACAAAATGTGTGTTTGTGAAGCATATACACAGAGACAGTGGCCATCAGCCAGAGAGATACTGAGCTGAGACAGGCTTTGGTACTTGAGGAGGCTCCATTGTCTTGAAATATTTGGGGCTATTAGAGAAAAAAGCCTATTTTCCAAATATCGCAATTAGTGATTATCCGTGAACAGTGGAAGAGTTCCTGCAGTGCAAAGTGAGGCCAGCCACGGAAGAACATTAGAAAGGCATTCACGTGAGCCACCACACGCCGTGGACTCATCATTCTGTGGCAGTTCTGCTTTAAGCCTTGTTAGACTTTGCATCTCACATTCCAACCTCAGAGTTCCTTTGCTTATATATCCAACTCCTGAATCTTCCCCAATCCTGCCACCACGACTCCCTTTCCATTCAACAAACCTCACTTCATGCAGAGCACATTACAGTCTGCTTAGTACCACAGAAAACATAACTGAGGAAGCTTTTCTTGCAATATGCATGTTCTTACAGGGAAGCAAGAATTAACCAAGTGAACCAATTAGAAAAGTCCTAAAATAGAATCAAGAGGCAAGATTCATTGACTGTAAATAAAATGGTCAATAAAGAATCAAGTCGATGTCGTTGTTGGCTGGTAATCTTCAAAAGACTTCTCGAAGTTACTGAACACAGCAATAGAGACAAGAGAGAGCCTGAGTCTATGGTGTGTCAAAAACTTCCTCATCCTCTACAAAGACGATAGATATAGATATAGATATAGGAGATAGACGTCAGCCAAATATATATATATACACACATATACACAGATTTTTGATATAAGTTGGACCTTCATAGAGGATGAGACTTGAAGTTTTTGACACACCATACATATATATCTGAATCAGGATGAGGGAAGAGCCTAGCAAAGACACAGACATGATGATGAACCCATGATGAGGAACCCACGTACAAGGGAGGTGTCTTTGAAGACCTCGGTTTCTATAGGGAATGACAGATAAAAAATCAGACTGATTTTCACAAAAGTGTTTTGTGCAGACCACTGAAACATGCCATGCTGCATATCCATCCCCAAAATTCATTAGCACAGCAGCCCATTAAGGGAGCTGAGTTAAGCTGTTACCTTTTGTTCAGCCCATCACTTCCCAAATTCACTTGACTATAGACCAAAATAACCTTCATTAGATAAACAGTTTACTGTAGGACACATGGTAGGAATCGTTGAAATATATCCGCTAAGTAGAATATAAGGGATCTAGAATGCCAGTGTGGAGTTAAAATTTTTTTGTTCAACAGGCAAAATTACTAAGTAGGAGATTTTCAGTGATCGGGTTTAGATATTAAGAAAGCTCTCGTGTGAGATGAACTAGAGGAAACAAAATTCCTGAAAATCTTAAAACCACTATTGAGATAACTGCATGATTTTTAAATTTTTTTTATTTTTATTTTTTGTAAACGATTGGATTGGGAGGGTGGCTTTGAAAATAGAAAAGGAGAAACACTTGAGATACGGACAAAATAAATGGTATCAAGAGAATGAAAGATGTAGTAAAAACAAGATCATTGACAGATACTATAAAAAATAAAAAAAAAGAAATGAAATGAAACCAGCTCCCTTTGAGATCTGTCCTGGCACACAGGAGGAAAACCGGCTTGGAACAAATGTGGGTATAGACACAGACGGGAACAGACTCAGGCCGTGAGAACGCAGAGCCTCCAAATAATGAGCCAGGTATTACTGTTGTTTTTGGGTCCCTGTGCGAATCCCAACAATCAGCCATAGTATTTTACAGATACACGCAATATGAACCCGTAGGAGGTAGGGTGATTAAAATAACCTTGTAACTTTAGAGGAAAATAAACATCTTCTAAAAATGGGGTTTTATAGTATTCCTTCCACTCCCATCAAAATTACCTGAGGCGCATATAAAAGTCCACATTCTTGGTCAGGGACCCAGGAATCTGTCATTTAATTAGAACTATTGCTGTTTTTAAGTGCACTGAAGCTGATGGGTTAAACCGGTGATGGGGATGAAGGAAGGCACTTGTGAGGAGCACAAGGTGTTATATGGAAGTGTTGAATCACTATATGGTACACCTGAAACTAATATTACACTGTATGTTAACTAACAGGAATTTAAATAAAAACTTAAAGTTGAGAACAGCTGCAGGATCTTTGAAGCCAGCTTATAGGAAACTAGTCACTTCCCGTGGCAGCTTTGAGAATGTGCCTGGTGGATCTCCTAGGCGTGGAGGCGAGCATCAGCCCCCCAGGTGTTTCTCTTGGGAGAATCAGGGTTCCCTGAAGGACCCGCCCCAAGGGCTCTACCAAACCTTCCTTGGAGGATCTGGCAGTCTAGCATGCTTCCACGGACCCCTTTCTCTCTTCTCCTTCACTCAGGTCCACTTGCTTCTGGGTCTGATGGCTCTCCTGTTCTTCCTATTCTCCTCACGCAGACATTTTCCCTAATAAGAGTCCTCGCACACTTAACTTCTCCTTGGTTCTTCATCTCAAAAGACTGAAACCAACACTTGCAGTTTGAATAAGCTACGATGAACAGGGTTTCCCTATTTACTAATGACACTGCGTAAATGTTTTCATCGTACACACAGTTGGATTTCTTTAGGCTCATTGATGTAGAATCTACAGTATAATTTACCAGTAATAATCAGAACACCTTACCGAGTACGTGTGATGGGCCAGGCATACTATGTAAGCACTTTACATCCATTACTATAATCAGGGATGTCCTGGTAACCAGCCTAAAAACAAACACAACAAAAACCACAGCTTTTTAAATAGCATTGCTAATCTTCGTGGTATAACTTCTCCCACCATGTGGCAGTTCCAAGCTATTAACGGGATTAACAACCAAGTGGCATCATTTTTGAATATTTAACACTTGGCTCTTGAGAGTCAGTAGGAGCCTGCCTGAGCACACAAGATTAGTCCACAATCCTCTTTATAATTTTTAAGGTAGGTTTTAAATCCCAGTTTTACTGTTGAAGACACTCAAGAAATTAAAGAAGTTAGACAATTTGCCCAAATCATAGGTTTGGGATTTGCACTAGGGTTGAAAGGCCATTAATCTAGCCACTGCCTAGGTTTACCTCGGGCTTTTTTTTTTTTTTTTTTAAGTCATAGCTAATTCAAGCTGAATAAAAGAGGAGGGGGGCTTAGTGAAAAAACTCAGACACGTCTCACTGAGCGCAGATTTGGGAAGGCTTCAAAAAGTTATTCAGATCCGGGACTTTGGAAGCTCTCTGTTCTCCTCACTGCTTCTGTGGTTCACATGGCAGGTACAAATGGGGCCCCAAGCATGCGAGGTCACGTATTACATATAAGATCACCCAGAGAGCCTGGTTTTCTTTCTGTTCTAAGGTCAGAATCCCTAGGAAGAAACTAACTGGCCCAGCTTAGGTCATGAGTCCACCATGGTCCAATGGACTGCATTCTATCATTGAATAATGGGAGAAGTAAAATAGAAAAAGCTATAAACTGCACAGATGATCCAGCTGGATCTTTACACGGCAAAGAATAGAGATTATTAAATTGTAATACAGTACTATGTATTCATGTTCATTTAAACAACATGACTTTTTTTTAAAAAATGCAAACACCTAGGCAATATAATCTTTCTGGGTTATTAGTTTTTAATTTATCACTCTTAGATTACTCCTAATTTTTGTGAGTCTTAACAAAATCAAAATCACTATGATTCTTTTATCCTTGGGTAAGTCCAATGTGGAGGGTAGATGGGGAGGATCCAGCCTTCGACTCTGAGCCAGCTACCATGGACTTCAAATCCCCTGAGACATGCATATATATCACATATGTATTTGCTTCAAGCCTTCCATTTACACTGACCTTCATTCTCATGGAAACCAGATACTGGCAACTTATCAAACAAAACCCTAGTTGCTCTTCCTTATCTGCTCACGAGTAGGAGAGGGGCAGGGAGGTTGACCACAAAACAAAAAACTGCATCCCTGCATCCTCACCTGAGGATTTTTCACGTCTCTCTATATTCTCTGTATCTTCAGCCAGCCCACATATATCTAATCCAATGGAAAATAAATTGTGTCTTTTCCATGGAGAAGGAATTTTAATGATATTTAAATAGAGAATAATAAGGGCTTTAAAACGAAGATATAATTTGTGCACAAGAAGGATACACATTAATAAAAACTTAAAAGGAAGAACTTAAGTTTTAATGTAATGAACATCAGCATTTAATGAAATGCATCACAATTTTTAAGCCTCAGAGGAAGTTGGTTATGAAATTCAAATGCAAAAAGCAATCTTATTAAAAAAAAAAAAACATTTTTCAGAATATTCCTGGCTAAAGATGAGGGACTAATTCTACCAGATAGTTAAATAAGTAATAAAGCCACAATAATGAACGCACCATGCTCCCAGCCAGGAATAGAAGCCCATCAATGGCACAGAATTGACAGTTCAGAAATAGATCCACAAACATACAGGGATTGAGCATATGATAAAACCGCACTTAAAATTGGTGGGAAAAAGAGTATTCAATAAATTATTTTGTGACAATTAGCCATCCCAGAGGAATAATCCTGTTAAATCCCTACTCTGTCCTAAGATCAAAATAAACTCCAGATGAAAAAAATACTTAAATGATAAAATGAGGCCAAGAAGTACTAGATAAAAATAAGGGCAATTTACATTTTTATTTTTTTATTTTTAAAGATTTTATTTGTTTATTTGACAGAGAGAGAGCACACAAGCAGGGGGAGAGGCAGAGGGAGAAGCAGACTCCCCACTGAGCCGGGAGCCCGATGCGGGACTCGATCCCAGAACCCTGGGATCATGACCTGAGCTGAAGGCAGATGCTTAAAGACTGAGCCACTCAGGCATCCCAGGGCAATTTACATTTTTAAAGATAACTTTGGAAGGGACAAAACACTTTCTTTAAAACAGGAAGCAAACTTCAGAAGACATAAAGTTTAGAAACATGGCTTATTTAAAAAAATGTTTTAAAGAAATCTCTATTTGAGAAGAAATCAACAACGAGTAGAGCCAGGGAGAGAGTGTTCTGAGTTGTGTCTCTTGATTCCTACTCTGAAGGGGAGATGTTCCCACGTGTGACGTGATGGCAGACTGGGCAGTCTGGGCACATTAAGTGACATTCTTCTCTGTGGGGGTGGCCTGATCACAGGGCGGGCAGGGTCTGACACAGAACCTGAGCGAGTCATCTGGGATTCCTCACCTGGAATAGGGGCAGTCTTACTTTTGCCTGGATTTGTAGGGTTTCCCAATAGCTCTTTGTCCTCAAGGGGCTCCCTTAACTGATTTTATTATTGTCATAAAGTTGGTATTTTTAGGTAAGTTTCTTTTCTAGAATGCACTCATAACCCTCCCTTCCTCCTTTACTACATATGCTTCTTACCTCAATATCTTAGCAGTAGATAGAAAGGAGCTCTTAAAGAGTTCTAAACTTATACGTTATAATTCTCACACTCCGTAAGCCACCTTCATGCTTATAAGTGATATATTCACAGGCATTTTAAATTGAAACAGGAATTATAACAATCTCTAGTGAGTAGACGAGGAGGTTAGGGGGCCCAGTAGGGGAGCTGGTCATTTACTGACAAATCTTCTGTCGCACAAAAGGCAGATGTGAGCAATCTCTCTTACCTTTGGTCTTTCTTATAAAAATGGGTGTAAAAGCAGCATCTTAAAACGTAATTGGTTTTACTAGTATTAAATAATATAATCATGTTGGATATTTAGCACAGTGTTTGGCATACAAGAAGCTCTCACCAAATGCTCAATATTGGTTTGTTTTCATTAGCAGCATTTTTCAAGCAAAATTAATCAACCACAAAAAAATACATTAGTGTGAATTATTTGCATCTGTGAATGAGCACTGTGGTGAGGCCCGCTGTACAGAAAAATACTTTTCAAACACTTTACCCACTACAGAGTCAGGTGATGGTGGTCTTCTGCTTCACTTCTCAAGGAGAGCTTTAATTTAATCATCAGTGTTTTTGGCCGGTGAAAATAGATTGCCTTTTCCTGGAAGGATGTGAAAACAATAGCATTTCTAAATTGACAATGAGAGTCTCGCTATATGACACTCCTTTGTAATTTGTCTCAAAAAATGTGCTAATGCCTTTTTGTCTTGGTCATTAATGTTGTTTAATTACAAGTGATCTGATTTATAATCCTTGAGGTTGAATCCTCATTAGCTAGCTGTGACTGCGGACTGCTTTCTGAAGGCCCGAGTCCCCATGTCACCAGGCACCAGGGTGCGGTCCGTGGAAGGTCCCTCCGGGCTGTAGGAAGCCCAGTGTGGCTTGCTGTAGGGAAGGGCGCCCGAGGCCTCACTGCACAGGCGCCCCCACTCTGCCCGAGCCCCCGTCTTTCCTGTCTGTTTTCTGTCCTGCATTTGTTCACTTTCCTCCCTCACCAAAACTCAGCTCGAAATCCAGGCAGTTCTCAGAGATGACATAAGAAATTCTGTGACCCTCTGGCCACGTTCCTCACCATTCCTCCCCAAGGAATCCCTGGAATCTTGACGGATCTTTCTCGACTGAGTATCATAAACTCTTGTTGCCATCTGACAGTGAGGGTTTGGAGGATCCCGAGCAAAAACAGAGTAAGTGCGGACAGTTTTAGGGCAACTTGCAGCCTTGCCTCGCCCCCCTGCGTGGTCTGTTCCCGAAAGCTCGGCCTTTCTATGCCTGGTGCCCCACCTCTCTCCACAAGTGGATGGTGTGGGATAGTCACGTCAGCCCATCTCCCTATCCCAGGTGGTTGCAGAAACCGTGGGCCCAGTGAAAATGAAAACGGGAGGCCCCTTGTTCAAAAAGCTGGGGGAAAACTGTGGTTAAAAGGCATTAAAATATATAAAACTTTCTCTTTTATTCAGCAGTCTCTGACTGGACTTGACATGGCTTTTTCTTTTTTTGCTATTTAATGTTAAGCAAAGAAAAATAAAATCATTAGCATGAATTTTATTCTTTATATTGTGCAATGCCAGTTTTAAATATAAATATGTCAGTTTTAAAATGCCAGTTTGAAAACATTGAACCCCTTTGCGAATCACTGAAGTCGCACAATTTGTATTCGGTAGCTTTTACACACGTGTGTCTCACTCTTGAAAGAACAGTGAAAACACTGAACACAACTATCTCATCTCAGAGGTTTTTCCCCCCAGTTTTATTAATCGACGTATAGCACCATGTAAGTCAACGTAACACAGCGTAGCGATCTACATATATCGTGAAATGAATACAAGTTTAGTCAACATCCATCACCTCACACAGATACAAAAAGACAAAAAGAAATATTTTTTTCTTTGTGATAAGAACTTTTAGGATCTACTCTCTCAGCAACGTTCAACGCTATTTTGTACGTTGTCTTTTCACTTTGTTGACAGTTTCTTTTGCTCAGCCTCATCTGTTTTTATCTCGCACTTTATTCTACTAACACTGTACCTTCTGTTTATTGATGAGTAAGGACAAACAAAAGGAAAATAAGCTATCACTTGCCCTATCTTTCCCTTTTCCTCTTTATTTTCATTTTGAGCACAAGTGATGAGCTAATACAGGAAGTAACATGATTAAGAAAGGATATGATGGGGTACCTTACCTTCTCTCCAACTTAGAAGCAGGTCCTGGTTCCAATGGAAAATACTGCCTCTAGGGGATCTCGGTGCCCCCTCAGTCATAGATATAACATGTTTAATTTGTGCTGCCTTTAGTCTCCTTGAACTCCCATGAACTGTGGGTCCACAGGAATTCCGTGTCCGTGGAGCATCTCCATTGCTGATGTGGATGAGATGGCAAGGGAGAGTGGACACATACATTGTACTCATGTCCTCGGCTCATGTTCATTGTCCATTGTTCCATCACACTTCACTTTCAAAGCACAAATTAGAAGATGAAATTGTTAAGAATTTCAAGACAGTGATAGCAGAACATTAAACCACGCGTGAAGTCCTTCTGAATACAAGGTCCTGTGTGACTGCAGAGGCTACTCACCCAGGAAGCCACCACTTGTCTCTTATTCATCTTTCATGAATAGCTCAAATGTGACAATCCTATCAATCCCCAGAATTACTCTGTTTTCTTTATCCCCCTATTAATGCATGCATACCACTATAAGTGCACATAACTCCTTGTATTCCAGCTGGTATTTTACTTATTTGCTACTTTATCCCTGAATTAGGTTGTTAGCTGCTTCATTTTTGTATCCTAGTATGGACATTATAAAAATTATTTAGTACATTGCGGATACTTAAAAATACTAAATGAATGGATAACCATAAAAATGAAAGAATCAATGAAGTTTTAAAGTAAATAAAACATGATCTTATTTAGGATATATTATTTTTAACTGTAAAATGAAAGTTTTTGAAATGACATTAAAAATACCATGGTGGTATCAGATGTATTTATATACTGACAGAATACTATGGATTGATGAACTATGGAGATCTAGCCTGCTAGAAATATTGTATGAAAGTGGTGTCTTGTGAAGTCCTCTCTATATAGGAGTATCTCTATAAAGAGCAATAAGAGCTACCATTTACTGGTTGTGCAATATGGACCCATGGTCTTTTCCACGCTCTTAAAAGCATTATCTTGACAAATTTCCATAACAATCCTTTAAAATATGTGTAATAACCCTATTTTCCTGATGAAACTAAGGGTGACCCACAGAAAGTGATTTGACCAAAGCCACACAGATACTAAAGGACACATTTAGACTAAAACTAGTTCTAAACCCAACAGGCATGACCCAAACTCCAAGGATTTCATAATACCTCATTATTATCCATATACATCTTCAGAAAAAAAAAACAAAAAAACAAAAACAAAACCTAAAAACCAAGAAACTTAACTCATATAATGTACTCTGCTCTTTCCTTTTAATCCCCACCCCCTTCCATTTCTTTCTAAAAATAGAGATGGAATCTTTTTGTTATAGAATTCACTACTGAGTCTTGACCCAACAGGACAAAGGCAGTCCTGGAGTTGTCCTCGCTTGGCCTGGAATGCCCTCTTCTCTAAATATTATTCCTTCTTCACAGCTCTGCTTGACTTTCTCTCCAAAAAGCCTTTCATAAGCATGACCATAATGATTTTTTCTTCTGACTCATGTTGTAGTTTAGCCTGAAATCCAGCAGGCACATGGCTCTGAATTAATTTATTAATTGATATATACTTCTTGAGTAACTATTATGTGCCTGATACTTCTTTGTGCTTGGAGGACATTAGTGAACAAATGGATAAAAAAAAAAAATCTCAGCTCTTATGAAGCTTATATTCCAGAGAGCATGATAAACTTTTATATTTATTTATTTTTCCTTGCTCTCTACTTGCTTTGTGTGGCATTTGACACAACGAGCTTTACTCCTCTAGATTCCAAGTTCCTTCAAAGAAGTGAAAATACTAATTTTTTGATATAATGTTTTGAATTTTAACACAGTTCTGACCATTTGGTAAATATTCAGTTGAGTAACTGAACTTTTGTTAACCGAAAGTTACCCAGATATTGATGGACAAGGCTAATTCTACACATTGCATTTATTCACATAATAATCCTTAGCAGTAATAATTTTTGTTAAAGATTTATTTATTTATTTGAGAGAGAGAGAGAAAGAGTGTGCATGCATGTTAGCAAGAGGAAGGGCAGAGGGAGAGGAGGAGTCTCAAGCAGACTCCCCATTGAGCACAGAGCCTGTCACGGGGCTGATTCCATGACCCTGAGATCATGACCTGAGCTGAAACCAAGAGTCTGTTGCTCAACTGACTTAACCACCCAGGCGCCAGAGCAGTAACCATTTTTTATAATAAGACACATTAAATGTTTGAGATTTTACCATGTGCTACACACACCGGATATGTTTTTATTCAATTCTCACAACAGTCCAGTGAAATAAATAGTAATGCCCAGTTTATATACCAGGCTTTTGGAAGCTCATTTAGTTGTCTCAGGTTACACTTTTTATTGGCAGAACTGGGATTAAAACCCAGCTAATTCTAAATCCAGAAGGCATGCTGTGTACCAAAATAGTATAATTACTGCCCAATGAGGAAGTAATCAACTTGGCTAGGACAGGAACCAAAGCCAGTTGTAAACATCTCAAACATTTATTCGTCACCTAGTTGGGTATCATGAAATGGCTCATTTGAATTGGTAACTTCATGGAAGATACAAGAGCTTTAATGCCCCTCATTCTGGATGTTAGATGAATACTAAATTAACTATAGAGATAGATATACATAGGCATATAACTATAAAAACATTCAAGGAAAAGGCTCCTCATATAACTTTTTTTGTGTCTCTTTGAAATTCAGTCAACAGCCTAAACCTCTAGGCTCCCAGGATGGTGCTGTAAATCCCACATTTGTGGTGTAAAGAAAGTGTTGCAATACAGACAGAGTATAATATTCAACCATGATCCCAGCAATCCTCCTGTGCACTCTCACTTTTCATGATATTTCTGCATGTTGGAAATTTGAAAGGTTTGAGTCTTCAGCTGGAAGGAAGTTTGACACTTGTGTAGAGAGAGAAGCAGTGTGGTGTTTTGGACACATGTAAGCTCAGAGCCAGTCCGATGTACCTCGGTTCAAATCTAATCTCAGCCACTATTAGAGGCATGACTTTGGCAAAGTGGCATGCCCTCTCTGACTCATGACACTGTTCAGTAAAACAGAAATAACAATGGTGATCCTAATAAGATCAAGACTCGTTGGTGAAAAGTCCTTGCTTGGCCCATAATGGATGTTCAACAAATGGCGGCCACTGGTGTGTCGCTCTTTCCTCTTTCTGGAAACCCACCTGCCCTTCTGACTGACAAACTTGGTTTCATCCTTCACAGCCCAATGGCAATATCTACCTCCCTTTGAATGCCAGAGCTGGTGACTTAGAGAGAATTAGATGCTCTGCCTCTGTTTGCCAGGACCACTTTGTGTCTGCCTTGTAATAGCATGTCCACACAGTTATTCACATATGCTCACCTTTCCCATCATCCTCACTAGACCGCCAGCTCTTGAGGGCAACAACTGTCTGACTTACACTTCCCTCTAAAACTCAGGAGGCCCTAATAAAATTTCTCTGGAACGTTTGAATGGATAAGAAACTCTGGTCCCTAAAGGCGGAAAATAGGTTTGGGACTTGCTGGCAGGTAACGGTAGAAAACCTATCTCTTAGCTTTCAATCTCCTGCAATTCTCATTGTCAGGAAACACCACCTCTGGTGAATACCCAGAGAACTAATGAGAGTTGGGAAAGAAAATAAAAATAAACAAAATACTGTGTTCCATTTTCTTGGTGTTTATTTTACTCCTGGCTTTTAGGGGCAAATCTCTGGAGGGTAATAAATATTTTAAAGCAGCTGGTGACCAAAGGTCAGGTTATTGCTTCAAGGTCGTCACTAAATGCCTGGAGTTCTCACTCCATCAATAACTGCCACGTGCCATGTGCTGATGCCATACTGGGACAGTGAAGTCCTAGCTAAAACAAGGCAGCAGCCTGGTGACGTGGGCTTACGTGGCACAAAAGGTTACTTTCAGTGGAGTAGAACCAGTTTGTGGATAAACTGATTCACAAAGAACTTCCTTGAATCATGATTGAGATTTCATCGAATCTATAGATTGAGTTGGAAATAATAAGGTTTTAAAATACATTTCCATAACAATAACTATAATTTGATTTTTTTTTTTTTTTGAGATGAGCCATACAGACACATGAATATTCTTTGACAATTAGATAAGAGAGAGGTAAAATGCCTTCAAAAAGGAAGGTGTTTTTTTTTCAGTGCAAACTATTTGAAATAAAACTACATACCAGAAAGCTACACATGATAAATGGATTCGAGTTCAGCAGACTGGGGAGAAAACAAGGCTACAGGCATTCCATGTAAAAGAAATAAATTGATGAGTATTTATGCCATTACTAATTGCCTGTCCCCCTGTGGCTCCATGACTTCTGCCCAGTCTCACTCATGACACTAACTCACAATGCCCGAGGTCGTGAAGGAGGCTAGCTTAAGGATAAAAGAAAGCCTTTGGGTGAGAAGTAATAGTGATGCCCATTTGGCTTCAGGACAAATGCACTTGATAGAGACTTGATTTCCAGCGTTGGTGTCTATCTCACATTTACGTTGTCCTGTTCAATGAAAGACGTTGGTTCACAAGAGACGTCGTGAAAAATTCAAGAGATTCTGATACAAGTTTCCCGAGACCCTTTAGGCAATACTTGCCAAGGAAATGTGGCTTTTCCACAGAGCATATTTCAAAAAGGTAAATGGTCTTTCTGCTCTGGCCAGGCCCCTGGAAAAACATCTGCCTGACAGCTGTGGAGGGCCATGCTTCTGGTCTACACCATGGTTTTGTAGATGCCTGCGATAGGTATATATTTAAAAAGTACATACGCATCTCCTATCATACTGTCACTTTATGTAAAGTTAAAAATTTACATTACAGAATTTAAAAGGATGAGTTCTAAAGCAAATGCAAAGAGAAATATGGAATTAAATGCCAAGAAAAATAACTAAGAAGAACACAGATTGCTTGTTTTGGCAGCAGAACTGGATGATGGACAAGAGGTGAAGATTACTGACATTTCCATCAGAGCTTTTTTGAACTGTTTGACTTTTAAAATAATACAGGGTGTTGCTTTAACAAAAGTGTGTCTAAAATCCTAATGCATTTTCCCTGCACCATAACTATATTCCCTGAACACCTCCTGATATACAAGCAATTCACTTTGGAGATCACTGGTCTAAACTACTTTGCTATTTCTCCTTTTACTTGGAGTATATTAAATTACATTTTACGTTGGATATAGTATTTGCAAAATAAAAAAATAAGATGTAAACAATTGATTAAGGATTCTGAGATTTATTTCATTTTTATTTATTATCTATTCATTAATAAAATATACACTTGATTGGACTGCTATTTGCCAGGCATTGAGCAAGATGTTGGAGGCTCAGAAGTCCAGTCAGCCATAAGTGGGGCTGAAAATGGAAAGATCTGACTCTTGGTTCTGACTGTGCTATTAAAATATTTTATTACATTAGATAAACTGCTTCATCTTAAACTTTCTATTTCTAAATATGTAGGAAGAAAAGGCACAATTGAGGTGCCAGATCCACAGAATTGCTTTGAGGATCATACAGGCCTTGCTTCAGTTATGGGAGCAGCTTTGAGGTTAAGTGTTCTAAGCTCTTCCCTGAATGTGAGGAAAAGGGACCTCATGGAGGATGAGTGTAGGTGAACTGATGAAGGGCAGGTAAAGATAAGAAA
This sequence comes from Halichoerus grypus, assembly GCF_964656455.1. NCBI lineage: Eukaryota > Metazoa > Chordata > Mammalia > Carnivora > Phocidae > Halichoerus > Halichoerus grypus. The sequence continues at coordinate 108,731,014 of NC_135722.1, forward strand.
CAATGACTACAGTGAAAGTACTAACATAAGAATAGGAGCAGAACAATCCTGGAAAAGAAAAATGGGGAAATAAAAATGAAGCATAAAACTGAACCCCAGTGGTGAAATGCTATGGTGTTACTCACCATGTCAAAGGCAAATAATCATGGGCTAGCGTGATTTAGGGATAGTGACAGTTATCCCATTTTCACCCAAATGCCTCATACCTCATAATTATTTGACAGTTGACAATTTTGCATATAAAACTTATGATTCTTACACTATTTTCAGCATCCAGCTAGCAGTTAATATTATCTGAGTTGATATTGTATATTGTAGATGCTCATCTTTGGATCTGATCATCAGGAAGAATCCTGATTTCATTGCTGCTGTGGGTCGAGAGTTGCAAGCGTGCCCTGGGGCTTGGCTTTTAGAGAAGATACCCAAACAAGTCACCAATCCCTCTGCATGCTTGATCTCCTACGGAAACACCTCTGCTGCACGGAGAGCAGGCAGGTGTAGGGCTGGAGGGTGACTGTTCAGTGTAAGAGGAGCAGGCTATAAAATTATACAACTCCAGGACCCAATTTCCAAATATTCTCTGAAAAAAGGATTTTAAGACTATATATTTAAAAAATGGACTATTACTATTGGACTTGGGGTCATGAAGGTAACAGATAGTAATAACTTCAAAATAGAACTGGGTTGGGCCCCTCCTCTATTCTGAATCTTTTTTGCTGTGTCATTAAACATTCCATATCACTGTGTTTATCCAATTGCACAACCAATCAATAGCACATCAAGCTTTCCACCCACTTTAATATTTCTTACATCGACTTTTATTGAACAGTGGTAAAACTTCAAGATAAACAATTCTGGGGGCTTGTTTTATGTGGATATGAGAATCTAAAAGAGAATCAAAAGTTAACTCAAAGTGTGAGAAGGAAAAATGGAGCTCAATATTATTAATGCAACTCAGTTCCACAAGTAATTCTGAATACCTATTCTGCACTTGACATTTTCATCGTTGCTTGAAGGAATGCAAAGACAGGAACATTCAATTTAATATGATTCAGCAAATGTTTACTTAATGACTACCTACTTTGTACCAGGTACTCTTTTGGATATACGAGATGCAGAGGTGAGTAAGAAATAATCTTTGTGTTCAAAAAGCTTACAGTTTATTTGCAATGAATGTATGTGGAGGTTGTTATGATATAGTTGAAAAATACCCATAATCAGATTAAATATATTAAATGGCATTAAAGAAGAAAAACCAAATATTTAGGAATTTTAAAGAAAGACCGTTAGATCCAATGAGGCGATTATTAGGTTGAACAGAGGATGAAGACAAAGATTGAAGGGGTACAGATCTTTCACATCAAATACACAGATCGCTGGAAGGTAAGAAAGGTTAAGGAAAGAAATTAGAGACAGGAAGTAGGATGATTTTTCCTGTTTAAGCCGAGATGACCGGTACCCTGCTGATACTCCCCTGCAGTTACTCCCATAAAACTATCATGCTTGCTGAAAATGAATACCTGTGACTCTACACCTGAGGGATTTTGCTCTGACCAGTGGAGACACTATGTTTACAGGTAGGACAGTCCAGAAGCACCAGAAAGCTGGAATCCTGGAAGCAATTCTTGGCCAGTGGTGGACAGTGACAAGTCTCCCAGTGGCAGAGCTTTGAGCAGTATACCTCATCATCAACATGGTGGAAGAGACAAATGGTCTGGATCAAGATACTCTATAGACAGACTCGTGCCCGCTGGCCTCACTAGTTATTCAGGGTCTAAGATGGAGCAAGATTAAAAAAAATTTTTTTTTAAAGACTTTTTATTTATTTATTTGACAGAGAGAGACAGCAAGAGAGGGAACACAAGCAGGGGGAGTGGGAGAGGGAGAAGCAGGCTTCCCGCTGAGCAGGGAGCCCGATGTGGGGCTCGATCCCAGGACCCCGGGATCATGACCTGAGCCGAAGGCAGACACTTAACGACTGAGCCACCCAGGTGCCCCTAAGATGGAGCAAGATTAGAAGACCAAAGACAAAGTCATCCGGGAAAGAAGCCTATGACTGGATCTACAGGAGTGGACAAAAAGTGTGTTAATCTTTATCTCTCATGTAAAGTCCACCAACAAACATCCGGTGTAGAGAAGGTATTAAACAACTACTGGAACAAGATGACCAGTCTGGTGGAGTTCAGCCAGTCTCTGCCTTTGGCTACCTCATTATTTTCACTGCTGGGCTGAGGAACATGGTAGCCATGGTGATACAGATGGAGGGGAGGGAGGGTCCAATATCACAGCTCCCTCCAACCAAGTCTGATGTAGCTAGTGACAACCACTGAATGTCCAAACAATTAGCGACATAAACTGACACTGAGCTCCAGATGTTGTACCATTCTCTAAGACATTCACCACTAGCAAGCTGATGATCAGAATTACCATTATAGGATCTCACATAACATGTTTCATACCCACTGACAATATTTAAATAATCATGAAATCTAGTAGTTATACCATACACCATACCACCCAGAAGTTTCCAGCCTGGTAAGATGTTGGAATACGCTTATAGGCAAAGTTTAAGTGGCAACTTGGTGATCATGCCCTGTAGAATGGGGGCAGACAATGGTGCTTTCTACCTGATAGTTAGCATTCATGGTGAAGAAACCAAGGGGGAGGAACTAGGTGTGCCATTTCTCATCATTATTCTAAGTGACCCACTCAGAAATTCGTGCTTCTGATTCCCACAACTTTAGGCTCCCCAGGATTAGAGCTTCTGGTTCCACTATAAGGGGATAGACAAAACCAGGGTTCCATTAAACCTAAAGCCATGACTACCACCAGTTTACTCTAGATTCTTCAAGCTAACAGGCAGGGAAATCAGTTAATATACTGGTAGGGTTAATTGACCCTATGTGATAGTTAATTTCAGGTTTCAAGTTGACTGAACTACAGGTTGCCCAGATACTTGTTCAAACATTATTTTGGGTATGTCTATAAGGACATTTCTGGATGAGATTTCTATTTCAATCTGCAGACTGAGTAAAGGAGAATGCCCTTTCTAGTGTGGGTGAATCTCTTCTATCAGTCGAAGACCTGAATATAACAAAAAAGCTGACCTTTCCACAAATAAAAGGGAACCCCTCCTGTGGAGCTGGTCTTTTCCTGCATTTGGACTTGAACTGAAGGACTGGTTCTTCCAGGGCTTTGAGCCTGCTGGCTTTTGGACCAGAACTTATAGTGAAGAAGAACCTGTATAATTATAAATTATACACATGTTTATTTCACTTAACTACTAGGAAGTTGATTTATAAAGTGGTTAGAACTACTTTACATTCCTACCAGCTGTGCATGAAGGTTCCTGTGACTCTATATTGTAGTCAACATTTGACACTGATCTTTTAAATGTTCTATTCTAGAGAATTTAAGTGGTACATCTTCATTGTAATTTGTATTTTTCTGATGGCTGAGATTGAAAATCTCTTCATGTACTATCTGGCCATTTCTGAATCTCTTTGTGAATTTCTTTCTTTTTTTAAATTTTATTTAAATTCTAGTTAGTTAACATATAGTACAATATTGGTTTCAGCAGTTGAATTCAGTGATTCATCACTTATACACAACACCCAGGGCTCATCACAAGTGCCCTCTATCATGCCCATCCCCCATCTAGCCCACCCTCCTCCTCACCTCCCTGCATCAACCCTCAGTTTGTTCTCTATTGTTAGGAGTCTCTTATGGTTTGATTTTCTCTCTCCTTTTTTTTCTTTTCTCCCTTCTCATATGTTCATCTGTTTCGTTTCTTAAATTCCACGTATGAGTGAGGTCAAATGGTATCTGTCTTTCTCTGACTTATTTTGTTTAGCATAATACTCTCTATGTCCTTGCAAATGGCAATATTTCATTATTTTTGATGGCCGAGTAATATTCCATTGTGTGGTTTGTTTAAATATATATCACATCTTCTTTATCCATTCATCAGTCAATGGGCTCTTCTTGTGAATTTCTTGAACACTAACTTTGTTTTTTTTCTATTGGGCCCTTTGTCTAACTCACTGGAGTAGAGCAGTTTTATTTTAGATAGTACAATTTTCAGCAAGTTTAACTGTTGCAAATATTTTCATTGACTGTACCTGTCTAATATCTTTGTCTGTGATGTCCTCTGTTTAAGGGAATTTCTTAATTTTAATAAAGAAAAATCTATCAATTTTAATGTTTTTTTTTTTTTTCATTTTTTAGGTCTTATTTAAGGTGTGATTTTCTACCATGGTTAAGAGAATATCATTTAGATTTTCTTCATTAATTTCATAGCTTTATCTTTCACACTTATGCCTTTAATTCATCTAGAGTTTTTTATTGTATATAGTGTGAATTGGATCCTGCTTAGTATCCACAACATCATCTAGTAAATAAATATTCTTTCTCAGTGATCTGTGATAAAACCATGATCAGTAAAATTGGTCTAAGTATTTATAAAATTTTGTTCCCTTATTCAGAACTCAAAATCACTTTTTAAAGTTTCCTCATGGAACCCCATTGGAATTTTGTTGGCTATTGTATTTAATTTATCTTTATTTTTTTATAAAAATTGAAGAAGAGTTAGCAAACCAGTGTTTACAAAGTACCTACTATATGTTGTGGGCTATAATTTTACTGGAAAAAAATAAAAATGGGATACTATAAATGGAAAATATTAGTGAGGTCAGAAAGGTGGCAGAGTAGAAGGATCCTGAGCTCACTTTGCCCCCCACACACATCAAGATAGCAGCTACATCTGTACAACTAATTCTGAAAACAACCCAAAGCCTGCAGAACAAACTTTCCACAATTAATCATAGACAGGAGGCCACATCAGTAAGGGTAGGAGGTGCAGAGACATGATTGGGAACCAAATACCCAGCAAGAATAACCACAAGTGGGAGGGAGATCACATGGAGGAATGAGAAGATCAGACCCCACACTAGGAATGCCAAGCATGGGGGACCCGCACTGGTAAGACGAGTCCCCATAACATTTGGCTTTGAAAATCAGTGGGGCATAACTGCAAAGTTTTAGTCAGCAAGACTTACTTCTGAGTACTTTAAAAATCAGTGGGCTTAGCTCTGGGGGAGTGAAAGGCAATAGGAAACTGAGTTCCCCTGTTTAAAGAGATAGCACAATAAACAATCCTGTAGAAACATAGCATAGACACAACAGTTTGAAAAGTGCCTGGGGTATATGTGAAAGAGATTTATTCACTAATCTCAGAACATGTGCTCAGGGCAGGGATCTTTAGGAGACTCCTCCAAGAATAAAAGTGCTGGTAGGTGCCATTTCTCTTCCCTTGTCCCAGCATAGATAGTCAGACACTTGTGAGAACCAGTGTGAACACTCTCCACCTATATTGCTAGCACCATGTGCCCCACCCCTGCACTCCCCTGTGTATCTGCCCCATCCAACCCACCCCACACAGCAGGCATCCCTCCAAAGCAGCTTCTTCCCTGAGACACTGTATAAGCAACTCCAGCAGGGGCTGCCACTACTCCAAAGTGACTCCTGCTTTGAGGAGAGGGAAAGATAATCATGCACATCAGTGTGCCTACAGCCCCAGCAGCTGAACTTAATACCTGCCTACACAAGGACAGCACCTGTGAATCAGTACAATTGCAGACCTGGCAGACGGATTGAGGGCAGGCATCTGGTCTGACTGTCAGCCCCACCAACCAGTGGAAGTCTCTGAGGTGGGCAGCACAGGGAGAGTGCCCTGCTTATTAGTGTGACTGCAGCCCCAGCAGACTGACCGAGGGCAGGCATCTGGTCTGACTGCTGACACTACCCAATGACAAGTTCCTGGTAGCCTCAGATAGGCACCTTACCAGAATAGGGACTAAACCATGCCTAGTGCACCCACAACAGGCAAAGTGGGCCACTGCAGCTGATTAGACTGAAGACAAACACAGCTCAGCCACAATGGGACACATGCAACACTCACAGAGGACCACATTGTAGCACATGGTTCTAATGAACAGGGGACATTGCACTGCAGGGCACTACAGAACCTCTTCTTCTATGGCCACTAATTTCAAGATTAGGAGACCTAGATGACTTTCCTAATACGTGGAAAGAAACACAAAGAGTTAGACAGAATGAGGTGACAGAGGTATATGCCCCAAATGAAAGAACAGAACAAAATCACAGCAAGAGAGCTAAATGAAATGAAGATAAGTAATATGCCTGATGAAGAATTCAAAGTAATGGTCAACGAGATACTCACTAGATTGGAGAAAAGAGACGAGGACCTCAGTGAGACATGCAACAAAGAGATAGAAAATACAAAAACAAACCACTCAGAGATGAAAAATTCAATAACTGAAATAAAAAATACACTAGAGGGAATCAATAGCAGATTAGAAGAGGCAGAACAATGTATCAGTGATCTGAAAGACAGGGTAATGGAAAGCAGCCAAGCTAAATGGCAAAAAGAAAAAAAAAAAAGAATAATAAGAAATGAGCATAGGTTAAGGGAACTTAGTGACATCATTAAGTGTAATAATACTGACAATATAGGGGTCCCAGAGGGAGGAGAGAGAGAAAGGGGAAGAAAATTTATTTGAAGAAATGATAGCTGAAAGCTTCCCTAATCTGGGGAAGGAAACAGACTTCCAGATCCAGGAGGCACAGAGAGCCCCAACAAAATCAAACCAAGGAGGTTCACACCACATGATAATCAAAAGGGCATAAAAACTAGTAAGAAAGACAGAATTTTTAAAGTAGCAAGAGAAAAGCAAGCAGTTACATACAAGGGAAACTACATAAGGTTATAGGCTGATTTGTCAGCAGAAATTTGCAGGCAAAGGATTGGCATGATATATTCAAAATGCTAAGAGGAAAAAAACCCTGCAACCAAGAATATTCAAGGTTATCATTAAGAATAGAAATGAGGTAAAGAGTGCCCCAGAGAAATAAAAGTTAAAGGATTTCATCACCACTAAATCAGTCTTACAAGGAATGTTAATGGGAATTCTTTGAGTGGAAAAAAAAGGGCTACAACTAGAAGTAAGAAAATTATGAAAGAAAAAAATTTCATAGGTAAATGAAAACATAGAAGAGGTAGTAGATTAATCACTTATAAAATCATATAAAGGTTAAAGCAGAGAAGCAGTAAAATCAATTATATCTACAAAACTCAAGCAAGGGATTTAAAAATGAAAAAGTGTAAATTATGACATTAGATCCATAAAAAATGGAGGGAGTAAAAATGTAAAGCTTTTAGAATGTGTTCAAACTTAAGCAGCCATCAACTTAAATATAAACTTCTATATGCATAAGAAGTTATATATAAACTTAATGGTAACCACAAATAAAAAATGTAAAATAGATACACATACACAAAAACAGATACAGGAATCCAAGCTTAATAATTAAAAAAAAAAAAAAAATCAATCCACAAAGGAAGAGGGCAAGAGAAGAAAGGAACAGAGAAGAAGTAGAAATACAGCCATGAATAAGTAACAAAATGGCAATAAGTACATACTTATCAATAACTGATTTAAAAATAAATGGACTAAATGCTCCAGTTGAAAGACATAGGGTGCCTAAAGCAAGACCCATCTATATACTACCTACAAAAGACTCACTTCAGACCTAAAGATGCCTGCAGATTGAAAGCAAAGGGATGGAAAATATTTACCATGCAAATAAAAGCAAAAAGAAAAAAGAAAAAAAAAAGCAAAAGAAAGCTAAGATAGCTGTACTTATATCAGACAGAATAGACTTTAAAACAGAGTGTTACAAGAGACACAAAAGGGCACTACATAATGATAAAGGGCACAATCCAATAAGAGAATATAATAATTGTAAATATCTATGTACCCAATATGAGGGCACGTAATACATAAAGCAACTATTAACAGTAATAAAGGGAGAAATTGACAGGGATGCAATAATAGTAGGAGGGGCGCCTGGGTGGCCACATGGTTAAGTGTCCAACTCTTGGTTCAGCTCATGTTGTGATCTCGGGGTCATGAGACTGAGCCCACATTGGGCTCTGTGCTCAGCAGAGAGTCTGTTTGAGATTCTCTCTCCCTCTCCCTCTGCCCCTCCCACTCATGCTCTCCCTCTCTAAAATAAATAAATAAATCTTTAAAAAAAATAATAGTAGGAGACTTTAATACCCCACTTAAATCACTGGATAAATAATCCAGACAGAAAATCTATAAGAAAACATAGGCTTTGGATGACATATTAGACCAGATGGACCTAACAGATATGTTCAAAACATTCTATACAAAAACAGCAGGATACACATTATTTTCAAGTGCACACAGAATATTCTCCAGGATAGATCATATGTTAGGCCTCAAAATAAGTTTCAATAAATTAAAAAATACTGAAACCATACCATGCATCTTTTCCGACCATAACAATCTGAAACTAGAAATCAATCACAAGAAAAAAATTGGAAAAGAACACAAACACATGCAGACTAAATAACACGCTACTAAACATTAAGTAGGTCAACCAAGAAATCAAAGAGGAAATTAAAAAAGGACAGGGAAACAAATGGAAATGAAAACACAATGTTCCAAAATCTTTGGGATGCAATAAAAAGGTGCAATAAAAACTTCTAAGAGAGAAGTTTAAAGTAATAAGGCCTACCTTAATACACAAACAAACACAAATCTCAAATAAACAATCTAAGAACAAACAAAGCCCAAACCCAGTAGACGGAAGGAAATAATAAAGATTAGAGCAGAAATAAATTAAATAGAATAGATCAATGAAACTAGAGGCTGATTCTTTGAAAAGATAAACAAAATTGATAAAGCTTTACCCAGACTCATCAATTAAAAAAAGAGTGAGAACTCAAAAAACTAAAACAAAAAAAAGGAGGAGAAATAATAGCTGAACCCACAGAAATACAAAGGATTATAAGAGAATATTATGAAAAATTATGTGCCAACAAATTGGACAATCTAGAAGAAATGGATAAATACCTAAAAACATATAACCTTCCAAAACTGAATCAGGAAGAAATGGAAAATTTGAACAGACCAATTACTCACAATAAAATTGAATCAGTATCAAAAACTCCCAGCATACAGAAGCCCAGGACCAGATGGCTTCACGTGTGAATTGTACCAAACATTTCAAGAAGAGTTAATACCTATTCTTCTCAAACTATTCCAAAAAATAGAAGAGGAAAAAAGCTTGCAAATTCATTCTATGAGGGCCCGTATTATCCTGATGCCAAAACCAAGAAAAGATACTACAAAAAATATAACTACCAATATCTCTGATAAGCATGGATGCAATAATCCTCAACAAAATATTGGCAATCCAAAATCAACAATACATTAAAAAATAATTCACATGATCAAGTGAGATTTATTCCACAGATGCAAGGATGATTCAATATTCAAAAATCAATCAACACAATATATCACATTAACAAGAGTAAAAATAAAACCATATTGTCATCTCAATAGATGTAGAAAAAGCATTTTACAAAGTATAACATCATTTCATAATAAAAACTCTCAACAAAGTAGGTTTAGAGGGAACATACCTCAACATAATAAAGGTCATATGTGAAAAACACACAGCTAACATCATACTCAATGGTGAAAAATCGAGAGCTTTTCCTCTAGTATCAGGAACAAGACAAGGATGTCTGCTCTCACCACTTTTATTCAATATAATACTAGAAGTCCTAGCTGCATCAATCAGATAAGAAAAAGAAACAAAAGGCATCTAAATTGGTAAGAAAGAAGTAAAAGTGTCACTATTTGTAGATGATATGACACTATATAGAGAAAACCCTAAAGTCTCCACCAAAAAACTATTAGAAATGATAAGTGAATTCAGTAAGGTCACAGGATATGAAATTAACATAGAGCAATCTTTTGCATTCCTATAAACTAATAATGAAGGAGCAAAAAGAGAAAACATTCCTGTTTACAACTGTACCAAAAATAACAAAATATCTAGTAATAAACTTAACCAAGGAGGTGAAAAACATGTACTCTGAAAACTATAAAACACTGATGAAAGAAATTGAAGATGACAAAAACAAATGGAAAGATATTCCATGCTCATGAACTGGAAAAACCAATACTGTTAAAATGTTCACACTACCCAAAGCAATATATGGATTTAACACAATCCCCTCAAAACACTAACAGCATTTTTCACAGAACTAGAATAAACAATACTAAAATTTGTATGGAACCACAAAAGACCTTGAATATCCAAAGCAATCTTGAGAAAGAAGAACAAGGCTGGGGGTATCAGAATCCCAGATTTTAAAATATACTACAAAGCAATAGTAGTCAAAACAGCATGGTACTGACACAAAAGTAGATGCATTAATCAATGGAATAGAATAGAGAATTCAGAAATAAAAAGGTCAATTAATTTCTGACAAAGGAGGCAAGAAAATACAATGGGAAAAAGAGTATCTCTTCAACAAATGGTGCTGAGAAAATGGGAGAGCTACATGCAAAAGAATGAAACTGGGACACTTTCTTACACCACACACAAAAATAAAATGGATTAAAGACACAAACATGAGACCTGAAAGCATAAAGATCCTAGAGGAGAACACAGACAGTAATTTCTCTGACATTACTTATAAGAACAATCTTCTGGATATGTCTCCTCAGGCAAGAGAAACCAAAGCAAAATAAACTATTGGAACTACACCAAAATAATAAGCTTCTGCACAGTGAAAGAAACAAAACAAGGCAACATACTGAATGGGAGAAATTATTTACAAATGATATATCCAATAAGGGGTTAATATCCAAAATATATAAAGAATTTATACAACTCAACACCAAAAAGACCCCCTAAATAATCCAATTAAAAATGAGCAGAGGACCTGAGTGGACATTTTTCCCAAGAAGACACACGGATAGCCAACAGACACATGAAAGGATGCTCAACATCACTCATCATCAAGGAAATGCAAATCAAAACCAAGTGAGGTATCACCTCACACTTGTCAGAATGGCCAGAATCAAAAAGACAACAAATAACACGTGTTGGCAAAGATGTGTAGGGAAAGGAAGCTTCACGCACTATGGCTGGGAATGCAAGTTAGTATGGTCACTAAGGAAAACAGTTTGGAGGTTCCTCAAAAACTTAAAAATAGAAACACCATATAATACAGTAATTCCACTACTGGGTATTTACCCAAAGAAAACAAAAGCAATAACTTGAAAGGATATATTCACCCCTGTATTTATTGCAGCATTATTTATAATAGCCAAGATACAGAAGTAGCGCAAGTGTCCAAAGATAGATGAGTGGATAAAGAAGATGTGGTGTATATATATATATGTATATGTATATACACACACGCGCATACGTGCATACATACAAACAATGTAATATTATTCAGACATGAAAGAAATGAGATATCACATTTGCAACAACATGGATGTACCCAGACAGTATAATGCCAAGTGAAATAAGTCAGACAGAGAAAGACAAATACCATATTATATCACTCATATTTGGAATTTAAGAAACAAAACAAATGAAGAAACCAAGAAAAACGAGACAAACATAAAAACAGACTTTTAGATACAAAGAACAAACTAGATACCAGAGTGGAGGTGGTGGGAGGATAGGTAAAATAAAGGGGATAGAGATACAAACTTCCAGTTATGAAATAAATAAGTCGTGGAGATAAAAAGTACAGCACCAGAAAAATAGTCAATAAGATGGAAATAGTGTTGTTTGGGACCACACCTACTGTGATGAACACTTAGTACCATATAGAGAACTGTTGAATCATTATATTATACACATAAAACGAATACAACACTGCATGTTAATTATACTTAAAAATAAAAGAAAAAATAATAGAAAAAGAACGCCCACCCTTACTAGAAATGAATGACAGATAGATGAAAGTTACATAAATCATTTCTGCTTTTTAAATTAAAAGTGATAATATTAATAATTAGTGTCTAAGAGAGGGTGGTAAGACAAATTTTTATAATACTGGTGGGAGTGTCATTTTACAGCCTTACCAGAAAATTCTTTGCCAATACTTTTAAAATATTAAATAAGAACAGACATCTTCTTCCAGAAATTTACCCTAAGGAAATAGTCACACAAGAAGGCAAAGATTTATATATTACCGTATTCGGTGAAGAGCTGTTTGTAACTGTGAAAACCCAGTAAATGCGTTAGTGCTGCGCTATAGAACATTCTCAATTCCGTTGTGGTTCATCCACATGACGCACTATGCTCAGTCACTAAAGTTTATGCGACCGGTTGCAATGGAAGCGCCTGACGTTAAGCTTTTGATTGTGGAGACATCCATCCCAGAGACCTCCATCCGGAACAAGCACGCGACGGGCTCTGGGACACTGCGACCAGCAAAGCAACTAGACAAGAAACCAGGCCACACCCGCCTAGTGTTTCCCCCTCTGGAACAGGTAAGGGAACTGAGATCACTGACCACTTGAGTGACCCCAGTTTTCCCCTCCTGCACCCTAATTCCCATTCTCATGTTTTTAATGAGCCAATCAACACCCCTAGACACCCCACTCTGGACCCTAATAAAGGCAGAGCCCCAGGAGCGCCTTGTCCCCCTCTCTCCCTCCACCTGCAGCAGGCCTGTGGCGTGGCCGCTGAGCGTGCTGGGTACCCGCCAGGACAGGTGAGGCAGGAATCCGGATCTTCCAAAGCTACCTGGGCTGGTTGTGGCCAAGCTGCCTCCTGCAGTCAGAGGAGGCACAGGGCCGGCCCAGCAACAAGCCGGCCGGCTGGGAAGTCCCTTGGGGCTCGCCACAAGGAGTGTGAGTGTGGGGGAGTCACCAATCGTGCCCCCATGCCGGGAAGACCGATGCAACACACGTCTCTTGTTTCTGTGGACGATGTAGCGAAGTAAGAAGCAGTTTACAGATAAATACGCATAATACAGGTGCATTTTCTTAAAACCAGAGCGAGAGAGAAAGTATATGAATAGGTACGTGCATGTGTTCTGTGTGTGTGTGTGTTCACGTTATTATCAAAACAGCAGCAGCGATTATCTACAGATGAAAGAACTAAAAGTGACTTCCTTGCTTAACAGTTTTCATTTTTTTCCAACATGGGCATGAATACTTTCTATATTTCAAATTGTTAAAAAAAAAAAAATAGATGAATTAGACATACCTCTTCAAACAATTTGCTCTAATTCCATTCTATATAAATCACTGTCTGACTTTGAGTTTCCATAGCATTTACACTTAAAATACCTTGCGGTTGGTTCATGTTGTATATTTTGTTTCTTGTTTAAATTGTAAATACCAAGGAAAGCCCTAATTCTTGAGTATCACTCATGTTACCAGTAGGGAATACTAGAAATATCTACTAGATCATCCCAATTTAACTGTAAAATAAACAAATATTCTGATTTATGCATCAGCCTCTTGTAAAGCTGGTGTGAGTGACCTTCCAAGGTCCGGCGGGCCTGTCGGTAAAGTCGTGTTTGTAGACAAGGTCCCAGGTACCGCCTAGACAATACCATCCTGTTAGGCTCAGGCTAATTATTAACATTCTTTGCTTTTGTAATGCTTTTTTTTTTTAATTTTATGTTTAAATAATTATAATTTGGGGACGCCTGAGTGGCTCAGTCGGTTAAGCATCTACCTTCAGCTCAGGTCATGATCTCAAGGTCCTGGGACTGAGTCCCACGGCGGGCCCTCTGCTCAGCGGGGTTTCTGCTTCTCCCTCTCCCTCTGGCTGCTTCCCCAGCTCGTGCTCTCTCTCTCTCAAATAAATATATAAAATCTTTAAAAATAATAATAATAAACAAATAATTATAAGTTTAAAGGGTATATTTCTTTCTCATTCCTGAACTCAGGCTGTGGAGGTAGAGCATTTGAACAGTGGTCATGACATGCACATTCCACGAAGAGAAGTAGAAAAACATCCTGTGAACATTAAATAGAAAAATGATTTACCTATACATTTTTTAGTATTATAGAATTGAAAGCAGAAATGGACTCAAAGCAAAATTCACCTTCGTGATTACTGCAAGAGAGGCTTGTGTTCTTTAGAGAAAAACTGATCTCACATAAATGGTATACCAGAAAAAATATGAATGGTTTAGGGAATAAGAATTTCTTAAAAAAAAAAAAAAAAGACACATTTTATTAAAAGATGTGTGTGTGTTTCAGGTATATCCTATACTTTTTACTGAAAAAATATTCTAGTAATTAAAGTAAATCCAGAAGGAATTTTTTTTTCCCAGTTACAAGGCAAGAAACCCCAATAAAGTGACATTAAACCCATATAAGCACTATTAAGATTTTGTTTTTACCTTTTAATTCATTTTTATTTTATAAAAGCACCATTGGTATTGGCTTACTGTATTAATTTAATGGCATTCCCAAATTTATAATAGAGTGATCGACTACTACACTAATGAAAAAAATAGACCAGTTTGACATTTGTTTATATTTAAAATGCTTATTTAAAAATGAACAGCCACAAAACCTAGGTTTTTATAAAATTGTCTGAAAGTTTCTTTAAATCTCTAGCATTATAGTTTTCAATCTCTCAACTAAACAGATCTAAGTATGCACTCTGGAAAGGAAGTCAGGGACATTTTTGACATATGGTCCTATTTTCCCAAGGTATTGCTAATGCAATCATCATAAGCACAATACACCCGACGCTGTCCAATAGTTAAGTCTCAGATAAGGGCTATATTAAAAACATATTTTTCTCTCTCACCAATTCTGCACAAAATGGTTCTCTGTGGTGGTAAAATTTTACCAGCTTTGCTTCTCAGCTTGAAAAATAATATTAAACAATGGAACTAACATTGAATTTTAAACTATTCAACGTATTTTTCAGATTTAATAAAGGTATACTGTCAAAGCTCATCCGAGAGACTGACAAACTTTATTTTAAATCCTAAGACTTAGACTATAAGACGAACAGCATATCAGATATTTTTAAAACTATGATGTAAAAGAGGTTAAGTTATTTGCCACTGAATTCAGGAATACCAATTATAACTCACACTTGTCAACATTTGCATTTGTACCCTTATCCAGCGGTCATTGTATTACCCAATCCCAACCATTCTCTTAGAAATGTATAAGGACACTCTCCCATATAAAGGAGAAAGTTACAGGCCACCTGAAGGCATGCCAGAAATGGTCGGCAATATTATCACTGGTTATGTTATGTTTTAGAACACAGTGTAAGGGTAGAAAAAAAAATCCCACCCTCTATGGATTTGTGAGTTCCAATGAGCCATTTTCAATCACTACTTTTTATGTAATTGGGATCTATCATGCTAATCTATATTCTGTTCCTCTTACCCTCCGGCTCTGAAAGAATTACACTTCCTAGTCCCCTTGCTGGTAGACAGAGACATGTGATGAACTGGACCAGTGGGTTGTGAGTTGAAGTGGCATGGTCATTGTGGCCTGAAGCATTCAAGGGCTGGTATACACCCTCCAGCCATCTCTTCTCCTGACGTGGTGATGATGAAAGGGTGTGTTGCTATGTAGACAGCCGGTGGGAAAGCCTCATGGATTGCTGAGCCACTGCATGGAGGACAGATCCCTTAGATAGTCCCTTGCCCCCATGGTGACCATAGCCTGAGCAACAAGAAACTTCCATTGTGCCAAACTACTGAAATTCTTGTGTTTGCTACTTCAAGATAGCCTCAAAACTCCAATTTATGCAAAAATTTCCCTTCTTTAAAACACTGAGGATAAGCTGAGAACTTAGAGAGTTATTCAGTAAGGAAAAGGAGACCCCGGATATTCTAAAGCTCACTTAGGAACTAGACACAGAGTTTGTACAGTTGAAAAGATTATTCTGTACTGTCCTTGGAAGGTGGAAAAAAGGAGCTTTGTTTTTCCACATTTGTTCTGTATTGACACTTAAAATTGCCCTCAGCATTCTGGGATCATTCATAAAGGGTATGAAAGTGGTTTGTGCTATTTATGATAACTCGGAACTGAGGGGGGTTTGTGCCATAAAGTGTGATAATCCTGCTGTGAACGATGTATGTAGTGGGAGCAAATGCAGAGTAGGTTTTTCCTCTTCATATAGGAGATCCGGCTTTTATGAAATACTGGAATCATTTCAGAATGTGCATACATATGGAGAACAGGTTGGTTTGATACAGAACATGGGTTAGAAGAGTTCCTTTTATCATAGTTAGGGCTTTTATTGTATTGATTTTACTTGGACTAAAGTAGATTGGAAGAGTGGGCAAAGTTCAGAATGATTGAGAGTAAAAGAAATAGAGCTTCTCTTTGTGTCAAGCTCAGGAAGGCGAGCAGGGCAGATCAAAGAACCACTTTCATGGTTCACTGAAGCCAAAGTTCAAATAAAACCACAGCAGCAGCCAAAATACCGGAGCAGGCTACAGTTGCTCGTGAGGACGTGGCCTTCTGAGAAAAGGCACAGGAAGAACACGATTGAATCTAAGGGAGGGAGATGATCCAATGGCTCATGTCAGCAAGTAGCAGCTCTGAAGGGGACCAAGCGAGGTCAGGGTTCAAACAAAGGCATTGGTCGTTCAACAACCACAGCAGATGTTTTCGCCAGGTTGTAGCTCTGCTGTGCTCTTGGGCTGAATCATGATTTTGAGGGGCATTAGAAGGAAGAATTGCCTTTACAATCTCTTCCAGCATGAATGCTCCGCTCTATTGTCTACCTGTAGCTGTCCTTCATGCAGGCTTCACTTCTATTAAAAGTAATGCAGGTAATCCAAGATGTGCTGAGAGGAAGCATGGGTCTGACTCAAAGCGGAGAGAGAGAGTCCCTGCCCTCGGGCAGCTCACATGTCCAGAGCTCAGCACCCACTGTCACGGGGAGGAATTTAAATGTGATATTGCATTTGTGGACTGAAATACTCATTGACAGGAAGAGTGTAGGAAGCACGCTTTTCTAGGGTGAAAGTTTTCTTCTAGTAGCTCAAGATCTAAAGAACAGATGGGCTCTTAACGGACTTAATGCTCACATAACCATTAAATTACAGATAAATCGCAACCAAGTAAGCCCATGACCCTCACAAAACTCTTGTACTGGTGTGCTTGCTCAGGGAGAGGAACAGAACCTAAATACTGCAATAACCTCACTGGAGGCAGAAATCTTTATTTCTAGACTCTAGTTACTAATCATTATTCAATCTAATGACTAGCTGTGTGTCCTTGGGCAACTCCAGTCCCTGAGAACTTGATGGTTCTCATCAAGGGTAAAACCAAATGATGTGGTCATGGGGCAAGACGAACATTAAGACCCTACTAAGTTTAAAGATTTCATGGTCTCTAAAGCGGCTTTATGCGCTAAGCAAGAAATAGCATGGCAACTTACTGAACGGGAAAGTGAGGGAAAGAACCTCTCTGTGTTAAAAGAACTGCCTACCAGAATGCATCAGGCAAAATCTTTCAAGAGAAATGCAAAATAGGGGTAAGATCCAAGCTTTTAAGTGATGTGTAGAGAGCAAAGAAATGAGGAAAACAGTGGTATATACTCATGAGAATGTAAATGTATCATGACAATAAAATTTTATTTAATTTTATTTAACGCCAGGAATGATGAAGTCCAATTTAGCCTTGATATGTGCATGACCTCTCAGTTGATATGTATGTAGCACTGTACATGACTCAGACAAATTGTAGGAAATTATATGCTTCTCAAAATGTTTTTACTCCGTCACAAAATAAATACAAGAAGACATTTTCTTCTTCAGGGGCAAGCGTTCATAAAGAGAAAGAACTTTTCCACTGTTGTGAAAGAGAAACAACTGAACAAGAAGGGCAGATCTTTTCTGTGAGGTGTGTGGCAAACGGCAGGGGCATGCAGAGAGGCCTTCCTCACAGGTGAATTCCTCACTGCCTGGTTCATTCACAGACGTCAAACAACTTAACGTTTTTCTTAGAAATTCATCCCCAAATCTCTGGGCTCATTTTCAGATGACCAAAAAGTGAATAAACATAATAACTCTAGCAAATTAAGTCAACGAAGATATCAAAACATAGTATGGACACACTTTGGGAAAAGAAAATACCTCTCAAATATATAAAATGACATAGAAGATGCAAGTCACCTTTTCCTTCCTATACTGTTTTCCCTGAAGATAACTACCATAAATTTGGTGCTATAGCAATAAATTTGAAAATAAAAATTACTTCCTTTTCAATAAAATACTTAATTCATCTACAGATGACATAAAATGGTTTATATTTAAGCTTGGGGAGATGCCATTGTTTCTCTTGCTCTAACAAAGAAATGATACTACTGATAAGCATCGTGTATATTGCTTAGACTATTATAGCTCTATAACCAGGAAGAACTGGCTTGCAAATGGCTACACAGACTGATAGGATCCTGACCAGCTTCTGGATTCTCTCTTACTCTTTTGTTTCCTGGATTGAGCCCCGTTTCCGGGAATTGCCCCACCACCCTCTGCTCCCTTTATGGTTATAATGGGAGTCATCTGAGAGTGTGGCTGATTTTCCAGAGAACAAAGATTAGCCTATTTTGCAGATTTTACTGTATAGATACCACTTTGGGGTTTGGGATTATGAGAATCACTGTGGCCATATTTAGAGGGAATTTTAAGACCCTTTAAAACAAAATGTAGTAAAATAAATTAGAAGTCTTCTCTATCCTCTAAGAGAAGTCGGTAATGCACACCACTCACCCTTTTCCCTGGAGAGAAAACTGTCATCCCCTTGGGCCCTCTGAGCAGCTGGGTGTATTGGTTCATACAGCTTTCACTCCACTAACTATTGTCAGCATGCCATACCTGGGTTTTCAATGAGGCTTTCCCCAAAGACTCAGGAAAGAGGAAATGGCATTGCCTTTGAAAGATAAACTGAGAGGGGCACCTGGGTGACTCAGGTTAAGCAGCCGACTCTTGATTTCAGCTCAGGGTGAAATCTCAGGGTGGTGAGATTGAGCCCCACGTTGAGCTTTGTGCTCAGCGATTCTCTCTGCCCCTCCCCCCAACTTGTATGTGCTCTCTCTCTAAAAAAAAGAGAGAGAGAAAGAAAGAAAGAAAAGAAAAACCGAGAAAGCAGGACTTAGTGGATCAAAGATAGATGCAAAGTAACTTGAAGAGGGTCAGACTTGGTTTAAGAACTGCAATGAATTATTTGTAATTGAACTTATTATTATAATAATACAACAGATACTTATTAAAATTATAGTTGACTATAGGGCGCCTGGGTGGCTCAGTCGTTAAGCGTCTGCCTTCGGCTCAGGTCATGATCCCAGGGTCCTGGGATCGAGCCCCGCATCGGGCTCCCTGCTCTGCAGGAAGCCTGCTTCTCCCTCTCCCACTCCCCCTGCTTGTGTTCCTGCTCTCGCTATTCTCTCTCTGTGTCAAATAAATAAATAAAATCTTTAAAAAAAAAAAAAATAAAATAAAATAAAATAAAATAAAATTATAGTTGACTATATAGTAAACATGAAAACACATAACGTGTGTATGTGTGTATATATATATATACATTTCTCTCTCTTTTTGCTGCACAGCAATTTGGGGTTCAAAGAGCAGTTCCTGAGTAACAGAACCAGGTCTCAAACTCGAGTCAAAGTCAGCCAGCTGTGCTATTTATCCAGATAAACAAGATGCCAGTGAGAAGGAAAACGTGTTGCTCCCTGGAGCATGTATGTACACAGCTCTTGAAAACA
This sequence comes from Halichoerus grypus, assembly GCF_964656455.1. Classification (NCBI taxonomy): domain Eukaryota; kingdom Metazoa; phylum Chordata; class Mammalia; order Carnivora; family Phocidae; genus Halichoerus; species Halichoerus grypus. The sequence goes on from NC_135722.1 coordinate 108,750,655, forward strand.
GATCAGATCTTAGCCCAGCCACATAGTGCCTGCAATATTTTCCAGGGGGAGGTAGGGTACCAAATACTTGGTGCACTGCCATTTCTGAGTACAAATGGAGAGTAAAATAGTCAAGCCCCTCCAAACACTCACAAGGGGAAAACAAACAAAAAGCATTAGCTTATGAAATATGATCACCCCCCCACAAACTGACAAAACTACCAGATTGTAAAAGTAATGTCATATTGTCTCAATACCCCCAATATGTGAATCCATTCTAAATCTCTTGACTCCCCAAACAAGCTCCTAAATTTGATTGGCCACCTTTATAAGTCTACCAGTAGGAAAAGATTATGGTGTTCACACTTGTAGAAGTCTACAGGCCCATGTGACAGTTTCCATCATAAACCAGTCAGTTAAATTGGCATTTACATGTCGCTTATGTGGTTTGGTTAATTGGGAGGAGGGGGTGTGTCCGAGGAGCTGAGCTCTCCTTAGTGTGTTGTCCAGAGTGAGATTCTTAGCTTTACCATGGCAAGGGGTCCATCCAGGTCCATTTAAGAAGGAGCTTACCAGGGCGCCTGGATGACTCAGTTGGTTAAGGGTCTGACTCTTGGTTTTGGCTCAGGTCATGATCTCTGGGTTGGGAGATGAGCCCAGCAGCAGGCTCCCTGCTCAGCGGGGAGTTTGCATCCCCTCTCTCTTCCTCTGCTCCTCCCCCGGCTCACACATTTTCTCTTTCTCTGAAATAAATACATAAATCTTAAAAAAAACAAAGAAGGATCCCACCAACCTTCTTTTGCGCAGACATCCCCTTTGCAGCCTCACCATCACCGTCCTGTACCAGCCGAACCAGGGGATTGTGCTGTGGCACAGGGCCATCCCCCACCCCGGCCCTGGCCCCCACATGGGCCACGCCTACTCACAGTGGTCTTCCATGGACCTTTCAATTCTGTATGTCTTATTCAGCTTTTGAACACATCCCAGGCATTTCCTCCTCCATGACAATGTCTTTGACCTCCTATTTACATTAAAGCCTCCCCATGTGTTTTCAGTCACTTTGTACCATGGTGTTATCAGACACAACTCTATGTTGTCATTTAGTGGGTAACCAAAACATTTTTGTTGAATACACTATTAATTGGGAACCTTTGGATCCTGGCATAAGATTATAAACAGTATCTTGCTCACAGCAGAATCCCCAGAGCCTAACGATTTATTGAATTCTTAATAAATATTTATTAAATAAATAATCAGAGATGCCTTATTCATGGTTGAATCAAAAGCAAATAATAAAGGATTTTTGTTATCTATAAGCCTTTGGTCAGCATGGGCAGCATTCTTGGTCTCCAGTTATTATTAGAACAAAACACTATTTAAATTATTGCTTCTTACTGTTCATCCCCAGAGAAAAATGACATATTATTTTCTAAAACAATGAAACATACGCAGGTTTGTTCCAGAGTTATAACAAAATCAACATCATTGCATGATTGAAATGGAAAACCAGAACTGAATACAGAGACAGAAGATTGAATAAAAATATGGCAAGATGCCCAGACAAATCTCAATTTACAGCAGCAGAGATGGACTGACAATTAGATTCCTGAATCACATCTTTGAGTTGATCTGTTTTTCTTTCTCATGTGTGTCTCGATGGCATGTGGGAGCGTGTGTAAATAGGTTGCTTTGCACCCTCTGGAGTGAGACCGTTCAATTATTTAGGGGGTCCGACGCGAAGTAATTGTTTATAAATGCCGACAACACAAACGAGTGCCTTGTAAGCATATGTCAATGCAGATGTAGATAAAAGGCATTGCTAATATCTAAAGAAAGGAAAATAATTAGCAAATTCTTAAGGGTTACTCTTATAATTCTAATGTTAAGACTAATCCTTTGTTCACTTTAAGATTTCCCCTAATGGGTCTACCATGTGTTTTCAATGGTCCAGGATGATATGCTTCCACTCATCAAGCAGGAAAGGAAGGAAGTGGGAGCCTGTGCACAGCAGGGGAGGGTGTCTGTGCTGCCTTTGTTGTTCCCGAGCTGTTGAATGGCGCCGTGGTTGGTTCTCACGTCCCGCACCCCTGCTGTTCAGGTCTGTCCCTGAAACTTCATTCAAATCTTGTAGAGGCCGGTGCTGTGAAGGTTTTACTCTCTCTGCTGACTCATATTGAGCTCCCCAGCCTAATTCTGAAACTCCTATTAAACCCTTCTCGAGCTCTTCTTCTGGGTGATGCTCATGTGACCAGATTACTGCTCCATGTTCCGCGGCCACATCCTTGATAGGAAAGTGATCCAGCTCCAAAAGGTAGTCTTCAAATTGCATTTTTACTGCCTCTCCCCTGCCTCTGTTGGCCCCTAAGAGGCTTTTTCTTCTTACAACTGACCCTTGAGAAGATGACAGAATTTGGTAGGAACATGTCATGCAGGTTTCTGGGATTCTGTGAGGCTCAGAGACTCAGATAGTAACATTCATGGGCTTTAGCTACATATTTCTAAAAGTATTAGCCCTCACTGCGGATCTTTCTAGTCCAGAGCGCTAAGCGTCTGCATAAATGTCTGCCGCGTAGAGCACCACCACTAACTACTGTTAACAGTGATTAGCTGCTCATCATATTCCAGGCACTGCGCTAACCTACTGACATGAGTTACCTCTTATAATCCAGACAACCAAGCTTGTAGTAAGTACCATCATTACCCCCATTTTACACACTTGAAAATAGGCTTACAGAGGTTAAGAGAGTAGTAGGCCAGAGCTAACCAGCATCGCTGTGATTTGAATCCAGACTACTTGACATAAGATCCCAACATCTGAACCCCTAGGATACAGGGTTCCTTTTTTTTGGTTCAGTCACCACTGTGAATCCTTTTCCTATGATGTTTGTTACATAATTTGCACAACGGGGACCAGGTTCAATCATTAATGTAATTGACCCATATATAATATTAGTGATTTCTTAAAAACAAACAAAAAATATACAATTAGTCTTATATAGAAAAATAGAAATATGACTTTTTTCCTCTTCCTTTCATGCTGTGATGATGGGCCACTTCACATAAATATATGCATGTGTACACACACACACACACACACACACACACACACACACACAGAATAGGAGTTGTTTTATGGGGAAAAGAACTACTTTTAAATCATCATTGATTTATGCCTACATCTTTATGTTTACATATTGTTTGTAAGCATAAAAAATAGTTCATTAGCATAAAGGAACAGTCTATGTTCTCAGTGAATGCTACAGCTTCGTTAACCATTTCTCTTATATCGGAAAACAACTCTGCTTCCAAGAGACTTTCTGAAAAGAACCTATTAGGGAAGGTACAGCACTGGAGAATCTGATTATATTTAATCCTATTTGAACTAAGTATTAAAGACACTAGTCTTATGAGATTATTTTTGGGGAATATATATCAGAATGAGGCTTATTTATGAGTAGCAAAAAAATAAAAATAAAAAATAACATTGGCTTAAATAAGATAGAAGTTTTTCTTTCACGTAAAAGAAGTCCAAAGGTAGGTAGTCCAGCTGAAATGCCATGATGTGCCAAATTCCTATAACTTGTATTGGCATTTGGCTTTCCTAAAATTGATCGAGATGGCTACTTGAGCTCTATCCATCATGCCCACCTTAGTACAAAGAAAGCCAATCAAATTAAAGTCCAAATTAAGAAGTAGTCCTCAAAATTGAGATGGGAATACTGCAGTCTGTCTGTCTGACTATCTATCTATCTAAATGGCTTCTAGAACCACGAGCCTCACGTTAGTTTATTTGGGGTGGTATACAAGTTCTTTTAAATGACGTGAGTGGTTTTCTGTTCTTCAGGGCAGTTTCCCCGGAGAGTAACCCCAAACATCTGCCTGAAGAGTAAGAGCAGAGGGGCCAGAGCTGTGGGCGGCAGGCAGCGTTAGGGCAGGACCCTCAGCATGCAGTGAGCCAGCACTCACCTCATCCCAGCGCTCAGGAGCGTGCCTCATCCTTGACCTCAGCTGTTCAGAGTCTCCGTGACTCAACATCTCCAGAGAATCAACCTCTTTTTCTACTGCAGAGCTCAAGGAAGGGCAACTGCCTATATGCTTGGGCTGACGGAAAACATTCGGGAAGCTACCTACCAGTAAAGACAAACTTTTAACAAATCTTTTAACAAATCTTTTGCTTTTAGTACCACTTTTAGTACCACTTCACACTCCTCAGAGTTACTTGCACACTCAGAGGTTGCTTGAACCTCCAATTCTTGAAACTTTTCATGGTTCTTCGGCACAAATGAGCGTGCTTTTTATTGGCATCCTCTATTGGCTGTCATGTTCAGGGTTTTTCACATAGAGTCACTTACTGTCCATGTATGTGTTTTCCATGTTCCAAAATTAACCATGTAGTGTACTCTGTCATCTCATCGTTCCTTTGTCTTTTTGGTCTTATATTTAAAAAATTACTTAATGTCTTTTTTTACTTGGATTTTCTGCGGGACCAGAAATGCATGGTGTCAGCTCACCATTTATAAATAAAAGTCCTCACTTATTTTCCAACAATATGTTTTCTATCTGTTATATTACAGTGAAAGGTCTCTTCAGAAGTCAACAATAATGGTTCTTTCGTCAGAGCCAGTGGATTCTCCGCAGTGACACTACCTGGATGACACACCCCACTTTCCAAAAATTTTGCTTTGATTGATTTTTGTGAGCCTTCTCTCTCTTTAAACACCTCTCACTGTCCAACTCTTTCTTACCTTCAATTTTTTGTCTCCTGTCTGTGTCCTATGTTCTTCATCTTCCCACCTGTCTTTGGTGTTCACTGAAATTCTGACTTCAATCAGTCCTAATCTCACTCTACATCTTAAGTCATCCCATCTCTAATTACTTTCACTGCCACTTGCATACTGGGGGCTACCAAGTCTGAATCTTCATCCCTGACTGAATCCCTAAGCTTTGGATGCATATCCCCCCCAAGGTGATGAACACTTCAATCCTGCTACCCACTCAATATGGATATCCTCTGAGCAAGTCAAATTCCATATGTTTACTAATGAGCTCACCATCTCCTTTATCATGCATGTTCCTTCACACGGGGATTGCGGTTCAGTTGATGGCCCCACTCACTGTTCCAGTTAAAAAATAAAAGGAGGACAATAGCATTTCTCACAGAACTAGAACAAATAATACTAAAATTTGTAAGGAACCACAAAAAATCCCAAATAGCCAAAGCAATCTTGAGAAAGAAGAAGGCTGGAGGTGTCGCAATCCCAAACTTCAGGACATACTATCTAAAGCTGCAGTAATCAGAACAGTATGGTACTAGCCAAAAAATAGATACATAGATCAATGAAACAGGATAGAGAGCCCAGAAAGAAACACATGCTTTTATGGTCAATTAATCTATGGCAAAGGACACAAGGATAGTCAATGGGGAAAAGATAATGTCTTCAACAGATAGTGCTGGGAAAACTGGACAGCTACATGTGAAAGAATGAAACTGGACCATTTTCTTACACCATACACAAAAATAAACTCAAAATGGATTAAAGATCTAAATCTGAAAGTTGAAATCATAAAACTTCTAGAAGAAAACATAAGGCACTAATCTCTTGAAGGTCTCCTTTAGCAACATTTTTCTGGATTCATCTCCTGAGAAAAGAGAAACAAAGGAAAAATAAACTATTGGGACTACACCAAAATAAAAACTTTACAGAGTGAATGAAACCAATAACAAAATGAAAAGGCAACTCAGTGAATGAGAGAAGATATTTGCAAATGATATATTTGATAAGGAATTAATATCCAAAATACATAAAGAACTCATACAACTGAACACCAACCCCCCCCAAATAATCTCATTAAAATTTTTCCAAGGAAGACATACAAATGGCCAACAGACACATGAAAAGATGCTCAACATCACTCATCATCAGGGAAATACAAAATAAAACTGCAGTGAGATATCACCTCACACCTGTCAGAATGGCCAGAATCAAAAAGACAAGAAATAATTAAGTGTTAGTGAGGATATGGAGAAAAAGGAAACCTCGTGCACTGTTGTGGGAATGTTCCACAGTGAACAGTATAGAGATTCCTCAAAAAGTTAAAAATAGAAACACCATATGATCCAATAATTCCACTACTAGGCATTTACTCAAAGAAAATGAAAACACTAATTCCAAATGATACATGCATCCCTATGTTTATTGCAGCTTTATCTACAATAGTCAAGATATGGAAGCAACCTGAGTGTCCATCGATAGATGGATAAAGAAGATGAGATACACACACACACACACACACCCCTATGTATGCACACAAAATGGAATATTATTCATCCACAAATGGATGAGATCTTGCCATTTGTGACAACATGGATGGACCTAGAGGGCATTATGCTAAGTGAAATAAGTCAGACAAAGAAAGACAAATATCACAGAATTTCACTTATACGTGAAATCTAAAAAACAAATGAATAAATAAATAAGCAAACAAAAAGCAGAAACAGACCCAAAAACACAGAGCTCAAACTGATGACTGCCAGAGAAGAGGGACATAGGAGGATGGGTAAAATGGGTGAAGGGGAGCGGGAGATACAGGTTTCCAGTTACGGAATGAATAGTTCCCTGGAATAAAAGGCATAGCATGAGTAATATGGCCAATGATACTGTAATAGTGTTGGATGGTGACAGATGGCAGCTACATTGTGAGCACGGCATGATGTATAGACTTGTGGAATCACGAGGTTGTGCACCTGAAACTAATGTAACAGTGTCTGTCGAGTATACTTCAATAAAACAAAACAAAACAAAACAAAACAAAAAGCATGCTATGGAATAAGACTTTTTCTGAATAAAAATATTTGGATTTGCATCACAAAAAGGCAATTAATCCAGATTTTTCCCTTTCCCTCTTACTATCTTGTCCATTAAATTATTTGCAACTTAGTATTTGACTTATTTCTGGTTTTCCTCCTTGCTTTATGCCCATTCCTTCTGATCTAGATCTTTAGATTTATCTGACACTGTCTCTTTCCCTTTGAGTTCATCTTCATTACTACTGTTAGAACGAACTATCTAAAATTTAAAACTGTCAATTTTACTACCTTATTCTAAATATTCAGTGCTACCCACCACTTGCACTCCAAAGACCACATTTCCCAGAATAGTATCAAAGAACCATGATTAATAGCCACTATCTCTGTAGGGTCATCTTCTGTAATTCTTCCCTGATTTAACTCCAGTAGATACAAACTTACTTGTGTTTTTCTGTAAATTTGATACTGTTTCATAATTCAGTGGATTTTTAAAATACATTTGCCAAGAATGTCCTCCCGCTTTTCTTTAGCTAACTCCTATTCATCTGGATTCAATACAGCTTTCACCTCTAGAATGACTTCCTGACTCTCCCCAGGATGGAATGACTGGTCTTTCATTCTTCACTCATAGCACCTTCTATCTCTGTCTGATTACAGAATAGTTTGCTCATCACTGTATACTGTATTATATGATGTTTTATGTTTCTTAAAGACAGAAACAGTCTTATTATTGGGAGAGCCTCAGAATCTAATATGGTACCAGGAAAATAGTTGGCAAAAAATAAAGCTGTGTTGCATTACCAAGAAATTTTTTGACAACTTTGCATTAGTTTGCTTATATGCTCTTGCTCTTCTTTTAAATATTTTGCTCTCATGTATATTTCAAGTAGAGAATTTCTTTTTTTGCAAATACACATGTTTTCACAGTCATGGAAAATCCTACTATACTCTAACTCATGATGAAGTTATAACTTAATGCTAATTTAAATAAGGTAGATTCTATTTTAGAACTTGAATTTGGAGATATTAATCCAGCCCTCCAGCTCTCCAGTTTATTTATTTGTTAAATGAAGAAATTGTACTAGATGAGAATCAAAGTTCTTCTAAGAAGTTCCAAGGATTTGTTAGCTGCTATTTGGAAAAAAATAATGTCTTGTAGAAGCTTATAAGCAAATAGGCAGACCTGGATATCAGTAGCAAAAGAGGATTCCTCTTTTTCCTGAAGAGCTAGGAGACAGGCATCTGGTCCCCAGAGACAGAAGAGGAGAGCTAGGCTGAACGTTTGACTGATTTCCCATTTTCTACGAATGTGCCTTTAATCGTGACCCCATAATAAGAAGCCATACGTGAGACAGTTTGCTTTCCTTTTATCTTCTGTTTTGGGTTATGACCAAAATAATATAAAATAATATAAGAATAATATCACATTTTTATTGAAAGAAATGGTATCAAGGGCTTCCCTTTAGTATAAGCAATACTATTTGGTTACTTGGGAAAATCACAAGGTAAAATCTAGAACTAATGAGGCCTATTTCCCAAACTAAAGCAGTTTCAGTAATTTATGAGTCACCATGACACGTTTTCTCTTGTGACCAATTCACAATTTAGCTCTGCTGCAATCTATCAGAGATAAAAACAATTTCCTAGGGTTTTAATTCTTCCTGCATATTCTAATTGCTTCCAGCTGTAGCCAAGCTGATTCTGGATGAACCTGCACACAGCATTAAATGGAAAAATAAGAGCTCCAATTGTATCCCATTTAAAAACATAATCTGGATGCCACAATATGTTTTATCAGGCTCACACAAAACTTAGCAGCAACCCTCTCAACTATCTTGAAAGTAGCTGGTGAACCAAAGAAAATACAAGAACATATTCTCATTCCCACCTTTACAGTTTCAAGTATCATTTATCATCATGGAGTTTTGTATAGCATTAGAGATGTTCTTACTCCTTTCCAAGCAGAAATGTACAAAGTGACTTACTTTACAGTAGAGAATCCACACATCATTCATAGATGAGCTTTCGGATTTAACAGAGCACAAGAGGTCTTCAATAAGTTGCCATTTTAAAGGGATACCTATCAAATGGTTCAAAGATGATGCAATGATGTCCACATTTAGATTACAGATGGCTTCCCAATCTCTCTTCCACTGTCTTGGGATTTTATTTACTTCTGGTGTGTGTTCATGGGTGTGTGTGTGTGTGTGTGTGTTAGGAATGGGACCTCCAGAAATAGGGAATCCTTTTGATGGGAATGTGGACAGGAATAAAAAAGGTATTAGCATCAGCATATGGCAGTTTCCATATAATCTTGCTTTTTTGCCTTTTGCTTTATAACTCATCACTACCGAGGTGGTGTAATGTATCGGTTTTTCCCAGGACTGCTGTAACAAATAATCACAAACTTGACGACTGAAGACAAAATAAATTTATTCTATCACAGTTCTGAAAATCAGAAGTAGAAAATCCAGGTGTTGGTAGAGTCATGCTCCCTCTGAAAGCTCTAGGGTAGACTCCTTTCTTGCCTCTTCCAGCTTCTGGGGGCTCCCAGTGTCCCTTAGCTTGTGACTGAAAATTTCCAATCTCTGCTTCCAGCTTCTCATGACCTTCTCCTCCTCTATTCTGTATCTTCTCCTCTTCTATCTCTTAGAAGGACATTTGCCATTGGATTTAAGACCTACCAGAGGAAACCAGGATAATTTCATCTCAAAATCATTAACTTATTTATAAAGAACCCCCCCCTTTTTTTTTTTTTTACAAATAAGGTCACATTTACAGTTTCCAGGGATTAGGATGTGGACATGTGTTTTTTGAGTATGGCAGCCATTCAGTCCATTACTAAATAGTCCGAGTCACCAAGGATATAGCTACAGGGAAATATGATCTACTTCTCTGGATCTGGCAACCAAGTTCCTTCTGAGTGTCCTTGTATGGAGAGGACTTGGAGAATTTCCTGATTGCTCAGGAAAATCTTAATTACAAAAATGTGATTGGCTGCTGCGTATCTCCAAACTGTAGAATGAGGAAAAATGATGTGCAAAGGAAAGCAAGGCAGAATCATCCTGCAATCCTCTTCCACGAGATCTGAAGAATTCCATGAGGAATGGACAAAGTCATAAATTAATGCATTTCGATCTTTAGTGTCAAGTTTATATAGAGATTTTTTTCCCATTCCTACAAAAATTTATTGAGTACCCACTATATACTAACTACTCTTTAGTATGCTAAATATGTTATAAACACAGAGAAGCAACTGTCTTGTAAGCCAGACAAGAATGCGCTAACACTCAGGTCTGCAAACTCCTGGTTCCCTGTTTACACACAGAGAAAATATGGCACATGCTGGAAAAAACAAAATAAAAAGTAAAAAAAAAAAAAAAATCCAAAAAACTAGGCAAATGTAAAATTCTAGACAGATTTGTAAATGTCAAGTTGTACTAAATGGAAAGTCCTGTATACCTGAATAGTTCTGGATGTTTGAAAATCACTTCAATGTCGAACTGTGCCTATCTTCTCTTCAGAACAGTTTTTTGTTCAGTGTGCTTTTAATAAAGATGGGATAACAGCAATAATGCTGTTGGGGATCAGTAAACAGAACTTAAGACTAGAATATAATATTGTTGTGTTCTCATGACTGCAATATGGGAAAAGAAAGAATGATATGATTAATACATATGCTTTCTCTTGCCATGGCTGTGAGGTAAAGATGATCTTCAGCATTTATGGAAGCTGTAACAAGATAAAATGCTTCTCAACAGTACTCATTCACATTCCAAATATTCACTAGCATGATAGGTAGCTTTAGCATAACTCTTCATTTTTTTTTTATATTTTAGCTCAAATGATATGCACGTAAATGTTGACATTTTCTAGAGAGGAGGAAATTTTCAGAACAAGGGTTGGTATACACATTTTTTCATTGTTGCTTTTTCTCTGTTCGTTGCACCCTTGTTCTGGTTTAAAGTCATGGCAATCTCCCACCTTGCTGACATGTCAAACAAAAGAACAGGAATTTTCTAAGTAAATGCTTGAGCTGTCTCTTAAATTCTTCCTTCAACACCAGGCTCTTCCCTTCTGCGCATTTAATTAAGTTTGTAAGGCAATTAACTCTCCTAATCTCTACAGCCATAACTGTAAGTGTTCTGATTTTAAATCATAGTTCTTTGGAAACTTACTAGCTATTTCTTCATAATCCTGTGCACGAGCGTCAGATTGGTCGTCATCAAAAGCTAGTTTTATTTCAGAAGTAATTTCAAAGTCAACCAGCATCATAACAACACAATTTGGGTTTCCCCTTCCTTTTCTGCTCAAAAGAGTCAGAAAACCACAACTGGTAATGTTTGTTACTTATGATTAAGTCAAGTGATCTCCAGGAAGCATAATGAATGAGTTCCTATAATGCCAGGATCCTGACAAGAGTTTCTTGCTCATCAGCCTCTGTTTCTCCTGTTCAGAAGCTGCAGAAGTATGTTTCTATAATGCATACTTCCCTAATGACCTTGTCGGGTCGCCTTCATATCATTTCCCTGCACTATGGAGACAGCATGCTTTTCTGCTGCAAAGGCCTTCTTCTTTTTTATGTGAAACATAAGTCTGAATATTTTGACTCTGTGAAGAGCTTTAGACAGATTAGTGAATAATGATAAGCGAATAAAGCAGAAACATAATCTGTATTTTTGGAAACATGTTTATTTCTTAAAATAAGCTAAAAATATTGCATCATTTTCTATTTCCATATGGCTCACTGGAATCTCAATATTTTCCATTGTCTGCTGGAGAATGAACTTCTTTAGCTCTTTTTAAGTTTCCAAGCTATTTCTGGATCTCAGTTATAATGCACAGGCTGAATCATTCACATTCTTTCTGAGACTCAAGTTGGCTCAAGGCCAAGGAATTCAGAGGAATTTCCATGAATCTTATTTTAGTCCTATCTTTGTAAAAGGCCATGAATTATCTTAATAGAGTATCTGTTAAGCAATAGTGAAGTAAGCTTTTATTTCAATAACTCATCTGAAGGAAAATACAAATGTAAAAAAAAAAAAAAATCTTTGTGAGTAGTTAAGATGACAGGCTCTGGACTCATTCAGTCCTGAGTTCGAATTCTGTCCATTGGTAGTTGTGTGACTTTAATAAGCCTTTCTTAACTTTGCCCACAGCTTAGTCTTTTCATCTCTAACATTAAGATCTGGAAGCTCAAAATCTCCCATGATTATTTCAGTAATTAAAAAAGATAACATCTATGGAGCCCTTAAGTAAAATGCCTAATACAGTATACACATAAATATTATTGTTAAAATCTACATACAAGAATAAATCATACAAGCATAATATTTTGAGAAAACAAATCTTTAGTCCTTCACAAAAAAGCTATCTGTATGTCTACAGGGAACCAATAATAATAGACTAAGAAATGAAAGTACAACTGTCAGACAAAGATAAACACAGAACTTCTGTTCAATCAGAAGGATTCCGCCAGGAACTCCTTTAGAAGAACACTTCGGCTCAGCTATTATCTTATATTTTTATTATAAATATTGCTTATTTGACTTTCAAAACAAGCACACTTTCAAGACATTTTAGAAGAGAACAAAACCAGCAGATCTGGGTGAAGTGAAAGTGACTTTAATAACTAATTGTTTTAAAACCTACAAGGAAATGAGTATCATTTTGCTAATATCTCTCTGAATGTGTTCTTGACCTACCTTTCCTGCCCATTTTCTTCTAACAAGGTTATTCCGGGCAGACAGCTAGCATATGATAAATGTGTACTATGAGTAATTTATTGTTTGTAGGACTCACTGAACAAAGACAAAGGACTTAAAAAAAAAAGTAATCAGCTGCTTCTGGGGTGTTTCATTGCCTTAAACTTGAAATATTAATTAATACTTTAAAGAGCTACACTTTAATTTTACTCCTACGTAAGTACGGAAGCAATACAACTCTGGGACTACAGAAACTGCTTTTCAGCAATGGTTTCATTTTGTTCATGTAGTCATGTCTGCCACACTTTATGGAATTTGCTAGTGAATGCATTATCATCTATCTTATTAGGTCCCTTGCAGTGCATCATTCTAGAGGTGCACAGGTGAGCTGCGGTTTCCCAAAGAATAAAAGGAAAGCATATGCCCACTGGCCGGAAATTAGTTATGTGAATGTCAGTAAGCAGGTTTAACTATGTAACGTTTATAAAATGGACTAGGGGATTCATTACCTAGACCATTAGAATAATTTTGAAAGTCACAAAGTGTCATAGTCCTCCCTTTAAACATGTCATGCTATCCAATGTGGTACATATTTACATAATTGCCTTGCAGGTTTTTTGGCTTGATCTGAGCAGAAAGATCTTGAGATGTACCTGGGTCCACACATGGTTGAAATGATAGAACTACGTTCGAGGCAAAGTTTAAAAGTAGGTTCTCATAAATTCTCGTAAACCTATGCATCTAGGTAGAAGGTTTGGTGGCCAAGAACTTAAAAGCATGTTTTATATAGAGGAATAGATTGATAGAGAAAATACTGACCAGATAACCAGATTATACTAGAAAATTCTACTCACATTCAGACGTAATTCCCTGGGGTAAATTAATGTTTCAGATGTATATGGAAATACATAAGCATTATTTAATCAATCAACCAGTCAGTTAATTAATTAATTAATGTATTTTATGCTTGACTAGAGAGATCAATAAATAAATCACTTCCATTAAAATACATATCTCCAGTTTAGAAGGACTAAGAAAGGGCTAAGACAACATTTAAGGCATTGAAAGGAATTCACCCTTTCTCTTATTTTAACGTTTGGGCTGTGTCTTGAATCCTAAATATATCTATGGAATCATCAGGCTGATTTCAAAACTTAACCGGTCCCTAAGAAGTTGATTCATTATCTCCTTTAATCCTTGAATCTGAAAGTAATCACTACAGTTTATTAGGTTATATATTATTTAATAATAAGATAGAATGAAGCAAATTCCCCATTCATCTCAGCCCCACCATCAGCCCAGAGAGTTCTCCTAAAGGCAGGATGGCTGTGGGGTCCAGACCTCAGCACAGAGACTCTTCCTTTGTTTAGCTGAGCCGCACTCAATGGTTTGCCAGTCTTCCAGCGCATAGGAATCGCCAGGGAGGGGCACACTGTACCATGCACACCTAACTTTATAGTCAATTTACAGGAGATTCAAAGATAATTAGGACTACTAGCATGCTTTTTTTTTTTTTTTTTGGTCTTTGCAAGAAAAATCTAAGATCAAATCCCTGCAGAATTGTAACTCTTCTAATTGTAGCCTGACATGGATACTAGTTATTATACCATTTCCATAGTGGTTTCCAATTGCTACATTCAGTCCAATTTATTCAAGTCACTGAGAACAATTATTAAGAGCTTTATGAGACTCCTGTAAAAAAAAATAGAAGTCGCCAAGTCTTAAGAAAGAAAAAAATTAAAACTTACATCTCTATTTAGGTTTCCAGCTCTAAGATTTAGTTTAGCAAATTTTTTGCTCAAATGCTAACTGCAATTCAGAGTCATTTAAAAGACAATATAGATGTGCCTCTCTGCCAGGAAAATATTCCTCAAAAGAGAGCAAGGGGGGAAAAAGTTATACACTTGATTTCTATAAATATTTCCTCAAAAGCTACTTAATATAATAGTAAAGACTATTCCAGATGGCTCTGTTTGGCTGACATGGTAATTCTTCCAATAACTATAAAAGTGAGATGATGAATCATTACTACAGCAATTGGGAGACTTAGTTTTCTTAAAATGGAATCCCATTCAAAAACAAATTAAACCAACTGAATGTTGAACTCATTCTCTCAAATCCAGGACCACTCTAGGGACTTATAGGAAGGAAAATCAAGGTTTTATAGTTACCCTTTGATGGAATGTCAGCTTATATAATAAGGTTTCCCCCACCTGCCCCCTCACTATTAACAGACTTTATTTTTTCAGCAGTTTTAGGTTCACAGGAAAACCGAGTGGACGATACAGAACTTTCCCTTATACCCCTGCCCCAACGGTGCAAGCCTCCCCAATTGTATAAATATATAATATATATATGTATACATATATATATATACACACATGTTTAGGCTGTGTGTATTCCAGACTGAGAATGGGAGAAGCTGGCAACCAAGAAACATCCATAGACACAGACCAAAAAAGTCCCAAGAAAAGTTGCTCTGTCTTCCCAAAGAACCAAGAAAAGGGGCGACCTGACAAAACAGAATACATCTGGGCAACGCTCTACTTGAGACACACACTGTAGAACCCCACCCCCTCCAGCCCCCACAGGCCTCCAGCAAAGGTCAAGTGGAAAGCCTAGATTTTCACCCTGGCGGGGTTGTGACAGGGATCTCCGTCCCCACAATGCTAAGGAAGGCAGAAGGAAGAGCCAGACTTTCTATACCTGCTGAGCTTCATGCCACAATGGAGTTCGTGGAGCGCATGTGGGAAGTCTGGACTTGAACCTCTGCCTGATTCTAGCAAGGCCCTCCCATCACTTTCCACTTGCTGGTGTCTTAGCAAACCTAGTGTAAAACTGGGCCTTTCGCCACCAATAAACCATCAAGACTGCCACGCTGCGACCATGGTAGTGAAAGCCATGTTGGGTGCAGGACCGAGGGGTCCCTCCCTCTCCTGGCCAGTTGGCACCAGACAGAGACCTACACTCCCACCTGCAGTAAGGAGAAGCACCCCTTACCCAACCGTGTCAACAGAGACTGATCCGGGAACCTGGACTTCAACTCCCATCCGGCAAAAACCAGACAACACACCTCCCCCACTGAAACTTCAGAGGAAGCCTGCAAAAACACAAGATTTAAATAAGATCCAGAGTCTCATAACATAATACTCAAAATGTCCATGTCTTTTTTTGTTTAAGATTTTATTTATTTAATTTGAGAGAGAGAGAGAGAAGAAAGATAAAAAACTAGAATAGCTAAAATGATTTTGAAGAAAGAGGCAAAAGTGGAAGGAATAACTCGGAGACGTTTCAAGGCTCAGTATGGAGCTATAGTAACTGTCTGTGAGGTGCCAGCAAAGGGATGGACACACAGATCGAGGACATCGAGGGGAGAGCCCACAGAGCCCTCATATGAGTACGACCAGGTGACTGTTCTCTTTACAGAGGTGGAAAAGCAATTTGATGCAGAAAGGATAAGCTTTGAACTAAATGGTGCTGGAGCACTGGATATCCAAAGGCAAATAATAATAATAGTAATAATAACATATAAATAAATATACAAACAGACAAATAAGAAACCTTTACCAAACTTCACAACTTATACAAAATTTCACTCAAAATTAATTGTAGGATTAACTGTAATATATAGAACAGTATAATAGTCAGATGACAACATAGGAAAAATCTTTGAGATGTAGAGCAGGGTGAAGATTTCTTGGACAAAAACCCAAAAACATGATCCATAGGGGGAAAAAATGATAAACTGAACTACATCAAAATTAAAATAAAAATTTACTCTGAAAAAGATGGTTCAAGAGGATAAAAATACAAGTTACAAACTCTGAGGAAATATTTGTGAACCATGCATCTGTCGAAGGACTCATATCTAGAATAAATAAAGAGTTCTAAAAATTCTATAGCAAAAAAAAAAACTAAACAATCCAGTTAGAAAATGGCAAAAAATAATAAAGAGACATTTCTATAAAGAGCATATTCAGATGGAAAATAAGCACATAAAACAGATATTCAACATCACTGGCCATTAGGGAAATGCAGTTAAAGGTCACCCTGAGATGTCATTCCATACCTATAAGTCTTGCTAAAATTCAAAATATGGACAACACAAAAACTACCAAGGATGTGGAAAAACTGAATCTGTCATACATAGCTGGTATTTAAATGGAATATAAGTGGAAAAAACCATCCTGGAAAATATTTGACATTTTCTTTAAAAAGTAAGCATACACTTACCGTAGAACCCAGTAACTGCGCCCTTGGGCATTTATCCCAGAAAAATGAAAATTTATGTCTACACAAAAACCTGTACATGGATGTTCATAGGAGTTCTATTTGTAATAGCCAAAAAATGAAAACACATAAATATTCCTCAAAAGGTAGTGGTTTTTTTTGTTTTTTGTTTTTTAAAGATTTTATTTGTTTATTTGACAGACAGTGAGAGAGGGAACACAAGCAGGGGGAGAGGGAGAGGGAGCAGCAGACTCCCCGCTGAGCAGGGAGCCCGATGCGGGGCTCGATCCCAGGACCTGGGATCATGACCTGAGCTGAAGGCAGACGCTTAACGACTGAGCCACCCAGGCGCCACAAAAGGTAGTGTTAAACACAGCTGTATTTCCATGCCATGGAATAACACTATAGTAACCTGTAGTAATGATAAAAAGGAACAGACCATTGATAACATGCACCACCTTGGATGAATCTCAAAAGCATTATGAGGAGTAAAAAGGGACAATCTCAAAAATATCAAATACTGTGTGTTTCCACTTATATAACATTCTTGAAATGACAAATTTATAAAGATGTTGAACAGGTTAGGGTTTGTCAGAGTTCAGGAGCCGTGGGGGTAAGGTGGTGAAGGTATAACTTGAAAAGGGTATCTTGGGGGAGCTCTTTGGGGTAATAGACTCATTCTATACCTTGGATTCTGGGAGGGTGGGAAGCCACGTATATAATGAACTGACACGGAACTCTGAATATCCACTGTACTAATGTCAATCTCCTGGCTTTCGTATTGTACTGTAATTACGTAAGATGAAACCAGTGAGAGAAACTAGGTAAAGAGAACAGGGGAACTCCATGCTGTCTTTGCAACTTCATGTGAATCTATAATTATTTCAAAATGAAAAGTTTTAAAAAAATTTTAAAACTTGTTCTATAAAATAAAAGTGGTGAGGAAGCATTGCATATAGCAGTTCAGCTTTAAGAATCACGAAATATATTAACACACGAAAGCTCCCAATGTGCTTAGTGAAGAAAACATATTTGATTAACTTCACCATTCCCAAATTTTAAATCAAAGAACACAACTTGGGCATCTCTTCTGTAAGGAGAAAATGGTGGCTAGCATATAAAAATATGAAGGGGCACAAAATCTGGCTAGCCAAAACTTTCTTTATTTGGTTCTGGAATTATCTACATGGAAATTGTACAAACATAAGAAATGCTACTATTTGCTCATTTAGTTAACAGACTTGAATGGAGAAGGATGAAAAAGAAAGTTTTTAAACTACTTTCCTTAAATTTAGAACAGACACTGGGTACAAAAAAAGGCACTTAAAAGGATTTTTGAACCCAGACTTAAAAAGAAAATGGCAGAATCTTTTGAAGGACATGAAAAGATAAATAAACGTGCTGAAGTTATCCATGGAACAGTCAATTATGTTATCCTGTTTTCAGGAAGTGAGGGTTAGCAGTATTTTTGATAATACACAGTGTTTCCTAAACAAATTGGTTTTCTACCTTGCCATTTTTGTGATGAAATAATTTCAGTTCTTATGAGCCCTCGTTTTTATTTTCTATACAAAAAGCAAAGAAGATTTTCTTCCATGGTTTTCAAAGCCATTTTGCTCACAGTGGCTTCCATTTAGGCAAAAAGCCTATATTTGAAATTTTACATTTTCTTACATATAAAGGAGTTTTCCAGCTGCATAACTACATATAATTTTGCAAAATTTACCTTAGAAGTCTGGAGTCAAAATATTCCTGAAATTTGGAGATAATTAAAATTTTCAGGATAGCTATTGCTTGAAATTAAAATACCTCATATCTTAACCAATAATTGGGACATGCTTTTAAAACATATTTTAAAGAATTGGTATGAAGACAAAATCAATTCATCACTTGAAAGAAAATATATATAGCCATTAGATACGATGCTCTGGAAAATATGCAATTATTGTATTTTTAAACCTTTTTTAAAAAAATAAACTATATTTTTAGATTATGCCCTAAGCCGAAATCAAGAATCAGATGCTCAACCAACTGAGCCACTCACGTGTCCCTGTATTCTTTTAATTTTTATAGGAGTACGATAATCTTGATTACTGCAGTTATCTAATACTTTTTGATAGTTTAATTTAAATTCTCCATCACTTTCTTTTTTCAATTTTCATTTTTTTTTCTTCTGGGTGAACTCCAGATTCACTTTATTTGATTACTCTAAAATTCAAGTGGGATATCACTGTAATTGTAGCAATTCTATACATTAATTTGGGAGTATATCTTTACTGCATTTACTTTTCTTGAAACATTCTAGACAAGCCTATCCTTTACATATAAATGAATACTTATGTGTGCATACCAGCTTAAAAATCCATGGGAACCAAAGACAAAGGAAAACATACAGCCATACAAAAGCTTGTATATGCATGTTCACAGCAGTATTATTCAATATAGCCAAAAAGTGAAAACAATCCAAATGCCTGTCTATCAAGTGATGAATAAGTAAAATGCGGTATAGAATTTTATTTAGCAAAAACACACACACAAACATACACAAAAACAAACAAACAAAAAAACAAAACAGGAATGCAGTACTAATACATCCTAATAAGGCATGTGTGAAACTTGAAAACATTATACCACATCAAAGAAGCATGTCACAAACACCATATATGGAATGTCCAGGAAGAGAAAAATCTGAGACAGAAAGTAAATTACTGATTGTTTAGGTCCAGGAGTGTTGCAGGGGACATTTAAAGTAACTACTAAGAGGTTCAGTGTTTCTTTTTCTGGTATGGTGAAAATGTTCTACAATTGATATGGTGATGGTAGCTCAACTTTGTGAATATACTGAAAACAGGTGAATCATACGCTTTAAATCAGTAAGTGGCATGGTGTGTGAAATATATCCCAATAAAGCTGTTTAAAAAAAATACACAGGAACTCAATGTACTCCACAGTCATATTACCTTTGCTCTTCTGCAGACATAACCACTAGCCTTAATTTGGTACTTATTATGTCTTTGCATGTTTTTATATATAGTACAAAGTATCAGTACCTGTACTTGAAACTTGATAAAATATTATATTACATATGTTCTTTTAAAACTTTCTTTGTTTCCTGAATGTCAAGTTGGAGATTTTTATCTCTATTGTCCTATAAGCTAGAATTCATTCATTTTAACAGTTATCCAAAGAAACTATAATTTACTTATCCATGCAACTACTGTTCAACAGATAGGTTATTTCTTTTTTTTTTTTTTTGTATTACAGACAATGCTCTTGTAGACACACAGTATCGATCAATTCCCATAAATAATGTGGCAAGTTTCCACCACTTCCATTAAGGTCTTTATTGTTTTTTAGCAGTATTTTAGAATATTCTGTTATGGATGTTATTCCTATAGATATTCTTTCTAGATACTACATATGGACTGCTGCTTTTGTGAGCATGATCATCTCTCCTTCTCTATATTTAACTGGTTATCAGTGGTCTATAACATGTTATTTTTTTAATATTGTTTTTGTTAACGTATTCTACTAAAGTTCTAAGTGTTTCTCTTTGATCCTCTTGAGTTTTCTAAAATAGCAGAATGTAACCTCTTTCCAAGAGCTATACTCCCTATTGCTGCTACATGACTCATTGTATTAACTAGATGTTTCAGAATTATGGGTTAGAAAGACTCTGTCTTTTTCAATATCTGTTTTTTCCCAACTAACCATGTAAGTGGAGACTAGTTTAAAATAGGTGTTTTAAATCAGTATAATAAATCAATAAATTTATTAAAAGTTGCTTCATTTTTTTGGAGATTGATATGTTTTCATCATATTGCCTATACATAGGTTTTTAAATATTTAAGCCAATATATTCTTTAAAAAAAGATTGATTTATTTATTAGAGAGAGAGAGAGAGATTGAAAGCACAAGCAGGGGGAGAGGCAGAAGGAGAGAGAATCTCAAGCAGACTCCCCACTGAGCACAGAGCCTGACACGGGGCTCAGTCTCACAACACTGAGATCATGAACTGAGCCTAAATCAAGAATCAGACGCTTAACCGACTGAGCCACCCAGGTGCCCCTTAAACCAACATATTCTAAGAGTATTTAAAATACTTGCTCAACAAAATTATTCAGAGGTTTTGATCATTTCCTTCTAATTAATTATTTGTCTCCTAGCAAACGACCACTAAACGACTTCACTTACAGCAGGCTTTGCCATTCCTTCGACAGTTTCCTCTGCTAGTTCTCAGTTAGGACTCCTTAATGAGATGCCACCTTACATCATTGTTCCTACTGTGATTTTCTATACAGGAAATAACTTCATCATCTTCTCTTATCTACTTATGATCCCTTATGTACAATCTGGTGATTGCTCAACAACCCTGTGATAATAAGACACAATAACAGAAACCCTGAAAATTAAAACAATGATCATTTATTCTAATTAATCAATTTCTGATTGCCACATGGTTTGTAGTAAGACCGTGTGTACATGTTGTCGACACCCGAGGGTGCCCAGCCAAGGGGATGCGGGGCAGCCACACTGAAGCCTGAGCTCTTGTTACCAAGCTGTGTCACGGTTTTGACAGAGCACCTTTCCTTGTGGGCCAGACGTACCGCTATCTGAGAACAAAGTCGGGCTACACATTGGTATCTGACCTTTATTTTCATCTTTGTATTTCATTAGTGTGGCTGAGGAAGCCAGGAATATGCTTCTAGAACAGAAGCATTGTAGCCTCTGTCATTTACTGCCCAAATAGGGACACTTGCAAGTTTTGGGTTTTTTTTAAGTTTATTTATTTATTTTAGAGAGAGAAAGAGAGAGAGAGAGAATGCAAGCAGGGGTAGAGGAGGAGGGAGAGAGAACAATCTCCAGCAGGCTGTCTGCTGAGCATGGAGCCCAACATGGGGCTTGATCTCAGGACCCTGAGATCATGACCTGCGCTGAAACCAAGAGTCAGATGCTCAACCAACTGAGCCACCCAGGTGCCCCTGAAAGGAAAAAGTTTTTAATAAATTACACAGGCAACAGGACTGAACTTCTGCAAATCAGGACATCTGGTCAAGCAAGCCATTATATATTTGAGAACTTTCCTATGGAAGAAGAATAAAAAATAAGACAAAGATAGGTCAGTGCCTGGCACTGCAGAGGTAATTAAAACAAACAAAACGATGAAATGATACCGCAGGATGCAGGGTATATGTTTATGAGAAGGTCAAGAAGTAGTAAGATCTCCACTTCTGAAAATATTTTTTCAGTCTTTCCCTATATATCCCCCTCTCTATCTCTTTCCCCACCTCTCACCCCACCCCCCCAATAGATGTTACAAGAATAGAGAGGTCAGAAAGAAAATAGCCTTTCTTCTGTTTCATTATAAAAATAAATTCACTATGATCCTAATTGTAAGTATGGCCCCCTGACTTATGGAATTCATCCCTGGAACACCTTTTATATTTAAAAGAAGAATGGAGGGGAAAGGCATTTCAGCCCTGTGAGATATATATTACTCTCAACCATATCTATGTCAAATATTAATTTTAGCAAAATTGAAATATATTTTAAGTCAAATTTATCATTAAATATATTAAACAGGTTTTTGTGATTTTTTTTAAGAGAACAGTAAAACACTCTCCTCTAATTGCATTCAAATTACTGTAGAGTTCTTTAAATTTTACTTTCTCGGGGTGCCTGGGTGGCTCAGTCGTTGGGCGTCTGCCTTCGGCTCAGGTCATGATCCCAGGGTCCTGGGATTGAGCCTCACATCGGGCTCCCTGCTCGGCCGGGAGCCTGCTTCTCCTTCTTCCACTCCCCCTGCTCATGTTCCCTCTCTAGCTGTCTTTCTCTCTGTCAAATAAATAAATAAAATCTTTTAAAAAAAAAATAAATAAATTTTACTTCCTCGCCACACTACGTCTGAGCTCCAGGGTTGTGGTGAAACTTTGTGGCCGATGATTTCAGGTGCATGATGAGTCCAAGCAATGGAAACTGCTGGTCATCTGGCCACCTTTTTGGTCAATAACATGAAACATTTGTTTTCAGTAATAATTGTTGGTCATCCATAGAGTTGCTGCTTGCTTGTCCCTGTTTTTTAATTCCTGTGAAGTAGACGATGATGGGAAAAGCTTTAAGCACTGCTAGAAACAGCTGACAGTTCAGACTGTCTTTTTCTGGCCAAGAAATGCTAACTTAACTTCGTCTGTTTTGTAATCCGGGACACTGCTTCTGAGAGAGACCCAGTGAGTAAAGACCAAGACAAAAATTAGAGTGTTACTTAGGCCTTTCAAAGTGGGAAATATGACTTGTGTTTTTAATATTTTTATGAGTATTGTATGTTTATTAAAATTAATATCTCTAAAGGAGTAGTTGCTACTATAGAGATCCAGGCACGTTTATTACTGAGAAAAGGCAGAGTTGAAATCTTAACATTTAGCTGGGGGAACAAAGAAGGAATCTGTTTGGGGCGCCTGGGTGGCTCAGTCGTTAAGCATCTGCCTTCAGCTCAGGTCATGATCCCAGGGTCCTGGGATCGAGCCCCGCATTGGGCTCCCTGCTCCGCAGGAAGCCTGCTTCTCCTTCTCCCACTCCCCCTGCTTGTGTTCCCTCTCTCGCACTCTCTCTCTCTCTCTGTCAAATAAATAAATAAAATCTTAAAAAAAAAAAAAAAAAGAAGGAATCTGTTTAAAGTGAGTTGGAAAAGCTATTTTCTTCTCCCTTTTATTAAACAAGTCATCAAATAACTAATGTCACATGTTGGTTCATTTAGCAAACATACATGAGGGCTAATTATGTGCTAGCCTCAAACTTTCTCTCAAAATTATAATCCAGTGAGCACTAGATAGGACTGTGATATATATTCTAGACCCCAAAGAAGAATGCATGACAGACAGAAAATGATGTAAAGAGAGGAGAACAGGTGTGCCTGGAAAATCTGGATGTATACTAACATTTCCCTTATCTGAAGATTAGAATTCCAACAACCTCAAATGTAGTCACTGGGAATCAACAGAGAACAGGGATTCTTATTGTCCATGACTCTTCCCCACATGAATCTCTGTTAGACTGAGATTTGGAGAAAAAGTGATATGAATATTGAAAGTCTCTATTTGAATAAAGGGGAAGAAAATGGAATTGATTTTTATATGTATTATAGTCCAGGTAGTATGTAAAGTTATGTTCAGTTGCATGATCTAATATATTCAATGCAGCAACCATGCAAAGGATACTCACTATGTTTACATATGAAATAAAAGGCTCATAGAACGTAATGTCAAACCAAATTTGAGGCAGAGTGTGAACTCAAAGCTTATGAAAATGATGGTGCTATCAAGGTTGTCCTCAGATGACTTCTTGGATTATAATATTATCTGTGCATATTTATGCGATTGGTAGAAAAAAACAGGTTTTACAAAAAGCAAATATATGGAAGACTGGGAAGAATATGAAAGATTGATTATACGTATCTTGTTTGAAAAAGTAAGCAATTTTAACCAATCCAGCTACTGAAGGCTGTTTTTGAGATACCATGATTTTCATTTCCATGCAGAGTAAATTTCTGAGATACCGTTGCTAGTTACTGAGCCAGGGCCTTGGTCCTACCTACTATTTTTCTTTTCTTATTTTTGTTGATTTTCTCAATGCTGACACCATAGTCCTCAAAAGGAGAGGACAGATGTCACTTCTAAAGCTTATCTCACTGTCTTCTCCAAATGTTTCTTAACCCTTAGTCATGGGCACCCATTGCAGTTGGAGGACATCACAGCATTTCCCTTTACTAATTAATTTTGAGTACATATTTTTCCAGATTACATAAAAATTATATCATGATGTGTTTGTAGAATTTTAGTCATACATACAACAGGAAAAGGATGGGAAAATCTAAATAATTGCTTTTAGTGTTCTAAGATGCCATCACTTACCAATGTAACAGTAAGAATAGGAAAGAAGAGGTGATGTTTGAATGTTACTTTAATTTTTTCCATCCTATCTGCTTAAAAAGTGACTATTTCTAACAAATACATTTTCTGTTAATACTTGCTATTTTTTCCTTATCTATCCAATACTGAGCTTCTAACATCTTTTCCCCCTCCTAAGAATTCGTTTGACAATATGCCTATCAATTTCTGACTAGTGGCATATTTTCTATCATATTAATTTGAAAACTTGTCCTCTTCTGCAGAGTTAAGATTTTCCCTTTGACCTACAGCACATCTTGTAGCTCTTGCCGAGGTCACATTGCAAATCCAGGAGCCACATGCAAGTGCTATTATTATATTACAGTTATGTGATGTAAACCAATTCATTTTTCTTATGTGCTATGGAGATACGATTGAAATGACAAATTGATAGACAGATAGCTACATTCCACTGGGTCCTGATTATAGTGCCATCAGTTCTTTCTTGTTAGTTCTGCCAAGTATTTGTTAAACTTACTGGAGTTCCTTCTGTTTGTTTCATTTGCCATTTTTTTTTTCTGTAACTAGAAAAATTTAGAAGCATCATGGGATTTTCATCAACTAATAAAATACAACAGTCTAAACAGATTACAAGGTACATAAATGAGAGAAGAAAATCTAGGTCACTAATTTCAGTTCAAATAAAATTAACATGGCTTATAGACCTCATAATGCTTTTTAATACCTCTGTCTTTAGCAACTCAAGAAGCTTTACAATTTTCAGGTGATTCTTACACAAAATGTGTGGCAGACAGATGGCTAATTTAACCTACCAGGAAAGAAAACTGCAGGGAAATTAAAAGCTAACCTGACCCACTTAAAGAACTGCTGAAAAAAATAATAACAAATGTGATTCCATTCTCTTTGTATTTTTTTTTTCTTTAAAAAAAATTCTTTTGGGGCACCTGGGTGGCTCAGTCGTTAAGCGTCTGCCTGCGGCTCAGGTCATGGTCCCAGGGTCCTGGGATCAAGCCCCGCATCGGGCTCCCTGCTCCGCGGGAAGCCTGCTTCTCCCTCTCCCACTCCCCCTGCTTGTGTTCCCTCTCTCACTGTGTCTCTCTCTGTCAAATAAATAAATAAAATCTTTAAAATAAATAAATAAAATTAAAAAAATAAAAAAATTCTATGAAGTTATGTTTACAGCACATGTAATCATTGCTTCCTGACGGCTCTGTCCCCAGATACTTCTACTCACTCCACCATTGAGGAGAACGGTATGTGTAGAACGAAGCTGCAAGCATGTTTTGGTAAGTTTCTAATGTTTTGGTAAAGTTTCTAATTTTGGAACCTCTGACCAAAGGCACTTTGCATTAACGCACAGGTGGTACAACAGTCTTTATATAACAAAATAAGTAAATGCAATTTTATCACGATGTGCTTTTTGCAAATATGAATCCAGAAGATACAACATAAGCATGTGGAGGCAATGTGGATGGTATCTCTCTTCTGTTTGAAAGTTTTCCATAGTTTCCAAATGTTCCATCATGAAATTGTTTTAAGATAATAAAAATCACTTCACCATATTATCTGTCCTTTTTTTAGAGTTCTCAGTAGAGGTGATTTATTATAATCATCATAGCTGGGGATGAAAACACACACACCTGTGCACACACACAATAAAATTTAAAGGCGCTTTATATCTATTTCTGAAATTTTAGTATACGCTTTTTCTACCCTGAATCTCTCTGTATTATTCTTAGGATGTCACTTTTTAAATTTCACAAATCACACAATAAAAGGTTAAAGCACATTCTGTCAAGTAACTGAGACAGGAGGCGGTTGAGTACATCTAAGTAGAGAAAGTGAGGACAGGCATTTGTCACTCAGAGGATTTAATTTCCTGACTTCTGAAAGTATTTCTGAGAAGGAGAAAGGGACAAAATCCTCTTGTCAGACGTGCTGCTAAGTTACCCTCAAGCAGCCTGGAGACAGACGTATCATCTCAATTGCTTTCTAAAGGAACATCCTGTTCAAATAATGATTATGTACTCCACATTCATCCTCATACAGGAAAAGGGTTATCATGACTCATTTATTTCCTTGGAAAAATCCATCAACATCTCAATTTATGTTAAGCTGAGATGAATAAAGAATCACATTTGTAACACAAATGAGCCACAGCAGCACACACTTGGTGATCGGACAGGTTAACTAACTTTTCCTCAAGAAAGTATTAATAGCCTTTCAGACTTAAATCTGTTCCCACATCTACAGCTTGAATCCTTACGTCCTCCACTGGTGAGAGATGCATTTAGGTGTCAGCAAGATGCTGGGGCCACTGAAAATCACGGGCAATACACAAGTCTTCATTCTCTCATTAATCTTAAGGTTTAACACATGTCACGCACCAAAGCAAAGAGGAAATTCCAAAGTCTAATTTTCCAGACTTCTCCTCTCCTTAATCCTACATGTTATTCACACAATAACTAAAATGATTTTTCAGATTTGTCACTTAAATCCTCCTTCTAGCTCTATTCCTCCTGCCCTAAATTCAGCCCACATGTCTGCCAAGATGTATCGATCAATCACCTCTCATCAAACCTCACTTTTTTGTATGCATAAAAACCAAAGACATGATTATTTTCCATCTCTGCAACTTTCCAACTCCGTTTCCCCCCGTATCTCAGTTTGGTTAATCAGCTTACACGGACAGTCTCTGGAAGTCTGTTTATTCCTCATGCCCCTCTTCCCTCTCATTGGAATTCAGAAAGTGATCTTCTTCTCCCACCTTATACAGGGATTGGGGAAAATGACTGAAAAACTGTGCATGTAAGGAAGTTTCTGATATGCAAATGTGCAAAGCTGTTCTGTCCTTTCCAAAGGACAGTCCTATCCTCCCTAAGATTGAGCCTGAGGAAAGAGAGGAGCGTGCCGAATGTAATTAGGACATCGGTATGAATTTGTTTAACCGTCTGTCCCACAGGAGGCCTAGAGTAAGAGGAAGGGTATATAAACAATCTGGCAAAAAAGAAAGGAACAATATGCTTTTCTTTAACTTCTTTACTTTTCCAAAAAAGTTCATGGACAGAGCCATGAATGATGAGGCTTTATCAGGATATCCTTGAGAAAGATAGTATCTGTTTTCAAAAATCCCCATTATTCTTGTCCAGTTTCCGAGTGCTGGAAAGAGGTAGGGAAAAAGGGACAGAAGAAGGGGAGAAGAAGAGCTGTCTCGCTAGCAGAAAAACACCTGATCAGCTTTGCTTCTTGAGCTGAGGGCTCTGTTTCCTTTGGCAAAGGAGGATAGGAGGATGAGACAAGTATCCCCCTGGGCATCTGGAAAAGAATAACAAAATCTAGAAGGATCTGGGTCTTCACTGCTACACTGCGCTTCTTCTGTGATTCTTCTCCAATTTCCGAATGGGCCAAATTTGACTGAGGTCACCTCATTTGCATGGGAAGAACGCCATGGACTGTTGGCCTCATCAGGACAGCCTTGGGGGATTTACTCAGCTCCTGTAGGAGGGCAGGGCTGGTTCTTATGAACAGAGGGTTCTCTGAAGTGGAAACTGGGTGCTGCATTTTCAAGGACTAATCAAATGACTCACCAAGGGAGACCAAGGAAAGGATTGCACACGTGTGCATAATCACAGCTGCTCAGCTCTGTCTGCACTGGAGTACAAGGAAGAGGAGTCCTCCAGAAGAAAATAAATGGAAAAGGGGAATAGTCAACTAGTGACAGGTCATTTTTGTGGAGGCTTGAACCACAACGTGAAGGGAACAGGTGATGTCTCCCACCATACTAATGACTTTTGGTAATTTACTGCCTTTGGCAGATCAGTCTTTTTGATTGGGTCCATGAGCAAGGACATAATCAGTGGCTTGCTAGAGGACGGAGTGATAAGTCAGGAGGAGATGGAAGAAGGGGGAGATGAAAATGACACAGCAGTGGACCTGGCTTGATCTCTGATTGACATTATCATTTGGGAAAAAGCACCAGGTCAGCCAAAGTTTTGTCTACTACAGTGTGCCACAGACTCATGTCTTGCCAGCAACCTAGAATTCTCTCCAAGTAGTTTCCATAAATTCTTCTAAAGGTGGGGTGGCACAGCTACCGTATCATGGAGCCTAAGACCTGGTTTCCATATTCTATTTGTCAACTCACTGACCATTCAGTAGCTCAGGTAAGCCCAGCATCACTTACTCTCAGAGTCTAGTTCCTGCATCCAAAACCCTGGGCTGGGCTATCCCACATCCTCCTGCTCTTGTGACACACCTTTTAGGTCCTTGTCTCCCATTTATAGCTCAATGTCTACTCTCTGTCAAGTTTATCTGCCTTTTGCAAATCTTAGCGATACCTTGAAGGCCTCATCTTGGAGTCATCAATAAACCCAGGGGCGGGGGGGATGGATAAAAGAAACATGACAACTTTTTCATCGGTTACTCTATAAACAGAGCTAGGAGGAGTATGATTAATCAGCCTTTCGTGTCTCCAGTCATATGTCTTGCTTTCTTTTTTTTCCCAGTGTTGACCCCCAACATTGTATGAGAAAAACCTTTCGTGATGATGAAGTTAACAGACTGCCTCTGGTGTCTGTGACCACCTTTGGTTGGGGCTGCAGTAATGGTGAGACTATCAGACACAAGTACACGGCCAATGGGAAATGGTATTTAGAATCTTCTGGATCAGGCAAAATTGAAAGAATATCCCATCAAAGGAGAGACAATTCATAGGTTCAACAACCGAGTGTAGACATCAGAAAGAATGAACCACAGTAGCTATGTGACTTGAAAGAAGAGACAAGATATAAGTTAGCCTTACCTTCTTAAAACTTGCCCATTTTAACTCAAGAAAAAGATTAATTATGGGATCTAATGATGCCTACTACTGTGTGCAGGGACTTCTGCTCCCTCCTGCCCCTGTAAAGCAGGAAGGTCACGCTTCTCTGGTAGGACCTGGGAATTGTGTCCCAGGCTCCCTTCTTACAGATGGCGGACCAGTCTTTCCTCACAGCCTGGGAGCTGGGGTGGGGGCACAGGGGTGCAGGGAAAGGTGCTTCCTGAAAGCCACTGATAGGGTGACTATCTTACTTATGTGCCAAACGGGGGTACTTCTGATAGTGCAAATGCATGCTAATCAGGAGGACACCTGGACAATCAGTGTATCAGGATAGGATATCAGTTACAGAAAATGGGGATCGAATCAGAACTGACATAATGAGAATACGTAGGAAGATCTGCTTGAGTACCAAGGCTACCTCAGCCTCCTACCACTTCAAGTTGCCAGGGATAAATCTGTCAGGTGCTTCTGGAGGCTGGCAAAGCTTCTGGAGGCTAGTTTTGGCCAAATGACTGCATTTTACCTAGAGGGAAGTTAGTGAAGCCTGTTTGGTGTACCTAAAAGGGATGGAATGTACTCTCTCCTTTCCCTTGCACTGTTCCTTCAGAGTGGAAGGAAGGCAGGTTGGCATAAGCTGAAGGTCTTAAACCATGACAAGATGGTATAAGTCTGGGTCCTTAAGACCCCGACATCTGAGCCCTGGAGCTCTCATGCTCAGGCTGCTCAGACCATTGAGAGAGAAATACAATTCTATCCTGTTGGAGCCACTGATGAGTGGACTCTGTCCAGCAGCTGAATGGTGCATCTTGACTGACCCAGGGAGCCTTCACTTTGGTCTCCTCACTGAAGGCAGACTCCTGACCTAGCTCTGTCGCTTCCACAGTGATTGGGCTATGCGAGAGGGGTCGGCCAATTCCAGCTCATTAGCCAACACGAAGCACACTTCGTTAGAGACTGCTACATTCTGATCATTTCCTGAGTTGTACTCTAGATTTTTAAAACCTAAAAAAATAATAATAAAGGGTCATTTGTGGCCAACAGAGTATTTCTCTCACAATTAGCCCTTGTTTAGCAATTGGTTGTTCTACTTCTGAAGTTTTATGGTTCCTGACATAGGGAGTGTCCAAAACAGAGGGCTACATCAGGATCACCCTGGTCTTCCTCTCAGAGTGTACTTATCTGAAATAAAAGACTAATAATAAAAATATTTGGCTAATTTATTTAAACGGACTTCCTGTGAATAGCTAGCTTTTGGTGTGCATTGTGATGGTCCTTGCACTTTTAAGACCACGGTGTGTTAACAGACAAGAAAGAAGAATGCCTGAATGCGGCCAAAGGTACTGAGACGCCTCCTTCCTGTGAGGCTGTCTGAGAAGACAATGGCCAGGGCCAGACCGGCACTTGCTAGCTCCCGAATCTGACTTGCATCCGGAGGAGAGAGCAGAGCCAAGGCCAGGTGGCCTGGATAATAGCTCTGCTTCTAGCTTCCCAATAAAGCCTGTCTCCCCACGCAGGCCTACATTATCCCCTCAGTGGAAGAGTCCAGTTTATCAGGGTCAAGTCTACCCACGGAAGCATGATGTAAGCATGAAGACAAAAAGGCAGTGGTGGAAGAAGAATTCCATCGCCTCTCACCTCCTGACAGAGCACCTGGGAGAGACTACGACAGGGAGCTCCCCAAGACGCAAGGGGCCAGGATGGGTTCACGCAGGGGTGTGGCATGACGCCTGCTCTGTGGAAACCCTCACGTCCCGTGAGCTCTGACCCAGTTCCTGGGCCTCACAGCCAGGGTCTGTCTTTGGTCTCTCTGCATCAGTGTGTCCCCGTGGTCCATGAAGCTGCAGACAGGAAGGAAGACACTCCCACAGGTGGGGCTTCATTTTGGAAGGGGTGTTGGAATCAGTGAAAGGAAGAGTGAGCTGCTGGGAGGGAAGCCTGAAAACCTGAGGACTGTTTCTGGAGGAATTTTATCAGTCTATTGACGAGGGAACCCACGTACAATTCCCTGGCTCCTGATTTGTATTAGTTCAGTGAGTGGGGAACCTGATCATCTCTAGAGGGAGTTGAAGAGAGAAGGCCTAATGTTTGGCCAAGGCCTAAACTTCTCAAATGACACAATGGATGTTCACTTACAGGTAACACAGCATTGCATAATTTTTTCCAAAGTATCAAGATTATTTAATCCAGCGTGAAAGCTTTGGGCAAATGGGAAAGTGAAGAGAGCAGGTGGCAGAGTTAAGATGTTCAAGCCTCAGTCAGGCCAAACTCGGCACACACACAGCCCGGACCCAACCCGCCGAAAGAAGGCATGCGGAAGCTGGATAGCGCAGCAAGTGCAACCCATAAAATAGGAACCGTGCTGTTGAGCTCAGGAAAGAAGGGGAAACCTGGATCTCTGGAGAGGTGGCAGCGTGCAGGACCAGGTGAGAAATCCGTCCAGCACGCCGTGTTGCTAGCTGAGGAGGGCCGCTGTTCACTGCACCAGCAGACACCCAGGCGGGGAGCAAGGCACCCCGGCTTCGGCACAACGAGTCATGGCCTCTGTGTGTGCTGTCTTTCACGAGTCAGACCTCGTGGAATCCCGAGACCACAGAAATTGCTCTACTTAAAATTTTTTAGTACAGTTTGAAAAGACGTGGATAATTCTTCTCCTTATTGATTCTTATTGGTTTTACATTATGCCATCAATTAAACTGTAAAATGTGGGACTCTTATAATACAGCAATAATAAATATCTATGTTTACCCAATTGACTAGGGTGGAGTGAAATATTCAAGCTAACTATCTAGAGAGTCAAAGACTGACGCTCACGCCCATGAAGATATTTAAATGACTATTTTCAACAAAATCTCAATGCTTGTATTTGATTGTCTTATCACATACATTGTTTTGGTGTGGTATTTTAAGTGGTTTCTGTTTGGGAATGATTTTTGTTGTTGTTGTTTGTTTTAAGCTTGCAGAGGGGTTGAGACCTATTTTTATTTTTAAGCAATTAGGATGTAAGCGACCGTCAGGGAAAAAGATCGCCGGCGCCTGTACAATTTGGAACCTGTTCTGAGATGCTTGAGTCAGATATAAAACAATAAATAGGAAAACAAGGAAATGAATAAATGCTGCTAAGTCTGTGTGTGGGGTGGTGCACCAATATGTACACATGGTTTCATATGGCCCCGTGTAACTTGATACGTTAAAGAGGGAAAAAAAGAGGAAATTAGCTCTCATATTAGAACAAGGTCAAAAGAAATGGAATTAAATTGGAAACATACATGTGAATGGGGTCTTGGAGAAAAAGAGAATTTCATCTTGGGAAAGGCTAATACACCCCACTTCACTTTAGCTTGAATACTCACACATCTGTGTAGGCATCTCCACAACAAACCTGCAGCTCTCAGATCTTTGTCTCTAATACTATTCCCCACAAAAAGAAATCAGGGCTCCTTGCAAGATGACTACTTCCATAACTGGGGCAGGGAAATCAATATAACCCAGGGACATCCTTATTAAAAAAAAAAAAATTCCCAAAAAGGAATGATATTTTCAGAGGCATTTAGGAAAACCATTTAAAAAAAATGAAGATATTAGGTTGTTAATTGCCAGACTATGTGATCATTAACACACACACACACATACACAAAGACTCAATAATTACCATCATTCAAATATAAATCCTCAAGGTATACAAATGGTATATAAATGTCTGGAAGATCATAGAGGTTCAAAGCAGATGAAGTGTGCAGAAAAACATTTTTGCCAGCTAATGTAAGTAAGGTGATTGCCGTCTCTAATTGCATGAGCCATTAGCAGTTGGGAAATGAGGGGAAATACACTTGAACTGTGGTTCTCAGGCCAAACACCTCCAGAGTTTGTCCCCCTGTCACTGAAAGTTTCTTGTTCTCTACCAAGAAAGAATTCAAGGACAGAACAGTGCAGTGAGGGTACACAGCTCAGCTTTGCTCAGAGAGCACACTCAGGGTGGGACACAGGCAGGCTGGGGAAGGCACGTGTGTGTGTGTGTGTGTGTGTGTGTCGGGGAGCAGGTCAGGGTTGTCTTCTTTTTCATGCCCCCACGGGTCTTGGGATGTAGCTAGGGCGGATTGTAACTGAGGCTGCTCCCAATACCCTAAAGCTCTCCTCCTACAGGTCAGGAGGGGCAGTTTTTGGCCTGGTATGGTCCTTGGTTGGGGGGTCAAAACCACAAGGCAAGTGAGCTGGAGCTGCACCAGGTCATCTTCCAGCCCATAGTAGCTACTGTTGCAGCGGAGCTGTAAGCCCAGGGCAGGACGCACCTGCACCGTCCTGAAGTGTTACCTGCCTCTCTCTCTAACGCCCCCACAAAAAATGTAGTTAGCAATGCCACTCACTTGTAAGGGGTGGCAAAAATGAAGAAAGAAAAGAAAGAAAAAACATAAGTGTGTGAAAGAGAGAGACAGAGACTGACAGAGACAGAGAAAGACAGAGAGAGACAGAGAGAAAGGGATCTAGGGAAGATTTATTAGGGCTGGACATTGAACAGAACCTCCCCACTGCCCCCCTACACACACACTTTCATACACAAACACACACACACACCCCTCCACATTTTCCCACTTATTGTTGTTGTTGTCTCTCGATTCTCGGGTGTAGTAACCTGGGGGGAAGATTATCTTGGAAGAAAAGGAGACAAGCAGGATTTCCCGGTCTATTCTGTTTTTACATATCCATCCACAATCTCTGTTGAGATATTGCTTTGGAAGTTCCCAGGATTGCCCAGGGCTGATATGTCATTAAGTCAACGTGAAGTTCCCCTGGGTGAGCTCACAGTCTCTTCTGTTGCCCATGTGGGTTCACGTGTGTTTCCCATACACGTGTGCCCTAGATGGTCACAGCAAGGGTGTAGTACCTACCACAGCAAAATGCCTGACATTTAGAAGCCATCGAGCACCAGTCATCATGTACCCATGGATAAAGTTAGCATGCTAGTATCTCCTCACCATCAGGACATTAAAACACGTAACATAAATATTCCCATTTCCAGACTCTGTTTAGCGGGAGCCAAGGCCCTCGACGCTAGGCTGACGTCCCTTTTTTTTCTTTCTTTTTTTTTTTTTAGATTGATTTATTTATTTTAGAGATAGAAGGTGTGAGCAGTGGGGAAGGGGCAGAGGGAGAGAGAATCTCAGGCCGACTCCCCGCTGAACGTGGAGCCCAACAGGGGGCTCAATCCCAGACCCTGAGATCATGACCTGAGATGAAACCAAGAGTCAGACGTCCAACCGGCCGCGCTCCCCAGGCGCCCCGACGCTTCTCTCTCTCTAAAGTGACTGACTACGCCAGGGTTGTTCAGCAGCGGCCTCATTCTGGGCCATTCTCCACTACAATTTTTGTAGCTTTTTCATCATCTCCAAAGTTAGGATCAATGCACCCTAAATTTCTCATGATAGCCATGAATCTAAAACTAAATAGAAATTATTATAGTACCTCCCCATACCATTTAATTTGAGGGGAAGAAAAGATACCCAGCCACCAAAGTAGATGATGACTAAAGAACTGAAGTCCTTTATGTGAGTAGGAATAACCCTAAACCCTGTTACACATTTTAGTGTAAATCTAGTGGAAAGGCTTAGATTTGCAGAAAATTAAATTGATCTTTATAGCTTTGATACTTTAAAAGAAGTATTTTGTAGAAGGTCCCTCTTTGAGGTTTATCTGATGTTTTTCCATGAATAGACTGGAGTCACAGGTTTTTGGGAGAAAGACCGCAAAGGTTAAGTGACTTTCTCAGTGCTTCATACCAGGGGTCTCTTGTTATCAACGCGATTTACCATGGGTAATGCTGACCTTGATCACCTGGTTAAAGTGACATATTGTGGGTGTGCGTCACACACACGCATGTACATATTCATGTCTACATATACACACATTCATGCATACACCATTATGAATGTGTAGTGGTGTATGTGGATTTCTCCACTGAAAATTTCCTATTTTTCATACTGTCCATCTCCTTGAGGAAAGACTATCTACATACATTATTTGAGTTTTTCTGTAAGGAAGATTTGTCTTTTTCCTCTTATTTATTTATGCATTCATTCATTTACATCATTAGGGACTCATGGATACTTATTTAATTCTTTGGGTTGTAATCTAGCTCATTATTCATTTTGAAAAAAATGGATTTTTATACTTGATATGTCTAAATTGGACTCCGAATAAAGTATTCTTTGCTTTTGGTTATATCTAAATCTCTTACAAATATATAGAGAAAAACGCCTCTTCAAGTTCAGTGAACGTTTTGAAGAAATTGGGTAAACTGAGCTATAGAATATCTCTTATTCTAGATTTGGATGACCGCTTTTTTGTGTTTAGCAAGTCCGTCTGTGCCCCAGGTTTCCTGTATGCTGGAAATTAATTCTAAAGTCTTGATTAGAGTCCAGTTAATTTATTTTGCAAGAAGGTTTCTTGGGTTGTGCAGAGTACTTCATACTGGATCATACAGGAAGCTACATCATGTCCGGGATGCCTCAGCTTTAACAGTGCTAACAGTGATTGGTGGGTCCGGTGATGGCAGTCTGCTCTTTTCTTTTTAAAGATCCCTGTCAAGCTTTAACTCTTGATTTTTACCCTTCCCACCATCGCCATGTTATATCTTTCATTACCAATCATGAAATGGTGGTTTTTCTATTAATCAGCTAAATTCTTAATATAAGAATTATCCCTCATATACTAGGTCTAATTTGGTTACCCTGGAATATAATTCATACAGGAAAAAGAAGACAAAGGGTTAATTCATTTCCCTTTAATTATCAAACATGAGAATAAATAATGAGTGCCTTAGTAACTTTAACTGGTGATCGAGAATTTTGTTTTTTCTCCTACTCCTTAAAAAAAAATTGGTGCACAATGGTTGTCTAAAATGCATCCCATGTTTTTAAATAATTTGAAGACATCATTTTTTTGAAGCACATATTTCCCCACCTTTGACCTGTGGGAGTGTCTCAAGTTGGCTCAAGAGTGTCTCAAGTTGGCTTCAGCATGACCCCGTGCGAGTTTGGGCTCAAGAAGACATCCCACGTTCATTTACATTCCCTGTCCCTGACCTGGGATCAGCTATTTCTAGAAGGAGCCCTTATTCCTGTTAGTGGCAAATGGTATTTAAAAATGATATCTGGATACTAGATGTGACCATTGCCACTAGACTGGCATGGCTTCTAGACCTGTGCACAGAGTTGGGAAACATGCGTTTTATTAAAAGTGAAGATAGCATGAACTCACAGTGATAGTCA
This sequence comes from Halichoerus grypus, assembly GCF_964656455.1. Taxonomy (NCBI): domain Eukaryota; kingdom Metazoa; phylum Chordata; class Mammalia; order Carnivora; family Phocidae; genus Halichoerus; species Halichoerus grypus. Next base: position 108,787,362 of record NC_135722.1, read on the forward strand.
CAAATCATATTTAAGATTCCAAAGTTTTTATTTAATATATTTGGTTTTCTATTTGCAACCCTTTTCTTTTATCCTGAAAATATTGATGGTGACAACCATGACATAATTATATATCCTTTATCTTACACTATACTGTAAATTGGGCTCAAAATAACCAAATTGTATCACTCTTAGCAGTTACCTTATGCCCTCATCTCCCAGATTTGAAATACTACACATTCTTTATTTTGCCAAAAATTTTTAAAAATTGATGTTCATAGATGAAGGAAATATTCTGGATGTGATTTAGATTGTGAATTAAGGTTAATATGGCCTAAGATTTCATTGAGTTGTCCTAGCTCCCATTAAATGTATAAGAAAAAAAATAGCAAGCGACTTTAATTCTACACAAAAGCTATTTCCAAACTTGTTCATCCCGAAGTGGAGCCATTGATTACATGCATTACCTGCCCAACCTGTGCAGCTTTTAATTCTGTATCACTGATAAATAACTCACATGTCCGAATTCCCTAGTAGTCGGTAAAAATCTTTAAGAACAAGGACAATATTTTATTCTCATTTTGAATCCCTCGATCCTAATTCACTGCCGGACATTTATTAGACACTCTATAAATATGTACTTAATGAATGAAAATAAATCAGGGTATGTATTATGATTAAATTCAATAATTCATATTTATCTTCCCTACATTTATCTTCATGGCTTAATTTTGAATTTTAAATTAATTGCCCTACATTCTCAGATATTTTCTAAATTATTTTTCATTCACTAACTTGCTATGTTTATCATTTATTCTTCCTTTCACTCTAAAACATTCTTATTTTGCAATATATACTTATTACCCTTTAGACAGCAACCATTGTTTTAGGGACTGAAGGTCACCCTCTCCTGGGGGCTCATTCAGTAGTAGAGAGAGACAGTCAATAAGTAAACAAACAACAGAAAATATACGTTAATGGTGGGTCCTTGGAAATAAACCAGTTTACCTCAACAAGTTTGTTTCCATGTTGCTCTATAACAAGCATTCTCTGTTTAAAAGGAAATGTCTATTTTCACCCATGTCACTGTGGTTTACGTACTTTCCATCTTTATGCTGCCCTATCATGCCCTTCCCTCTTTTGTACTTCCACATGAAACAGCTTAGGTTTTGGAACTGGAAGAGGGAGTTTAAATTTGATTTCTACCAGAGATGAACAATGTGACTTCCTGCAAGAGCATGAGGCCATCTGTAAAGCAGAGATTAAGCATCCCCACTTCCTCACTGGGACGCTGAGTCAACAGGACCCTATTGTATGGAGAGTGTCCCCCACAATCCCTGACACTCAGTAAGTGCTCCTTAAATGCAGCCCCCTTTCTTTCTTCACGTGTGCATTCAAATCCCTGCCATTCTGCAAAGCCCAGAGCAGTTTTAAGTCCCTCCTCTTCGGAAATCCTGTCCCAGCACGCCTCGTCCCTCCTACAGTTAGTGGATTCTCCACTGTCTTCCATCACCATACATTTTTTCTTGTGCTTATGCTTTTGTCCCCCCAGCCCATTGTAAGCCTTTTGAAAGCAGATCCTTCCATAATATGATCCTCCTTGTGTTCTCGGAAAACTTGGCACAGTGCTCCAGAAGGAAGTGGCTTGTGCTACTCCAGAGAGCTCGCCCGGGGATGAGAGAGACGAGGTTTTCATTCAGCCTCACCTCATCTCTCTGGCAAGCATGCAGGCTCATTATTCATCAGATGAAGATGCTATTACTTGCCTGCCATCTAGCTCCCCAGGTGGCTGTAAGGACATGGTGTAGAACAGTGCAGAAGGAAACGTCTGGCATAGCGCTTGCTTCCGGGGCTGTACGAAGTAATAACGCTAATCCAAATCTAACCACCAATACAATGTGTTCAGCTCTCGCTAGGGGCTGGACATCTGCCGAGCAATCTACACCCACCTTCTGAGAGGAAGTCTGGCATAAGGAAGAACCAGGTTCAGTTGCCAGACTACCTGGGTTGAAACTCTGGCCCCGCCACTGACTTGCTGTATGACCTTGGGAGACTCATTTAACCTTCCTGTGTCTTGGTTTTCTCATCTGTAAAATGGACTTAATGACACCACCTACTGCACAGAAACATCATGTCTGTTAAATTAATAAATAATTGGAATGTGCCTGCACAGAGCACTATGTAAGTGGTTATTAAATACCATGTCATCAACCCACACGTCAGTGCTTGTGTTATTATTACCCCATTGTATTGTTAAAGCAACTGACACTCAGTCCAAGATGCCCGGCTTCTATTACCTACCTGCGTCTAACTCACAACGTAGGGAGGCTCACTGTGGAGGGAGGATCGGGTGCAGCATGCGGCAGTGTCTGGACACGGTTTTGGTTGTCACACTTGGGAAGCACTGCCGGCCTCCAGTGGGAAAAGTGAGCAATGCTGCCCAACCTACCGTAAGGCAAGGGGCAACCCCGACAACAGAGAATTAGCTGGCCCCAATGTTACTAGTGTCTCCAGACTAAAAAGAGAAAAAAAAGTCCCATGAGTCTGTCTCCTTCTAAGGTGAACTGGAGCCTCTGGTAGATCACAGGTCTTACTTTTGCTGAGACTGGGAACAGAAAGGTTCCGGACAGGTGTTTCATGCAGCCCGCCTTCTGTCTGTGGCGCTCAGCTCACTGACCCAGAAAGCTGGGATGAGCTGCCCATGAGTTTGGGAGTTCCTAATAAATCCAACTGACTTAATTTTCAGTTTAGCCATCTCCCCATGTCAGTGTTTAATTCTCCTACTTCATTCTTTTTTTGCTCCAGGTTTACTAAGATACTGACATGACATATAACACAGTATAAATTTAAAATGTACAACGTGATTTTATATATATATTTAATGATTGCCACAAGATGGTTAGTTAACACATCTGTCACCTCCTATAGTTATCATTCTGTGTGTGTGTGAGAATATTAGAATCTACTCCCTTAGCAACTTGCGAGTATATGATACAGGATTGTTCCTATAGTCACCAAGCTGCACGTTAGATCCCCAGAACTTAGTCATCTTATAACTAAAAGTTTGTCACCTTTGAACAACATCTTGTTTCCCCCACCCCCTAGCCCCTGGCAACCAAGAGCATACTCTGTTTCTAGGAGTATGAGGTATGGGGGTCCATAAGCCAAATGTTCAGCTGGGTTTTCCTGAGGTTGAAAAGGTAAAGTAAATGCCAGGAAGGTGTGTGACCTCATTTTCTGAGGCTCTTTTGGAATCTTCCCTGAATGCTCAAATGTCCAAACAGGACTGAAATTCAGAATCTGCTTGACAAGATAACAATGAATGGGCTGCTGTCCTTAAATAAGAGAAATTAAAACGACATGAATATGACCATCATTGATCCTGATTGCCATGGACATAGTCATCAAGGCAAGAGCTCAGGTTGCGCTCCCTGGGCCCTGCCTGGGAACTCAGCAAAGCAGAGCAAGGAGAACAGCTTGGGTAAGTGTAGCCTTGTCTCGACGTAGCTGGGTTAGAGTTCTGGGTGTGAGTATTAATGGGCTTAGAAAGAAGGGGAGGCATCTTGGGTATAGTGAGTCAGTCATTCTTTGGATTCCCAGCCTATAAAGAGAAAATACAGAAAAAGGAGCATCCCAGGATTGAGGGGATAGAGTGAGATTTCTTAAGGTGTTTTTAAGTCTCAACATGACTGTGCTTCTAAGAGATAAGAAACTAATGGAAAAAAGGAAAATATTTGTTAACTCAGTATCTGAGGACACACTTAATAACTTGCTGGATGTGCTAAGCGGAAAGGTGCCGAACCAAGGAGAGGGAAATAGAGATAAAGGGAAACGTCACGACTACAGCCAGGGCCCGTGACTTGTCCGACACCGTGGTTTGCCAAGGGCCCCGTGCCAGCCACACGTTTATTGACTGTATCTGCAAGACACATTCCATCCTTGCTTGCAAGGTGGGATTTTCTTCAGGTAAGATTCCTCAATTCTGCTTAAGGGATGTCCCAACTTGCCCTTCTTTCTGGCACCAGGCGTGTGCTTTCTTATTCACTTACCAGGTAGCACACGACTCAGCAGCTCTTAACCGCCTGTCCACTCACCCTCAGGCTCCCATCCACAGGCCACGAAGCATTCTGACCTGCTAGCTTCATCCCTACAAAATCCTTCCAGTCCTCTGCTTCAGGACTGGCCGTATCTTACTGTTTGTTAGAAGTATCAATGCGAGGACAGCAATTCAGTCCTACAGAAACAATTTGAAAGACTTCATTCTGAACTCCCCAAGTAAATACAAGACAAAGACCTTTACTTTGGTCATGAACAGGACGCCCTTGGGGTTCATGAAGGTCCTTGGAGACCTTCATGAAGAGCTTCCCCCTCGCTTCCTCTCTATTCACTGGATGTAGGTATGTTTTTAAGCCATTTCTCTGGCAATACATACCTGCCCCCCTAAAATAAACAATCTAAGTTTTTGGATAATGATGGAATGAACAAGTCATCTCTTCTGCAGAAACCAAGTGCCATTCATTTCCCAACTTTCTGGTTTTCTGTTAGTTTGTTGTTGTTTTAATTTTACAATTAGAGGTCTTAGAAATGTTCCTCGTGGGCTTCATTGTGCCAGATCCAACACTTCTGCTTCAGGAAGCTACTAAATACTCATGGCAACAGGGCAACAGGGCACAAAATGGAGTGCTCAAGAAAATGTCTTTCCATGACTTGAAACATGCTGTCCTCTCATTTTCCAGAAGCCACAGCCCACAGTTCCTAAGCAGGCATGCATTCTGCCTCTCCAATCGCAGCTCTGATCCCATTACTCACAGCTCTCCATGCTCCTGTCACATTGGGCTTCTTCTAACAGAACCCATTCACTCTCATTTCAAGGGCCGTGTACTCAATTGATAATAGGGCCCAGACATCCTGCCCCCAACCTTGCCAGGGGGAAGCAGTGTGTGAACCATGTAGGTGAAAATTTAATCGATATTCTTAAAACTTACAGTTCCTGTCTTCCCTTCTTCCTCCCTTCCCTTATTCATTCATATCTTTTTTTTTTTTTTTCAACAGAAACGTTGAGTAACTACTGCCAATCACTCTTCCTCCCCTTGGGCATATAGAACTTTAAAATAAAATCTCACATGGATTTGAGACTCTGGTGGGAAAGGGGTGGCAATCAGAAGTAAAAAAGTAAATGAAATGTTTGCAAATATTGGTAAGAGCTATAAAGAAAAAGAAAAGATGATAATGGGATAGGGTAGGTAGCAAATGACAAGAAGGCTCCCTGGATTAAGTGATGAGTTACAGTCATGCTAATGACATGAATGACAAAAGCCAGTCTTACCTGGAATTAGGGAGAAAAAACCACAAATAGAGAAGGTAAGTGCAAAGTTCTCAAGGCGGAAAGAGGCATGGGGTGTTTGAGAAACACACAGGAAAAATATTTTTGTCGTTGAGCGAGAATGAAAGGAAGTCAAAGTTTAGGCAGGGATTTGGTCATATAGGTCCTCGAACGGTATGTAAAAGCCACATGGATATTATTCTCAGTGTGATAAGAATCCAGTGGAGCTTTTCATTCAGTGACAATGCCCAGAAGGAAAAGTTAATCCAAAGTGTCTCCTCAGAGAAGGGATTGTGAAATTATTTGATGGGTGTCTATGATTATGATGTAAGTTTTATTCTCAAGGATATTTACATGTATTTTTATAGAATCTTTGCTCTCAAAGACATTGCACTAAGGGCAGAAAGTACAGTGAATGAGTTTCAGAAGTGAAGAAAGAAAAAGTCTTATGTACCTTTTAAAAATGCCATTCTGGTCACTGTTACGGCAATGGAATGTAGCAGGCGAGGAGCAGACAAATACGTGTTCAGGTTATTTCAGTGATCCATACGGGAGCTGATGGGTACTGGGAACAGGAGAGCAGTAATGGGCAGCTAAGAACTGATACGCAGGATATAATTTGGTGGTAGAGTCAACAGGATATGCTGCTGGAATGGATCTGGACATGAAATGGGTGGAGGGGGAGGGAAATAGTGGGATCTGGGAGGACCTCTAGATTTTCAGCTTGGCAGTTGAGTGGCTAATAGTGTCATTTATGAAAGAAGCAGAAATACAAGAGAAAATCAATTAGGATGGTTGAATATATCAAAGGTTTGGATGCATTAAATTCAAGATGCCTATCCTATATCCAAGAGTAGATGTTAAGAAGAGGGCTGATTACATAACTCTGGACATCAGAGGCACCAGAGACATAAAATTGGGAGCAATCAGTTTAATGCCATGGGACTGGATGAGATCACAGTGAAATAGGAAAAATAAAGGGGGTCTGGAGCAAAGCACCAGATGACTTCAGTATCCTGAGAATTGGAGACAGCACTGAACTCTAGACTAAAATAACTCACCTCAATCCCTAGGAGCAAGGGCAGGGAGGCAACATTGTTACTTTGTGATTCCATGTGAAACACACATGTGTATATAAAACCTGATTCCGATCCCATTGTTTCCTGAGTCCACGTGATGTTTGTAGTAGCTAAATAATAATAATGATGCTAACGCTTAAACAAAGCTTAATATACGCAGGCGCTGCTGGAACCACTTTTTGTATATGAACTCACTGAATCCTCACAAAAATCTAATAGGACAGGGCTAGTTCTGTCCTCATTTCCATGGAGAAGACTGAAGAACAGGGACATTATGAAATCTAAGTTCACATGGCTACTCGTGGTAGAAGGAAAACTTAAGCCTGCTCCCAAAGTCCGTCCTTGTGGTTATTCAGATGAAGTGATTCTTAAATAAGCAGTCCTCTCTATCCAATGATGCTACACTGAAAACATAGAGGTCTACGAAAATCCTGTCATTTGTGACTCTGGATCGCACACACTGTTAATTCTGATCATGTCCTTACTCCACTCCAGGCTCAGAGTAAGTAAAGCCAAAAGAGCCCTTCTGCCCAGTTCTTTTCCTTTCTCTGGGGGCTCATGTAGGGCTTTGGGGGAATCATTTCCCAAAAGTCAAGTGAATACTACGTCATAAGAGAAGCGGTTATCGACATCCTCCAGCCTACAGCTGCCTTTCTGATGATCCCCAACATCTCGGGAGACCGCCCTCTGTCCTGAGCCCTGGGTCTCCTCCCGCCCCGATCACCACCACAGCAGACCTCACCTCATGCTGCCCTGCCCCCTAGCCAGCGCACAATCAGCAGGGAAGGAAAGCAACAAAAACACCACTGACAGCAAAGAAAGCCTCTCCTTCATCACTGACTAGAAGCAAGAACCCAGATTTTTAATAACATCATATGGGAAAAAAAAGTCAAAGCAGTGTCTCTATCCATGTGTGTTGTGGGGAGATGGGAGGGAGGTACCGATGCAAAAGGTAAGTCACTTCCCTTGATCTCAGGGAGTATCCAGACAATTCCTAGGAACACAGACTACATTTAAGGGCCATTCTTGCAATTCCAAGAACTGAGGCAGATCAATAGAACCTCATTAGGCCTCTTTCCTTCTAGTCTTCACCAAAGACTCACATGAATGCATCTCTGCTTCTTGGCTAGATCTTATAATCAGGTGACTTTCCCCACAAAGAAGTGTAAGCTCACCTGACCATAATCCATCTCTGTGAACAAGATGTTGGACAAATTTAAAACTCTTTCAAGCTAAGAGGTCTTCTTACAAAGTGTTCTTCTCTTTCAAGAGAATGAGTGCCCTCCCCTGTGATGTTTTCTATGGAGGAATAGCGTACGGGACCCAATAAGATAGAGAGTAGACCAGGTATCACAACTGAATGCCATGACTTCTAACACTCTTGCAGAAACTCTTACTAGAAGCGGAGTCTGCATCCGCAGAACCCAAACTTTGTTCTCATGAAAGATTGCTGCCACTATGCAAAACGGAGGCTGGAAGGGTGAGACCATCAATGAGTGGAATGGGGGAGGGGAGGTTAAACTGAGGTTCGGAGTTCCCTAGATAAAAAACACGTGCAGAGGGGCGCCTGGGTGGCTCAGTCATTAAGCGTCTGCCCTCGGCTCAGGTCATGGTCCCAGGGTCCTGGGATCGAGCCCCACATCGGGCTCCCTGCTCCATGGGAAGCCTGCTTCTCCCCCTCCCAGTCCCCCTGCTTGTGTTCCCTCTCTTGCTGTGTGTCTCCCTGTCAAATAAATAAATAAAATCTTTAAAAAAACAAAACAAAACAAAACATGTGCAGAGGTCCAAAGGGTGAAAATATCTTTTTCAGTGATGTCTTGACGTACCAAAAGTGTTAAAAAATAATTACAGTAGGGATTTTCATTCTATTAGGAAAAATAGATATGCAATAATGAAATAAGTAGTAATTCTGGAATGCATGAAATATAGATGCTACAAATATTTATTTTTATACAAAGTTCTGGCAGAAATTAGCCAACAAACAAATAGCTGTCTTATCTTTGATAGTGGGACTCTGACCATGCTGTGGATGTGTGAAAAGCAGCACGATACATCGAACCTGCCTACGCTCTGTAGATTTATCCAACATAAGAAAAGAGGAGCTGCGCTTGTCTGGCTCTCATCACCTGTCATAGAGACTGACCACGTCCCAGGCCTGAGGGGCCCAGCATGATATCACTGGGACGAAAGGAGAACCCGAAGAACTACATCACACTGTGCACATGGAAGAGAGTCTCCCAGCCAGGGGGAGAAGCCCTTCCCCGTGTAGTACACAGATACCTCCATGGTCCCTATGATGAGCCTAATGATGAACCAGCTTTGTAACTGGAGCCTGTTCATTAAAATTCTCTGGAACAACTTTCTTCAACTTTAAAATGAAGAAAGTTAGAGCTGGTATCTACAACCCATAACTCCTTGAGTAGTGTATGCACACACATACACAGACATACATATGTGTGTATGTGTGTATATATTTCAGCCACAATGCTGCCATCATTACTGTAGTTATTTTACTATTATTAAACCAAAAATTGCTCCCTTTATTTAGACACCACACACACACACACACACACACACACACACACACACACACACACCTTGCTCCAGAGTGAGCTGATACGGTGGGAGCTGGACAAGCAGCGCTCCCAGGAGACACTGATGTCGGAGAGAACACAAGCTCTGGCAGAACTGTGGTGACACCTCGGTGCGCGGGTACGTGGGGGTGGAACACCCCACCCCTCTCTTCTACTGCTCGCAGACCTCCTCCAAATACAACTCAGAGTTTGCTGATAATAAAGCCCAGTGAGTATGATCCACAGAGCAACCAAGCAGGGACGATAAGAGCAGGGGACGGATCCAGGCACTGCGAGTAAAGAACGGCCAGCACGGAGAGACAGCAGGGAGGACAGGGGGTAGGAAGTGCCAAGAGTCACCAGCCCTGGGCTTCAGCGGAAGAACTGATTCCAGAGTTCTAGCATTATAAAATTCAGATATCCAGTTTTTAACAAAAAAATCACAAGGTATATGAAGGAATAGGGAAGCATGAGCCGTTCAAAGAGAACCCACTGGAGAACCCACAGCTAACATCTCAATGGTGAAAGACAGAAAACCTTTCCACTGAGATTAGGAACGAAACAAATGAAAAGGAACCATCCCTAAGGATCCCAGGTAGCACACTTATTAGACAATGACTTGCGACAACTTCAAGATGCTCAAAAAGCCAAAGTAGGACATGGGCAAAGACAGGAACAAGATATATGAGCAAAATGAGAATATCGATAAGAGAAATTATGAAATGGAGCCAAAAAGAAATTCTGAAGCTGAAAAGTATGATAACTGAATAGGATAAGAAAATCAGAGAGAATATGAATGAAACCAAAATTGGGTTCTTTGAACAGATCAACAAAATAGAAAAACACTTAGTCAAATGGACAAAGAAGGAAAAAAAGAAGTTTCAAATAACTAAAATCATAAGTTAAAGTGGAGGCATTTCTTCTATCCTTACAGAGATAAAAAGGATTATGAGGGTACCATGAACAATTGTACACCAACAAATTGAATAACAGATAAAATAGACAAATTCTCAGAAACACACAACCTAGTAAGACTGAATAGTGAAGACAGAGAGATTCAGAATGAACCTATACTATTAAGGAGAATGAATTAGCAATAAAAAACTGTACAACAATGAAAAGTTCTGGACCAGAGGTTTTCACTGGTGAATCCCACCAAACATTTAAAGAAGTAGTAACACCAATCCTTTTCAAACTCTTTAAAAAATGTTGAAGAGTAGGGGCACCTTCTAACTTATTCTGAGGCTAGAATTAAAAAGCTAGATAAAGAAATTGTAAGAGAAGAAAATTACAGACCAATATCCCTTGCGAATATAGATGCAAAAATCTCCAACAAAATACTACTAAATTATGTCTAACAGCATATTAAAACAATTATTCACCTCAGTAAGTGGGATTTGAGAGAATGAGATACCATGTCACACCTTCTGGGGGGGCTATTAAAACACACACACGAACACACACACACACTAACAGATATTGGTGAAGATGTGGAGAAACTGCAAATCCGAGCATTGCTGGTGGGAATGTAAAATTGTGCAGCCACTGTGGAGAACAGTTTTGTGGTTTCTCAGAACACGCTACTACCATATGACTCACCTCTTCCACCCCTAAGTATACATCCAAAAGAACTGAAAGCAGGGATTTGAACAGATATCTGTACACCAGTGTTCACAGCAGCATTGTTCCCAGTAGCTAAAAGGTGAAAACAATCTAAATGTCCAAAACCAAGTGAATATAAGGGTGTTTCAACATAAAAAAAAAAAAAATCAACCAATGTAATATATCACTTTAATAGAATGGAGAAAAAAACATATAATCACAATTGATACAGAAAAGGAAATATGACAACATCCAACACCCTTTCATAATAAAAACTCTCAGGAGAGTAAGAACAGAGGGAAAATTTCTCAACATGATAAGGGGTATTCATGAAAAACCCACAGCTAACATCTCAATGGTGAAAGACAGAAAACCTTTCCACTGAGATTAGGGACAATACAAGGGTACTTTCATGAATGCTATTCAACATTATACTGGAAATTGTAGCCAGGGCTATTAGATAATAAATTAAATAGAGGACATCTAAACTGTAAATAAAGAAGTAAAATTGTCTCCATTCACAGACGAAACCCCAAAGAATTCACAAGAAACCTACTAGAACTAATGAATGTATTCAGCAAAATTGCAGGGTACAAGACTAATGCACACACACACACACACACACACACACACACACACAGTTTTGTTTCTGCACACCAGCAATGAACATTTGAAAAGAAAATTAGGAGAGCAAGTTCATTTAGCACTCAAAATAATTAAATATTTAGGAATAAATCTATCCAAGGATGTGAAAGACTTACATGCTGAAAACTACAAAACATTGCTGAGGAAATTAAGGAAGATCTAAATAAATGGAGACATAGTTCCCTTTCATGGATAAGAAGACAACATTTTGAAGGTGTTGCTACTACACAGGTCATCCACGGCTGTAACACAACCCCTATCAAAATTCCAAGAGTCTTTTTATTGTACTTACTTATTTTGCAGAAATGGAAAAGGTGATTCTCAAAATTATATGAAATTACAAGAGGCCCTGAATAACCAAAGCAATCTTGAAAAAAAATAGTCAAAAGAGTAGTCAGAAGACTCATCCTTCCCAACGCTGAAGTGTACTGCCGAGTTACAGTAATTAAAACAATATGCTTGTTTGGCATGAGGACAGACATATAGATCAGTGGACTAGAATAAAGCACCCAGAAATAAACCCCTGTATGTGTGATTAATTGATTTTCAGTATGGGTGCCAGATTATTTAAAAGATGAAGGACAATTTTTTTGACAAGTGGGGCTGGGAAAACTGGATATCCACATGCAAAAGAATGAAGTTGCATCCTTACCTTAAACCATACACAAACTAACTCAAAATGAATCAAAGATATAAATTTGAGAGCTGAAACTATAAAACTCTTGGAAAAAAAGAAAACATGAGAGAAATCTCCACGACATTGGGTTTGAAAACAACTTTCTGGATATGTCACCAAGACAACAGGCAATAAAAGAAAAAAATAGATAAACTGGACTTTGTGAAAATTATGAATGCTTATGCCTCACAGAATATGATTAAGAAATGAAAGGTAATCTAGAGACTGGGAGAAGATGTTTGCAAACCTTATACCTCATGAGGGAATAATATCCAGAATACATAAAGAACTTCTAAAGCACAGTAACAACAACCAAATAAACAATCCAATCTAAAAGTGGGTAAAGGACTTGGATAGTCATTTCTCCAAAGAAGATATACAAATGGTGAATAAGCCCATGAAAAGATGCTCAGCATCACTAGTCCATAAGGAAGTGCAGATTGGAAGAATGAGCGGCCATGTCACACCTGCTGGGGGGGCTATTAAAACACACACACACGCAAAAACACACGTACAAAATAACAGATATTGGTGAAGATGTGGAGAAACTGCAAATCCGAGCATTGCTGGTGGGAATGTAAAATTGTGCAGCCACTGTGGAGAACAGTTTTGTGGTTTCTCAGAACACGCTACTACCATATGACTCACCTCTTCCACCCCTAAGTATACATCCAAAAGAACTGAAAGCAGGGATTTGAACAGATATCTGTACACCAGTGTTCACAGCAGCATTGTTCCCAGTAGCTAAAAGGTGAAAACAATCTAAATGTCCAAAACCAAAGGAATGCATAAGGAAAATCTAGTATATATATTAAAATGGAATATTCTTCAGCCACAAAAGGCAATGGAATTTTGATATAGGCTACAGCATGAATGGATCTTGAAAACACATTTAATGAAATAAGCCAGGCACAAAAGGACGAGTACTATGTGATTCTAGTCACAGGATGTACCTAGAATAGGCAGATTCCTAAAGAGAGAAAGTAGAATAGAGATTCCCAGGGCCCGGGAGAACAGGATAAGGAGTTATTGTTTAACGGGTACAGAGTTTTTGTTGGGACTGATGCAAGTTTTGGGTATAGATAGTGACGATGGCTATACAACACTGTGAATGTATTTAATGCTGCTGAATTGTACACTTACGAGCAGTTAATGTGACAAATACGGTGTCAGGCACTTCCCATTTATTCTCTTGCTCAAAGCATGGCTGGGAGAAAGGGTAGGTATTATGATCTGATGTTTAGAGATACACTCTTTCAGGCCGTGGATTTGGTGCTAAGGACATCAGCAACCCACCCAGAGCACGAGCCCTCAGACAGCACATTCTTGGTGTTCGTATCTCATGGAGCCCCAGATGGAGTCTACAGGACTAGGCACAGAAATGAAAAACCAGGTGTGCTACCTTATGACACCATCTTCCATATTTTCAACAGCCACAACTGCTCCCACTGAAGGATAAACCCAAGGTCACCATCATCCAGGCCTGTAGAGGTGGTGAGTTCAGATGGGGTCTAGAGCTCAGGGAGGTATGTTCATGCAGGCTGAGGGCAGTACTGGGGTCCACATGCAGTGAAAACGGCCCTACAGCTCACTTTAGTGCAATTGTACCAAATAGATGTCTTTGGGAAGAGTATTCAGAGGATGGCAAAAGAGAGACTGGTATCCAGCTTCAACACAGACACCATCCACTTTCAGTACCATAAGTGATGATGATGGTGTTAGCTCTAAATTTTCCTATCATAGGATTAAAATTGTGGCATGGAAAGGCTTTAATTCCAAAAATTTCTAATCAAAATTTGATGACTCCTGACCTGAAAAGTATTTCACATGATAGTCAGAGATCAACATTTAATACAAAGCTGAATAAGTGAAAAAATCCAGACCCAAAAGTCTACATATCATATGGCTCCGTTTATATGGCATCAGAAAAATGGCAACAGTAAAGGGACAAAAACAGGTCCATGACGGTCTGAGGTGGAGGATAGAAGGGTCGTTCTATACCTTGATTGCAGTGGTGGATACATGACTAGATATTTTTAAAAACTATTTAGGGGCGCCTGGGTGGCTCAGATGGTTGGGCATCTGCCTTCGGCTCAGGTCATGATCCCAGGGTCCTGGGATCGAGCCCCACATCGGGCTCCCTGCTCCGCGGGGAGCCTGCTTCTCCCTCTCCCTCTGCCTCTCTCCCTGCTCATGCTCTCTCTCTCTCTCTCTGTATCTCTGTGTCTCAAATGAATAAATAAAATCTTTAAAAAAAAAATAAAAACTATTTAAACTGGACACCTACAGAGGGTGACTGCACTGTATGGACATTATGCCTCAAAAAGCCAAATTGTTATGACCTTGCTTTCTCCCATAAATATTTTACTTCAAACTTTAATTGTGCCACTGGGGGAAGGGCTCACAAAGAAACGACCATGGGAAAAAGGGGGTGAAAAGATTGTTTCAGAATCTTGTGTCTACTGTTGAATGAAGCAGATACTCTCTTCCCTGACTTTGGATGGTTGTTACTTTACTATCAATAAACTGGAAATTGCTCACTTTACTTAGGAATATTCAATCATAGTTTTTAGCATCATTACTGGCCCTGATGAATGGGCACCTTCCAAGTCCAGTGGTTGCTGTTCACTGATAGCCTGTTAGATGTGAGGAAAGGTGCGTGCGTGTGTGTGTGTGTGTGTGTGTGTGCAGTTAATTGGAACACCTTCATGAAGGGGCATCTGATTTCTTCAGTTGTCCAACACGGCTAAGGTGGCTTTACAGTGAAGAGCAGGATGGTGTCCCCTCAGCACACGGTGGAGAGCAGTGGGTCAGTGACTGCCCAGCAGCCTCAGCAGACAGCTCTGCATGGTCTCCAGAGGACCTGAAGGATGAAGGAGTCCACAGATCCACATGGAAAAAGATTTCACTGCTTTCTGCTCCTCAGCCCTGCATCTGTCTTCCATCTGTAGGCAAGGATTTGTGTAACTGAGGTCTGCTTGCCTACATGATTTGGCCCATTACCCCAGGAAAGCACACAGGCTGAGCGTCTTGGAAGGGCACTTTTAAAGGAAGGGACGGCTGTCCAGGTTCCTGCAGCCTTCTTTTCCAGCTTTGCTATGGATGCCCGTGGGCCCTGCCACTCTGCCCCCCACCACCCACATGCCACGGCCTGCCATGTCCTCTGCGTACCCGGTCACTCAACAGAGCAGTACGGGCTTAGAGGGTCTACTGTGCACAATGGCATTGCTTCTGCTGCTCAGAAGAGACTGCATCTTCTGGTTTGGAAAACAAGAAATCTAGGTATGAAATATTGGTAAAAAAATCATCAAATAATTAGTAGCATCTGGTAAAGTGAGATTACAACCTAGGGGGAGGAAAGAGTTTTAGAGGATCAGTTCTAAAAACGATCATATTTAAGGTGATGTAATTTTTTTTTTTTTTTTAAAGATAGTATGATAGAACTCCGAGGCCTGGAAAAAGGCAGACAGAATTTCTAAAATGATCATTTTTACCTAATATATGTCATTTTATTTTATGCCCATACATATATATGTATGCACGAATTTATACATATATATGAATATAAATAAATGTTACACACATAAATAAACATATTATATACATAAGTATATACAAGTCAATCTCTAGCACATCTCTATTAGGTAGACACTGTTATCTCACTCATGCAGAAAAAAAGGGAACGAAAGCTCATAGAAGTCATAAATTGCCTGAATAAACACTGGTGGTATTTGGCTAGATATAAATCCAAGTCAGTTTGAGTCTGAAGTGTGGACTATTTTAACTAAACCAACAAAAGCAGTAGACAGGCTATATTCTTTAGAACCTTGGCCCTTTCCGACATCAGAAACGTGTAGGCTTTGTTCCCAGGAACGGGGCTACTAAAAAACCAGAACATGGCAGCCTTAGCGAAAGCGATCTCTGTGGCTGATGTAGGAACCGGACCAGCCCGTGTCGGCTCGGAAAGCGTGCTCTGCGGGTTACAGGATGGCGGGCCTGGCACCTGAAGAGGGTGTCTGTGCTGCTCACTACGGCATCCTCTGAGATAGACAGATGGGGCTTCCATAACCGCTCCGTCGGTCTGTGACTGTTCCAGCCCCAGGACGTTTTCAAGACCGAGAAAATATTTGCTAGAAGATATTATCTATGGTATCAATTTTTATTTACTTATTTATTTATTTATTTATTATTTTTAAAAAAGATTTTATTTATTTATTTGACAGAGAAAGACACAGTGAGAGAGGGAACACAAGCAGGGGGAGTGGGAGAGGGAGAAGCAGGCTTCCCGCGGAGCAGGGAGCCCGATGCGGGGCTCGATCCCAGGACCTGGAATCATGACCTGAGCCGAAGGCAGACGCTTAACGACTGAGCCACCCAGGCACCCTGGTCATGTGTAGTTTTTATCTGAATATCCCAACACCTGGGAATCCTTTGACTCTAAGTTTCTGGTTTCTTGTTTCGGCTAACTTCCATTCATAGGGGTTGTTTCCTAGTGTTGTTTCCCACCCTACCCCCTGGTTCTCTGACTCAATATTCTTGGGCAAGAAGTTTATTTTTCTGGAAGCCTCAGTTTCCCCATTGGCAAAGCTGCGTGCAAATGCCATTTTCCCAGTGTTGCCAGGCAAGTAAGAACAGAACAAATCATCAGCCCTATTTCTTCCCCCAGTACTCTTTAGATATCTACACCCTACAGGTTCTAGGAGTCCTACCACCTGTGTGAGAGCTTCCCGTCTGCTCCAGACCACACTGAATGCCCCCGTTCTCTGAGATCTTACACTCGTCCTACGTTCTCCGTACTGCCCCACAACAGCTTCCTGTGCTTATGCCTATCACCCCAAGTTATTCTGAGCTCCTTAAGAGTGGGGACTGAGTCCTATGCTCCCTGCTGATGTTTTCCATATTTCCTACCAGAGTGCTAGGCTGGGAGCAAGCCACATATCACACAAGGGGCCCCTTGTGCTGGGCAAGTCTCTGAACCACTGATACCGAGTACTCCTCTTCATAAAACAGAGGTAGATTTGTCTAACATAGAGAGGTATTTTAAAAAGAAAATGAAATAAGGGATATGAAGAATTGGTAAGTACTTTATGAATAAATACCTTCCTTCAAGACTATCGCCAGTCTCCTAGCCATCTCTTTCATTCATGGCCAGGCAATGATTTTATACATATTATACTGAAACAAACATAGATAACAGAAATGATACAGATGAGGTAATCGTACAGATAAGGCAACTAAGTCTTTGACGGGTTAACTAACTCATTCAGCATTACACAACTTATAAAGGGTACTTGAATCAAGGATGCTGTGACTCCAAATCTGGGAAGAGGGGAAGGATTCTAGAAAAGGAAAAATCTTATATTTGATTAGTGCTCCCACTAAGATGTATTCACTAGATCAATAGATCAATAGATCAATAGATCTTGGGTCTCTCCAAGAGTTATGGACAATACAGGTAGGTCTAGGGACCTTCTGCCTGCCTTATCCCATCCGTTCCCTGCACCCACACAAATCTGATCACAAATTGGAACTGTCAGCAGTAAATCAAATCTCAGAGATCGGACATGGGCCTAGATCTGAATTTTCAGGTCATTACCTGCTTATTGTTTACTCCATCATTCATTTATTGTACGATCATTATATCTGAATCCAGATTATATTCCGAATCCACATCTCTATCTAAACAGTGGTGGGTAATTCCAGTATCAGCCATTTACAGGGGCCCCATCGTTTCCTTCAGTTTTAGCAGATTTACATGTGCTTGCATGGTCTCCAGAAAAATGAGGAAACAAAAATTCTCTTCTTTCCATTCAAACATTCTCATCATCGACATTTTTACTTTTAAAGCCAGGAATGGACTCTCATAGCTAGTAGCGCTCTACTAGGCTTCCAAAAACCTGAGAACCACGCCTGACTTTGGCCATCCTGGCGCCTCCGGGTTTGCTTCCTGTAAGTATGGTTTGACCACTCTCTGTGCTAAGGACGCCAGGTATGCTGCCAAGCAGTGGTGTGCCATCCCGGCTGGATGGGGCAAGCTCACACACCTCTGACTCTTCTCCCAGTCCATGAGAGAGAAACTCTATTATTATGAAGATATTATTCTTCTACGTTTTCCACGGTGACATTCCGTGTGTGTGTGTGTGTGTGTGTGTGTGCTCACACGTGCACCTTGTCTTTCTCTTTCTCTGGATCCCAGTGTCTTCCTGGACATTTCTAAATTCTGCTTTGTCACAGATATTCCCTATGACAAGAGGACACAGAGCCTCCTACACTCAGAGCCTCTGACAAGTTTAGTTGAGGAAGTCGGAAGGGAAAGAAAAAAAATACTTTAAGAAAACCATAGATTAAATGTCCCCAATTTTCTACTACACATTGCTGAGACAGAGGATTCTATTCCCAAAGCAAATGCCATTCTTTGCCAAGAGCACAAAAAACAAATAGGTGACCCATGGGTCAGATATGAAACACAGATAAGCTTTGTTTCATCTGCATAGTGTTTTAAAACAATAGCAAACCAGTTAGATTTTTTTTTTTAATGACAGATGAAATGCACACAAATGTAAGATAGAGTAAACTGGATCTTCATTCTCCTGGGCAAAATCAGTTGGGTCTAAGGAGTCTGGGCTCTTCAGACAGGACAAGCCTCCTCCTTAGGTGGGCACATACCTTTCCTCACCAACTGCCTCACTCAGGTGATTGATTAAACACCTTAGCTCACAGGCACTTGAACTGTGGCCCCTGGCTCAGATTCTAAGTACATACCAAATTATGTCACACATATAAGCTATTAGTGAGAAATGTGATTCCTCAAATCTTCTGAGATTTTTTTTTTTTCTTTTAACTGTTAAAACATCTACCAAGGGTTAGGAACTATCTGCATTAGCATCTAGATCGTACTCCAGTTTTCAACAAATATATTGATGAAGCAGTTGGCCACACTGAGTTTATTTTTGAGATACTTAATTAAACATATGTTATGAAGATCACTGACTTTTTCCTCAGCCTTTTCTGGCCCCTCAATATATAATCCAATCCCCCCAGTCCCGTCCCACCCCCATTTATTTTCTCCTCCTTACATGGAGTACTCTTAAAACAAAGTATTTTGTGTGTGATCAATGAGTATTTTGTCTCTCTCATTATAATGTTCATTCTATTGCAGCAGGAAATTTCGCCTGTTTTGGTCACTGCTCTATCCCCAGCATCTATAACACTGTCTGGCACATGAACCGGTCCTCAGTGTCTATGTCGAGTATTAATGTTGAACGAACTGGTGAGATGAACAGGGGCTGTTACACAACACACACAGTAGTTATCGAATGCTTCCTCTAAGCTGGGTACTATTTTAATGACTTTTAAGATACTCATTAAATACAGTAACACTACAATATAGGAATTATCATGAAACCCATCTGGCAGATGGGGAAACCAAGTCACAGTGAAGTTCCTTGCCTGTGATCGGCAGTTAAAATGTTAATTCAACCATTCTGGCTTCGGAATCCCTGCTCTCAGTCTCTGCTATGTAGTTCCCTTAACATGGAGCCATCTGAAAAGGAAAAGCCTTAGATAAAGAAAAAAACCACTTTCATACCTAGAAGCCAAACTGCTTCTCGGGGACACAGGTCACCTCTCAGCCAGAGGTGGCCCCGAGCCGGGGCAGAGCATGGGGGAAAGGAGTTGTCTAGGCCACCTCTCACAGGTAAGATGGGTGCTATCGAAGCAAACAAACCCCCAGAAAACAGCAGGTGCTTGTGAGAACGTGGGAAAACAGCAAGTGCTCCACACTGGTGGTGGAAACCCACATGGTGCAGCCACTGTGGAAAACGCTAGCTCAGTTCCTCAAAAACATTAAAAATAGAACGACCCTATGATCTGGCAATTCCACTTCTGGGTATGCAGCCACAGGAAACAAAAGCAGAGTTTTCAAGAGGTATTTGCACACCCATGCTCACGGCAGCATTATCCACAGTAGCAAAAGGTAGAAGCAGCCCAAGTCCCCGCTGATGGATACACAGAGAAGCAAAATGCATATGCGTGCACGATTACTCAGCCTTAAAAGGGAAGCGGAGTGAAATGTCACTCACCAGGGGACAGATACTGTGTGATTCCACTTAGACGAGCTAGCTAGAGGGGTCGAATTCGCAGAGACAGAAAGGAAGCAGCTGGTGGTCCCCAGGAGCTGGTAGAAGGCAGAAACGGGGAGTTGGTGTTTAGCGGCTGCTAATTTCACTTTTCCAGGATAAGAAGAGTTAGAGAGGTGTGGTGGGGATGGTTGCACGAGGATGTGGATGCGTGTACTTAATGCCACTGAACTGAGCTGAACACCTAGAGATGGTGAAGATGGTAAATTTTACGATTACTGTTATTTTAGAATAATAAAAAAAAAAAGTCTTAGTGCTAGATTTAGGTGACAAAAATTCCAGACCCTTTGGTTGACTGTCTAGTTAAACCTCAGTGACGTGAAGATCCTTTAGTGCATATATTTAACTCTGTGTGTGCCTTCTCATTTGTTCTATGTTCTCACCTCCCCAGGCAATGGTGAAGCAAATGTTTTAGGGGAACAATGTCTGCTTCAATGTAAGGTTCAGTGACCTGAAGACATCTTGGGAAATGAGAATAATTTAAAACTTCCTAGGACATCATAATTATTAACACAGATATGTAGGTGTCATCATTATTTCTCAATCTGTGCTCATGCCCCTCCTAAAAAGGTAGGCCCACCTTGCTTGCCATTTCAACCTTACACCCAAGGCGAGCGTGAGGTGCCATGGCTGGTGAGTGTTTTCCAGTTTGGGAATGGGCCGCCGTCCTCATCAGGCTTGGTGAAGATTTATATAGGTGACATTGGGGAGGAGGGGGAGAGGGAGGAGGAAGGGAAGGAGCTCAGAGAACCTTTTGCAACATTTTTGAGGTAAACAGTAAAGGGCAAGAAGAAGCTCCAGGGGAATCCTGCTATTATTTTCCTCGTCCTACTTGAATTTGCAGCTATGAATCACCTGCAGATGAGAATGGGCACAGGAGGGGTATCGGCAGCTTGTGTTCACAAAGGAAACAGCCTGTCAGACCCTCCAGAATCCAAGAGCCTGGGGTGTGTGGGAGTAGAGTGACCTCTGACTTTCAGGAGGCTAACAGAAAAATCAGGACATGCAGTGTCCCAGCTCACTCAGTGAGCATATGCGGGCGATGCAAAGATCAGAAGGAATTATGGGCAGAGGATGCCTCCGCATCTTGCCTGCAAGATTCAAAGATAGCAGATCATTCTTCAAGACAACTGACCCCCATGGAGATGAAAGTGGGTTAAAAAAGGGTTAGAAGGACCGCTTCCCTGTTGGTGAAATGGGAGGGAAACTGAGCTCTGTTCAGTACTTGAAATCTCTTTGTCTGACAGACAAGATCCTGAGTAAGAGAGGGGGGCCAGAGCACCATAAATGCTCTGCTGGCCCGGATGACCCTGTAGCGGATGGACTGATTTGCCAGGAAGAGGTGACAGAGTGAGAGATGAAGATGCCAGAGTCATGGATAGGGCCTGAGACCTGAGTGACCCTGTGATGGGGACAGCGTGCCATCCCTGCCAGAAACTCCCTGCACACATGTGAAGACCTGACCTCATGGAGACAATAGGGCTGCACTCAGGTAAGGTCCAGTGGCCCAAGCTGAGGCCCAAGAAGTCACTGGCTCTTAGGCCTGGGATCTATCATCTTCATTCACCGTGTCAGCTGAGAACAGGGTTCCTGTCATCTCAGCCTCAGACCCCATTCTTCTATGTGTGGCCCTAGTGTGTGTTCTCTTGTCTCTATACTTCTGTGTCCCTTGGGCCTCTTCTCTCCACTCCCAGTGCTGATGACAATTCAGCGAGGTAGCAGCTCATTGACTGTGGTTCATTCAGTCTAGACGTCTTCATCCTGAATCCTCTGATGCAGCGTGGGACATCACTCTTCCTGGAGCTCTAGGGACTCCTGCATTTATTGGAAGAGAAGACTTGTACTATTTTCTCCCCACCTGCCCCTGATATAAGCCCTCTCCCTACTCGTGTACTCTTCAGAATACACAGTGATGCTGGAGTTGGCGAAGAACAGATCGAGTACGTACATAACATTAAGTGTGCATAAACTAATTACATGTGCATCACATCACACATGGATTCTGTTCTCTAATCAACTCTTGCTTTTTATTTTGTGTAATACTGCCCACTGGCTAAGTCCCAGCCTGTGGGTGGTTCTTGGAGGCCGAGCACCTTCACCCCCGGGCCTCCTAAGGGCCCAGGTCCAGGTTCTGGTGTCTGAGCTGGCCCTCCAAGAGTGAAGATGGGTGAGCTGGTGGGCTTTCTGCACTTTCCGAAGCCACTTTGGAGAAAGAAGATGTAAGTGTAGGAGAAAAACAATCTGCTTCTGCAAAGCCGATGGATGTCTCCATGGTCATCTATTTTTAATAAATCTCTCACTCTGTTAAGATGCTTGCTTCTCATCCTCCCCGTCCCAACCCAACTCTATCAGTAACAGCGAAGGCCCTGGATGATTGCCTTCTCATTGAGAAAACTATGCCCCCTTCTCTTGGCTTTCTGTTTGGTTCCCTTGTAATCCAGTAGACATGCAAACAGCCCACTTTGTTGCTTTTAGCTCCTGGGTTCTGCTTTAATGGGCAAGCAAGTCCTCAGCCTTTAAGAGCATCACCTCTTGGTAATGCACTCACCTGTTCACTAGTTTGTCAGAGCCAGGTCTATGATAATTACCCAAGGTAATGAACACACCTTCCTTGCTGGGAGAGGACGAGACAAAACCCATGGACAGCTACTCCACTGCCAGAAAAAAAGGTTCCTCAAAAAATCTTCATGAAAGTACTGATAATAAATATAGTCTCTCAGGAGAAAATATGCAGGTTGGGACAGGCTGTAGCTGTTGCTGCCCGAGGGATCAGCACAGGGTGGTGGCATCTGCAGAGCAGGGAAATGGCCACTAATTCCAAGTATGCTCTCTATTTTCCTTGTGCATCTAGTAATAAATAATGAAGTACTGTCTTCCAGAAACCTTGGGAGGGTTTCTATGTTGTCATCTCATGCCAAGAACTAAAATTTCCAGCAAAGATTGTAGCAAAGGATGGAAGACCAGGAACCAAGACCAAACATTTATTGGATTTTCCAGGTTTGTGCACTTTTGATGAGTTTCTTATGACGCTAAACTAAAACATAATGTGGTTCTTTTCCTTCTTGAGTTTGTTGGTCATAAGTGCTAGGAAACAATTATTCTGGGTGGACACCACCTACAGCAGGTGAAATTTTCAGTGCTTCCCTCCCCTGAGGAGGTATGTCCGCTGATGGAAAGTGTGTATTTGTGAGACACCAGAGGGAGGGGTCGGGGCTTCATTTTCCTGTGTAATCAGATAGTTTCTTTGAAGAAAGACGCTTTGGTAAAGGAATCACACTTTGAGGATGCTTTGGCAGTGTGCTCACGGATCAAGAGCACAGGTGTGAGGGCAAGACAGGTCTGCCCTAAGCAATAAGATCTAAGAAAAACAATTCGAAACAATTCCTTTCGCTCTCAAGCGGACGGCCACCCACAAGCCCCTCTTACACAGTATTCTGGAGTCACCACTGTTGAAGCCGGAACATTCTGTGGGAAATACACATTAGACGCCTACTGAAAACATAACAACAGCTTCCATCTGGTGACCTTTAACACAACTAACAGGCCCTTCTGCGTAGCCTTGTGACCAGCCAGCCCCCCCGGGGGGCATTAACCCTTATGCTGAATCCTCCATTGACTTTTCCCTCATTTCCTGTCTCCATGCTTCGCCCTGCTATACTTGGTCTCCTCTGATCACAACGGCCTTCTCCTCAGCCCACCCCCCTTCTGAGCTGCCCAGGTGCACCGGGGACCTTATCTCCTTGCTGCATTTATCTTGCTAGAAAGTGACAGTGCAACTTGAAGGTGAACATTTAATCCAGTATTTTACTGCTGGACAATGAGTTTGTTATTATCTGTTTTCAAAACCTATTGTGCTAAATTAGCATTCTTTTCAGAAAAAGCAGACTATAGCCTTGACTATTTGTGGGAAAGCGAGGCAGTGGGTTTTGAATGAGTGTCTAGGTGTGTGTGCATGTGCGCGCGTGTGCGCATGCGTGGGCGCGTGTATGCGTGGGGGGGCGGCAGGGGAGAGACAGCAGAGAGACAAGGATGGAGAAGAAAGGAGACTACTGAAGAGAAAGAAAATAGGATGATTACACCAACATTTTCTTCATCCTTTTCAGTGAGTAACAAGCACTGAAAACAATCTGCTCTGTGAAAAAACATGTATGGGTGAAGAAGTCACTAGAATACTGGGGATTACTTCTTTAGGGGACCCAGATGGCACCATTAACAATTCCCATGGGAGGAAAACTTTTTTTTTTAAGATTTTATTTATTTATTTGACAGACACAGCGAGAGAGGGAACACAAGCCGGGGGAGTGGGAGAGGGAGAAGCAGGCTTCCCGCTGAGCAGGGAGCCCGATGTGGGGCTCGATCCCAGGACCTGGGATCATGACCTGAGCCCAAGGCAGACGCCCAATGACTGAGCCACCCAGGCGCCCCGGGAGGAAAACTTTTTTGCTTTCTTCCCTTCGAGCTCTAGGAAATAGTTTTCTAGATAGTTTTTACAAGTTTAAGTCACCAGGACCCAGACTTCAACAAATCCCAAGATAGAAAGAGCAGGAGGCCTTACAATATGCAGACCTTAGTGAGGACATTTAGGTAGCTGAAATGAGTGCCTTAGGTTTCACAGCGATTTTTGCATGTGTTTTATGTGATCCTCTCTGTACTATCTCAGCTTCCATGGAACTTGTCCCCAGAAACAGAGCCTGTGCCTCCCTGCCACGGGCAGTTTACCTGTCATTTAATGACCTCTGCAAGCGGTGGTAGAAGAATCGGAGGAAAATGTAGAGATTCCCCCAGACAAACACAAAACGAAACTCAAGCAACAAAAAGTTTGGTCTGACTAGGTGGACAAGACAAAGACTTCAGGGATTATTCAGCAGCGTGGTTTGCCGAAAGTTAGTGAACAGGAGTGGGGAGTACGTCTGATAAGACGTACCAGTAACACAGTTTTAGGCTTTAAAAGCCAAGGCAAGAACATTGTGCAGAGATGCACGGGCTATTACAGATAAATTAATCTCGTGCTCTGTTTAGAGCAGACTTTGGATGCTAACCTAATCTGGATATGTACTCAAACTGACCTTTGTTATTAGATGTGTGACTACATATGCCATTAATCTTGGTGACAAATTTTCACCTGTAAGGAGTGTTAATACTACCAGAGATGATATATGTAGGAAATGAAGCTCAGCCCTTCCACACAGTAAGTGCTCAGCAAAGATGAGGATGAGGAGGATGACAACTGGGATGGGGACCCCAACTCTCTCAACTGAGATGCTCCTGAAAGCAGAGATGGAGTCTGGGCTTTGCATGCACGTAGCTTATTTGGAAGGGGTTCCCAGGAAGCAGTAGTGGGAAAGGGAGATGCAAGGGAGAAAATCACCCAAACAAGTCTCATTAATGAATTCATTCCTATTCTGAGCAACCAGTTTTCAGTCTCCCTGGGGGATCCTCTTGAATCGTGTAGAATCTACCTTAGCAGAAGGTGGGGAATTGGGAGACAGTTACCAAGTGACCACTGGCCTCCATGGGTTTAAGTCTGCCTTCAGCAGGGAGCTGAGACCTGCACCCAAATTTCTGGGTGGGTGTGCTCACAGCTGAGCAGCCCTCAGCTCTCTGGTGACCATCTCCAGACAATGAAACGGAAAGAACTGGAGGCATAGTGGCGTGATGTGGGACACTGGCCACGTGCCGGGCTCTGCACCTCAGGGGCACTCAGGCAGGCTCTGGGGCCGTGCATCTGATGGTGATTTTCTCAGATTCACAGTCCAAATCAGCTCCACATACCACACTGCTTGTGAGGAGTGTGTTCTATTATGGATGCCTTAAATTTATTTTCTTTCTTACTCAACAAAACATCCATGTCACCCTCCCTCTACCCTTGAAATGGATGTAATTATTCAATCTTTTGAACTCCTTGTGGAAATACACTGTTTCTCTCTTATGAGAACTTTTCTCTTAGGATACTTCTTATATTCCACTAGTATTATAGATACTTGAAGAGTTATATTAAGGTTATAATTAACATTACTGGAAACCTGCTGTTCAATAGGTGATATTGATTTTCATGCATTAAATTTAATCCAACAACTTCTCCAAGGCAAGTAGTTTCAATGAAGGGAAATTGAGACTTGAGTTGGATAATTATCCCGTCAATCATGGCACCGGTGTAAAGTGTTGAGATTGTTAAGAATGGCTTGATCCAAAGTCTGGCCTGTAATCTCCCCAGCAGAGGCCATAAATGTAAACAACCCACAGGCTTTGCAAGAGACATTAACTGCATTCATCGGGTTATGTGGGTACAGGCAAGCCAGGAGAGCATATGAATCTGGGAATGTAGGATATGGACTCAGTTCCGGGTAATTACTGTGCTGTGAAAATTCAGGCAAGGGAAGCCCGTGATCCAAAATTATATTTAAAATCTCACAATTTTTAACTTCTGATAAGTAATCAACACCAAAAGAAATCAAATCTGTGAGGGTCAAAGAAACATATCCATGCTCATCATGGGAGTCCGAGGGTCACTCATGTTTGCCTTCTGTTCTAAGCCACATGCGGCTCTGTAAAAGTTTTGCTTACACTGTACTGTAGTCTACTAAGTATGCAATCAAGCAAACAAAGAAACAGAAAACAAAACACAACAACAAAACAATGTACATTGCCTTAATTACAAAATTCTTTATTGCTAAAAATGCTAATCATTATCTGAGCTTTAGCCAGTCACAGTCTTCTTGCTGGTGGAGGGTCTTGTGTCCCTGTTGATGGCTGCTGACTGATCCGGGTGTTTGGTGTGGTTTTGGCAATTTCTCAAAATAAGAGTGAAGTCTGCCTCATCAACGGACTCTTCCTGTCAGGAACGAGTTCTCTGTAGCATAGGAAGTCCTTTGTTGTCACTTCAACAATCTTCACAGCACCTTCACCAGTAGATTCCATCCCATGAAACCACTGTCTTTGCTCATCCAAGAGAAGCAACTCTTCATCCATTTAAGTTTGATCATAAGATCAGAGCAGATCAGCAGATCTTCAGGTTCCACTTCTGATTCTAGTTCTCTTGCTATTTCTACCCCGTCTGCAGTGACTTCCTCCACTGAAGTCTTGAACCCCTCAAAGTCATCCCTGAGGGTTGGACTCTAGTTCTTCCAAACTCTTGTTAATGTTGATATTTTCACTTCAGTCCATGAATCACAAATGTTCTTAATGGCGTATAGAAGAGTGATCCCTTCCCAGAGGTTTTCAATGTACTCTGCCCAGATCCATCAGAGGAATCACTTGTCTATGGCAGCTACAGCCTTATGAAATGTGTTTCTTACGTGGTAAGACCTGAAAGTTGAAATGACTCCTTGATCCATGGACTGCAGAATGGATATTGCGCTAGCGGGCATGAAAACAACATTAATTTTGTTGTACATCTCCATCGGAGCTCTTGAGTGACCAGGGGCATTGTTAATGACCAGTAATATTTTGAAAGAAATCTTTTTATTCTGAGCAGTAGGTCTCAACGATGGGCTTAAAATGTTCAGTAAACCATGTTGTAAACAGACACACTGTCATCCAGGCTTTGTTGTTCCATTTCTAGAGCACAGGCAGAGTAGGTTTGGCATAGTTCATTTTTTTTAAAGATTTTATTTATTTATTTGAGAGAGAGAGAGAGAGACAGCAAAGCAGGGGGAGGGGCAGAGGGAGAAGCAGACTCCCCGCTGAGCAGGGAGCCTAACCTGGGGCTCGATCCCAGGACCCAGGGATCACGACCTGAGTCGAAGGCAGCAGCTTAACTGACTGACTCCCCAGGTGCCCTACTGTTTCACTTTCTTATCACTTGTATGTTCACTGGAGTAGCACTTTTTAAATTTTTATCAAGAACTTTTCCTTTGTGTTCTGTTAAAGAACAAAAGTTCAGCTGAATGAATCTGAATATTGAATCGTCTTTATCAGCAGATCCATGAATGGTCCAGCATCCCAGCTAGCAAGTGAGGGCAACGGCAAGAAGCTGTGCGAAGTGGAAGGTGTCTGAAGGTGGGAGGACAGGCAAAAGAAGTTATTAGCAAAAGAAAAGAAAGGATTGTTCTAGGTTAGGTCACCTTCCCTCAGGGAGAAGGGGAGGGAGTCTTATTAGGTGGATTACCTCAACTTCCTTTGGCACATGGAGAGGGACCATGAGGCAGATTAGCTCACTGATGCTGATCAGAATATTCCAGACTGACAGGTTAACAGTACATTTCTGGGGGCGGCTGGAAATGCAATCAAGTTAGGTATTAAACCCATTTGGTGACTTGTCCTAAGTGATTGATTCCATTGTAGGCTGGTGGTTTTCTTTGTAACAATTCCCCCTCTTTTGGTCAGACTCTCAGTTTACCTGAGAGATGTGATAAAAATTTAAGGCATTAGCGCCACTTTCAGCTCAGCTCTGAAATTCCTGAAATGTTTGTTGTTCCTTCTGTGTGGCATCCATAGGTCATCCCATTTTTGCTTAATCTCTGCGATATTCACAGGTCACAGAAGTCAGTCATTCTCGTTGCTTCTCCTCCAATGTTCCAGTCTTAGGGAGATCGTGTGCTTGGTACTTAGTGGCCATGAACATTCATCAAGAGCTTTTGAGAGGATACAATGCCATAGACAGTGGATTCCGAAATTGCAGGAATTTAGAAGTTCCTGATCATAGCCCATTTACATCTATCCCTAGGCAGGGAAGTAGGGACCTGCCGAAGGAGTGAATCCTGAATCATGAAAGCCTCTTCGGTAGGCCTTCTCTAACTCAGACAATGAAAAGTCAGGGGAGTTGACCAATAAGATGTCTTACTTTGCCTCTGAAAGACAGGCGGCACACTTAAGATTGTCTCCTAGCCTGAAATCTAAATTCCAAGTGCCACCTCCTTAGCAGTGGCCTGAGAGATACAGATGAGGGTGTTATCTTTCTAGGCCAATGCCAGAGGAACAGAGATGAAAAGGAGAAGGGTTTCATGATCAGTTAAAATATGAAGTCTTGGGCAGAAGCAGTCTACCTGGATGTCAGCTACTTGCCTTCCTCCTCAACTTGCTTCCGACATCTCCAGCATCCTGTGGTTTTTAACAGCGTTAGTGGTCAGGAGCACTTGGTAAGGTCCCTTCTTATGGGGCTCGAGAGCTATCTTCCTCTCATGACATTTCCAGAATACCCAGTTCACCAGGCTCTAGACTGGGACCAACAGGGTCCTTTGAATTGGGATCTGGGAAAACTTCTTGAACCTGTTGATGATAGGCTTGAGTGTAAGGCGTTGGAGACGTACAGGAGCTGGTCATCCTAGCAGGAGACAACGAGGGAGCAGCAGAATTTGTATACCATTAGACACCGGTCTGCAGGTGCCCATGTCATGCGGAGTATGTTTTTTCCCAACGGCAAACTGTGAACAGTCAGCAAGACCAGAGGCAATGCCTTAGACTAGGGAAGTCCAGCAGTTTTGGCAAGTTTAGAAATTTTAAGTTGGAGGAGCCTATCAGTTCTCTCAACCTTGTCTGATGATTGACATGATTGTATCGTGGTAATTTTAAGAAGCTGGCAGGGTTTTCATTACATTCATATGATTTGCCCAGTGAAGTGGGTGTTCCAATCAATGGGGATCATGGAGAACAAACCCCAAGTGGGAAACACATTTTCTAACAGTTTCTCTGCCACATAAGCACATCAGCCTCGCAGCAGGGGAAAGCTTCAGTCCATCCAGAAAACACACACATTAAGAACATATTGATAACTCATACTGAGTGGTAGCCAGATGAAGGCTAGCTGCAGGTGTTCAAAGGGTCCAGAGGGAAAAGGTCTGAAGCCTCTGGGAACAAAAGTAGTTTTTCCAAAATGATAGACCTAACAGGTCAGACATCGCTGGTTGTCAGTTTTTGCAATTTTATAGACGTCTCCTCACCAATTCATAATTTGAGTCATCTTAAATGCACTATGCATTTAAGGTGAAGGATTGCAAGCCCCCCACCCCCCGCCAAAATGAGATTTGCCAGAAAGCCAGGGAGAATCAAGTGGCCATCCTGGGTTTCCCAGAGCCCTGTCTGTTTAATTTACAGGCATTGTCTGTCCATCTTAATTTCTCCGCCACAGGAGCAGACTGTTGCCATGTCACAAGAATATCAGGATGGCAAAAGTCTGGCTCCAAGGGGTCGCTTTTTGCAGAAGTAGTATGGACTTCATGCACCTGAGCCACAGTCTTTATAAACTCTACATGAAAGTCAGCAGGGGCATCCCTTAATACTCTGGTTCAGTCCTTTCACTGTGAGCCTCAATTTTGATGACAGCAATTCAGAAGGTAAGGGAGTAATTACAAGTGATAACATTATACCAGGACATATCAGATTTCTAGGTATTTCACAGATTTTCTAGAACACTTACAGACCTGTACAAATAAAACATAAAGAGGACCTAGTATCATTTCTTACTTGTCAATACTTCCCATGTATTTTAACATTATCTAATAAGCCTGGTTAGTTGAACAAATCCTTTGAAATGTCCCAAGGACACTCTGGAAAAAAATCCCAAAGTATTTCCAGGTCCAAAAGACTTCATTTACAATTCGATTTTGATAAGTTTGTCAAAAATACCAACAAGCAAAAAAACAAAAGCAAACAAATAAAAAAACCCAACAACACTTGGTCAAATAGGACCACAGGTCACTGAAACAACAAATTGTCTACTTAACCACTGACAGTTAAAGATTTTGCAAACACAAAGTTAAAAGCTGAAAAAGCAAACAAAAAAATAAAACCTTAGCTTTTCTTAACAGAGTTCAGCTTTCTTAAGGAATCAAAGACCTCATAAAGTCACGTAAAATTATCTTGACAATACCCAGAAATTTTGCTCTCCAGGCATATTACTTAAAAGGAAAACAAACAAAAAAATCTTTTACAATCTCTTATCAAAAGCAGACCAATAGTCCAAGAAAACTTTGTCCTCTTAGAAAGAAAACTAAATTCTAATTTTGCACCAACCTACTTCTGATACTAAAATTCATTTTTAATTTCATTTTAATCTTAGCCTGCTTGACCACACATTAAAATTCCTTTTCAAAGAATCCTGTCCCACCAACTGTCTATAGCTTTCACTTCTGCAATCAGATTTTGTCCTATGCTTTTCCTCTTTAGTGTAGTAACTACTATTTCATTATTTTATCTTATTTGGAAATGATCTAAATAATAAATTTCCGTCTTTGATTTAACTTAGCAAGACTCTAAAGTTTCAAGTTACCAAAAGTTTTGGAAAGCTATTTTTAAGTACATGTATCCTAAAATATAATTGTCTCTGAAAAGTTTATGGGTATACTCTTATTCCACTTACATCTAAATCATTTGCTCCCAGAAGTATGTTTAGATTACCCATGAAAACTTCATGAGACATCAGACAAAAATCAGCCATTGCTCCAGTATTTTTGCTGGTAAATTACAAAGAATAACATGAATGTAACTGATGAGGGAACAGAAGGCAAGCTGAGGACAAAGCAGAAGCTGACACCCCACAACCCCCACCCCCCCTTGGGATATATGTGACAGGAAAAACAGTTAACTAATAGAGATCACAGTCCTGCAAGACCTGAATCTCCCTCAGTTTACAAATGTTTTGCAATCTACAAGAACAAAGCAATCTATCAATAACCTAGCTTCCAGAGGAAATGTAAATACAGATTAAATGTCCTTGTAACTTGCAGCCCATTGAGAGATACTTGAAGTGGGCAGAATGTAATGTTCCTCCAGGAAGCTCCCAACTATCTTCATGTTAATGCCTTGCTAGAGGGAAAAACAACCTTAACCTGACAATGGCAGGGCCTAGGTATCCCGTGAGTCTTCTTTAACATATGAAAATCCTTTTGAAACCTCCCTTTTTCCTTACCTCCCCCAACCCCATGGTATATAATCAGCCACCCCTCACCACCCTGGGGCAGTAGCTCTTTCTGCCTATAGTCTTGTCCCTGTGCTTTAATAAATCACCATTTTGCACCAAAGACAACTCAAGGGGCGCCTGGGTCACTCAGTCGTTAAGCGTCTGCCTTCAGCTCAGATCATGATCCCAGGGTCCTGGGATCCAGCCCTGCATCGGGCTCCCTGCGCAGCGGGAAGCCTGCTTCTCCCTCTCCCACTCCCCCTGCTTGTGTTCCTGCTCTCACTATCTCTCTGTCTGTCAAATAAATAAATAAAATCTTAAAAAAAAAAAAAAACAAAGACATCTCAAAAATTCTTTCTTGGTCATTGGCTCCAAACTCCACCCCACTGAACCTTACGTATATTCCAAAACCCATTCAGGTAATTATAATACATAATTTAATTTGTTTAACTGCACTGTATTCATTGTCGATAACTCTAAAGACATGACTATAAACCAACAAACTGAAACTAACTTTAATTTACTGAAGATTATCCCAGGACACGTGAACTTGGAAAACTTTGGGTCAGTTTCTGTGACATCTCTTAGAGTTTTTATGAATAGTTTATATAGTGCCTGTTTGTTTAAGACTATAAAAGAGAGACCTTTTACAAATTGTTGGCAATACCATCTGGAGGTAAACACACATCTGCAACACATTTATAGGAACACATGAACATACAGATGAAAACAGACCTCATAGCTTCTGTTTTAAAATCACTGCCATGAACAAAACTCACTCATTATAAAAGTTGGATCTAAATTTGTTTTTCCAGTAGACGGAAAAAGGTACGATTACCTGCCTAGATGGATAAAGCTTTTTCTACCAGTATTTGTGGAGAAGACACAGGATCTGCATTTGTCCTTGACAAGTCCAGTTCCAAAAGACCTTTCCCCCTTTTGTTTTCTTGATAAGAATTACTGCCTTCAAATTTGCATTTTAAAGAGATAGCCTTGATAAGAGTCTCTGAGACCAGGTAGATCATTTACATTTCATTTTTTTTTTTTGGAAGGGCCAATTGCAGCAACCTTTAATTATATTTTTTCCAATTAATTTACATTTCAAAGGCAGAGGAGAAAAACACAAGCCCCTCCTAGAAGGATGTTTGTTCCAGTAAAGGCCAGAGTTTTTACAATGCTTGGGAGCCTTGTGAGATTAAACAGGGAGGTTTTGGAATTGGTAAAAAAAAAAAATATTGCTGGGCTTTGAATTGTTCCTGGAGCCACACCTCTGGTCGTGCAAGGAAGGACAGGAGTTGTAAAATCATCTTAAGGCCTTTAGCTACAGGTACCTTTGCTCTCTTGGGTTTTTCATTAGCCTTTAGCAATAAATCTTGCAACGAACTATTTTGGAATTTTGAAACCTTTGGGAGCCTGCTACGTGGCAATTAAAATAAGTATCCCATTCTGTCTGTTTGTTTGCTTTCAAGGGCACTTCTTAAATGATCTTATTTAATGAGAATGTCCCCAACAACTGGCCATTGTAATTCCAGGTTATCTTTGGTAAAATTTTCCCATCTTGCTAGATATTGGCAACTTTTGGGACCATGGTTCTTACACATAAAATAAGCAGGTGTGCTGGAAGGATAGAAAACTTCATCCATCTTCTCACTAGGCCTTTGGGTTCCTCAGAGCCAAACTAATACCTAAAAGGGACATGCCACAGGGCTGGGGGCTGGGGGGGTGCTTTACAGTGTACCTCATTGCACAGAAATGTTCTTGATTGGCAGGTAACCTAGTGCCTGTCTAACCCGTCCCATGACCAACTTATCCTATCACGGATTCTTGGAGAGGGTGAGTGCTCTAATAGCCTTTAAATGCTGACCTGTGCCCATCAGTGTCTGCGGCTTTATTTTTGGCTTCCAAGATTCCCTTTAGCAGCAAGTGGCCTTTATTTAAAGCAATCCCAGAGGCCTTGCACTGGCCTCAGTCCAGCTGAAATCAAATCCAGTCTGGTCCCAGACCCAGGCGAGTTCTTACCTCTGACCCTGTCCAGTCCTCCGGTGACCATGAGCAATTCTCAGTGTGGACTAAATCAGCAGACTTCAGGAAATGGGGAGCGCAGACTAGGCCTGGAAACAGGACTAAGCCAGGAAACCCCAGTTCAAGGAGACTGCCAAATACAACTGTAGAAGGGGTTCTAACATGGAGCTGTGGACTGAACCAAGGGCTAAGGGCCGGCACTCTGCTAGAGCCTCCTGTTACTCTCGAGGGCTCTGTGAACCCTGGGCTGCAAAGCTGATTAGATCTAGAGCTCCAACACAAAAAGACCAGAGCTCAGACCAACAGGAACTCACCAATGGGCCTTGGAAATGGCAAAAAAGACAGTGAACTCAAACCTGTTTGCAGGGCACCATGTCTGTGTTTCTCTTTGTCCTCAAGTGCTGACAGAAGTTTGCTTTGGATCCCAACGCTGCCACCAAATCTGTTAAAGAACAAAAGTTCAACTGAGTGAATCTGAAGGCTTAATTACCTTTATTAAGCAATTTATGAGGCAGACAGTATCCCATCTGGCAAGTGGAGGGGAGCTCTGAGGAGGTGTACAAAATGGAAGGTTTTTATAGGAAGGAGGATGGGGCAAGAAAGTCATGTGCAAAAGAAAAGAAAGGATTGCTCAAGGCAAGGTCACCTTCCCTTAGTGGGTAAGGGCAGGAGGTCTTATTAGGTGGATGAGACCTCAGCTTCCTTTGGTGGGGGATGAAGAGGGCTCATGTGACAGATCACATCACTGAAGCAGAAAATTCTTGGCTGACCAGTTAAGAGAACATTTCTGGGCAAGTCTGAAACTGCAATTAGGTTAGGGGGGAAGCCCCAGGTTGCTGACTTGTCCTAAATGACACCATGTTGGGCCTGTGTTTTTCTTTTTTAACAGTTCCCAACTGGGCTAACTGTGTGGTCAAGAGGCCTAGCTGTCAGCCTATCTTGGCGTTTGACATGCCTTCCTCTCTGAGCTTAATTATCTCTAGGTTTTGGTTGAAAAGTGAGAGAAGTGTGAGCTGTCAGAGGTCACTGAGGGTTAGGCGTAGGGCTGATTTCAACACTGCGTTGTCTCAGAGAGTAGGGCGGCTGGGCGTCTCAGAGAGTAGGGCGGCTGGGAGGGAGATGGGCAGAGCTGGGCGTTGGAGCAGTCGAAACACACACAGCATTTACTGATGAAGTTTGTGGTCTTCGAGGAGCACACTTCGGGCATCCCAAAACAATTAGAATAGCAACATCAAAAATCCCTCACTACAGATCGCCATAACAAATACAGTAATAATGAAAAAGTTTGAGATATTGTGAGAATTACCAAAATATTGTGAGACCCAAAGTGAGCAAATGCTGTGGGGAAAATGGCACCTGCAGACTTGCTTGATGGAGGGTCGCCACAAACCCTCAGTTTGTAAAAAAAAGAAACAACAAAAACACAGTATCTGCAAAGTGCAACCAGACAAGGTGTGTCTGTAAGTATCCCAGGGCCTAGTTTTTGTTAAGCACTCAATGCAAAATAGCTACTTGGGAGGCATGTTCTTATGACTCTTCTACTCCAGAATCCACACTGGCTCCCCATTGCCTGACACATCAGTTTCCATTTTAAATTCCTCACTGAGGCTGCCTGTTTGTAAATCATCACAATCTAGACCTAATCTACCCCTCAAAATGCACTTCCCCCGATCCCAAACAAACACCCTTTGATTCAAGCAATTTTGTTTTTCCCTCCTTCCTAGGATTCTGGCCTCAGCATTTTGTTTATATTATTCTCCTCATTGGGTTGTTCTGGTTGCACATTTCTACTTTCTGTAGATGGTAGATGATGATAGATACATAGATAGATGATAGATCACTGACAGATAAGAGACTTTAGAGTAAAGCAATCCAATGACACCACGTACTCATGGACTTCACTATTGAGAAAGAGACTTGTCCACTCTGGGCCTTAGTGTTTTGATCTCTAAAACTGAGCTACTACTACTAATTTTCCATTATTTCTGAGTGGGGGAAAGAACCTGTCAGTACCTAGAACACAGAAATGTCTCGTTAGTCATCTTCGCCCTCCTCCATCACCAGTCCCCAAGCCTTCCCCTCTGTGGCCGCAGGCTCTGCGGGCGTCCCTAATTGCTCCAGGTCATCTGTAATTGACTCTCTCCTGACAGCCCACAGCACTTTAATCTACGCTCTCATTTACTGTCATTCTAGTCCTTCTCAATGCTTACACTTCATCTCCTCAAATCATCTTCCATTTCCCAGCAGCAAGTGCGGAGACGGGTCCTCCCACTGCCCAGGGCAGGAGGCTGAGTGCCACACACTGCCACCTGAGCAGGGACGGAAAGGAGGGGGGGCCTGTCTTCTCACTCAAGCTCCACGGCTTGTGCTTGTGGAGTCCCCGAACCGGCCGCTTACCTGGGTCTTCTCATTCATTAAATGGAATCCATCCTTACGGAACCTGTCTATTGTACACAGTTGCTGAGGCCATGAGATTTAAAAAAAAAAAAAAAAAAGGAAGCATTTTACAAAGAAGTGTATTTTGACATGACCTTCCTTCTGGGATATAGAGCAGGACTACTGATAGATGGGAAGCACTGGGGCCTGATCTGTATTCATGCCATTCCATCCTGGAAAGTAAGAATGATTGCGAGCCCTCCCTCCCCGTATAGGTAAGAAAACAGAAGCTTAGAGATGGTGAGTAACTTTCCAAGATCTGCAGCTAAGGAATGCAAGTTAATCCCAGGGCCGTTGGGCCTCAAAGTCTGTGACAATAGGATGCAGAAAAGGGGAGGTTTTAGGTGAAGAAAAAAATAATATTTTATATTTGGTGAGTGCTCTCACTAAGATGCATTAATCGTCATGTCCGAATGGCTCTAAAAATATAAATAAGAATGCGTGACAGATAAACTGAGAGTGGAGGTGGCTTTCTAAATGTTCTAAATGCCCTCTGTGCACGAGCTTCCCACAGGTGCTAATATCAGAAACGGCAGTGTTGCTCAGACAGGCTACCCCAGGCCATTGTGACATGAGGATTGCTGAATCCTTACGTTCCATTTAAATGCTGCTTACAGTCCAACTGCAACACTAATTTATTTTAACATGAGTGTTTCCATGTAAGGCTATTAGCTAGGTCCGTATCTTAGTTGATACGCTCATCATCTCTATAAATTATCTCCATTCTGTCTACAACCCCCATCTACCTGTGGGCGTCCCTGTTTCAGTCACTAATGGAAACTCTCCCTCTTTTACCACTTTTGACCACTTTGTGGTGGTTTGAGTGCATCCAGAAAAAGGGAAGAAACTCCATTCCAATCCAGGTGTTCCTTATAACCGCTGATTTTAGTGCTTAAGATTCAGTGCTATCATGGCATAATTTACAAGAAATAGAATGCATCCCTCTTAATGGTACACTGTGATTACTGATGAATGTGCGTTCTACTATAATGTCATCCCAGTCAGGGCGCAGAACATTTCCATCCCCCCCACCGTCCCCACCCCCGGAGGACCCCCCCTGCCCATGACACTCAGTTTCCCTTGCCTCGTCCTCAGGCAGTTAGTGATTTCCAACAGGGGACGTTAGGTTTTCCTACTCTTTATAGAACTCTATATAACTGGACTCGTAAGGTATTTGTTCTACCGTGAGCGGCCTTTGCTATGGAGTGGCTCTCGCTCGGGACCCACACCTACATTTCTGCATCCCCAGGCCTGGATGCCACCCCAACAGGCTTCCGCTCCGTGACCGGCTGGGGCAGAGAACCTCATGCAAAATCCTCAAGGTGTTTCAAAAATATATACATATAAAAGCGGGAAGGAAGCGGAAATGACAGGTTCCTTGCAGCAGGGAACCTATCATTTCCGCTTCCTTCCCTGCAACGTCTCTCTGTGTGGCAAGGAGCGCAAGGCTGTGCCCCAAAGTGCGTGGGATAAGAAGCAAAGTAAAATCAAAGTATCCCAAAAAAAAGCTCAGATTAGAATCTACATGGTGAATTTTATTCTAATTAATATAAATCTAACATTTATCCTGGAACACAGGAAGCCAAGCTGGTGACTCACACACACGTCAAAAGGCAAGTTTGTTTTTAATTACATAGAGTTTTAGAACAACAATACTACAGCTGTGAATGTTTAATTCACGTATTTCACACGTGTGCACATGGCCACACACCCACACACACACAGAGGATATTTTAATAACTCTGCGTCCTTATTCTCTTAAGATTGTATAAGGAATGAATGGTTAGGCTGCTACGTGAGATATTCCGAGTCCAGAGCCTGACTTTTACTCTCTATGGTGTCCCTCAAAACAGAGCCATCTGCCACGGGAGAGCAGTAGAAAAGAAAACTTTTGATTCTGGTGCCAGCTGTTTCCATTCCTAAAAGCAAGATGGCTTCACAGGAACGCCACCCAGAGCTGCTGGCTGGGGCACAGGACGCAGGTGCTCAGCTTCTCCAAATGCTTCAGACTGAGGGTCTGTGTCCCCCCAAGAATCCGTGTGCCGAAAACCTGATGCCCGAGGTGATGTTAGTAGGAGCTGAGGTCTTTGGAAGCTGATCAGGTCATGAAGGCAGAGCCCTTATAAGAGAGGCTCCAGACAACCCTTTGCCTTTTCCGCGAGGTGAGGACCAGCTGGGTGAGCAGTCAGCAGCCTGGCCCCTGAGCGTGGACTCCCAGCCTCCAGAGCCCTGAGAAACCAATCCCTCTCCTTCAGAAGCATCCGTCTATGGTATTTCGCGCTCACCGCCTAGATGGACTAAGATGCCCAAGTAGGAGTGACTTTTCCAGATCACACTTCCTAATTCCTAATCAATGGGAGAGTCAGCGCTGTGCGAGTCAAACCCTGTGTGCACTTTGCCACTTTGCACTTTTTCTCCAAGCCCTGCTCCCCTCCTCTGATCTCATCCAAGTGCCAGGGAAAGAAATTTCCCAAAGATACGCTCCTCGATGCAGGCTAGGTTTCAGGGAACTATTTTTCGTGGGGGGTGGGGGGGTGGTGGAAAACAAAACAGGATGATTGTGCATGAGCAGTGGGTATTTCTCAATAAGCACACATGCCCTGCTGAAAGGGAAGGTGGATATGCTTTCAGTTTCAGACTGTCCTTCGAAGCTGAGAGAGAAAAGCCATGGCTGGTGAGTCTCCAACCGTCTGAAAGGGCGTGTCTGGGGGAAACACAGTCCTGGCTGCTCTGTAGTTCTGTGACTGTGTGGGTGGGCACAATGGGGGGTGGGGGCCACTGGGGAGCAGGTGGGAAGGCAAAAGGAGGGCCCGGGAGACTCCTCGCAGCCTGGAGAAAGGCCGGGCCAGGGCCAGGAGGGAACTGGGGCTTCACTGGCATCCTGGGGATGCTCTGTGGTCCTAGCTGAATGTTAAAGGCCTGAGTGTGACAGAGGGTGCCGAAGTGGCCCGGGAAAGGACATGGGACATCACTCTTCATTATTTTCTTTTGCGGAGTTGAGTACACGTGGGGCATGTGGGGATGATCCCAGGTTTTCAGATGCAAATGGCAGGAGAGCAACTCAGTCCTCAGGCTGCTCAGTGAGCACCCAGGGTCAATGCTGAGGGGGCACTGAGAGACCGTGGGGGTCTTCAGGGGTCCTGCGCTGCGTGGGGAGGGACGTCAAGTCTAAAGCAGGCTACTCCTTGGTGCTGAGCTGAGAGGAAATGAGACTGTTTTCATGACTTGAGGAATCCTTGTGCTTCACTCAGACAAGACCCTGAAGGACAAGCGGAAGCTGTTTGTCAGCTCAGTGAACACAGGGACCCTCAACGGCTTGCTGGATGAGCTCTTAGAGAAAAGAGTGCTGAACCAGGAGGAGATGGAGAGAGTGCGGTATGAAAATGCTACGGTGATGGATAAGGCCCGAGCTCTGATTGACTCTGTTGTTCGGAAAGGGTCACAGGCATGCGATATTTTTATTTGTTATATTCGTGAAGAGGACTCCTTCCTTGCAGAGAAGATGGGGCTTTCCTCAGGTAAGGGTCAATCCTCCCACTGAGGTGCATGGCGGGCCCATGTCCTTGTGCCCAACGTTTGCTTTCTTCCTTGGTCAGGTTAGTTTGCAGACAACTTCCCAGTTCCTGGCCTCAGGGCCCCATTTCTGTATCAGTAGCTCTACTGCAAGTCTCCTGCTTCTTCCTTTTTGTCCTGGTCCTTTGACCTCAGGATCCTTCCTTTGATTGATGCTTACTTCCCATCCCGAATACGCCATACCTCCTTTGTGGAACTTCATGAGGACAGTCTGAAAAGCTTCATACTATATTCTCTAGTCATCCTGGCAAAGCACTGACTCAGTCTCTCTCTCTCTCTCAGTCTGTCTCTTTCCTTAAAGTCCAGGGCTCCCTGGGAACTTATGTAGTCATCTGACGTAAAGACTCAGATACTTTTTATAACATCTCTCCAAAATCTGACTCTCCAGGAGGAACAAAATATATTTCAGGGATGGTGGAACACTCAGAATAAATTCAGTGCTTACAGAAAAGTAAGGATTTTAAGTAGACTCTTCCTTCTAGGTACCTCCTCGCATTTTCTTTTGAGTAAGAGTGTCCACTAGTGTGGTTCTGGGCTGTGGACCATTCTGTGAGGCCCAGCCCCCTGGACCTCCAGTTCTTCTGAGAGCCCAAGACCAGGCGCAGACATCTGAACCACCCCTTCTGTGGTCACTTAGTCCCTGCACAGAGCAAAGATAGGAGCTCCAGTGGAGTCCAGCCCTGGTCTCTTAGGCACTTGCCAAAGCCATTTAGAAAGAGAAGATGTTCTTTGAAAATGAGAAGGCTTTTTTCCTGGGGATTGGCCTGGAGGCACTTGTCCAACCCACTGTGACATACTAGCCTGGAGTCTGCCGCTCCAGTTGTCACGTGTCCCTCCCCGGTCAGGCTCCTCATGGCTTCATCTCTCTCTCATCCATTGGCCAATTTCTGTAGGTCCATAGACTATGACAATGAGATATAATATTTGGATGCACATTAATGGGAGAGATCTTCCTAAAAGAAAGTTCTTGGTCATAAGAAGACCTACTTCCTATTGCCATAAAAAAGGCCTCCACCAGAGAATGTTCTTTTTTTTTTTTAAAGATTTTATTTGACACAGAGAGAGACACAGCGAGAGAGGGGACACAGCAGGGGGAGTGGGAGAGGGAGAAGCAGGCTTCCCGCGGAGCAGGGAGCCCGATGCGGGGCTCGATCCCAGGACCCTGGGATCACGACCTGAGCTGAAGGCAGACGCTTAATGACTGAGCCACCCAGGTGCCCTCAGAGAATGTTCTTGAATTCACTGATGGTTAATGCATTCCAGCAGTCTAGGTGGGAAGGATGGGACAAACTGTAGTGTGCTGCCTTGGGCTTGACGCTGTGACTCCCTCCATTCAGGGAAATGGACCATATTTTGTCTATGGAAATCCTGTCTTCAATAAGTACTATAAAATGAAGATTGGGGAGCATTTCTCATTTGTTAGCTTATGCCAATCCTGAAAGTTTCTGGAATAAACTTTTCAGGTGGATGTTGCCATACTGAGATCCTCGTAAAACCTTCAACAAATTTAAATTCAATTCTTGTCCTTAAAATCAACAATCATAAAAGTGACCCAAGAGGATCTATTAATAGGTTTGAGTGATTTTATGCAACCAAACACTGTAACTGCGCTTCCCACTGTTTTCCTCCTCTGAGTGTGGCTTCTGCCACTAGTATGATGGATGCAGATTATGGAGGTGATGGTCAGGGATCCTGGCACATGCGTCCTCAGGTGGTGGCCTTTGTGGGCTGGAGGAGTAGCATACTTAGGAGCCCACAGATGATAAGGAAGACAGTTAGCATGTGTATCCTGGCTTGACCACCTTCCTGTTCAATGACACTTGGGAAACTGACTTAACACTGAGGGTTGGCCAGGGGGTCACCTCATCCTCATTTTCTGCTGTGGTAAATCTTAGCGAAGCTAAGTGTCCATGTGCACATGCCTGTTCTTTTTCGTTTTCTCTCCGCAGTCCAGGCCAGCTCTGAGTGACACACGCAACATGGCACACTCCTGTTGGGCAGCAGTGGTCACCCCAGGAGCCACCTTGAGACAGGAGAATCAAGAGACCTCTTGATCTACATCAGTTGCTGTCTCCATTCCCCTTCATCTTAGAAAGCAGAAATGGAGAGTAGCTTGCAGACACTCCTTAGTTCTGCCTCCAGGGGGAAAGTTCAGTCAGCCGGGCTCGAGGCTCTGGCTTCTCAGTGACGGGTATGGTTCTAAGTTAGCTGCACCTTGAACAGGCCTGCAGAAGGTGTGTTCACTAGGGAGTGTCCAACAGGTCGGGCGAGATGACTTGGAGACGATAAGTGACTATTTTAATGTCCTGAATCTTTCCTCAGGTGCACCATCTGGAAGTCGACTTAACTCAGACTCTCAAGCAGCAATTCTTCCTTCACCAGGTAACGGTATTTTCCAAGCAAGAACATTTTTTGAACCTCATCTTTCTTGACATTAACTCTGTGTTCACAGGATGACCCCAGAGTGAGAGGGCGATAGGTTACTCTCATGGATTGGTCCTATGCCTTTCTCTCTTCTTAA
Organism: Halichoerus grypus; assembly: GCF_964656455.1. Classification (NCBI taxonomy): domain Eukaryota; kingdom Metazoa; phylum Chordata; class Mammalia; order Carnivora; family Phocidae; genus Halichoerus; species Halichoerus grypus. The sequence goes on from NC_135722.1 coordinate 108,829,765, forward strand.
TCTTTGTGCCTTAGCAGAGGCCATCCCTGTAGCTTTACCACCATGTTCATACTCACAAATCTAAATCTGTGTCCCAAACCTGACTACCCACTTGAATACCACACTTGACTATTCTAGTACCTACTGAACATACACGCTCATGTTTCCCTCAGGGAGCTGAGCTTGTCATCCTTCCCCTACCTTGCTTCTCCTCTACTTGCCCCCATCCTGGGTAATGTCACCACTATCACCCAGTTAGTCAAACCAGAAACCTGAATTATCTTGGGTTTTCTTTTCCCTCACTTCCAACATTCCAGCAGTGGCCAAGCTTACTGATTCCTCTCTCAAATCCAGATCCTGCTCTCCACTTCTATTTCTGCTACTATATTTCAGAATCCTGATTCTTATAGTGGCCTATGGTTCTTCAGCCATAACTCCTACTATATTTTTCTTGTCATTAAAGAATTAAATCTATCCTTTTCCCCTATTGGACTTTAAACTTTATGAGGAAATTAGACACACCTGACTTATTTGTAGGTAAGATCCCATCACAGTAGTTGATTCAGTGTGCATGCAATAAATGTTTGTTAAAATACTATTTCACTAAATAATTTTGTCAAAATTGCTAGTATACTAGGCCATAAGAAAAATATCTGACACATGCCAACTGTGTTATAGATCTTGCTCTATGGACTGTTTAGAGAGGAATGAACAAGACAAACAAGGTTCCTGCTTTTATTGCTCTTATAAAAATACACAAAATATGAAGGAATAGGTATTTAAGAATTTCCACCATTAAATTAAAGCTAGACAAAAATTTTGGGATGGAAATGACACTACACACAACCCTATCAGCTAAGATGATCCCAGACAGTAGTAAATTACCCTGGTGTCAAGTTAATCTATCATACGGAAAGATTAGTCATCAGATGATTTTCAATTAAGAATTCTTATTGAGATAAGTTCTTAAAATATTAGGGGTCTAGAGTCATTCATTCATTTCTTCATTAATTTATGCATGCAGCAAGCATATAAGTATTTATAAGTATTTTAAGCACAAAGATGTGGGCATGAGATGTGGGTACAAAGATATGGATTCAAAGACATTGTGCTTTTACCAAGGAAATTCAATACAGAAGAAAGAAAAGATCCTACAGTCTAGTGGAAAAAATTTACAGTTCTAGGCAACAGCATGGCCTTTCCTTGGAGCATATATTACAAACAGATTATCATCATCACTGTGAGAAAGAGAAATATGAAAGCAGTAGGTGGCCAGGAAGTTAGCATTAGGCCCAGTGTCACAGAAGAAAGATGAGAAGCTCCCTCCAAAAATCTTCAGTGGGGATGAATCATTAAACGCAGCCCAGTGTGAATTTGATGGCTCAGAGAACTCTATGGATACGATGAAAGAGGACATACTTTATGGGGCAAATGGCGAAATAGACAGAAGGCATTTTCAGGGGTATTTCCCATAATGAGGAACTTTCTAGAGACAGGGCAAAACTCTTTAAGTTGTGCTTATAGTTAAAGGAGTGTTTGTATTTCTGACAAAAGACAAACATGACAAAAACCCATTTAAGATTTTGGAAACTGTGGGCAAAGAACTCATTACTGGTGTTTTGCATGGCTTGTTGGAAAAAGATGTTCTGAAATTGGAGGAAGCAGAAAAGAAAAAATTTTATGATGCCAAACCTGAAGACAAGCCCTGGGTCTTTCTGGACTCTGTGCGACAGAAACGGCAGGAGGCAGGTCAAGCCCTTGTCCAAACTTTCATTAAAACGGACAAATATTCCACCAGTGTAAAAGGTAAACTGAAATCACTTAACAATGGGTGTCTCAAGTTTTCCAGAATCTACTTAACACCAAGGCCCCTCCAGGGTCCTCCATAATCCCACCATCCTTCCATTATTAATGTATAATTTTTTACTAAATCTGTCATCATCCTCTGAGAGGCCATCTTGCCTTTTGTGAGAGGGGATCCACTTTCCAATTAGCTAAGAAGCTGAGTCGCTGTGCTTCCATTGCTCATAGAAAGAGCTGAGTGTGGACATGGTGTAGTAAAGGATATCCGCATGTGGACCCAGGTTCCGTCACTGTAGATACTCCATGATTTCATTCCAGCTCCTTAACCACCCTGGGCATCAGTCTCAGGATCTGGGAAACGGTGACAATTTTGGTAACTTCTTCACAGGCCAGGGACTTCGTGGCAGGCACAGGCTGACAACTCCGAAGACAGTAGCTCTCACCCAGAATTCTCCTCTGAACTCCAGATACATTTACCTCTCGCTACACATTCAACATTTCCATCCAAAGACTCCACTGACTTCACAAAACTAACATCTATAGAGTTAAACACTTGATTCCCCTCATCAGATCTGTTCTGAATTAGACAGGACTATAATCCACCAAGTTTCTTCATCCAGAGCACAGGTGTTTTCTTCATGAGGGAATAGTAGCTCTCAGCAGAGTGCCAGCCACACAGCAGGCATGTAATGAACACAGGATGAATACAAGAGATAAAGAACAGGCATGCAGTAGATACTAGTTCTCAAAAGTATTACTTCGCTTCTAGTATTTAGACCTTTCTAGTGCTTACTCATTTCTGTACATTACAAAATATGATCAGGAGAACACTTGTAAAGTGTTCAATCTATTAAAACACTTTAATTCTGACCTAGATTGAATTATAAGTATTACTAGAACCTAAATAGCCCCTTGCCCAAGTTCACCAGTGACAGACTTGATTCACTACAGAGGTTAAGCTCAAATCCCAGTCCTGAAATCTCAGAGTTGATCAATAATAATAATAAGAAGAAGCAATAATAAACAAAATGCAATAGAAACTGTAGAGACCTCACTATAGCAAATATGCTTTTTCAACAAGTCCATGTGAGGCTCCCTGGGCGCTCTCTGCATGCGGGGGCCCCGGAGGAATCCCAGGGCTCCTGCAGGCCAGGAAGCTGGGTGAGCTGGGCTACCGGCATATGGAAAGACCTTGGCCAGGCCTTCTGGACACGGATACCATTCTGATACAACAAACTCATATATGTGCATTCTACGCAACGAGCACTGTTAGTCTTGGGAATAACTACTTGGATGCCTACCTGCCAAGGGAGATGGCTCTGTTTTACCTTGGACCAGTCTCTTCCTTTTTGTATCAGTTTAAGGGGTTTCTTGAGCATTTCATTAAGTAACAGATAAGACAAACGTTAAAATTTTTATCTAAACTACGAATTCTCTCATTTCTTTCTGTGTGCTGCCAGGCAAATGGAACCCCCTTTGGGCAGCAGGCTGCACTACAGTATTTATTATGTTGTAATGAAAGATTCATTTTCATGCTAACTTTACTATTAAATGTGAGATAGACATCCTATGTAATTCTCAATTTTGTCTGCAAACACGGTATCTGTACACAGATACAAGATGGTCATTAGGAGCTGATGTTTGTTAATTAGGATGTTCACCAAACCTGGACACAACCTGGAAACAGAGGAGAATTTTGCTGAGAAAATTTACCCTCTGACCAGAGACTAGCCCAGGAGCCTGGACGTCCTCACACTGGTGGAATCTTCTGGAATACAAAGGGAGAGCAAATGTCTCTGTTTAAGAAATGTTCAGAAAGCCTGGTTTCTTTAAAGACTTATAATTGGCTGCATCTCCAGAGGTCAGGTTTTTAGCATTCAGTTTAGAAAGACATCTATCACAAAAATGTTATTTAAAAACTAATGGAAACAAATGAGTGAAACAGGAAAAAAAAGTATAAAATATAAAAACTGAAAATTTTGTACAGGATAACATTGCTTTTGTCATTTAAATAAAAGAAAATCAGAGGATTTCTTGGTTGGCTTGTGTCACTGAACACAAAGGTTTATTCCTTTCAGGGACAAAATCCTTGTTACATTAGGTCTTGGCAAACTGCTAAATTCTGTTTATGGATTCCTCTTCCTCATTTCTCCAAGGGCGGGCTCAGGACTTTCCAAGCTTCTTGCACAATCTCAGTTAAGTGAGGCCAAGCGGGGTCGGACAGTCCTACATTTCTCTAGAGATTAGGTCAGGATGAGTCAGAGACAAACTTCCCCAGGTGGGAGGAGGTATTTTCTCACATTTGAAAACATGGATTGAAAACTTCATGCTAGTTAGTTCGCACTTTGGGGGCAAGGACATCCAGAGCACATTAGGATCCCTGACAGACAACCGTCTGGTCGACCCCGGACACAGGGCTGGTTACTAGATAGGTTTCTCCTTTAAGTCGCTGACTGTACATCTCGGTGAGGAGCCACCACAGTCTGTCTCCTCCACAAAGATCAAGCATCCGTGCACAGTTGAAGATTCCGTTCCCTGTGTGCACGGGTATCTGCACATGGTGCCTGGGGTGGGAGTGGACTCAGGATTGTACACCGTCCGACAGGATAGCTACCAGCCACACCCAGCTACTCAGGGCTGCTCGTGACCAGTAACACACGTTGAGAGGATGAGATTTTGCATATATCATGTTAAAATATATTACTCATATTAATTAATTTCATCTGTTTCTTTTTTGTTTCTTACCAAGGACATTACAAAATTTTGAATTGCACATGTGGCTCAATTTCATTTCTAAGGGACAGCACTCCAATAAATCTTAACCCAGGATGTTCTTGATCAGAGACAATAGAAGGTCCACGAGTGGACGAGTGAGGGCCCTAGAGTAAAACCATTGGAAAAATCAAACTGTTTTTGCTGAATATGGCAAGGCTAAATTTGACCCCAAATCATCAAGGTGTTTTCGTCAGAATTATCAGAAACCTATACCTGCATTTTCGGGTGGATCTGCTTCCTCTACTAACAATCTTCCTGTTCTTTCCTACTCAAAAGACACGTCCTCACACTAGAGGTTAGACACACAATCATAACCCCTACACGCTGGAAGATCTTTTTCCCATGATTTCCCTTCTCTGTCAGTATTCCTAAGGGAAAATTGGGTCACAAAGGCAGATATCCTAATTTATGATCCGTGATGTATCCCGCAGGTCCCGAGGACATGCCTGGGCAACCTGAGCCAGAAGAATCTACAGATACTCTCAAGCTTTGTCCTCATGAAGAATTCATGAAACTGTATAATGAGAAGGCTGCAGAGGTGCTATGCTCAGTCCATGACATCGAGAATAAGAGAGAAACAAGTGTTTTCACTAATGACACGATTTCCTAAAATGCTGATTGCAGAGTTGGGGAGTGGGGACAGTGGTAATCTTATCCATAGATACTCTGAGCAAGGAGGAAATCATGTGGCCTCCCACAGACTCCAATTCTCTTTCAACCCCATGACAGAATACAGATCTCTCATCTTGTTCATTTATTTGTTCTCGAATCTATTTGTTATTTATGACAATTTTAGCTGTAGTTACAGAAGCAAAATATTTATAAGAGAACATGGCTGAGTAACAGTTGTTTGCATTCTAGTTGAAAAGCCTAGACAAAAAGCATATTTTTTAAAAAAATATAATTAAAGTCTGCATAGCATTGTATGTTGATGCCTTAAAAAAAAAAAAAAAAAGTACCAAAATAATAATATTACCAAAGAAAAAAGACCCCTGATGTATTCATTTTTAGCTGGAGCCGGTGCCAAGTGTCTCCTGGCTTCTACAAAACTGGACTGAATGCTAAGAAAGACGACTAGGTGGAGAAGAGAGAGGAGGAGAGGGTAGGGAGCAGTCTAGTCTCCTGAAGATTCTTGAGTCACCATCCCAGCTATATACTGGGTCCTGCTGTGGGTTCTTAAAAGACAACTTACTTCCAATTTGCACTTCTTGCTACTGCCAACTCAATCCATTACAGAGAGACAGGAGGGCAATGTCTTCTGGTACAGGATGGGGCACAGGGCAGCTAAAGGAGCCCTGAGCACAGTAACAGTGACTGGTGGATGAGGGTGTCAAAGGAAATTAAGTCAAGCTCACTGTATATCCATTTCCTGCAGATCTACCCAATAAAGGAGAAAAAGGATCGTACTCGTCTCGCTCTCATCATATGCAATATAGAGTTCGATCATCTTCCTCCCAGGGATGGGGCCAAACTTGACATCGCAGGGATGAGGAGTCTACTGGAGGGCCTTGGCTACAGTGTGGATGTGAAAGAGGACCTCACTGCTAAGGTAGGGGCCCCTCACCCACCCCAAACATGTATATATTCAATACACATCCTACTACGAAGATGTTAGCTTTAGCATATTAGGCAAATACTTTGACATCCTTAGGCCATATTTGTGTGTGTGTTTAAAACATGAAAGTAAGAAACAGGGAAAATCTATGTCTTTTTTGAGCTCTAAATATCCTCAGTTCCATAACTGGACAAAGTGATTGGCATGTGTATCCAGACAATCCTTAGTTCCAAAGTGGGATGATTAGAACTCAGCCCCAACAGTCCCCAGAAAATCCTAGAGTGATGTATATTTCATAGACGTGTACTCACCGTGTACATATCGAGTCCCAACTGTGTCCCAGGGGCACTTCCTGGCATTGGGCACAGGTCTGTGAATGAGACAGGAAGCTCCCAGCTGCAGTGCTCTGGGCTCGCTTGGTGCAGGATAATCGTACCATAAGCAAAACAGAAAATTTCACAGCTTTGGTGCGTCTCTGTAAGAGTGAAAAGAAAGTTAAAAGTGAGTGAAAAGAAAGTTAAAACTAAGTAAAAAGGAAGCAGGAGAGCAAACTGGTGAGTGGGGATCCCAGCAAACATGATGTCAGATGGGATCTTTGGGGAGTTACTGCAGGAGCAGACACATGAGTATGGGGACCCACACAGCTCTGGACAGCTGCGGATGAACTGCATCTGGAACTGAATGGGAGCCACACAGTAGCTGCACAGCAAGACCGGGGTGGCTGGAGACCGGGGGAGATGAGGCAGGGGGAGGGAGGGGTGTTTGTACATCAGAGGTTTGATCTTATTCTAAGCACAGTGGGAAGGTTTTATGGGATCTGGTAGGATGCATTTATGACCCAAGGTTCTTATCAAGTAATGAGAGGAAAGAGAGACAGAAAGGAAAAAGTACCTAAGTGACAAAAAGTGACTGTCAAATATATCAAGAGGAGTTTATACAATGTCATCAGGAGTGGAAAGTTCTAACCACTGCTCCATTATAGAAAGAAAGATCAGACAGCCGCCCTCGAGCAAGCAGTGCGTGAAGGCATAGCGAGTGGAACATTCTGGATGTTTCTTACACTGCTGCTCAGGATAAGCAGGAGGTGAGACCAACTGAAATGCTTCTCCTATCAAAGTGAGCTCTGGAGGTCTTTTTCAGGATATGGAGTCAGCGCTGAGGGCATTCGCCGCCCGCCCAGAGCACAAGTGCTCAGACAGCACGTTCCTGGTGCTCATGTCTCACGGAATCCTGAGTGGAATCTGCGGGACTGCCTTCAGCCCGGAAAACCCGGATGTGCTACCTTATGACACCATCTTCCAGATCTTCAACAACCGTAACTGCCTCAACCTCAGGGACAAACCCAAGGTCATCATCATCCAGGCCTGCAGAGGTGGTGAGTTCTGAGATGGAAACCCCAACGGTCATGAAGGTGTCTGGGGAGAACTGTGATGTGTGCTTTGTTTCTAGAGGAGACGATCTTCGACCCCTTTCAGGGCAAATAAACTAGACTGAATTAGTAGGAAACTCCCCTGAGGGGGCTGGTATCATGAGCATTTGTCCCATCGGCTGACAAATTTCTGTTCAACTTAATCCAGGGGAAGTGGTGAAGAAGACCACCAGAATTACTAAATTGAAGCTAAACATAAATATCCAAATCCTGGGACAAAATGATTTTAATGAGGGCTTTCCTTGTTAATGTTTTACAGTCATTTTGACAATCTCTGGCTTGAGAAAAATTTCCTTTGAAAGTGAGCATATTATGTAATAGCAGCATCCTTTTTTTTTTAATCAGGCATATTGAAAGGGAAGTGAGTAGGAAGGTGAGGGAACTTGGGATGGCAGTCAAAAGAAACTTCTTTTTTCCTGACTTCCGACTGTCCTTTAGCTTTGTAGAGCAATGTTTGGGGGGAAAAGGAAACAAACATAATTTACCTAAAAAATGTAACTATGCTCTCTGAAATTAGGCAACTAAGGCTTTAACTTCTATTCTCTTAGTAAATGGTTTCTTCTAGTTTTGTGATGCTGTCAGCATTAATTGGCACATTGCTGAAGGACCCTAGAGAAAGGCAGAGCACTGTGTGTGTGTGTGTCTGTGTGCGTGCACGTGTGTGTGTGCGTGTGTGTGTGCGCGTGTGTGTGTGCACGTGTGTGTGCGTGTGTATGTGTGCACGTGTGTGTGTGCGTGTGTGCGTGCACGTGTGTGTGTGTGCGTGTGTGTGCCTAACTGGTTGGAATAACTACTTAAAAACAAAGAGGTGGGCAATTGCTCTAGTCATCCTGAGAGGCACACAGTGTGTAGAAAGTTGATATCTCCACAGAAAGTCTTGGGGAAGTGTGGGTCAGTGACTCACCAGCGGCCTCAACCAACAGCTTCTCACATCGACCTCTGCTCCTGGAGAGTGATGCCGTCCAGAGGGTCCACATTGAGAAGGACTTCGTTGCTTTCTGCTCCTCGACCCCACGTATGTGTCTTTCCAGTGCACACAGAGATTTGTGGGCCTGAGGCCACCTCTGAATGATTCTAGAAAATCAACATAGGCTCCGTGCAGCAATGAGCCAAAGTAAATTTTAAGTCTTGTCGATATATTTTAAATCTTGTCTCGTCTGTTCTATGGGGATGAAGCCTCTGTTTTTCCCCTTGCTTTCTAAGACTGTGCTTTTATTATAAGTGCTGTGCTTTACAGTCAAAGGTACACCAAACATTAAAACAACCTAATGCAAGGAACCCCCTTTATCATATACCATTTTAAAACAAATGACTGATTCGTTTTTCTACTAAATCCATTCAACATTTTGAGAAGAGTTTTCATGGGTCCTGGGACTGGCTGCCCTTTCTCAGGTGATCAAGTGCAAGCCTTCTGCTCCGTGCTCCCCGTCTGGTGCTGTCTGGATGGCGCTATCACACGCCCCGGGACAATGGGGATGCCCCTCTAAAAGAAGTAGGAAATGATACCTGGGGGCTTATTTGACCTACTAACAGTAGAGCAGTGTTTAGTTTTTGACCTCTACGTAATCATCTGAAGAAGCCTTACATTGGGTGTTTCTAATTTGCAAATTTTTCTTTTCAGTCTTTTTAAACCACTTTATAGAAATATGACTGACATATGCTAGGACTTAATGAGTTTGGAGATAAGTATTATCTGTGAAACCAGCACCAAAATCCATGCCATAAACATATCCATCCCCTCCAAAAGTTTCCTTTGGGTCTGTTCACCTATTTTGTTTATTATATTGTGAAAGACAGCACAGTATATAATCTATAAATGGCCACCTGTGTAAATGTGGCAACATTCTTGAATCCTTCTATTCTTTCCTCTGTAAAATGGGATAATTTCAGTTATCTCTCAAGCCTCTTTTGAAAGCCAAGTGCATGAACATAGGGCACGTAATTAAAAGTCAGTCAGTCCTAAGAATATAATGCAACCACTGTGCCGTCTCCTGCGGTTCTGATGAGCTGCCCTGTTAGTTCAGCCTCTGCTAGTTTTTCGTTTGTTTGCTTCTTATCTGTGCAAAATGAGTTAATGTTGGGTTATAGCTGCTTCTCCTAAACACATCAAGATAACTACCAAGCTATGCTTTAGAAAAAACTGTAAACAAAATAAGAGTGAAGGCCACAGCCCAAGGCTTACCACTTCCTGTCTTCATAGATAACGTATCCTGGAGACACGTCACAAAGGGATCTCTCTTCATTGTACAACTCATCACATGCTTCCAAAAATATTCTTGGCGCTATCACCTCATAGAAGTATTTCAGAAGGTAAGCTTGTCATTCCTCTTCTAGTCATTTGTTTGTGCAGGAAGGCTTTGCTAGGTGACAATGGCAGAACTGGTCAGGCAAACACAAGTGGAATGGGATCTGGTTCCCGTCATCTAGGTGTTTAAAACCTGATTTAGGAAATAAAAAAAAATGCACTGTAGCAGGAGATCAAAATATAAAAAATAATATAAAATATAAGCTTGTGTGTCATGGGGTGTAAGTTCTTAAATTTCAAAGAGTGGGAGGTATTTGCATTAACTTTCATTGTTTACTTTATTAAATAAATATGGACGGGGTGGCATACTTGTGGGCCCTATCCTGAGACAAAGGGGCAAACGAGACACATGCATGTGAGACACATGGTCACTGAACAAGTAGGTCAACAAACAAATGTGTGGTTACAGATTGTGATGGGATCTGTAAAGAAAAAGACTGAGGACATGTGAAAGAGGAGACAGGAGAAGACTGTCTGTGAATGGAGTGGTCAAGAAGGGGAGACCTGATGCTGCTTCCCCAGCTCTGGACACTCCTTAGTCGCCCCTCCTTCCTCCCTCCATGCACTCAGTTTATAGGTTTTTTTTCTATAGGTTCGTTTTTTACCTCGTTTATGTCGTATTAACTCACTCAAATATGAATTTACGAAGGCAGGGATTTGCTAAACGCCTCAACATTCAGGCACATAGAAATTAATATTCGTTGAATGAATAAATGTATGAATAAATAAATATATGCTCCCTCCTTTTTTGGGGAGCAAGGGATTAGTATTAAGAACATGGAAAAGTGTGGTTGTATTTTCATTCAAAAACACAGAGAACAGTTGTACTCTTCCAGAAGAAGGCTATACCAATAGTAAATTGGAGAAGACAGCAGCATGACATGAGTTGGGGTCTCTGATTAGGAACTTAGCAAGTTAAATCCTTTGGATGAGTAGGATTTAGACATTGCACTTGGAAGGGCATTTCCAGGAAAAGACTAGAAATAATTGGTCTAGGTTAAGTAGGATCTCATTGATCAGCCTGTGGCAAAAGACTTCAGGTCAGCTTGGTAGCAGGGATGTGAAAGTTGCTCAGTGTTCTGGACTTAAGAACAAAATCCTGGGATTTGAGTCTCATTGAATTGAGGAGTTAACCCTGGTGGACGTAGAAAGTAGAGAATTCTCAAGATCCAGTTCCCATGAACAGACCCCAAGGGAAAATTGATTATTAGATCAGAAACAGAAAACAGGAAATGGAGTTTGAAAGGGCTTGGATTAGGCACAAAGTGTTTGAGATAAAGAGTGTATTCTGACATGGGGTGTCACTTTTAACAGGTGGGGCAGCAGTGGCAAAGAGTTTGAGTGTCCATGGGGCTGGCCCCATCAATCCTAGGAGCACCCTGCATTCCTAGAATTTTCTGGCTCATGGTGGAAAATCTTTTCTGAGAATTCACAAGAGGCATGTCTCATCTTAACCCTCTTTTTGTTTTTAGGTACAAAAATCATTTGAAAAACCAAATGTTAAAGCCCAGATGCCCACCATTGAACGAATGTCCATGACAAGACCTTTCTATCTCTTCCCTGGCAATTGAAAATGGTAAGGGTCAAGAGTTGTTGGCAAGTGAAGTAAATGGGAGAGTAATATTGGTGGTGAGGTCCAATGACCAAATGGCAGCTGACAGCATAAATGGTCACACTAGTGTTTCTTGTTGATGTAGTTTGGCGGTTAGTTGCTGTTTTTTTACTCTACTTATGTGTATCTGGATCTTACCTCCACCTCCACAATCAATCCATCCGTGAGTTGAGCAAAACCAAGCTAGGAAGCAATGAACTATGCAGGACACAGGGTAGTAATTATTAAAATAGAAATTTCCTCATGTTTCCATTATGACTTTCATTCATCTCTCTCATTCCCTCCCTTGCCCACCCCTCCCACATGCCGAGTTACCACACATCGCCTCCGATCCTGAGAACACAGGAAACAGAGGAGCAAGGACAAAGCAGGACTTTGGTCCTCTGAGTGCCTATGCATTGCATCGCTACTCCGAGCTCCCATCACCAGACAGTATAAAAGCTGCCCTGTGTAGAGGAGGACTCTGGTTCTGCACCACTCTCACGAGCGGATCTCACACTCAGAGTGTGCTCTCACACCTGCACATGCTGCTCACGAGCCCCTGTGAGCACTCACCTTCACATGTCGTAGTAGTAGTACTGTTATTATTATTTTTGTCAAAATACTTTAGGATGGGTACATCAAGGTTAGACCCAAAATTATTTTACTCACAGCAGCTTTATATCGCTCTATATTATAGGCAATTGTGAGTCTCCCTCTCAGAAACATAATTTAAATTCTATTTATTGTGAGGTTCATCTCAGTAGTTTCCGTATGTGCTCATGCCATCTCCTACCCCTGGTTTCTGACACAGCCACTGCACCGCTGCCCAGACACTTCAGTATAACTGCTTTTGGGGCCTAATTAGTCCAACAGAACCACATTTGGGGACTGAATTATTTACGGGACTAGTATTTATCAAGCACGTACTATGTTCCAGGTTCTGATCCGGATGCTTGCAATATACCAGGCAAGAAAATAAGTGGAGTCCTTGCTCTGAGAAAGCCATGCTCGAGTGAGGGGAGACAGACTCTAACTACACAAGGAAATAGATCCTGTGTCAGAGAGGGAGAAGAGCTAAGGGAAATAAAGGAGGCTAAAGACACAGAGGGTGGATGCTGTCTTGCTACAGATAGATTACTCAGGCAAAGTTTCCTTCCAGTGATAAAATGGTAAAGTCAGAACAAGGAATGGACAGACTGGGGTGGTGGTGGTGAACCTTGTGGTCCCTGTGGGGGGAAAAGTATCACAGCTTCAGGGAACAGCATGTACAAACACCCCGAGGTAGAAATGTGCTTCACGTGTCTACAGAAGTGCCAAGAGGCAATAGCCTGGAGGAGAATGAAATTGGGGAAAATGGCAGAGACAAATTCAGAAAAGTGGTGGGAAGCCTGGTCACATGGACCTTGGTGGTCATGTGGTAAAGGTTTTAAATGTTTTATCCTGAGTGAGACAGAGAGAACCCTTCAAGTGCTTTTGCACAGAGAAATGACATAATCTAGTAACTGAGATTTTGCAAACATCACCTGGAATACTTTTGGGCAAGAAGACTACAAGGGTCACAAATATAAGCCAAAGGAAGTGGCAAAAGGTACCTGGAAGACGATGGAAACAGAACCATGAGAAGGGACAGACTGAGGTCTTCCTGGGATTGCTATCTTGACATTCTGCTCTTTTTCTCTCCTTCAGGCAGTCGCAGGCAGTCCAGCCCTTCTTGACCAACTTCGAAAAGCACCTTTCCTAGCACAGCACATTCATGTGACCTTTCGTATTTCAATAAAAATGAAAACAAATGAACTGTGTCTTTCACGTCCTCTAGCGGAGAATAGGATTTCAGTTAAAATGGTGGCTGAATGAAAATGAAGTGGAAGACCTGAGCTGGATTTTCCAGCTTTATGACTCACAGAGTGTGTGCACTTTGCTGGGGGAACATAACTGGCTGTGACTTGCCCTCAGCAATAGGGTGATGGGAGGCAGTACCTATCCGGAGACAAGAACTGTATATTGGTCAGCTCCTCATTTGTATCCTTATCAAACCCTGGATCTATAGAATGATCTAGAAGAAGTTTTCTAATTTATTACTTAACCAACATTATAGGTGGAGCTCTTTTTTTTTTTCTTCAGTAAACTGATTTCAGCAAATTAATCCCATGTATCTTTCTTCCTGCTATACGTTTTTCTTGTTAAGTACTTTTCCCCCAGACTTTTGCACTTTCCACATTTCAGGAAAATTTTATCCATTAGCAAGCCCTTGGCTGTTGTCTAAAATAAGTTGGGGTTTGGTCCAAGATGGTGTAAACTCAGTATATTTTTACAGACATGAAAATATAATTAGATAAATCACAGCAAAGTGTAAGGGAGTGTCAGCAGTAGAAGGAGTAATGTTCACTCTTCTGGAAGGATGGAATGTTGGTAGAGGAATTCTGGCTGCATGGCCATTGGAACTACTATGTAAGGAGGTATACCACTTCTGCTATGTCCACAGAGAATGTTGGATAGACATTTTAGTACATAGCTGAACAAAATTAAAAAAAAATAAAAGGATGCTCTAGATGTCAAATATAAACATAATAGTTAAAATTTATATAGATTAATTGTATGTCAGGATTATTGTAAAGATTTCGATTATTGAAAGGGATTTTTGTGTAACTAATTTAAGCCTCATAACAGTCCTGTAATTACTATCAGCATCCCTGTTTTACAGATAACGTAGAGCTTAAATGACCTGTCCAAAGTCACGCAGTTAGCAGATGAAAGCTCTAGACTTGCTCTGGAATCTGAGTTATTAACCATTGTGCAGTGTTGCCTTTCCAAAGCAAGGAGAGACTAAAATTGTACGAATTCTTAATTGTACAGGTTAACTGAATTTTGAATTGCAAGGGTTAACTAACTCTACAAGGATTCATGATGGTTTTATTTCTGGACTTGGCCTGCCCATGTAGACACATAAGTCACATCACAAAGATCCAAAAATACATATCACAGATGCCTCATTCTCTGACTACTGAGTGGTAATATTAGAAACCCAATAACAGAAAGACTGCCTCACATCTGCATATAGCGCAAAACTGAAATACACACACACACACACACACACACACATCTTCCAAACATAGAACTATGTGTACATATATGCACATACAAAAACCAGGAAGAAAAACATATGAACTAAGCATTCAACTTAAGAAGTCAGAAAAATACTAAACCAATACATAAATAGAAGTAAGCAAATAATATAGAGCAAAAACACATGAATGAAATCGTAATGAAACAAAGGACTGAGTGGGTCACTGAAGCAAACACTGGCCCTTTAAAAGAACTAATGAAATCTTGGACATCTAGGGCGCCCGGGTGGCTCAGTTGGTTAAGCAACTGCTCTGGATCATGAGTCCTGGGATCGAGTCCCACATCAGGCTCCCTGCTGAGTGGGGAGTCTGCTTCTCCCTCTGACCCTCCCCCCTCTCGTGCTGTCTCTCTCTCTCTCTCTCTCTCAGATAAATAAATAAATAAATCTTTAGAATCTAAGATATCCAGCCAAGACATATTGTGAAAAAAACAGAATTAGCACAAAGACAGTATTCGAGATAAAAAGGTCTGATGAATACAGATAAACATAAATACAGAAAAAAAATTAGGGAATATCATACATAACACAGAGGAAATACATGGAAAATTTTCTAGAAAAGTTTAATAAACTTAATACATGATAAAATAAAAAACTGAATGGATTCATAAACATTAAACAAATTAATTTTTCTTTGTCATACCTATCTGGAAAAAAGGTTAGACCCAAATGGTTGTAAAGACACGTCTTACGAAACTTCTAGGAAACTGATAAGCTCTATTTTCAATAAACACTCACATAAAAAAGAGAAGTACGCTTCTTAAATTCTTTTACAGGGCTTATACAAAACTGAAACAAAATTAGGGAAGAAGAGGAAAAGTTGGAAAAATACTGGCTGATTTCTCACAAACACTCATGTAAAGATTCTAAAAAAACATGTTAACAAAGCAAATCTAGCCATATCTGAAATAATATTAATATTTATTGATTAGTATTTAGTGGTACCAGCATTTACTCTAAGAATGTGGTAACAGTTTCATAACAGACATATTTAGGATAGCTTTCCTCAAAATAACAGATTAAGAAGTAGATGCAATACTTTTAAGAAGTTTGTAAAGGGATTCAATAGTACTGAGAATTCATTTATGATAAAAATAATTAAAACCTTAGAAAAATAGGAAGAAAAGCCAGTCCTTAACCAAATGCATATATTTAATAGGAAATATTAACAAAATAGAAATAGAGGAAAAACACGTAATGTGTGAAAATCTATAGCCTTCTTAGGCAGAAATATTTGAGTATTACCTTTAAATAACATACAAGTAAAAAACATTTCTATTCAATTTTGCACTAAAGTTCCAAGCCAATAAAGCCAAAAGTAAAATGTATGAAACACAAGAAAAAAAATCACATTATTCTTGAAAAATATGATTTTATTCACTAAAAATCTCTTCAAATTAATACTATATTCCCTGGATTTGGAAGAATTCGGATCAATATACAAAATTTAACAGCATTCTTGTATTTAAAAGATGATAGGAAGTGTTTGCTTTTTAAAGCCTCTTCTTACAATAGCAATGAACATAAGATATTTGAAGGTAACTGTAAACAAATATTTGCAAGGTATGTATGGAAAAATATTTTTAAAAAATCACTGAGTGACATGAAAAAAAGATTGAATACTGTGAGGGATATCACCATCATTGATTAGAAGACAAAAGTAAAGGTTTCAATTTCCTACCCAAATTAATCTATAAACACAACAGAATAACAAAGAAAACCTAACAGAATTTTCTTGAACTTGATAGTTTGTTTATACACCTTGTTTAGAAAGTAAAATAGTAAGAAGAGCTAAGAAAACAATTTTGTGTTAAAGGGATGGAGGTTGCCTAAATACAAATCAAGACATGATGTAAAGCTCTATCAAGGGAAACAAAAGCAAAATGAACTATTGGGACTCCATCAAGATAAAAAGCTTCTGCAAAGAGAAGGAAACAATCAACAAAACTAAAAGGCAGCCTATGGAATGGGAGATGACATTTGCAAATGACATATCTGATAAAGGGACAGTATCCAAAATCTATAAAGAATTTACCAAACTCAACAGCCAAAAAACAAATAATCCAGTTAAGAAATGGGCAGAAGACATGAATAGACACTTTTCCAAAGAAGACATACAGATGGCCAACAGACACATAAAAATATGCTCAACATCACTTATCATCAGGGAAATACAAATCAAAACCATGATGAGATACCCCCTCACACCAGTCAGAATGGCTAAAATTGACAACACAGGAAACAACAGATGGTGGTGGGGATGCAGAGAAAGGGGAACTCTCTTACACTGTTGGTGGGAATACAAACTGGTGCAGCCACTCTGGAAAACACTATGGAGGTTCCTCAAAAAGTTAAAAATTGACTAGGTATTAACCCAAAAGATACAAAAATACTTATTTGAAGGGGCATATGTACCCTGGTGTTTATAGCAGCATTATCAACAATAGCTAACTTATGGAAAGAGCCCAAATGTCCATTAACTGATGAATGGATAAAGAAGATGTGGTATATATATGTACAATGGAATATCACTCAGCCATCAAAAAGAACGAAATCTTGCCATTTGCAATGATATGGATGGAGCTAGGGAGTATAATGCTAAGTGAAATAAATCAGAGAAAGACAAATACCATATGATCTCACTCATATGTGGAATTTAAGAAACAAAACAGAGGAACATAGGGAGGGAAAAACAAAGAGAGAGGGAAGCAAACCATAAGAGAATCTTAATTATAGAGAACAAATTGAGGGTTGATGGAGGGAGGTGGGTGAGGAATTGGCTAAATGCGTGATGGGTATTAAATAGGGCACTTGTTATGATGAACATTGGGTGTTATTTGTAAGTGATGAATCACTAAATTCTACTCCTGAAACCAGTATTATACTATATGTTAACTAAGTAGAATTTAAATAAAAATTTGATGCAAAAAGCTCTATCAGTTGGCATATGGATAGACAGAGACTTAGAAAAGAATACAAAGGATAAAAATGAACAATATAGACTATGTCATGTTGCAGAGTTAAAATAAAAAATGATTCAAGAAATTAGTTTGCAGGGGTGCCTGGGTGGGTCAGTCGTTAAGCATCTGCCTTCGGCTCAGGTCATGATCCCAGCGTCCTGGGATCAAGCCCTGCATCAGGCTCCCTGCTCAGCAGGGAGCCTGCTTCTCCCTCTCCTTCTGCCCACTGCTCCCCTACTTGTGCACTTGCTCTTTCTCTCTCTCTCTCTGTCAAATAAATAAATAAAATCTTTTAAAAAAAAGAAATTAGTTTGCAGAAAAATACACAGTCTCACACATATACTTGTTCTATCTCAAGTCTACACAAGAGTATATGTCAACTGGAGTAAGACCTCAATGTGAAAACTGAAACTTTTAAGTTATGAGGAGGAGAAAAATAGAGGACAATGTCTTTATGAGATTTGAGTATTAGGAAATTTCCAAGATTCAGAAAGTACACTGCATAAAGAAAAAGACAAAGTTAATACAATAAAATTTAAGAACACTATATACAATGCTAAACCTTCACAGAAGTGAAGGTGATGGTATCACAGGTGGATGCATGTGTCCAAACTCATCAATATGTATACATTAAACAAGTGTAATGTTTTGCATATAAATTATATGTCAACAAAGCTTAAATGAAAATAAAAGTGAATTCAAAGATGATAAAAGAAAAAGAAGGTTCAGACACCAGGGGGAGGACTTTTTATTTATATTTTTTAAGATTTTATTTATTTATTTTAGAGAGAGAGAGACCATGAGCAGAAGGGGCAGAGCGAGTGGGAGAGAGAATCTCAAGCAGACTCTGCACTGAGTGTGGAGTCTGATGCAGGGCTTGATCTCATGAACCTGAGATCATGACCTGGACTGAAACCAAGAGTCAGACGCTTAACCAACTGCACCACCCAGGCACCTCAGGGGAATGACTTTTAAAAATGCACAAAATCAATAAAAGATTCATTTATTCTGTAAACCTGCAAATAGTGAATAATGACTGTATTTAAGGCATTGGGCATCAAGCAGAAAACACAGTTCCTATCCTCATGGAGCTTGTAATTTAGTGGGGAAGAGAGTGATACAGAAACTATATTTATATTTATATTATATATAGAAATGAATTTATCAGTAGAAAAGACCTGATGAAAGAGAGGGAGCCGGCCATGAGAAATGTGAAAGAAGAGCATTCCAGACAGAGGGAAAAGCAAGGAGAAATGGCCTGAGACAGGACTGTGCCTGGTGTGTTTGAGGAGGAGCAAGGAGGTTCATGTGGCTGGAATCCATGGGCAGAGAGGAGTGGGGGAAGGAAAGGACATGAGATCAAGGAATTGCCCAAGGTCCAGACCACATAGAGTGCTATGACTATAAAAGACCTTTCACCTTTTGCTGTAAGACAGAAAACTACTTGAAAATTTTGAGCAGATGAATGAATTAAGTTATTAGAGTTACGTTTTATCAAGATCACTCTGGCTACGGGGTTGAGATGACAATAAGAAGGATGGGGCCAAGGAAGATCCGGCAAGAGGACTCAGAAAGCTACTGCAGAAATTCAGAGTTGATGGTAGTCTGGATCTGGAAGAAGGACGGAAGAGGAGGGAGCAATCTTCATGAATGGAAGGTAAAGCCAACAGAATTGTCGCTCAACAATGAGAGAAAGGACATAAGAATTAAGTGTTCTACTTTGAAAAACTGGAAGAATAACATGGAAAACCCTCTAACAGGTGGTAGGTTTAGGGGGACTAAGATGTCGACCAGGTACTCAAATCGATGCCCATATGATACTGGCTATATGACTGTGACATTCAGGGGATAGGTATTGGTTGGAGGATAAAATTGTGTGCTGTATATCTGTGCCAACAGGACTGAAAACCAAGATACTGGATTGGGCTGCTAAATAAGTGAGGATACATAGAACAGAGGCCTTGAGACACGAATTAACTGGCAAAGTTCACTAAGAGAAGCAGCCAGTGAAGTAACGGGAGAACCAAGACACAGTTGTGATTTGGAAGACAAATGAATGAAGGGTTTCTGGAAGAGGTGCAAATATCACTATGAAATACTTCTAATTGGTCAAAACAGTGATTGAGGATTAAACATGTAATTTGGCACTGTGGAAGACACTGGTTACATTAACAAGCATTTTTTTTGGTACAAGAATAGAGACAAAAGACTGGGACTGATTTGAGAGAAAATAAAGGGAGTTTGGGGAGCTTTTGAGGAGTTGTGGGGAAGAGAGGGGTGTGTTCATTATAATGGGTTCATTATAATGTGTTTTATGGTTATAGCAATGACATCATTCAGTGGGAAAATGATGTAGGACAGCATTGGGACTATTATTGAACGATGTCCTTAGGTCGAAGAGCGTGAAGGAGTCAAGTGGGAAGGGATGCCTTAGCCTAGAATTATAGGAGAGAAGAGCAAGCATGTGTGACCAGATAATAACAAGGTGGTAGATCTTGAGGCTAGAAATATTCTTCTCTGAATGGACAATTACTGGAGGGATCAGCCCCCAAAATATGGAAATATAGTCCCAACACAGTGCTTGGCCAGAGATAATACACATAGCCAACAATAATATAAATGCTTTTCATTGTTTCTTAACATTTAGAGTTATTGTATGAACAAAGCACAGAACACTTGGTTGTGGATGCAGAAGTCAATGAAAATCTTAGGACGTTAGACAATGTAAAATAAAAAATACAGGTTAAAAATAGCTGTAATTGTAGATAAAGGAAATTGTATGGGTGCGACTATTATCAACTTCTATACAGAGAATTACATAGGGATAATTAAGCTACTGAGCAACATTTACAAGAAGAAATGAGGGTTAAATTATTTATTTATTTATTTAATTTCAAGTTTTTATTTAAATTCTAGTTAGTTAACATATATGGTAAAATTGGTTTCAGGTGTAGAATTTAGTGATTCATCACTTACACACAACACCCAGTGCCCATCACAACCAGTGCCTTCATTAATACCCATCACCCATCTGGCCCATCCCCTCCCCCACCTCCCTCCAACAACCCTCAGTTTGTTCTCTATAGTTAAGCATCTCTTACGGTTTGCTTTCCTCTCTGTTTTTATTTTATTTTTCCTTCCCTGCCCCTATGTCCATCTGTTTTGTTTCTTAAATTCCACATATGAGTGAAATCATATAGTATTTGTCTTTCTCTGACTGACATTTCATTTAGCATAATAAACTCTGGTTCCATCGTGTTATTGCAAATGATAATATTTCATTACTTTTTATGGCTGAATAACATTCCATTGTACATATACATACCACATCTTCTTTATCCATTCATCAGTCAATGGACATTTGGGCTCTTTCCATAGTTTGGCTATTGTTGATAATGCTGCTATAAACATCGGGGTGCATGTACCCCTTCAAATCTCTATTTTTGTATCCTTTGGGTAAATACTTAGTAGTGTAGCTGCTGGGTTGTAGGGTAGTTCTATTTTTTGTGTGTGTGTGTGTGTGTGTGAGAGAGAGAGCATGCAGTGGGGGGTGGTGAGGGGCAGAGGGAGAGAGAGAGAATCCTAAGCAGGCTCCATACCCAGGGCAGAACCTGACTTGGGGCTTGATCTCATGACCCTGAGATCATGACCTGAGCCAAAATCAAGAGTCAGACTCTTAACTGACTGAACCACCTAGGTGCCCCCTATTTTTAACTTTTTGAGAACCCTCCATACTGCTTAGCAGAGTGGCTGCACCACTTTACATTCCCATTAAAAGTGTAAGTGTGTTCTCCCCTTTCTTAGTAACCTCACCACCATCTGTTGTTTCCTGTGTTGTTAATTTTAGCCATTGTGACAGGTGTGAGATAGTATCTCATCTGGTTTTGATTTGTATTTTCCTGATGATGAGTGATGTTGAGCATCTTTTCATGTCTGTTAGCCATCTGCAGCTTCTTTGGAAAAGTGTCTATTCATGTCTTCTGCCCATTTCTTAACTGGGTTATTTGTTTTTTGGGTGTTGAGTTTGAAATGTTCCTTATAGATTTTAGATACTAGCCCTTTATCAGATGTGTCATTGCAAATATCTTCACCCATTCCGTAGGTTGTTTTAGTTTTGTTTCCTTCGCTGTGCAGAAGCTTTTTATCTTGATGAAGTCCCAGTAGTTCATTTTTGCCTTTGATTCCCTTGCCTTTGGAGACATGTCTAGGAAGAAGTTGCTACAGCCAATGTCATAGAGGTTGCTGCCTGTCTTCTCCTCCAGGATTTTGATGGTTTCTTATCTCACAGAAAATAAATTTTAAATTTATTTTTGTGTATGGTGTAAGAAAGTGGTCCAGTTTCATTCTTTTGCTTGTTCCTGTCCAGTTTTCCCACCACCATTTGTTGAAGAGACTGTCTTCTTTCCATTGGATATTCTTTCCTGCTTTGTCAAAGATTAGTTGACCATACAGTTCCCTGTGTATACAGAAATACAAAGTCCATTTCTGGGCTTTCTATTCTATTCCATTGATCTATGTGTCTGTTTTTCTGCCAGTACTATACTGTCTTGATGACTACAGATTTGTAATATAGCTTAAGGCCTGGAATTGTGATGCCTCCAGCTTTGCTTTTCCTTTTCAAAACTGCTTTGGCTATTCGGGATTTTTTGTGATTCCATACAAATTATGGGATTGTTTGGTCTAGTTCTGTGAAAAATGCTGGTGGTATTTTGATAGGGATTGCATTAAATGTGTATATTGCTTTGGGGAGTATAGACGGTTTAACAATATTTGTTCTTCCAATCCATGAGTATGGAATATCTTTCCATTTCATTATGTCCTCTTCAATATATCTCATAAGTGTTCCATAGTTTTCAGAGTACAAATCCATTACCTCTTTGATTAGGTTTATTATTTTGGTGCAATTTTAAATGGGATCAATTCCTTGATTTCTCTTTCTGATGCTCCCTTATTGATGTATAGAAATGAACAGATTTCTGTATGTTGATCTTATATCCTGTGACTTTGCTGAATTCATGTATCAGTGCTAGCAATTTTTTGATGGAATCTTCCATGTTTTCTACAGAGTATCAAGTTGTCTCTTAAGGGTGAAAGTTTGATTTCTTCCTTGCTGATTTGGATGCCTTTCATTTCCTTTTTTTGTCTAATTTCTAGGCTAGGACTTCCAGTAACATGTTAAATAACAGTCATGAAGGTGGACATACCTGTCTTGCTCCTGACCATAGAGGAAAATATCTCAGCTTTTCCCCATTGAGGATGATATTACCTGTGGGTTTTTCATATGGCCTTTATTATATTAAGGTATGTTCCTTCTAACCCGACTGTGCTGAGGGTTTTTATCAAGAATGGATGCTGTACGGGACGCCTAGGTGGCTCAGTCGGTTGGGCGGCTGCCTTCGGCCCAGGTCATGATCCCAGGGTCCTGGGATCGAGTCCTACATCGGGCTCCTTGCTCAGCAGGGAACCGGCTTCTCCCTCTCTCTCCCTCTGCTTGTGCTCTCTCTGTCAAATAAAAAAAAAAAAAAAAAAAAAAAAAGAATGGATGCTGTACTTTGTCAAATGCTTTTTCTGCCTCTATTGATAGTATTATATGGTTCTTATCCTTTCTTTCATTAATATGGCGTATCACATCGATTGATTTGTGAATACTAAACCACCCCTGCAGCCCAGAAATCAATCCCACTTGATCGTGAAGAATGCTTTCAATGTTATGTTGGATTTGATTTGCTAGTATCTTGTTGAGAATTTTTGCATCCATGTTCATCAGGGATTTTGGTCTATAATTCTCCTTTTTAGTGGTGTCTTTGTCTGGTTTCGGAATCAAGGTAATTCTGGCCTTGTAGAATGAATTTGTAAGTTTTCCTTCCATTTCTATGTTTTGGAACAGTTTCAGAAGAATAGGTATTAATTCTTCTTTAAATATCTGGTAGATTTCCCCTGGGAAGCCATCTTGCCCTGGACTTTTGTTTTTTGGGAGATTTTTGATTACTGATTCAATTTCTTTGCTGCTTATGGGTATGCTCAAATTTTCTATTTCTTCCTGATTCAGCTTCTATGAATGTATCCATTTCTCCCAGACTGCCCAAATTGTTGGCATATAAATTTTCATAATA
Source organism: Halichoerus grypus (assembly GCF_964656455.1). Lineage (NCBI taxonomy): Eukaryota > Metazoa > Chordata > Mammalia > Carnivora > Phocidae > Halichoerus > Halichoerus grypus. The sequence goes on from NC_135722.1 coordinate 108,853,399, forward strand.
TTCTCTTATAATTGTTCATATATCTGTGGTATTCGTTGTGATGTCTCCTCTTTCACTTGTGATTTTATTTATTTGGGTGCTTTCTCTTTCCTTTTTGATAAGTATGCCTAGGGGTTTATCAATTTTGTTAATTCTTTCAAAGGATGAACTCTTAGTTTTGTTGATGTCTTCTATGTTTTTGTTGTTGTTTTTCTATATTATTTATTTCTGCTTTGATTTTAATTATTCCCCTTCTTCTGCTGGTGTTAGTCTTTATTTGCTGTTCTTTTCCCAGGTCTTTTAGGTATAAGGTTAGGTTGTGTATTTGAGACTTTTCTTGTTTCTTGAGGAAGGCCTGTATTGCTCTACCCTTCCCTCTTATGACTGCCTTTCCTGCATCCCAAAGGTTTTGGACTGTCATGTTTTCATTTGCTTCCATGTATTTTTTTTATTTCTTCTTTAATTTACTGGTTAACCCATTCATTCTTTAGTAATATGTTCTTTAACCTCCATGCATTTGAGATCTTTCCAAAATTTTTCTTGTGGTTGACTTCAAGTTTCATAGCACTGTGCTCTCAAAGTATGCTTGGTGTGATCTCAATCTTTTTGTACTTGTTGAGGCCTGATTTGTGATGTAGTATGTGATCTATTCTGGAGAATGTTCCATGTGCACTTGAAAAGAATGGTTATTCTGCTGCTTTAGGATGAAATGTTCTGTATATATTGGTTAAGTCCACATGGTCCAGTGTGTCATTCATTGTTGTGGTCATTTACAGGAAATACATGGTCCAGTGTGTCATTTCCTTGTTGATATTCTGCTTAGATGATCTATCTAATGCCATAAATGGGGGTGTTAAAGTCCCCTACTATTACTGTATTATTATCAATGAGTTCCTTTATGTTTGCTATTAATTGATTTATATATTTCAGTGCTCCCAAGTTGGGAGCATAAATATTTACAATTGTCAGATTTTCTTGTTGGATAGACCCCTTAATGATGATATAGTGCCCTTCTTCATCTCTTATTATAGTCTTTGGTTTAAAATCTAGCTTGTCTGTTATACATATGGCTACTTTAGCTTTCCTTTGACATCCATTACCATGACAGATGGTTCTCCACCCCCTCACTTTCAATCTTTCTTCTTTTTTTTTTTTTAATCCATTCGGATACTGAATGTCTTTCTATTGGAGCATTTAGTCCATTTACATTCAGAGTGATTATTTCTTAAGATTTAATTATTTATTTGAGCGTGGGAGGGGTAGGGGGAGAGGGAGAATCTCAAGCAGACTCCGTGCTGATCACAGAGCTCAACAAAGGGCTCAATCCTGTGACCCCGTGATCATGACCTGAGCCAAGACCAAGAGACAGACACTTAGCCTACTGAACCACCTAGGTATCCCCATTCAGAGTGATTACTGATAGATATGAATTTAGTGCCATTGTATTACCTATAAATTTGGTGTTTCTGGAGATTTTCTCTGATTCTTTCTAGTCTTTGTTGCTTTTGGTCTTTCCCACTCAATGAGTCCCCTTTAATATTTCTTGCAGGGCTGTTTAAGTGGTCATGAATGCCTTTAGTTTTTTTTGGTCTGGGAAACCCTTTATCTCTCCTACTATTCTGAATGACAGCCTTGCTGGATAGAGTATTCTTGGCTGCATATTTTCCCATTCAGCACACTGAATACATCATGCCACTTTCTTCTGGCCTGCCAAGTTTCTTTGGATAGATCTACTGTCAACCTTATTTGTCTTCCTTTGTAGGTCAAGGATTTTTTTTCCTTTACTGCTTTCGGTATTATTTCCTTATTTGTGTATTTTGCAACTGTTTAAATATATTATTTAATATTTAAAAATTAATCAAGAAAAGAATTGAAAATCATTATATCTTCAAATATTAGGCAGCATAGGGAGTAGGGCAGTGTAAGTGAACTACATCTTATTTTTCTTAAGAGGTAGTCAAGAACATTGTATTTGGTATATCAAAAAATAGAGGGATAAAATAGGCATGTTATTGAGAGATCTGAAAATTAGCACAATAAAATAAAAATGAATAATTTAGGGAAATTATATGTAGAATGTGGGACTGAAGATGGGAGAGTTGTACTGCAGAATATGGTTTTTATTACACACTTTTCTGTACAACTGAATTAGATGCCTGCTGCATACATTACTTTGATATAACATTTAAAACTTAAAATCTATCAACACTGTTAATACCATATGGTCATCAAAAAAAATGAGATAGTTCCTAAGGTATTGAATCTTACAAATGTCTGTCATACATTGGGAAATTATAAAAAGCAAATTGTTGATGATATGGGAAAAAAGTTATCAGTCAGTATGTGTTTCTCTATTGGTGAGAAACTGCCCTAAAACACAGTGACTTAAAACAATGAGCCTTTACTATTGTTCACAAGGTGATCAGTCAGCCCTGTGGTTCTTTTTGTCTCTGGGGTTATCCATGTGTCTGAGATCACCCACACACAGGGTAGGCATCTCCATGTGATTTCTCTGATTCTCTAGCAATCTAGCCTGGGCTTGTTCACATGGACCATCAGGAGTCCAAGATTGAGAAATGAACCACATGTCTCCTGACCTGGCAAAGAGCTGCACAGGGTCCATTTACTGTGTTACAATGGCAAAACCAAGTCAGAGGTGAGTTTATAGTCAGACCAAAGGATACAAAGAGACTCCTGACGGGGGCCATCAATAACATCAGTACTACACTGAGTGCTTTTTATTTTTTTATTTTTTTTATTTTTTTTATTTTTTTTTTTTTTTAAGATTTTATTTATTTATTTGACAGAGAGACACAGCGAGAGAGGGAACACAAGCAGGGGGCGTGGGAGGGGGAGAAACAGGCTTCCCGCTGAGCGGGGAGGCAGATGCGGGGCTCGATCCCAGGACCCTGGGATCATGACCTGAGCCGAAGGCAGACGCTTAACGACTGAGCCACCCAGGTGCCCCTACACTGAGTGCTTTTTAAAAGCACAGGACAAAAATTCTCACTGACGTAAGCTAAGCATATAATTGTGGTTAATTTGTGGTGTGAGATTAAAGAAGGCAGATGATCTTACTCCATTTCATAAAAATTAAATTATTTAATGTTGATAGCAAACATCTATTGTTTAAAAAACTCATCTTGAGTAAAAGAGTCAATAAACCAAAATATGCACATTTTCCCAGGACTGACAAGTACACAGATCAGGAAAGAGAGAAGAAAAGAGATCACTTACCTGGGTTTTTAAAAACAGTGTCAGGAGCAGCACTGTTTGTTGGGCTCCAGTGAGTTTCCTGCTCCCCTTAAGCCTTGCAAACTCACACCTCACTTCAGGGGCTGAGTGGGCATCCATGGTGAGGCCTCTCTGCCATTTAGTGGCTAAGGGATGGCACAGAGATGAATGAGGGTCAGTTTGACTCCTTAACTGTGTCAAAATAGACTGCAAAACAGAACATAGAAACTGTGTGAGAGTAAAGAGAAAAGACAGGTTTGCTTCCTGTTTTCCAAAGGAAGTAAGATACATATCAGAAGAAGAGTCAAATTCTATCTCTGCATGGACAAGAGAATTTGAAAGGCTGTAGTTTCCCATTTAGGCAACACCAGCACACCAGTCCACTGAGAGCAAAGGGAGAAGGCTGCTTTCATTTTCACTACCTTTCCTGCACAGAGAGCCAGAGCAGCAATGGCTGGTGAGTGCCTGTTTTCTGTCCTTTAGGTCCCTGTTCTGGGGGAGTTACAGCTCAGGAGGAAGGAGTGCGGGGCAGGAGGTAGAGCCCCCCCGAAGGGGGCTCTCATGAGAGAGGACTGTTTTACTCTGGGAATGTGAGGGATGGGAGCTTGGGGCACAGTAAGCAAGTATGGAGCAGACACAGTATTTTGGCTGAGAAGCTACAGCTTTTTGGAGAAAAAGAAAAGGAAGTGTAAAATATCTGGACCTACATTCTCAGAACTTTCCTGTGATTTTAGTCTTTTCTTTGAACTCATACTGACTGAGTGTTCTCACCATTTCTTAAGTGTTCTCTTCAGGGTGAGGGGCTATCCAGTTGAAGAGAGTGTATTTCATTTCCTCCATATTTCTGCTCTCTGTGTGACCTCTCGTTTCCAGCAGTGAGCAAGCCAGCCACAATGTGTGCTCTCAATCTCAGAATACAGACCCGCCCTGCCAGCCCTGGCCAGGGAAACAAGCATTCTTCCATAGGTAGTAATACTTTTTTTTTTTTAAACATTTGGGTTAGTTTTTTTTTTTTTAAAGATTTTATTTATTTATTTGACAGAGAGAGACATAGCGAGAGAGGGAACACAAGCAGGGGGAGTAGGAGAGGGAGAAGCAGGCTTCCCCACGGTGCAGGGAGCCCGATGTGGGGCTCGATCCCAGGACCCTGGGATCACGACCTGAGCCGAAGGCAGACGCTTAACGACTGAGCCATATTAACTATAGTGTGTTTTTAAAAGAGGTATTGATAAAAGTGACAGGAAGTGAAGGGATCACAGATGATACCAAGCTGAAATGAGGCAGCCATCACTAAGCTACTTAATGAACTTGCTTCCTTCCTGGAGGCTCACTTTCTCCACTAGTAAAAAAGCATAGGATTGGGGAAGATTGGTGGTACTCTGCATGTGGTCCTCAGAACAGTAGTTTGGATATCACCTGAGACATTGGTAGAACTAAAGACTCATGCACTCCACCCTGACCTATCAAATCAGATTTCTGGGAATGGGGTTCAGGAAGCTCTGCTTACCAAGCTATCAGATACTCTCCCTTGTTAAATTTGAGAACCATGGGCCTAGATTCAGAGATCTAAAGTCCTATCAATTCCTAAAATCCTATTGTTCTCACAGAGAAGAGATCACCACAAGATCCAGTCAATGAGATAAAGATGATTGCCAGCACCATGTTTGGTGGCTTCTTGGAGGACTTGAAGGAAAAGAAGGTGTTAGATAAACATGACTTAAAAACAATAGGGAAAAAAGTGAACGTCATCGTGAATAAGACTGAAAACCTGGTTGATGATCTCACTGAGAAAACTCAAGTGGTAGGTCAAGTATTTATGGACCATTTCACCAATTCCAGGAGCCTGCTGAGTTTAAGTGAGTATCTTGGGCCAAAGGACTACTAACTTACTCTTTATCTGCTCTCTTATGCAATCTCTGTCTTCTTATTTCTATTTGCAAGGGGAGAACAAACTATCCACATCTTTAGTACTTTCTTTGCCTGACGAACTTATATAAGATGGCAAAAGGCCCTGGGCCCCCCCAGTCCATGTGGCAGCATCCAAAATCACTTTATACTCCTACACATCTTGTTCTTCCCTCAGCAACTGTCACCTTCCATCATCCCTTAACATTTCTTATTCGCTGTATTATATCTCCTCTGCTAAAATGTAAATTCCATGAAGCATGGAGCTTTGTCTGCTTTGTTCATGAAGAGAGCCCCAACTCATGGAAATGGCATCTAACACATAGTAGGTGCTCAGTAAATACTTGTGAAATGCATAAATGGTGCTGGAGCTCTAGTAAATTCAGGGACAGTCTTTAGCTAATCTGTGCTACTCTGGCCATAGCCTGTGGACTCCAGAGTTATTCCCACATGTAAAATGTTCAATAGAAAAAAAAAAATCCACTGTCTCCTGCTTAGCTGTGGCTTGGCTCAAGGGATAAATCTCTGAGAACCTACACTGTCTTTGTTAAGGGAGTACCTAGGGAATCTGGGGAACATTGGTGGAACATAGGTGTGTCTTTCTCTCTGAAGCATGGGTCGGCACACTCTCTCTTTGAAGGGTCAAGAGAGTCAATATTTTAAGTTTTTTGGACCAAACTTTCTCTGTCACAGTGACTCAAATCTGATGCTGTGGCATAAAATTAGCAATAGATAATCAGTACAAAATGACTGTGGATGTGTCCCAATAAAGCTTGATTGACCAAAAAACTGGTGTTGAACTGACCTTGGCCTATAGGGCAGAGTTTCCTGACCCCTACTCTAGAGTACAATATATACATGAGTGTATTCCCAATACTTGGAACATCCTTCTGGGATCATTTTGTGGTTGCTGAAAGACTACCAAACATTATAGAGCTGTGTACATTCTTTCCTCACAATGAGAAATGCTATTGCAGAAAAGCCTTGATTAAAGAATTTGATTATTCCTTGAATTATATAAGCAGGAACATAAGGAGCTCTTCATTGTATCATGGAAACTCTGCCTCTTCCTTCACATGGCACAGTCACAGTCCCGTAAGACAAACCTGGAGCTTAGAAAATGAGCCAAATGTCCATGCTTCATAGTTACCCCATGCCGAACATCATCACTTTCTTGTGAGTGCAAGGGAAAGAGTTTCAGGTGTGTAGGTTCTAGAAACCTAGTTCTGCTAACAAATCTTCTTTTCCTATTCTTTCAGAATCCCATGCTGAAAATGAAGATGATGAATCTGAGAGCAGCAAGTCATCTTCTCTGACAGGTGAGTGCGTTCCAATCTCACATCACAAATGAACACTCTCAGGCCACTAGGGCTGTCGGAACACACTGCAGTTAAGACCTAGGAAACTGGGTTTTTAGTCAGTTTCCATCTCTGGAAATAATCTTCGGCATAGAACATTGATCCTTAACTTTTTGTTCATTCCACCTCAGAATCTGAAATAATCCTGAAGGAAGTGGGGAAGAAGAAAACGCTGAGTCATCCCAGGCATTGGCTCTCCCTCTAGCAGGTGCCACCAAACCCAGTGGCTCACACAAACCCTCAGACCTCACTCAGGGTAAGGCCCTAAGTGATAGGGGCCCTAAGTTACAGGGGAGAGGCAAGAGACGGGTTCAGAAATTCCAAGTTATTTCTTCCTTCTGTGCCTACCCATGTCAAAGGAAGGTCAGCATTTAACACCCCGCTCTTCCATCTTCTAAGAATCTGGAAGTGAAAGTGAAGATCATGAAATTAGGGAGAAGGCTGGAGGCTGCACACGTGGCTTCTGCCTATGACCGGCAGGGTCACAGACGCTTGGTGACATTCTGTGAGCTAAGATGGAGAGGCCGTACACTGTAGTGGAAAGAGAACTGGAATAAAACGCAAGCAATCTGTACACTGAGCCCAACACGGCCACTGACTAACCATGTTCTCTGGTGTGAATAGCCCAACATTTCTGGGACTCATAGTTTTCAATGATATTAATAACATCTTTAAAAGAGTCATAGAACATCAAACAGATAAGCAAGTAACAACTGCATAATCAGAGCAAGGATGTGGTTAAGAAAAGCATGTTAAAAAGCACACAACAGGACTAGTTACACATACTGTGTGATCACTAAAGAAACTGAGGAGTTACTGAACCACATCAAAGAATCGCAGTGTCTAGAAAGGGGTTACTGCTAGTGTTCTGTTGTGAGTACCATATTTTCAGAAGTTCTGGACAAGTTTACAAAGGCATAAAAACATTGTAATCTTTATTTGCTGTTATATCCATTCATCTATACATATATGTGTATGCATATATGAACTGAAAGCCTACTGTCTACTATTCTAATCACTGTTTATAGCAGGAAGCAAGATAAATCAAGGTCCTGCATTCATGGAGTTGAGAGTGTAGTGAAGGTACATAGATAGTAAACATGAAAAAAAAAGTAGTACAAGTCAGGAAATGGACAAGAGAAAAGAGGCGAGGCACGTGGGCCAGGGTGAACAATTATGAGAATTCATTTGAGGTGATGTTTCAGTGCATACTTGAACTACAGAGAGGGGTTTGTGCCACAATCTAAAGCAAAAGCATGCCATGGAAGGGAGGCAAGTCCAAGGGTGCTGAGCAGAAATGGATGTGTCATGTCAAAAAGCCAATCTGATGGGAGAGTAGCAAATTAGGGTACATGGTAGGAAGAGCTGTTATGGACTCAGGCTGAAGCTACCATACTACTTTGGGCCTTTTTGAAAGTGAGAAAGAATTGGATTTTATTTGCAATAGAAAGCCTTAGAAGTATTTAAATGGAGGAGTGATAAAGAAGCATAGCATCAGAAAGGCCAAAGGTATTCAAATATTTCAGTTAAGAGATAATAGCTTTTAGGCTGGAGTTATACCAATGGAGAGGATGACAAGTGGTAACATCTGGACCTCTTTTGGAGGTAGAGTCAACAAAAGCATAATTAGAAATAAAAATAATGCACTCTACTCTGACCTATCAAATCAGATTTCTGGGAATGGGGTTCAGGAAGCTCTGCTTACCAAGCTATCAGATACTCTCCCTTGTTAAATTTGAGAACCATGGGCCTAGATTCAGAGATCTAAAGTCCTATCAATTCCTAAAATCCTATTGTTCTCACAGAGAAGAGATCACCACAAGATCCAGTCAATGAGATAAAGATGATTGCCAGCACCATGTTTGGTGGCTTCTTGGAGGACTTGAAGGAAAAGAAGGTGTTAGATAAACATGACTTAAAAACAATAGGGAAAAAAGTGAACGTCATCGTGAATAAGACTGAAAACCTGGTTGATGATCTCACTGAGAAAACTCAAGTGGTAGGTCAAGTATTTATGGACCATTTCACCAATTCCAGGAGCCTGCTGAGTTTAAGTGAGTATCTTGGGCCAAAGGACTACTAACTTACTCTTTATCTGCTCTCTTATGCAATCTCTGTCTTCTTATTTCTATTTGCAAGGGGAGAACAAACTATCCACATCTTTAGTACTTTCTTTGCCTGACGAACTTATATAAGATGGCAAAAGGCCCTGGGCCCCCCCAGTCCATGTGGCAGCATCCAAAATCACTTTATACTCCTACACATCTTGTTCTTCCCTCAGCAACTGTCACCTTCCATCATCCCTTAACATTTCTTATTCGCTGTATTATATCTCCTCTGCTAAAATGTAAATTCCATGAAGCATGGAGCTATGTCTGCTTTGTTCATGAAGAGAGCCCCAACTCATGGAAATGGCATCTAACACATAATAGGTGCTCAGTAAATACTTGTGAAATGCATAAATGGTGCTGGAGCTCTAGTAGATTCAGGGACAGTCTTTAGCTAATCTGTGCTACTCTGGCCATAGCCTGTGGACTCCAGAGTTATTCCCACATGTAAAATGTTCAATAGAAAAAAAAAATCCACTGTCTCCTGCTTAGCTGTGGCTTGGCTCAAGGGATAAATCTCTGAGAACCTACACTGTCTTTGTTAAGGGAGTACCTAGGGAATCTGGGGAACATTGGTGGAACATAGGTGTGTCTTTCTCTCTGAAGCATGGGTCGGCACACTCTCTCTTTGAAGGGTCAAGAGAGTCAATATTTTAAGTTTTTTGGACCAAACTTTCTCTGTCACAGTGACTCAAATCTGATGCTGTGGCATAAAATTAGCAATAGATAATCAGTACAAAATGACTGTGGATGTGTCCCAATAAAGCTTGATTGACCAAAAAACTGGTGTTGAACTGACCTTGGCCTATAGGGCAGAGTTTCCTGACCCCTACTCTAGAGTACAATATATACATGAGTGTATTCCCAATACTTGGAACATCCTTCTGGGATCATTTTGTGGTTGCTGAAAGACTACCAAACGTTATAGAGCTGTGTACATTCTTTCCTCACAATGAGAAATGCTATTGCAGAAAAGCCTTGATTAAAGAATTTGATTATTCCTTGAATTATATAAGCAGGAACATAAGGAGCTCTTCATTGTATCATGGAAACTCTGCCTCTTCCTTCACATGGCACAGTCACAGTCCCGTAAGACAAACCTGGAGCTTAGAAAATGAGCCAAATGTCCATGCTTCATAGTTACCCCATGCCGAACATCATCACTTTCTTGTGAGTGCAAGGGAAAGAGTTTCAGGTGTGTAGGTTCTAGAAACCTAGTTCTGCTAACAAATCTTCTTTTCCTATTCTTTCAGAATCCCATGCTGAAAATGAAGATGATGAATCTGAGAGCAGCAAGTCATCTTCTCTGACAGGTGAGTGCGTTCCAATCTCACATCACAAATGAACACTCTCAGGCCACTAGGGCTGTCGGAACACACTGCAGTTAAGACCTAGGAAACTGGGTTTTTAGTCAGTTTCCATCTCTGGAAATAATCTTCGGCATAGAACATTGATCCTTAACTTTTTGTTCATTCCACCTCAGAATCTGAAATAATCCTGAAGGAAGTGGGGAAGAAGAAAACGCTGAGTCATCCCAGGCATTGGCTCTCCCTCTAGCAGGTGCCACCAAACCCAGTGGCTCACACAAACCCTCAGACCTCACTCAGGGTAAGGCCCTAAGTGATAGGGGCCCTAAGTTACAGGGGAGAGGCAAGAGACGGGTTCAGAAATTCCAAGTTATTTCTTCCTTCTGTGCCTACCCATGTCAAAGGAAGGTCAGCATTTAACACCCCGCTCTTCCATCTTCTAAGAATCTGGAAGTGAAAGTGAAGATCATGAAATTAGGGAGAAGGCTGGAGGCTGCACACGTGGCTTCTGCCTATGACCGGCAGGGTCACAGACGCTTGGTGACATTCTGTGAGCTAAGATGGAGAGGCCGTACACTGTAGTGGAAAGAGAACTGGAATAAAACGCAAGCAATCTGTACACTGAGCCCAACACGGCCACTGACTAACCATGTTCTCTGGTGTGAATAGCCCAACATTTCTGGGACTCATAGTTTTCAATGATATTAATAACATCTTTAAAAGAGTCATAGAACATCAAACAGATAAGCAAGTAACAACTGCATAATCAGAGCAAGGATGTGGTTAAGAAAAGCATGTTAAAAAGCACACAACAGGACTAGTTACACATACTGTGTGATCACTAAAGAAACTGAGGAGTTACTGAACCACATCAAAGAATCGCAGTGTCTAGAAAGGGGTTACTGCTAGTGTTCTGTTGTGAGTACCATATTTTCAGAAGTTCTGGACAAGTTTACAAAGGCATAAAAACGTGTTAATTTTTATTTGCTGTATATATATACATATATAGATACACACACACTCACACACACATTAACTGAAAACTACTGTCTATTCTTCTAATCACTGTTTATAGCAGGAAGCAAGATAAATCAAGGTCCTGCTTTCATGGGGTTGACAGTGTAGCGAAGGTACATAGACAGTAAACATGAAAAAAAAAATAGTACAAGTCAGGAAATGGACAAGAGAAAAGAGGCGAGGCATGTGGGCCAGGGTGAACAATTATGATAACTCATTTGGGGTGATATTTTGGTACATACTTGAACTATAGAGAGGGGGTTGTGCCACACTCTAAAGCAAAAGCATCCCATGGAAAAGAAGCAAGTCCAAGGGCCCTGAGCACACATGGACGTGTCATGTCAAAAAGCCAATCTGATGGGAGAGTAGCAAATTAGGGTACATGGTAGGAAAAGCTGTTATGGACTCAGGCTGAAGCTACCATACTACTCTGGGCCTTTTTTCTATTTGCAATAGAAAGCCTTTAGAAGTATTTAATGGAGGAGTGATAAAGAAGCATAGCATCAGAAAGGCCAAATGTATTCAAATATTTCAGTTAAGAAATAATAGCTTTTAGGCTGGGGTTGTACTAACAGAGAGGATGACAAGTGGTGACATCTGATCTCTTTTGGAGGTAGAGTCAACAAAAACCATGGATGGATAGGCTGTGGGCTAATGCAGGAAGAAGAGGAATCAGGATGAATCTTAGTTTTGGTTGTCATCCAGGTGAAGGTTATGACTAACTGAGGTAGAAGAAAACTTGTAGTTGAGGGAAAACTCAGGAGAAACAGATCTCTAGGCATGGACAAATATTAGGAGTCCTTCCCTGTACATGTTCACTTTGATGTGTGTAGTACATCCCAGGGTAGACATTGAATACACAGGTGGATTCAACCCAGTTGTTCACAGAAGGACCAGGCCTAGGAATAGCTCTGGGGATTCAGGAGCATGTAGACAGTAGGTAAGATGATGTGCCTGATGAGGCCGCCTGGGCAGAGGTGACTCACAGAGGATAACAGAGGGTCCAATGTAGAAAGACCCAACTTTTAGACATGTGGCAGGAGAGCGAAAGCCAGCAGCTTGAGGAAGAATGGCCATAACACGCAGCATCACAGAATCCTGGAGAACACTGTTCAAGGAAGGAAGAAGATGTGTTCCGCCAGATTAAATGCTGGAAAAGCAACAAATGGTCAGTGGGAACTTTGATCACAAGGATTTGAGGGTGAGAGTGACAGCCAGGGTGTGTTGCACACAAGAACAAAACGACAGTTGAGAAAGTGGGAACAGTGCAGCAGGGCACCACCTTTAAGGAGTTGTGCTGAGATGTGGACTCGGGACAACAGCCGGAGGGGAAGGGCATGGAGGGGAGGTGTCTGTGAGACAGAGGGGTGTGAAGGCACGTGATATGCCATGGGGAGAACATAGCAGGGGGAAGAGGGAGACACGGATGGGATGGGGCTGAATAAAGGCCTGAGTCAAGTTCTTGCGGGTGAGAGGAATTGGAATTCAGGGCACGAAGAGAGTCATTTAAGACAGGAGGAAGTATATTCCTTCCTCTTACTGGGGAGGACAGTAGATGGGGAGAGATGCAGGCAAATTAACAGATTGCTTGGTTCAAAAGATGAAATCATTCTTACACAAAAATACTGGAAGGAACAGAAGGCTGGTTTCCCTCTGGAAAAACAAAAAGCAGGAGAAGGTGGCAGATACCTGGTGGCTATTTTCAAGTATCTGAAGGTAATGATTCATTAACAAGCAGTTATAAACTTTTAATCTGTGCCAGACTATCATTCTAGATGCTGGAAATACAAAAATTAAACACACCTTCCCTGTCCTAATTAAGCTTACCATACAGTAAACACAATTAAGATAAAATATAATCATTGTTTTTCTGGGGGCATTTACATAAAATAATCGAAACACAAGGTAAGATATTTTGAAGCCATAGAAATACTCATGAGCTTTCAGCGGGAAAGGAATTAGACATTTTTCTGGATGGTCCCAGTGCAGGAAATACGTACCAGTGCTTACAAGGTTCAGGCTTTGGGATCCTCAGAACTGTTCAGAGTGCTTTAGAACACTGCAAGGTCCCCGTTAGTGGAGACATTTCACTAGTGGTAATAACAACACAGTAGGGATACTGTGAGTGGAGTTCAGATATCTGAATGATGACTTGACCAGGCCAGATGAGCATGAGGCCTCCTTCCAGATCTTGGGTACTGTGCTTATGTGAGTCTAATGTGCTGGGTATGAAAGATTAGCCCATGTCATGACCACTGACAAAAACAGAAACTGGCGGTGGGGTCAGCAAGAAGCAAAAAGAAAGAGGGACTACTCAAGATTTTTGTTTTTGTCATTTTTTATACAAAATGGTTTTCTTGTTATATGAAGCTTTTTGAAGGGATGGCAGTGAGCATTGCCAAAGAATGAGAGCCCGGTGAAAAGACCTCCGTGACTGCAAGGCAGGGGTGCTACTCCCTAAAGAGTTATTTTTTTTTCTGTCATAGTCATTCAGGAAATCCAGGCTTCCCAAGTGGACGTGCTGAAGCTGTGTCCCTGTAAGCATTCTCAGGGACTGAAGACTGTGAGAGTACACGAGGTAACACCCCTTGGAGTCGGAGCACACAGGACCGTCCACTCACACTGCATCCTGGGAACCCCCTGGGAATTTCAGTCCTTGGTACAGATGCCTGTGGATCAGCCCACAAGGCACAGGATGTTATTTAATCATGCCATCTAATTAAGTGGCCCTTCCATCAGATTTCCTGTCTGTTTCAGCCCGTCCTCCAACATACTTGAAACTCCTCCCCACCACCGAACCAAAGCCAGGTTCCCGGAGTGCATGCTCAGCTATTGTACATGCTTTCAGTCTGGAGTCCTGTGTCTTTCTGCCTGAGTACCTATTTCCATCCCCAAGTCCTCCAGCCATCCAGTTTTGTGTGGACTTGGGAGGCAGAAGTGGGGAGGCCACATGTAACTCACCCTGTGTCTGTTATTTGCAGATATATCCAGTGATGGAGAAGGAGGGCCGAACACGCCTGGCCCTCATCATTTGCAACAAAAAATTTGACTATCTTTCTGAGCGAGAAGGCTCTGAAAATGACATTTCAGGGATGCAAGGCCTGCTTGAAAGCCTTGGATATTCGGTGGTTATAAAGGAAAATCTCACAGCTCTGGTAATGGCCCAGGAGAGTGGGATAAGCTTCCTTCCTCCCCTTTCCTTCTTGGACTTCTTTCTTTGCAGCTGGAAGAACACAGTGCACGTTACAGGAATTCTCTTTCTCCAGAATAGGCATCCCTGGGTTTCAGCCTCTTCCAATGCACATTTTTACAGCAAAGATTTATAGGGTAGTATTTTGCTAAAAATGTTGGATCTTTCTAATGCTCTCAGTTTGGGAGGCACTGATGACTTGATAGTCTATGTGAGACACAACTCTGAGGCCTTTTTAATTTCAATATTATGTGTCTAAATGTAAAGCCAAGTATGCAGTCAAAAAAAAAAAAAAAAAAAAAAAGATTGTGAGCACACACATACACACAAAGTTGTGATCCTGTCTCTGCCAAAAAATTTCTTGGGTGATTTTGGACAAACCATTTTAAACCTCAGAAGAAATTTGTTAAGTGTCTCTACTTTATGTCAATAGGAAACAGTCCCTTACTCTCTGTCTCACTCTTTTTTAATAAAAACTTAGGGGAACCCCAACATGTAATACAGATGAAAGCAAAGCCTTCCGGTGGGAGACCTGCCACCTCACGTGCCCCTCCTTATACTCCACCTCCCAGCACCTCCCCCAGCCTAAAACCTCTACTGAAAACCACTGGGCTACACACTGTATGAAAAATCCGCTAGGGGTGCCTGGTTTGAGCATCCTACTCTTGGTTTCGGCTCAGGTCATGATCTCAGCATCCTGAGATTGAGCCCTGTGTTGGGCTCTGTGCTCAGCATGGAGTCTGCTTGAGATTCTCCCTCTCTCTCTGCCCCTCCCACAACTCTCTCTCTCTTTCTCTCTCTCAAATAAGTAAATAAATCTTAAAAGCAAAACAAAACCCTGCTAACCTTTACATTCTATATGTTTAATTTTCTGGTTTTATGTCAGAACAAAATTTCTCTTACAATTCCATTCTGTCCAAACCGTCTGATTCCTTAAAGCCTGCTCCACCTACTATTTGAGTACAAACTGTAGATGGAGAGCTCCTAGGTAGTGACTCCAGAGATTCTTTCAGGAAATGAAAACGGAGCTGAAGAACTTTGCCACCCGCCAAGAGCACAGATTCTCCGACAGCACGTTCCTGGTGTTCATGTCCCACGGCACCCTAGACGGGATCTGTGGCACGAAGCACAGAGATGAAGAGCCGGACATTCTTCCCGATGACACCATCTTCCAGATTTTCAACAACCGTAACTGCTGGAGTCTCAAAGACAAGCCCAAGGTCATCATCACACAGGCCTGCCGAGGCAGTGAGTTGGGGTTAGGGGACCCAGGGTGGGGCCAGGCATCTTTTTCTATTCGCCTAGCAGCTAGCCTTTGTTTTCCCAGGGATGGGTGACAGAGACAACATTTTAGAACTGCACTCAGGTCTGGGCCAGAAAGAAATTAAGTCTGGGGGCGCCTGGGTGGCTCAGTCATTAAGTGTCTGCCTTTGGCTCAGGTCATGATCCCAGGGTCCTGGGATCGAGACCCACATCATGCTCCCTGCTCAGCGGGGAGTCTGCTTTTCCCTCCCCCTCCGCTGCTCTTTCATGTGCTCACACGCCCGCTCATTCTCTCTCTCAAATAAATAAATAAATAATCTGAAAAAAAAGAGAGAAATTAAGTCTGTATCATTTTTTAAGAAGTGTGAAGCACACCAGAATAATAATGAAAGTCCTGATCCTTTGGGACAAGGTCATTCTAAACGTAAGTGGGCTCTATATGGGTCCCAGTCAGTGAGTTGGTTTTTCTAGTAGTGACATACTTGCATTTTTAATAAATTCCATACTGGAATGTACTGAAGTAAGGGTAGAATGGTAGAAGAGATTTTGTGTGTGTGTCTGTGTGTGTAACTTCTTTCATAAGACAAGGGTGTGTCTTCCAGGAGGTGATGGGGCCGTCTGGGTGACTGATGTGGGAGAAGCATTTGCGTGGACATATTACCAGCCCTTGCGGCATTATATCTCCAGTGATGCCATAGAAAAGACCCACGTGGAGAAGGACTTCATCGCTTTCAAATCTTCGACTCCACGTAAGTGACTTTAGAGAGCAGTCTCTCAATCTCCTATCAGTTTCCAGATCACAGGCCTGGCTATGATCCTACCTGATCACTAATAGAAGAACATTTCTTCTCTAATAATAGGCTTTATAGAGAAGAGGTTTAAAATATTGAGATTATTTTTATAACTCGAAAGCTGGAAGTCTTGATTTTGGAGGAAACTTTCAAAGTAAACCGGACTTTCGTGAGGATCCGAACTTAAAATAGTGTAACTATAAATAAATGAAGAGTTGTTTTTGTTTGTTTGTTTGCTTGTTTACTTAATATAGCAATGGCACAGAAGTGTATTTTAGTCCCATGGTTTGGTCCACCTGATCATCTACTAGCAGTTAAACAAGGCAATCAAGTAACACTGTAATACTTGCTTCACACATTCTAGAACCTCTTGGCTGGTTATTTGAATCTAGTCTTAAAAATTTAGTTAACATTCAAATGCCTGACTTCAGTATAATGGAGACAATGACTGAAAATCCTTCTTTGGCAGGAAAGACATAGTAAAAGATAGAAACAGAAGATAATGCTTGATCACGGTCAAACCTGTGGGAAATCTATTTAACGGTCATCTATGGTATTGTTTTATGAGTGATTTACAGAACCCAGGCAATTTCCAGAATCTAGTTTACACAAGTCACAGTTCTTTTTAAGAATTTTATTTGAGAGAGAGAGAGTGAGCACAAGCAGGCGGAGCAGCCTCCCCACGGAGCAGGGAGCCCGACACGGGGCTCGATCCCAGGACCCTGGGATCATGACCTGAGCAGAAGGCAGAGGCCCAACCAACCACCAAGGCGCCCCACACAAGTCACAGCTCTAAGTGCTCTGGTGTAGTGATTACAAACCTGGATGTCACAGAATGTCATTACATGTAGAGTTCCGATTCGTAGGTCCAGGGGAGGGCCTGAGATTCACTGGCCCAGGAGGATGCTCTGAGTCTAGTCTGGGGAAACAGGAAACAGGCCGTGTGGGAAACACCCATTCCATACCTGGAACAGCTCTACTTTGTCTTACATGTTGGAGTTTGAATAAAGTTTTATTGGAAAGAAGAGCTCTCTACTTTTAGCTACTAAAGAAGTTAAAAAGGCTTATCCAGCCTGATGTATGCTCTAAGAGACTGTTTAAGTTAAGGGCATGAAGTCTAGTGTGTGTAATTCCTCCATTCCTTTCTGTACGTGTAACGGTGAGCGGAGACACTGTTCCAGGGCATATGACGCCCAGCTGAGGCCGACGTGCTTGCTGAGCCTACGGAGGGACGAGCAGAGGGGCAGAGATGGACTGAGAGGAAGGTACCACCTCACACAAGCACACAACAACTGTCAACCCCGTTATGTGCTTGCAGGAAGAATGTGTTGAAAAATGGACTTAACTGTGTCAATAGTAAGAGAAGGACATTCCAGACGGAAAAAGCAGTGTACACAGAGAGCCTGGGAAAGAGAGGAGCTTGGGAAACAGGGCCAGTGTGTCTGGAGCACCGAGCCAGGGGCCAGTACCAAGAGAGAGGATGGAGGGGTAGGCAGGGGCCGTATAACTTGAGGCCTCATATGTCAGGGAAGGATTTGATCTTTTATGTTGACATGCTTTATTACTAATATTACTTTACAGTAATAGTAATAGGAAATTTTGGTGAAAAGTACATCATGAAATGATAAGACTGACATTTTTAGATGACCACTCTGGGGGTTCTGTGGGGAATGGGTTATGGTACAGCAAGAGGCGATATGGGGAGGCAGGTTAAAATGTGACTGCAGTATCATGGGCCACAGGTGATAATGCCAGTCTTGGGAAGACATAGCTGTTGAATCCAGAAATAATTAGTATGTAAAATTTGTATGATCCGGTGTTTAGTGGATATGGCAGGTGAACAGAAGGGGTGACACAGGGGACTCGAGGTCACCAGGGATGATTGTGGTGCCTTCATTAAAATGGGAATCTTGCAAGAAAGTGTGAAATGCCTTCAGCATACTTCAGGAGGAAAAGAGGAGAGTTACAAGGCTGTATATTTGAGAAAAGAGATCGGCATCAGGATTTGGGGAGATGCTTGCCTAGGGATTATCTTTAATGTTCTAACAATGGACAAAATGATCCACGAACAGAGAACAGATTGAGAAGACATCCCAAAGCGGAGGCTTGAACTGGAGAGACGGAAGTCCCAGTCTGCAGAGTGGATCCGAGAGTATGGTTGGAGTATAAGAAAGCAAAGTAAGACGAGTATGTGTTGTCAGAGTTACCCAGAAAGAATCTATGGGAGTTATGGCCAGTTTCTGATTTGAATGAGGGATCAGGTACAGGTGAGGCTCAGTAAGGGACCGTGAGGTTTAATGACTCGGAGGCCACGGCTGGCCGGGGAGGGGGAGCTCTGCGTGAAGATAATGCGGTAGGCAGACAGCAGCCCGGGGTGAGTGGGCTAGGAGCCTGTGAACATGGTGAGTGAGACAAGCCCGAGAAATGTAACTACGAAAAGGAAGAAGAAACAGGGAGGCAGCTGCAGGTAAAGGGACGGACAGGGGACGACCGGCTGTTTGATCACGCTGCAACGGTGAGGAGAAGCAGAGGCTCAAACAACGTGTGTGATGAAGAAGTACGGGTACAGTATTACAGGAGCACACAGTGCGGATGGTGAGGAGGGCCAGACTCAAGGCATCGCGAGATCTAGATTCCTTTTTTGATTATATAGTAAGTGCTGAAAGGAATTCTGTTCTCTTCCACTTCCTGCAGTAGTCGGGGGGAGAACTTTGGCTCTGCCTGGGAACACGCAGGGCGTTCTCAACTGAGGGCCCGCGACGGTTTTCTCTGCGCCTGCTGTGGAAACCTGACACCCCAGCTTTATCCAGATTTGTCTCTCTCCTCCAAAGCATCGAAATCAAACCGTGTCCAAAAGCTATGGCTCTAAGAGTCCTCCACACTTATACGAAGGCCACATCTCCCAATATTTCAATGCCTTTTATTTGCAGATAATGTTTCTTGGAGAATGAACACAGAGGGCTCTGTCTTCATTTCCCAACTTATCTACTACTTAGGAGAGTATTCTTGTTGTCACCATTTGGAGGAGATTTTCCGAAAGGTAGGGTTCTTCTTGTCTTTTCACTGTTATGCCCTGGAAAGCTGTGCAACCATTTTTAAACCCTTTTTTGGGAATCCTGAAAGATCTTAAGCCGTCGTGACACCCCTTCCGGTACCCCAGGTTTGCTTAAAGAGGAGGTTTTTTTGAAGTACCGCATGGAACCAGAGTGAGTTTCTCTGACTCTGATAGCCTTGCTTATTCAGAAAATGCTTTTGATGATACTATTTTGTTCATGTATGCACTATAGCCAAGGAAAAGCTAAAAATTTCTTCTGTGTATACTACCTGGCCACAGCCTTAATACACTCCATAAATTTTCTTACTCCTGAGAGAGAAGTCCAGATTTCCCTCTTAGGAAATCTCTGACGATTTTCTTTACTACCTTAGGTTCAAAATGCATTTGAGAAGCCAAATACAATGATCCAGATGCCCACGATTGAGAGATTATCCATGACACGATATTTCTACCTCTTTCCTGGGAATTGAAAATCCATATGAAGCATCTCAGGTAAATGTCTCCAAGAAACGGATTTGGGTGCTCCCTTCTCAGAGTCTGTACATATAATCTAGAGTGGAGAGCGGGAACGGAGAGCAACTGCCCACTAGTCAGTCTCCTCTGCATTTTCTTAATGGCCCTAGGTAAAACCCTGCTTTCATTTGAAATTATCAGAAATTGTAAGTCTAATGGTAGCCAGCTAGAAAATTCTTTAGTCTTCATGTCTCTCAATGACCTACATAGTGAGTAGAAAATATTTTGTTCCGATGAATGCATAAAACAATTGGCCTTGCATAGACAGCTGACATGTGGCTTCCTCCCCAAGAAGTCAGCTGGGCCAAGTCTCATTCCTTCTCTATGTATGATGAGGCCCACCTGGACCACAGGGTTAACTGATGGCTGTTGAGTCTGTGCTGAGACAGTGAGGCCCCCGTGCAGATCCTCCCCTTTGGGGATGATGGGCCCATAGCCCTTCTGTGAAGGCACACCTCATAGTAGAGATTAGTTCTATTTATATCTTACCTCCAATAACACCTTTACTTATGTTTTCTTCTCTCTAATTTTTCCAGGAAAATTGAGCCATTCCTTTCTCTGTGAATCTACTATTTTAAAAGGTTAACATTTAATCGTGAATATTTTTCTACCGAACTTCCCACTTGCCCACCCTCAGCCAACGCCAAGCTAAAACCACGGTCATACCGTTGCTGAGTTAGCGCTTAATAAATTTTTTTAAAAATAATGTTTGTTTTCTCATTTTATTGTAGAAGTAAATCACTTTCACTGCAAAACAAAGTTTAAGTATAGGAAAACATAAAAAGATAGTTAATGCATAAATAATATGATTACATTAATAGGAGTCCTGATATTAAGCAATGATTATATTGTTGGGATGAAATCTTTGTCATAGAGGGTCAGTCATTTATTGTCCATTTGAGATAATGTTACTAATATTTGACTTGGAACTCCCACATTTATATTTATAGACTGGGTTCTCATTTATTTTGATTTATTTCTAACTTGGCCATAGGATATTTTTAATAATATTTTGTAATGAACTACAAGTAGTATTTTTTTTGAACCCTAGAATATCAAAAATCTTTTATCTCCGAGTTCATTTATAAGTTCACCTAAAAACATATATCTATATCTATATCTATATATATATATATATTTTAAGATTTTATTTATTTGTCAGAGAGAGAGAGTGCACGCACGCGAGCACAAGCAGGGGGAGCTGCAGAGGGAGAGGGAGAAGCAGGCTCCCCACTGAGCAGGGAGCCCGATGCGGGGCTCGATCCCAGGACCCTGGAATCATGACCTGAGCTGAAGGCAGACGCTTAATGACTGAGCCACCCAGGTGTCCCCCTAAAAACATATAAAGGCCAGTGTGAATTTATTCCTAAGTAGTAATTTTTTAAAATTATCAGAATGTAATGAGATACCACCTTACACCAGTTAGAATGACAAAAATTAACAAAACAGGAAACAACAAATGTTGGCAAGGATGTGGAGAAAGGGGAACCCTCTTACAATGTTGGCGGGAATTCAAGTTGGTGCAGCTACTTTGGAAAACAGTGTGGAGGTTCCTCAAGACATTAAAAATAGAGCTACCCTACGACCCAGCAATTACACTACTGGGTATTTATCCCAAAGACACAGATGTAGTGAAAAGATGGGGCACGTGCACCCCAATGTTTATAGGAGCAATGTCCACAATAGCCGAACTGTGGAAGGAGCCGAGATGTCCATTGACAGATGAGTGGATAAAGAAGATGTGGTCCATATATACAATAGGATATTACTCAGCCATCAGAAAGGATGAATACCCACCATTTGCATCGACATGGATGGACCTGGAGGGGATTATGCTGAGTGAAATAAGTCAAGCAGAGAAAGACAATTATCATATGGTTTCACTCATATGTGCAATATAAGGAATAGCACAGAGGACCGTAGGGGAAGGGAGGGAAAACTGAAGGGGGAGAAATCAGAGAGGGAGACAAACCATGAGAGACTCTGGACTCTGGGAAGTAAACTGAGGGTTGCTGAAGGGAGGGGGATGGGGTAACAGGGTGATGGGCATTAAGGAGGGCACGTGTTGTGATGAGCACTGAGTGTAATATGCAACTAATGAATCATTGAACACTACATCAAAAACTAATGATGTACTATATGGTGGCTAACTGAACATTATAAAAAAATTTAAAAAAATAAAATTGTATTTTTAACAATGAAAAAATTATCAGAATGTTGATTTTTTTAAAAAAAATTACCAATAGGGGCGCCTGGGTGGCTCAGTTGGTTAAGCGACTGCCTTCGGCTCAGGTCATGATCCTGGAGTCCCGGGATCGAGTCCCGCATCGGGCTCCCTGCTCAGCGGGGAGTCTGCTTCTCCCTCTGACCCTCCCCCTCTCATGCTCTCTGTCTCCCATTCTCTCTCTCAGATAAATAAATAAAAATCTTTAAAAAAAAATAAAATAAAATAAAAAAATAAAAAAAATTACCAGTACATATCTGTATCCGTATATTCATTATTTTAACATTCAAACTGCGAATGAAGAGGCCAATTCATATAAGCACTAAAAAAAAAGCTTTACTTTGTTTTAATCCTGGGAACAATATGATTATGTAAAAATATCCCTTTAGAATGGAAAGTTATAAAGAGGGAAGTGAAAAATCATGTGTTCCGTGAAATGATTGATGTTCCCTTTCCTCCATCCTGCTGTCTCTCTCTCCCCACATACACAAACTCACAGATGTATTTAGAAACATAACCATGTAAGATACTCTGTGACCTGCACTTTCCTTTTTTCAAAATAACCGCCGAGGACTCTGATGAGTAAGGCAAGCAGCGTGAGCCTGTGAGGGCAGGGGAAAGCCACCCAGGGCTGACTGGGGGGTGGGGGGGTCTCCGAGGTGTCCTCAGGCTGTCCCTTCTGTCCTGTCACTGAGCACCTTGTATCTCAGAGAGCACGTCTTGGTCAGAGACGCCGTTGGAGTTGCAGCTCTTACTGGTACCGCGAGCAGCCCTCCAGCCAGCAAGAAAGAGGAAGACACAGAAGACTCAGGCCCCTCCCTTTCAGGGAGCCTTCTCTTCCTGGAAGCCAAGAACCACCACTGAGTCCCCACAGAGTAAACTCAGGGCAGCACAGAAATGGTGAAGTGAAGTGTTTGTTCTACGTGGCCAAAGGCCTAGCTAAAAACATGCAGTTTCTATCAGGAAAGGGGGGAAAAAAACAGATACTGGGGCTCTTCGACGGTCTCTGCCAGAGATGGCTTCCATATCTGATGGCTGTCTAATATTCTATTTTACGGAGGTATCAGAATGCATTTTACTATGTTAGGGAATTTCCAAATTTATTATTATCTTACACAGTTTTATAATAAATAAATTTCCTCATAAATACATCTTCAAGTTTCTCTCTGATAATATTACTGGATTACTCTCAGAACTAAAATGACAGGGTCCAAAGCATTAAAATTTAAATCTTCTAAATAGGGTAGTGCTAAAAAAATTGTCCAAATGTGCACTCCCCTTGAGCTGAATGTAATATGGCCCATTTTCCTATATTTTCACCAGCATGATGCATCATCTATTTTGTTCATTTATCAGGCCAAAATCCAAATTACTCTAATTTTTGTTTGCTTTCAAACTTGGGTAAGCATCCTCTCCCATGCTTATAGGTCACTGTATACAAGTTAAATGTTAGCTGGGGCTTCGTCTCGGTCCACCAGCTCTGAGTAGGGCGGCCATAACCTTCCAGGAGCTGCTCGCTGGGCCACCGCTTTGGCTTCAAGCCCTGCCAGGGCTGCTTCTCTTACCTGAAAGGCACAACCTTACTTGAGAATTTGCTCACCCCTTTGCCTGAACCGATCAGCCTTCTCATCCCCACGACGACCTGACTTGCTACTGCCCTTCTTGGGGCATCCACTAAATGAACACCTTATCAGCAGCCTCACTGCTCTAAACGAAATAGCCAGCCTTGTCCTGCTTCTGATACTCCCTACATCCTTACCCTTCTTGATTATTTTTCCACAGGACTGATTACTTATGACACACGACATAATTTACTACTTATATGTGCATCTCAACCCATGAGAATATAAGCACCACGAGGGCAGTGATTTGTTCTCTGTTACGGGATTCACAGAGTTCAGAGCAGTGCCGGGCACAGAGCAGACCCTCACTTCTTGACTAGATGAATGAATCCATGTACAAAACGTGATGTTGTGGAGCTCTGGAGATAAAATACGTATTTTTGCAAATGGCTTTGCAATACAAACTATTTTCTTGGCAATACAAAACTTAGGGTTTTTTGTGGGTTTTTTTTAAGTTAGTGATTAGTTTGTTGGTTTTTTTTTTCCTATTTTATCAAACCTACTTATTTTTTTTTTTTCTAGATTCTTCTCTGGGAACATCTATTATTTATGTGCTAAAAATTCGTAATACATTTTTTCCTTCACAATCAAACATCATTCCTTCCATGAACAGTGTTGGTGTGATTGTTCTCTGCCTGATGTTATAGTAGCTGTCAGGAATGTAACCATGAACAAGACAGACGAGTTTGCTACATCCACGGAGCTTACTTAATATAGATAACTAACACACACAGCTAGTGTCTGAATGCTTGTGTCCCACAATTCATGTGTTGAAATCTTATTGCCCAGTGTGACGCTATTAGAAGGTCTCTGGGAGGTACTTAGGGTCACGGGCTGGGCCCTCAGGAATGGCGTTAGTGACTGTATAAGAGGCTACAGGGAGATCCCTGACCCCTTCCTCCACATGAGGATTCAAGGACACGTCTGCAAGGGCCTTCACCTGACTGTGCTGGCACCCTGGTCTCAGACTCCCAGCCTCCGGAACTGTGGCAGTCCATTTCTGCTGTTAACAAGCCACCAAGTCTATGGTACTTTGTAGCCCACATGGACCAAAACACATGTCAGGTTTTAAACTGAACTAAGAATCTTAGTCCAGCTCTGTTCCTCTTTCTAGAAGCATTGTGCTGATGGCTGGCACTTCCATGCACACTCTTGTCATTGCCAGAAACCTTGCTTCGCAAGTTAATTTCTTATTTTTCTCCTTTTACAACAAATCGGTCACCGACACTGCCAATTCTACTTCCTGACTTCCAAATCTCTTCTGTTCTCCCCATACCCACTCTCACCGATTCATGTCCAACAACCTTAACCTTCATCGGAAATAGTGCATAGACTCATCCCTGGTCAACCTCAACCCACATGTGTCTCCTTTGGAAATGTAACTGGACTTCCATCAGAGAGACTGCTCTGTACGGAATGTCAGCCATCGGTCTACTAGCTCCCTGTCCTTCTCAGAACCATATGCAAACCTGGTCTCACAATTCACACACTCTGTTGTGCCCTCACTCCCTTCAACTTTTCCTCTTCCATCTGGAAGCCCATCTACGATGACTTACCCTTCCCTGTGTCATGCTCTCTGTGCGTCTATGTGTTCTAGGTGCCCTTCTGCGTCCTAATCTCATGCCCAGGAATGACCACACCCCCCATTTCCAGAACCCTTTTAGCTGTCTAATCCCTGATTATGCCTCATAATAGTAGTTTAATAATAATAAAAAATAGTCACAGTGGCAGTATGTGCAAACAGGAGAAAAAATATTCATCTTGAATGTTTTTATTTATGCTAGGAACTTGGTAAAACATTCTATAAACATTTCTGCACTGAAGATTCAGCTCAGATACCAGCTCCTCAAAGAAATTTTCTTTGATAATTTTCTCCCAACTATTGGGTACTCCTCCAGTATGTTTTCACATGTGTTAAGAGGCAGTATGTATCAGACAGGGTCCACGCAAGACAAAAGACACCACTCCATATAGATGAAGCAATTAAACTTAATATAGAGATTTCGCAGTCTGGTGTTCAAACACTGAAAACAAAAAGAGGGAATATGGAGGAAACATAGGTGATATCTGCAGGAAGCATCTAGCCGTCAATTCTAAGGTGGAGGGGTAGTAAAAGAAGGAGCTGAAGTTATCAAAATCAAAATGCTGCAAAATTAGGATGCACACCTCCGAGGAAGGGGCTCGGTGGAGTGCTGTTGGTGTTTTAGAGCCTGGACATGGCAGTGCCAGTTCCTCAGCGGGTGGGATTAGGTGGGCTCTAGGAGTGATGGGATTAGCCTGGATCAGAAACTAACCACTACTTCTGGAGCGAAGGGTCACTGTGGACAGGAACCGAGAAATGAGTAGGTTCTTCTCTCACCCTGGTTTTCTTATCTCCGTCTTTGCTCCTTAATGGCAGAACCTAACGGGAGGTAGGCTGACCAGAGTAATTTGGAGTTTGTAGAATTCCATCCCCAGTACCAGAGAGAAGAGTATCATGCCTGGCATTGTCCTCTGTTGCTGGTCAAGTTCATGCTGCTCCTCTCTTCTTGATGCTACAATAGTATTACCACCACCAACACCACCACCACAACAAAATAATAAAGAGAAAGGTTGTTTACCTGTGTCATTCAGGATTCAATCAAAAGACAGAAGCCTCTGGAAGTTAGTAAAATGGTCTATGTGAGGTTGATGCTTCTTTGTGTATGACTGGAGCCAGAAGTCCACCGGGCAACTGAAGATGGATTTGAAGTGAAGGGAGCAAGACAAGCTGAAACCTGCAAGGATCAGATAGAAGCCAAGATAATGGTCATCAGCCTCTCACTGTTTCCAAGCCTCCAACTTAGAAATGGATGTGTCCTGCAGGAGAAGCTCACGCTAAACTCACACCCGGAGCTAAACGTTCATCTGACCCAAGAGTTGTAAAAGCTGAAGGAGAAACTCTGGCTGGACCTGGAGGAGTTGGGAACTGGCTATTTTCTCAAGCCAAGCATGTGAGTGGCAGCTTATGTCCTTCACTGACCATCCATGTTTAAAAAGCACGTGGCTACTGCTTCCAAATCTTCCAAATTTCATGAAAAATATCTCATGTGCATGAAGCTAACTTGAAAATTTGCATGGAAGGAAATTTTGAGAAACCTAGTTCTAGCTTAGCTAAATGGATGTAATATAAAACTAAAAATGTGACCTGCATATCAACACTATAAATATGTATGTATATATGCTTATAATATTGATTTTCTCTTCCCTTCTACATTCTTTTTCTAAATGATACCATTGAATTTCATGGTGTTTAGTATCATCTAGATGTAGAAATATTCTCATTGTATATACTCGGCAGATTTGTCTTCTAAGTTTCATAGTAATATTTAACTAATTACCAACTCAACATCTCCTTTGGAGCATAATTCCAAAATTTAATTTGCATACATTACAGGCAGACCTCAGAGACACTGTGGGTTCAGTTCCAGACCATTGCAATAAAGCAAATATCTCAATAAAGCGAATCAAATGAATTTTTTGGTTTCCTAGTGCAGACAAAAGTTATGTTTACACTATATTGCAGTCTATTGAGTGTGCAGTCACATTATGTCTTAAAAAAAACAAAACAATGTGCATACCTTAATTAAAAAATACTTTATTGCTATAAAATGCTGACCACCATCTGAGCCTTCAGTGAGTCATAATCACTGATCAAAGATCACCATAACAAAAATAATAATGGAAAAGTCTGAAATATGCAAGAATTACCAAAATGTGACACAGAGACAGGAAGTGAGCAAATGCTGTTGGAAAAATGGTGCCAAAAGATTTTCTCAATGCAGGGTGACCACAAGCCTTTGATTTGTTAAAAAGGTATCACCCTGACCTTACTCCTCAATTTTTAGTCTTCTCACACACGTTTAGTAAATGATACATGTGTAGATCCAGAAAGTGGGGAGTTACACTTGATATCTTTCTCTCCTGCAAACTCCACTTCAATTTGGTCACTTAGATCTGTTGACTCCCTCTCAATTTCATCAATTTCTCATCATCCTGTACTTTCAGCCCAAGCTGAGACGCCATCATCTCTCACCTGAACTACCACAAGCATCTCTTAATGTCATTAAAATATGCAAATTCTCCTTTTTTTTTTTTTTTTTTGTTAGAGGAAACAGTGGGGAATAGAAAGAATGGATTTTGTGATTATGACACTAATCAAATTAGATGGATCAGCTAATGGCATTCTGTAATGGGCATTTCCTGTACTGTTGAGAATATTTAATTCTGCTATAGAAGACAGGAAAACAAATAGGATGGATGGAATTCGTAAGAAGTATTAAGCACAGATAGTAATATACTAGAAAGTAAATGTAAGAGTTCTAGGTAAAACTCAAAGGAGAGATTTAGTATATATAATGAGTAAGACATAACTTGTGAGACATGGACAGAATTCATATGATCTGGTAAATACAGATAGTAAGTTAGTAATATGTGAGACATGCCAAAGATAGAAAAAAATAGAAGATGCAGTAGAACAAAAATAGGCGGCTTAAAGATACAAAGGGATAGAAAGACCCCCATCATGATCACACCACCTTTAGAGAAGAACTTTTTCTAAAGTTTATTTTTTTTATTTATTTTTAAGATTTTATTTACTTATTTGACAGAGAGAGAGACAGCAAGAGAGGGAACACAAGCAGGGGGAGTGGGAGAGGGAGAAGCAGGCTTCCCGCCAAGCAGGGAGCCCGATGCGGAGCTCGATCCCAGGACCCTGGAATCATGACCTGAGCCGAAGGCAGACGCTTAACGACTGAGCCACCAGGCGCCCCGAGAAGAACTTTTTCACATCAAAATTGGCCACCATTTGTTGTCACCCAATATGGTTCCATTCGGATCCTACATATGCTCTACTCGAGAAACAAAAATAAGACCAGAGGCTGTTCAGCAAGGTGACTGGCAGCTTCTCTTGCCTCAAGTGCACTTCCCCTGCAACTCTCGGGCGGGTAGGTGTGTGTTGGTAGATGAAGAGATTTTCCTCTGTGACCCTCCATTGTTCTGACTGCAAGGCTGGCCGTCATCGCCAAGCCATCTGTTGCAAAGGCTGACACAGCAAGAGAGAAGCAGGATTTATGAAAAATGTCCACATCAGGACTCAGGGAGTGTGGCCCTTTTACCCTTCTTGCGCTATCTAAGTGTATTCCCTTACCTCTTTTTGTTCTTGCTTCTTGCTCAGTATTTTAATTAATCCAATAAGCTATGTTATTTGGTCATTTTAATTTGGTCTGAAAGTCTTTTTGTTGTGTGACCTCTGGGACAGCGGGGTGGTTAGTGTCCTTGACGGCTATCACTGTGTCATGGGAACTCCCCACAAAAGGAATACTCAGTGACTGTAGGGGCCTTTGGTCTTGGAAGGAGACATGGGAAGGAGGCAAATGCTTCTCAGCACCATGATGCCACGGCTGTTAACTTTAAAGTCGGCTCAAAGTCAAATTAATAAAATAAATTTACAATCTGTAATGAGACTAAACTATGTATTCTTTGGGAGAAAATTTGATAAACTTGGAACTGGTATGTTTGCCCTCAAGTAACTGGTGAGGAAATCCATCTTTAACTTTCACTGTTGGAGAAAAGGAGGAAAATTCCTCATCTCAAGATAATGGAGCCCCTGGTTTTTACCGGAGTTAGCCAAACCTAGGCAGGAGAAAGCCTCCCAGCATCAGTCAAACATGTGAGGCACCGGACTTGGAAAGATCCAAGGAGGAAAAGGAGCCTGGAGCTCATTGGGGAGTTTCAGGTTCTGAAGGAAGGCAAGTCGAAGAAATGCTGTTATGACAAGTGGGCTTTGGAACGATTTGGATTTTGAAGATAAGGAGAAATGATATCAGTCCCCAACACGTACACAGAGCACACATGGGAACTCCCAAACTAGGGCACACAGGTGCACGCACGCGCATTTGCACCCGCACGCGCACGCTGGGGTGCGAGAGCAGGAAGGCAGGCCCCTCTCAGCCCCACTCTGTCCTGCTTCCGTGGGCTCTCCGTCTCACAAATGTTTAATCCTCTCCTGGAACTCAGTGTAATTTGGGTCTGACGTGACAATTTTCAGGAAAAACACATCCTTGTTTTCTAATAATTTTAGAACTGGAGAAGGAGGGTTTTGGCTTCTTCCCTAACTGAAGAAAACCACCGAAGAGAAGACACCCCCTGAGCATGAGGAACCCGGAGACTCACATTTCATTAGGCAGCAGGTGATATCCTCACAGGCCAGCAGGCAACAGGAAGGAGAGGCCTGCCCAGCTGAACTCCTATGAGAAGCCCCGTCTCCTGATCACATCAGACCCCGCTCCCACCCCTGCCTCTGACTAGTTCTTCAAACAACAGCCAGAGGGACCTTGGATCAAATACAGAATCCTCAACAGGCCCTCCTGACCTCGCTCACTTCATTTCATACCATTTGTGCTCTCTGAGCCACACTCAGCCGAGCGATTTCTCACCTTGGGGCCTCCACACACTCACACGTAGCTCCCTCTGCTTGAAATAATCTTCCTGTCAATGTCCACGGGCCTAGCTCACACGCCTCCTTCAGCCATCCCTTAACAGGTACTTCTGCACAGAGGCTTGTCTGACCCCTAATATAAACTAGATGCCCTGTTATCTACTTGCATTCAAGTTAGCGATTTCTTTCTCCTTCAGCGCACTTGTCACAATTTGGATTAATACACTTCCCAATGTGGATGGAATAAGCTCCATCAGAGTCAGGACCATGCCTACCTTATTCCCATATCACAGCTCCTACCTGACTATGTGAAACAGAACTGGTGCTCAGAAATATTAGTGAGATGAGAAAAACTCCCCCAACTAATATAGATCTTCCCCCAAATTATGTGGATTTGCCGATGCCACAAAGACCGGAGAGTATGCTAGATGGGAAGGAAATAAAATCATATGTAGATAATAATTTGAATATCCTTTTTGACTCAAGTTCAAAGTGTTTTATCTTCATGCCAAGATACCAGAAGCACATCATTAGATACACGGTCTTCATGATTCTTTTAAGAGTGTTAGATATTGATAAGGACTCCTAGAATAATAAAAGAGTCGTGATTTGAGAGACTCATTCCACGTCTTTCCAATTCTATTTGAACAAGAGAAAATCTTCTGAACAAAGAGATTTGTAGCTTTCAGCCTGGATTTCCATTCATTTCCATTCAGATCACTGGGTGACCCCTCAGATCAACCCCGTGTTTGCAGGGAGAGATGCTGATAACATGGGGAAGTTTCCTGATGTGGGACCTACACAGTGATCTATGCTACCTCGGAGGGGGTCATCTTGGTGACACGGCTATAATGTTACCTCATGAAGGACTCAGAAATATCGTCCAGTTCTGATTTCTTCCTAGAGTATAACACAGTCAGCTGTGACGATCTCAACTTCATTATATCGCCCTGGCTTCCGAATACAACAAATCATCCCATGACCCCAGATCATGACTTGCTATGCTCAAGACAAAAACATGTCTTATGTATAAAGTGGGGGTTATTTGTATCCTTTAATAATTTTTCAGTCGTTGTTGCTATTGTTTTTAAGTCCAAAACTAATATAAAGTGATATTATATTATGCATCCTTAAAGCTTTCAGTTGTTTGTCTGCTATGAGAGAACTCATCTACCCAAGGGATATGTTCAGGTAAAGCGCACTGACCACTGTTGGGATTTGTGGGTGATGGTTAATTACATTCTTCTGCCTCCCACTGAGTTCTAAGAAGCGCACACACTATTCAGGGAAATAGAAATAAAAACAGCCGCTTTGTTACCCATAAAATTGGTGTCCTCATCGGATTTTGAACACCTTCAGCCTGAAAGTGGGGTAGCGAGCATCCCATACCAGCAGCCTCCTTCTTGAGGCATTCACAGTCCCTGCTGTGCTGAACTCACTTCGCGGGAGAAGAAAGAATGAGTATTTTCTAAGGACATGCCTCCCAAAAACAGGCAAGGAAGAGGTCGGACTGAGTACATGCCATATCATCTTCCAATCCCACAAATTAGAGAAATCACTCTGCTTCCCACAAGGAGAAGGGAACAGAAAGATAGAAGGAGCAGAGTTTTCCTGGTGTTATTCCTTCCTGGTTAGCAGAACACATCCTTTGTAGGCCATTAGAAATCACGGAAGAAAGAGACCATGGTTCCAGGTAACAACTTTCCTCTTTTTTCCTAGCTCTCTAGTTTAAACACCTCTTTCTGCTATGAGCTCCCCTGACCACACAATACAGACAAGTCTATGTTATTTCACTTCACCTGAACTCTTGGTTGCTATCTACAATCATTTAGGAAAAAAAGTGGGGAAAAGTGACATTTAAAATTTAAAGGATGGTAAATTGCATGAAAAAAAGAGAAAAAAACTGTGTAACATACACAAAGTAAGCTAGTTTATTCACTAATTGCATTTAAACATTTTTTTTTGTTTTATAGCATTATAGAAAAATATAAAAAAGCAAAAATAAAAGCAATGCAAACAAATTTTGTTACAAAAAAGAAAATTAAAAAAAAAAATAGCACAAGATTACCTGCCTACAGTGGATACTGAGAAGCAAATTAGTATCTTATCCCTTTTGAAACAATATGGCCCATAGTTAGAATAATTCTCGTTTTCCTGGTTATTAATGTTTTGAAAGTAGCTATCTGTGGGTCTGAACCAATGCCAAACTCTTTCTTTGGGTTTGTATCTGCCTCTGCATTTTAGGCAGGCAGGTGTCCAGGCGAAGGGTTAGACTATCATGGAAAACAGGCAAGTGCAGTGATTGGTAAACAAGTTAAGGTTAAGACTGACAGATCTAGGAATGGTTCTGGCAAAAACTGAAATAGCCACATCTTGAGTGAGAAAGAAGGTAGAAGTGAGGAGGGGCCAGGACCTGGCCCCCACAGGAATCAAGTGATTGCCTTTTATTAGTCAAACTCTGTTTTAATACAACCAAAGAAAACTCATCCCCACTCACTGATGAAGACATAATGTAGAAAGTAAATTCAAATTTTTTTGTTCTATTTTCTCTCCTACTTTAGTCACATTTAATAGACATTTGCTAGCAGAAATGAGGTGCTTGGTACTGTGCTAGGAGCTGGAGCTACAAAGAAAGGGAAAATGTGGTCCCTGACCTCAAGGCACAGACTGCCTAGTAGGGGAGGCCTCTCATGAACAGGTATTCAACCTTCAAGGTGTGCATCTGGGACCGAGGGGCACACACAGAATGGGCAGGAGGAACAGCTAACCCAGACGTGGATGAGCAAGAAAGGCTCTTGAAGTGGAGTGTGGTACAATGTGTCAACGACAGATCAGAAAGGATGGAGAAGATAATTTCAGGTTACAAAAAAAAAAGTCCCAACATAAGTACAAACATAGACGAAAGGTGTTAATGTGGTGTTAATGGGGATTATGTCTCTTTTAAGTTGCTGGTTCCTGAAATGTAAGCTGTAATCATGTCTGTTTGCCTGGGACTCAGTCAGTACCTTCCATGAGAAGGAAAGATAGTTTTTGTAGCTGGGGTCTTAGGCCATGTACACAGATCATTGCCTAGATTTTTTTTTTATTTTTTTTTTTTTATTATTTTTTTTTTATTTTTTAAAGATTTTTATTTATTTATTTGACAGAGAGAGAATGAGAGAGAAAGCACATGAGAGGGGGAGGGTCAGAGGGAGAAGCAGACTCCCTGCCGAGCAGGGAGCCCGATGCGGGACTCGATCCCGGGACTCCAGGATCATGACCTGAGCCGAAGGCAGTCGCTTAACCAACTGAGCCACCCAGGCGCCCCCATTGCCTAGATTTGCTCCTTTATTTTATTTTGTTTTTTAAGATTCATTTATTTATTTGAGAGAGAGAGAATGAGCAGGGGAAGGTGCAGAGGGAGAGGATCTCCAGCAGACCCCTGCTAAGCACAGAGCCTGGCTGTGGGGTTCCATCTCACAAGCCAAGAGATCAGGACCTGAGCCAAAACCAAGAGTGCACCACCCTGGCGTCCCTGCTCCTTTATTTTTTTCAACATACCATATGCTTGAGTCTCTTGCCCTCTGCATACCCCTCCCCCGCCCCCAACTCTCAGTCTGTTAACTGGTGTTCTTGCCGCTAAACTTCCCCATTCTGTCCCTTTCTTTACTGCAGTGAAGTTTCCACTCTCCCACTACATTTATTTCCCTAAGTCTCCAGATACATGAGTCCCTGGGTCGTCACACTGCTCCTACCTGACAATTCTATCTTTATTAATCCCTACGAATTTGAACTCCAAAAGGTTGCATGCCAATCTCCTGGTCCAGACTCTTCCTTCCGGCTCCACCTTTGACTACCTGCATTCCTAAGCATGCAAGTAATAAGCAACTTTAGGAAATGCCAGATTGTAACCAAAGTGTATATCCTCAGGTCAGAATATTGTTTGAAGAAATGTAGAAGAAAAAGCACCAGACCAGTCAAATAGGTGAGGCAGAATTTATTCCAGACTACAGCAGTAGGGGACAGAGACCGATCTCAACTGGGACAAAAGGAGGGAGTGATTTTAAGCACTGGGGTGAACTAGCAGAGAAGTGCTGGAGGACACGGGTGGAGAGGCTAGGTAGTGCATGAGGCCATCCGTGTTTGCTAACTGGAACTTACAGAAGTGAGGCTCCTGCCTTCTCATGGACACTAGAGGACCAGGGCTCTATCTTTCCTGATAACTTCAAAGAGATAGCTCTCAGGTCTTTGAAACAAGACGCTCCTGGACAGTAAAACTGGCAAAAGACTAGCAAACTTACATTTCAAGGAGCAGGGAGGGAATTCACAATTTCAAGTTTTCTAAATTAAATGCTCAAAGAAAAGAGAGACCGGGGCCTGGAGTCAGAAAGAAGTCTGCCTCAAATGCAGTCAAGCCAAGGGGAATGTTAAGTCTATCTTGATCAGATATCAAGTTCATCACATGCAGTCCCAAGCCCATAATTCTAAGCATTAGAAGCTGATTTCTTTAAAGACCATGTTTGCTTCGAAATATTCGTGAAAGGCTCAGAATCATATTGACTATTGCTGCTATATTTTGGAAAATAAGATAAGCCTCTAATGCAGAGCTCCCCAATAAACTAATAACTGTTGAATCTTAAAGTCTTATCATGCATCCATCTATCTTCAAACAGGGTTATACCAACACAATTCCATATCCTCACATCATGCTTACTCTGGGGGCAACTGGATGAAAGGTACCTCGGATCTCTGTACATTCTTTTCCCTCCTATTTTATACCCTTTATTCGGTGGGCCCTTGTTGAGAATCTGATGTGGGAACCTAGTGTCCTATAGGTTGGATGAGACTTCTGTGTGGTAGGTAAAGACAGAAATGAAATAACCACATTCATCAATGCTGACAGC
The DNA here is from genome assembly GCF_964656455.1 of Halichoerus grypus. Classification (NCBI taxonomy): domain Eukaryota; kingdom Metazoa; phylum Chordata; class Mammalia; order Carnivora; family Phocidae; genus Halichoerus; species Halichoerus grypus. The sequence continues at coordinate 108,888,305 of NC_135722.1, forward strand.
AAAAGGTCAGGGGAAGGGGTTTGCCTGCTGCTACAGACTCAGGGGAAGAACTAGGGGATCCCAGTGCTCCTACCACCCCAGAACACAGCAGGAGAGTCATGGCCTGAACAGCTTGCGTTTCCACGTGTGGCCCACAGCCACTCCAGTGTGTATGTGCGTGAGCATGTGTAAGTGATAAAATTCACATAAAATAGAATTCATTCTTTTAACCATTTTATAGTGTACAACTCAGCGGCTTTTAGTGTATTCATAGCCTTTGGCACCCTTCACCCCTCCCTAATTTCAGAATATTTTCCTCACCCTAAAAGGAAACTCTATGCCCATGAAGCAGTCACTCCCCAGACTCTGCCTTATAATCTGTCCATGCCTATTTGAGACACTGTCTGTAAATGGGACCATGCCACATGAGGTCTTTCGGGTCTGGTTTCTTTCACTTAACATAAAACTATTTTCAAGGTTCATCCATGTTATAGTATGTATCAGTACTTCATTTTTAAAAATTTATTTGAGGGGGAGGGGCAGAGGGAGAGGGAGGGAGGAGGGGCAGACGGAGAGGGTCACAGTGGGCAACCATAATTCTTTGAAAGTAAGATCCACTCTACTCCTCCTGGTATTACACACTTGTCCTGGGAACGCAGGCTGGTGTCTTCAAGACCACTACCAAGTTGGGGATTAAGGGACTAAGTTAAAATGCTATGAAGTATTCTTACTGAGATTCAGCTGCTCTGTTCTTTTTAACTAAGCATTCCCCTGGTTGCTGTAAGCTTTTGAGTAATATTCAGAATTCCAAAAAAGTTGATTCAGCTTTTACCAGTTGATTCATGGCTACTGTTACTGAGACAGACTTTTGGAGCTCCCTACTATGCCATTTTCACTGATGTCTGCTCTGTGTATGCATTCTTGGTAAATTCCTATGAATCCATAATTATTTCAACATAAAAGTAAAAAAAAATCTAGATTTTCCATATATATTTGATGAATTATCAAATGACAAAGGGTAATAAGAAATAAAATACTAATAGCTAAGAAATAAAGTACTATTTAAAATGTGTTTATTTAATACATTCAAAATGGATTAAAAACCTAAATGTGAGGCCTGAAACCATTAAAATCCTAGAAAACACAGGCAGTAACCTGTTTGTCCTTGACTGTAGAAACTTTTTTTCTAGATATGTCTCCTGAGGCAAAGGAAACAAAAGCAAAAATAAAGTACTGGGACTACATCAAAATAAAAAGCTTCTGCACAGCAAAGGAAACAACCAACAAAACTAAAAGGCAGCCTATGGAATGGGAGAAGATGACATATCTGATAAAGGGTTAATATCCAAAATATATAAAGAACTTATAAAATTTAACACCCCCAAAATAAATAATCCCATTAAAAATGGGCAGGAGACATGAATAGACATTTCTCCAAAGAAGAAGGCCAAAAGACACAAGAGAAGATGCTCAACATCATTCATCATCAGGGAAATACAAATCAAAATTAAAATGAGAGACGACCTCACACCAGTCAGGATGGCTAAAATCAACAAACAAGAAACAAGAGATGTTGGTGAGGATGTGGAGAAAGGGGAACCCTCTTACACTGTTGGTGGGAATGCAAGCTGGTGCAGCCACTCTGGAAAATAGTATGGAGGGTCCTCAAAGAAGTTAAAAATAGAACTACCCAATGATCCTTACCTAAAGAATACAAAAATACTAATTCGAAGAGATACATGCACCCCGATGTTTATAGCAGCCTTATCAACAATAGCCAAATTATGGAAAGAGCCCAAAGGTCCAAAGATGTGGTATATAAATACAATGGAATATTATTCAGCCATTAAAGAATGAAATCTTGCCATTTGCAATGACATGGATGGAGCTAAAGAGTATTGTGCTATGTGAAATGTCAGTCAGAGAAAGACAAATACCATATGATCTCACTCACATGTGGAATTTAAGAAACAACAAATGAATAAAGGGGGAAAAAGAAAGAAACAGAGAGGCAAACCAAGAAAACAGACTCTGAACTATAGAGAACACACTGCTGGTCACCAAAGGGAAGGCAAGTGGGGGATGGGGGAAATAGGGGATGGGGATGAAGGAGCGCACCTGTTGTGATGAGCATCAGGTGATGTATGGAATTCTTGAAACACTATATTGTACACCTGAAACAATATTACACTGTATGTTAACTAACTGGAATTTAAATAAAAACCTTAAAAAGATAAAAAATAAAACAAAACAAAATGTATTTATTTTTGCTTCCTTCCAACAGTCAAAATGTTAAACTATATATACTTTGTCCATTTTGTTCAAAAAATCTGGTAGAGAATTTATGAGCACAAACACATCAATTATGTTAAATTTGTTAATGTGGATCTTTTCCCATTTCTACCCTTTCCCCAATCTTTACTCTTTCCCCAATATTATGAGACATTAAGTATATGTTACTATCTTCAAAGAAACATTACTATCAAGCCGTGGCTTCAATCCAGATGCAATATATATATATATATTTTTCCATCTCTGTAGATGGGAATAAAGTAGGGCATATGTTTTTTAATGTAAAAACAGACAAGATAACTTGAACGCAGCAATTACCTCAGCTGCCAATCAGCATGTTTTTATTTTATTTCCTTTTGAGACAGTGTTGTTTTCTATATTTGTATGAGAAATATTTAAATTGTAGTTTCTCTAAAGAGGCATTTATTTCAAGTGTATGGTAAGTGCTGATTCTGCAATTATTGCTAATTGGACAATTTCCAAGTTGCTTGCTGTGTTGAGAGCCTCATGATTTTGTCATATTCCTTTCTCCTTTATACTTCAAATTTGTGGAATGAAAAATATACTAAACTAAAATTACACTTTCAAATACATCACACTATAACTGAACTACTTTCTAGGCTTTACGGATGGTGTGAGCTCAAAAGTGACAGGTCTTGCAGACCAATGACTCCTCTGAGCCAATGAGGCAGAATCATGTAAAGGTTATTTATGGTACAAAATTTAACTCTACTCAAATAATAAAAAAAAATATTGTTTTCATTTTTAGTATGAACCTACAACATACATTTGAAAATGAAATCAGAATACAATTTTTATTTATTTTTACTTTTAATAAATATGTTTATATTTAAGGTGTACAACATGTTCTGTTATACATATAAATAGTGAAATGATTAAGACATTCAAGATAATTAACATATTCATCTCATCACAGAGTTATCATTTTTTGAATATGTGGTGAGAGCACCTGAAATCTACTTTCTTAGTATATTTAACTATAGTCATCATACTCTACATTAGATCTGTAGACTTATTCATACTACACAATTGGAACTTTTCACCTGGTGACCAACATTTCCCCACACTTGTAACTACCATTCTAATCTTCACCTTCTACATATACAACTTCCTCAGATTTCACATATGAGTGAGATCATGCAACATTTTCTTTCTGTGTCTGGCTTATTTCACTTAGCATAATGTCCTCCAGTTTCATCCATGTTGTCCCTAATGAAAGGATCTTCTCCTTCTTCTTTTTTTTTAAAGATTTTACTTATTCATTTGAAAGAGAGACAGAAAGAAAGAGCAGAGAGAGAGAGAGAGCGAGAGAGAGAGAGCACACAAGCAGGGAGGGGCAGAGGAAGAGGAAGAAAGAATCCACAGCAGACTCCTCACTGAGCACAGAGCCTGACGCAGGGCTCGATCCCACAACTGGGAGATCATGACCTGAGGAGAAACCAAGAGTTGGATGCTTAACTGACTAACCACCAGGCTCCCGGTAACGATCTTCCTCTTTATGGCTGAATTTCTTTATCTATTCATTCTTGGACAGAATTTAAGTTGTTTCCATATTTTGGCTATTGTGAACACAGTTCTCAATGACCATGGGAACACATATATATCTCTTACAGGTACTGATTTCATTTCCTTTCAGTATATACCAAGAAGACCAATTGCTAGATCATGTATTGTTCTATTTTTAATTTTTGAGAAACCTCCATACAGTTTTCGATAATGTTTGTACCAGTTTGCGTTCCCAACAGTGCACGAGGGTTTTTTTGCTCCACAGGCTCACCAGCCCTTGCTATCTCTTGTAATTTTGATATTAGCCATTCTAACAAACGTGAGGTGATACCTCATTGTGACTGTGATTGGAATTTCCCTCATGATTAGTGACATTAAACACCTTTTCATATATCTGTAGGCCATGTGGATATCTTTGGAAAACTGTCTATTCAGTTCCTCTGCCCATTTTTTAACTTTTTTTTTTTTTGCTATTGAGTCAAATGAGTTCTTTTATTTTTTTATTTTTAATTTTATTTTTATTTTATTGATATTTTATTTTATTTTATTTATTTTATTTTGGATATTAACCCCTTTAATTCATACGGAACCACAAAAGACTGAATAGCCCAAGAAATCCTGAGAAAGAAGAACAAAGCTGGAGGCATCACATTTTCTGAAAAGAACGTGTATTCTGCTGTTTGTTGGATGGAATATGTTATAAATATCTATGAAGACAATCTGGTCTAATGTGTAGTTTAAGTCTAATGTCCCCTTATTGATCATTCATTGCTGAAAGTGGTATAGTGTAGCGGCCCCTGGGTGTCTCAGTTGGTTAAGTGTCTGCCTTCGGCTCAGGTCATGATCCCAGGGTCCTGGGATCGAGCCCCTAGTCGGGCTCCCTGCTCTGTGGGAGGCCTGCTTCTCCCTCTCCCACTCCCCCTGCTTGTGTGCTGTCTCTGTCAAATAAATAAATGAAAATCTTAAAAAAAAAAAAAAAAAGAAAGTAGTATAGTAAAGTCTCTACTATTATATTGCTATGTATTCCTCTCTTCAGGTCTGCTAACATTTGCTTTGCATATTTAGATGCTCCTGTGGTGGGGGCATGCATGTTTATGAATGTTAAATCCTCTTGCTAAATTGACACGTTTATCATTATATAATGATATTCTTTGTCTCTTATTACAGTCTTTACTTAAAGTCTAATATGTATATAGATACACATGTGTGTGTGTATATATATATATATATATATATATATATATATATCTTCCCTGCTTTCTTTTGATTTCCATTAGCATGTAATATCTTTTTATAGCCCTTCACTTTTAGTCTGTGTGCACCCTTAAGGTGAAGTGAGCCTCTTGTAGGCAATATATAATTGACCCTTGTTTTTTTTTTTAAGATTTTATTTATTTATTTATTTTAGAGAGAGATGGGGGGGGCAGATGGGGAGGGAAAGGAAGAGGAAAGAATCCCAAGCAGACTCCCTGCTGAATGAGGAGCATGACTTGGGGCTCAATATCACAAGCTGAGATCATGACCAAGAGTCGGATGCTTAACTGACTGAGCCACCCAGGTGCCCATGAGTCTTGTTTTTTAATCCATTCAGCTACCCTACGGCTTTTGATTGGAGAATTTAGTTCATTTACATTTAAAGTAATTATTTAATGAATATGGCCTTACTATTGCTATTTTATTGTTTCTGTTTTGTAACTCCTTTGTCCCTTCTCTATCTTCCTTTATGATTTGATGACTTTCTGTAGTGGTATGCTTAGATTCTTTCCCCCTTATCTTTTGTATATCTATTCTAGCTTTTCACTTTGTTGTTACCATGAGGCTTACATAAAACACCTTATATTTATAGCAGTCTATTTTAAACCAGTAACAACTGAAGTTCATATGAATACTGAAGCTCTACATTTTTACTCTCTCCTCCCAACATTTTATGTTTTGATGTCACAATTTACATCTCTTTCCTTTGTGGATCCATTAATAAATTATTGTAGTTATAGTTATTTTTAATACTTAGCCTTCTGAGCTCTTTATCAGATAAATCACTTATTGTCATTTCATTAAGATGTGTTTCTGGAGTTCTCTTATCTTTTTTTGTGGGGGGAGAACATCTTTTTCTTCATTTTCCTTGACTCTCTCTGTTGACTTCTATGCCTTAGATGTAACAGCCACATCTCCCACTCTTGACAGACCAGTCTCATTCACCCTGGCCCAAGCTCTTGATTCATTTTCAAACCTCTGTGATTGTCCAAACTACCTTCTTTGTTCTTAGTGGCTCCCAGTAGTTGAGGGAGTGCCCAGACCTGTCAGTGTCCCAGTGGGGGAGAATCCCAGTTAGTACCTGGATGCAGGCTGATTGGAAGCCAGATATTCAGGCAGTTGCTTTTAAAGTATGCAAATAGGCCTCTTCCAAGGAAAAACTGGAAGATAGACACTTTTGTCTGTTCCCTCTGTGCTGAGCTGGTTAAGAACTGTTTCTTCACTTGCTACAGTCCTGTGGGATCAAGGAATAGTCAAGAGGTACTTCCCTTGGGTGGCAGCCACAAAAGCTGGAGTACCAGACATGTGCACAAGCTCTTTCAAGGGATATTCTAGCTACATGGAGGAGGCCAGAGGAAGCCCCCATAAGCCTCCCAGGTGTCGGGGGAGGATCACAGTCATCCTGACCTTCAGGCAGCAGCTTTAAACTATGGAAATAGGCCTCTTGCAGACAGAGATTGTGAGATTAGTGTTTCTGTCAGCTCTGTTCATGCTGAGCCCTGGGAGGAACTCTTTCTTGCTCTACTATAGTCTTGTGGTTCTCATGGATACAAGTTCCATTGTTTTTCAAGACATCCTTTTTGGGGGGCTGTCCTTCAGGTGGGAGTGTTGACAGGTAGGTGCTAGATATTGGGTCTAAACCCTCTGTTTCTCAGGTTGCAGCTGGGAATTGTGAGTTCCCTCTGGATGGTATGTCACTGGGCCAAGGGTGAAGTTTACGGCAAGAGAGTGTCTCAGGCTTTCTAACCAGTTCAGGGTGGGTGGGGTGAGTATTTTCCTTTGTTGTCTGCTGGATGTGTAGGAGTTGCTTGTTTCATTTCTGGATTTCTTTCAGAAAAAATTGCTCTGTGTGTAGCTGTAGATTCACGGTGTCTTGGGAGGAAATGAGTTCATGATCCTCCCAGGTAGCCTTCTTGAACTAGAACCTCTTGTTTTGTTTTTTAAAAATACTTTATTTCTTTCTATATCCCAACTGTTACACACTTAGTAGACACTCAGTACCACTTTGTTTAATGGATGAGGTACCAGGGTGGGAACAGTTATTCATTCCTAAAAGACTATTAGATAAAGGTTTAATTTCTCCATTGTTTTATATGATGAGATTTTAGCTCTTCCAACCCACCCCCTGGCAAAAAAAATGTCAAGACTGGTCAATAATGAAGGGAAAAAAATACTCCCATAATCACAAATAAGGACGGAAAGAATTAGAGAGGGTGAATGCATTGTGACTTGTTTCGGACATGGTGGAAAACAACAAGAGTTTCGGAACATAGAGTGCTATCCTGCCCCTTTTCCGTGTCTTCTACTTAGAGCCACATGGTCCTAGTGTAATTCTTACATAGGTACCCTGTATTAACTACAGCTTTCTCTTCTGCTGACATCTTCTGACTGTGGTCACATTTATATCAACTTAAAAATCTCAAATTCCTGCATGACGGCAGCATTCAATAGCTTGTTGCAATTGACATTTCCCACTTTTTTCGTGTGTCCGCATTTCTCAAGCTTCTGCAGTCTGACTCCTTTCACAACTATTTCCCAGAAAATGCTCTTGCCAGGGTCACTGATTATTCCTAAACTCAAAGTAAAAATGTTTAATTACTTGACTTCTCTCCAGCAAATGTCATGGCTGATTTCTAACCTCCTGGACTCTTTGGATTCTATGGCCTTTCTCTCTTGATTTCCCCAAAGGCAGGCTCTTCATTTACAGCTCACTTTCTATTTGATATTTTCATCTCTTCATTTCTAGGTCTTGCTTTACATGGTTTACCTAGCATATGTTATTTACCTCTAAGGATTCGATGGCCATGTATACAGGGATGGCTCCAAAATATGTATTTCCTGAGCTTTAGATCTATAAATCCAACCCTGAATTCAGTCTCTCCAGTGGATATGTTTCAAGAACAACCATTCAGGGGCACCTGGCTGGCTTGGTTGGAAGAGCGTGTGACCCTTGATCTCAGGGTCATGAGTTCGAGCCCCATGTTGGGGGTAGAGACCACTTAAATAAATAAAACTTAAAAAAAATTAAACAAAAACAAAAATTTCAAATGTGATGTCACCCTATTCCTGCCTAACTAACCTGCTATACATCTTAATTTCTCAGTTGAAGTTAACGGTATCAGCAACAAAACCAGAAACAAGGCACCCTCCTTGTCTTCCTCCTCTCTCTCCATCCACATCAATTCAATCTAAATCCTATAACTCTCAAAGTCATCCATTATTTCCCTTTCCCTTGCCAAAGTTTTCATTATGGCCAATATAGTCTCTCACATGGATAATTTTTTCATATCTCCTTACTGGACTCCTTGTCTCTATGGTATTTTTCCTGCTCTAAATTCTCCAATATTTCCCTGCTGTCCATGAGATAAAATAATACCAGACTTGATTATAAGAGCTATCATAGTCTCTAGCTATGGTCTGCCTTGTACTCTAATATCCAGTCACAACCGATCCCCTCTGTCCCTCATTCTTCTTGCTTTCCCACAGACATGCACCACACCTCTGCATGTGATGACCACTTGCTGTGCATCTCTGCCCCCCCTTTCTTTGGATCACTTTTGACCATTATTTTGGCCTTAATATCAGTCTTCTATTTCCTAGTAAGAGCCTTTTCTGATTTTTTAAACTCACTTCCAGGACATGTAAGTACCAGCATCTTTATATCCCCTGTCATAGCATTTATTATTCTATATTTTAATTGTTGCTTGATGGAACATCTCGCAGTTAAACTAAAAGTACAAGAAAGATACTGTCTACCCCTGATTACTAGTATAATATAATAATAATAATGCTAAAATATAAGTAGGTTCAATAAATATTGGTTGAGCAAATGGATGCATTAGTAACAAATGAACAGACGAGGTATATCTTGTTTTATCTAACTCATACAGAATGAAACATACATACACTACAAAGAAGATGGAGCTAGTAAAGTCCAGTTACTTAATGCTACTCAACCCTGTGCTTCTGAGAGGGTGCCATTCACTCTTTCGTATATAAGCATAGTAAAGACTACTTACTCTCTGTTGTGGCAACATTATTTCTGCTTAAAGCTAGCCTTGAAGCAGGAAAAAAGCCCTTCTGGACATTCCCCAAGAAAATATATACCATAAATTTTAGTGTGGAGTAAAAATATTAATATTTTTTTTTCTTAAGAGAGACAGAAGAATTTATTTTGCACATCACAAAGCATTTCACTCCAAACATAACATTACTGGATATTTCTTGACTAATCTGTTAGTCTAGGTTTGATCTTTTCCTTCTTTGGGCATTTAATGTTCTTCCTGCCCTTTCTTCTCAGAACAATTTGGCTTTGTGTCAACTCACTCAGAGCTAGATCCCCTGATTGTAGATTATGCCTACTGAAGTAAGAACCAAAACTGTTTATCAAGTATCTGTGAAGACTGATATATCTAAGACTATTGTCACGGTCAAACATCTCAATTTCTGTCAGAAATAGAGACCAATGATGATTCCTTGATATAAGCATTATCCTCAGAGGAGAACACCAAGGCATTTGCTGCCGTGTTGATCACACTAAATCCCTTCTATCCGGGAAGGGACAGTGAGACATCATGATCAAAATAAGTAAATATTCTTGGTTAAGTTTACATTTATTTCCTATCCACAAAACCTAAATAAGTATGCTATCCAAAGGAATACATATTCCCATCCACCTATGATTCTCACATAATATTGCATCAATCAAGGAATCCGTTTTACAGAAAAGGAAGTGTGGGGCATGATACTGATCATGAATCTACCAGTTCTAATACAGACTGCGATACACAGAGGCCAATCTGAAAGAATGATGGAAGGTCTCTTCAGAGGTTCCAGTTTGGATACCATACTCTGTAAAAATGGCACACCAATCTCCAGGATGTAGGCTATCCCCTCAATCAATACTATTTTATGGTGCAATGTACCCACTAGGTAAAATACAGGAGTCCTAGAATTATAGGTAGAAGTAGAAGGTGGTTCCATTCCCTGACACTCCTAACAGCTCAGGAAGTAGAATTTGTGCTCTTTTGTCCTACAACCCAGAGATCTTTGGTTCTAGAAGCCTCCAAAGGAGAAATGCTTCTCCCTGAGCACTCAGGAAGAATCTCAATACCTTTTAGCTATGACCGCTGCCTCGTCATTTTGGGCTCCTTGTGCCAAGAGACGATCAGACAAGGAATGCAGTCAGCTTCCAGGTATGGGTAAATAACCCTGATCTTCATAAGATAGGGCTGATGCTATATACTAGGGGTGGAGGACAGGGCAGGCAGAGTTGGCATCCAGGGGCCCACTGGGGGTGTCTTGGCACTCCCCTCCTTAATTTCAATGGCATAAAGAAGTATAGCAGCCAGAAGCTTAGAAGGATATTTGGCCCCCTTAGTGATGTGAGTCTGTGTCATGCCAGCAGATAATGCTCCAAAACCAGCTGACGCTAGCAGAGTGCGAAGGGAAAATGAAAAGGAGAGAAGGTGATGAATTTCAGGTGTAGCCCTGGGAGCAGCAGCTACAGCTGGAGGTATCTTTCCTCCCTCTCTATCTAAGTTTCCTTACAAAAAAACCAGACCATTTGGAATCCTGAAGGAGCTGTTCCTAGAAGGGATACACTTTATTTTTACAAAGCAAGTGTATCTGAAGGGCTCAACGGGGATGCTGTTTTGTGCCCTTCGGATACCCCCTCTCCAATGACCTAGGCATCCTCTCGCTCAAATGCAAAGAATGCTGGTTGCTGAGGGCTCCCTAGGAAGCCTATCCCCATGAATTAACCTATGATGAAGACAAGAGCCACACCAAGTGCATGTCTCCTCCCTGGGTAGAGCCCACATTTACTTGCTAGTTGGGATCAGGTACAAAGGTAGAACCCTTTAATACCGTATGTCCCTAAAGTTTGATCCCAGCTCAGATATGTGCCCCATGAGACTGGCTGAGGTCCCAGGTGGAGATGCATTGCATTTCACCTCCCTCAGCCCAGTCCTGTTTTCTTCGTCCTCCCAAATCTTGTTTCTGGAGGATATTCACCAGCAAACTTCCTCCACGTCAATCTTCAAGTAAGAGTATGTTTTCCAGGTGCTTCAGCATGTGTGAGGCTAAAAGTATGTATATACTATAAGGTAGCATATGATTAATGAAAAAAAAAATGAGCCACAAAATATTTTTTGTAGTAACATGGAGAATGCTTGGATTTTAAGTATTATGCTGTATATAAGGGAAGTCAAAACATAAGGTAACGTCTAGGGAAGATCGTCCAGTATTTTCTACAGTGAGGGTGATGAGGAAAGATGAGGAATAAAACAAACCCAGCTGAACCGACAATGACTGAATATAACCCACTGGGCCAAGAATGAACACTCTACAGGCAGATTCTATCAGGATAGTAGAGATAAACATGAGAAGGTTGACTGGTGTATTTAAGTAGGCAGCAGTTTCTTTTCCTTTTGTTTTTTCTTTAATTTCAGCCATGTTACAAATTACTCTATGGAGCATAATTATCTGCAGATGTCACTGTTTAAAAAATTTCAGTCTTTAATGTATATTGTACCTTACTGCAGTGAAGACTAAAAATCAAAGATGGTATTTCAAATCAAGATGGGACCAGACTCTTGGTTAGCATAAATATTTTAAAAATGCCAAATTCAGAGATACCTGAAGTCATTAATGTTTAGTATCCATCATATAATTCAAAATTGTTTATATTTTTAGATCAGAAATAAGCTAAAGTAGATGTTTATCTATATATTTCTAGATATGCATATATATTTATGAAAGAAGAGAAGAACACTCCATCTATCTGTTAACCAAATGACTCCCTAGTGGTTGGGTAAGTTACCATATAATACTGATTGAGCGCCAACTAGGTCTCAGAAAATATGCTAACAGATTTGTACACATTTCCTATTTTTACAGAATCCCCTGTCCTACACTGCAAGATAGTTTTTATAATATCAGTTTCAAATTAAGAGATTGAGGTTGTAAGAAGCTTTTCAATGTCACAGGGCTGGAAAATGTTTGGATTGAGACTGAAATCCTGTCTCTAGAGCCTAACCTAAAGAAAATAAGGTAAATAAGAAATGCAGTCACCTGGTTAATAAGCAAAAGATAATGTGATGGGGCATTAAAAGAAGTATAGATGCAGTATAAAGGGAAAATGGGAAACAGAGATACAATATTTTCATTTCCTCTAGGTTGATAGTTGAAGGTGCTGGAGCTTTAAAGTATTTTGATTGAGTACATGAGCAACATACCACACAGAAGAACTGTGAATGTGCATGTTCATTCACACACACAGAGAAAATATACTATCTTGACCCAATGTGATACAAAGTCCGTATTTACATTCATGTCAGCTTTGGCCGGCCGAACTACATCCAGGTCTGAAAAAGTCAAAGGAGTTGACCAACTGGATTTTTTTTGTTGGGGAGAAGGGCTGGTTTTTAACAGCAAATCCATTAAAACTAGTAAATTACTTTGTGGACCTAGAAACAGCATGAAAATCAAATTCTTGTTTAAGAGTATGGAAAAGCAATTTTTGAGTTTATTATTTTCCTCACCTTCATCTCCCATTCCTTCCATTCTAGCGAGTAGGCAGACACCTTGCTTCATACATGCTTAAGAAGTTAGTAGCAGGGTTTTGGGGATTTATTTCCAAAAGCTGGAGAAAATATATGAAGCGAGAGGGATTTGTAATATTCAAATACTATCACTTGAAGTGGGAGAAAAGAGATCGGGGTCTGGGGACCAGTGAGCAGCAGAAGGTTGGAGACGGTCCCTTTTGGAGCTTGCAGGCTATGGGGGTACCACTGAGGAATCAGCAGCGTGGTGTGCCAGGAGTCCTGGTTGCAGGCCTGAGACTCCCAGGCTCATCAGAGGTCCCCATGTCTCCACATGCTAGCAGCAGAACAGTGTCAGCTTGGATGTTTCTCAACAGGCCAGGACAATGGGATTCTTAGCAACAATCAGTGCCCACAGAGACTAATCGCCAAGACAAGCTCATGCCTTGGCTCCAAGTAAGACCTCCAAACTTAAGCAGACCTCAAAACCTGGGACAGAGATTACCATCCAAAGAGTAAGAACCACAGTTGAATTCTCACCCAATTCTGGGGACTGTGCTCAGAGTAGAAATAAAGTAGGTTCACGGTAAAAAACAAAACAAAAAATGTGGAAATACATGTTCACCTGGGTTTGTAGATCAAAACTCACATCTGTTGCAGGCACAAGAAAGTAACTGAGCAATCACTGATGAAATCCCATTTCTAAACCAAAGAGATTAAATATTAAAGTCACTTATAAATTTCATGTTTTATATTTCAAACTGCATTCTATAGCATTTTTATAGGATTCACACAATGGAAATCCTTCTCAAAATGAAAGAAATTCCTCTGGTTACATCAATTACAAGTGCCATTCAATGCACATATCCCCACTCTATCTATTATGGCACTTATTTTCTGCAACTGAGGTTTAAGTTAATTAAATATGAAGCCCCAGTCCCTATTCATAAAATCTGCTCTCTTACATATAAATTATTTTCCTGGAGAAGATCTTAACGCACAAAGTGTCATTCTTGATCTTGAACTAAAAATGTAGAGATGACTTCATCTGTTTAAATTAAAAGCAGAATGACTGTAAATGAAAAAAAAAACCCATCTTCTTTCCCACTTAGGTTGACATAATGCTTTATTTAGGATTAGCTTACTTAGATATAACATACGTTAGGAAGGATGATATTTAGTATTTTATTTTTATTTGGTTATTTCTACAAAGCTGAGTTTACAATGCACAGCAACTTTCTTGAGAGCTGAATTAAAGAATTCTTAAAATTAAAGATTGTAAGTTCTTTGAAAAAGATCTAAATTCTGATACGAGGCTTAGTGAAGCCTTGGGTCTTGAATGCTGAGTTTTCAAAATATTTTTTTTTTAATTTTCTTTATTCCTTAAAATAATGAATTTGCTCATCCTCAAAGAAGGAATATTAATGTGTTGCATCATTTGTACAATACTGTAGTTCTAACACTGTCAGCTGATTATAACATAGTCTAGTATCTCTAGGTTAGGTTCATGTCCCTCAGTAATTCCGATGGTTCTTTGAGTTTTCTTCATATTGTTTTTATTTTATTTTATTATTATTTATTTAGTGAGCATGGGTTGGGGGGAGGAGCAGAGGGAGAGGGAGAAGCAGGCTCCCTGCTGAGTATGGATGTGGACATGGGGCTGGATCTCAGGACTTCCAAGATCATGACCTGAGCCGAAATCAAGAGTCAGAAGCTTAACCAACTGAGCCACCCAGGTGCCCCTTCATATTGTTTTTTGAAAGAAAAAAAAAAAAAAGAGAAACTCTTTGTATCTAAAGAGGTCAGGAGAACCCCTTTGAAATCAACTCAGAATTCAATTCTAAAGTAGGGTAACTGTGCTCAGTTCCAAGTAGACCCTTTTATTTTTCTGGAGTTCTCTTTCACTTCTAGACTTTTATAAGAGAACACTTTCTTTCTGTTACCAGTCACTGCCTCTTCACTTCCTGAACAGAGACGCTGACTTTGGTGGTCTGCTTGAACAGTAATGTTTCCTAGCTTTGAACCAGGTCAGATGTGGAGGCATCCTGCTCTCTGCTGTTTTAAGAGATATCTGAAATTGCCTAAGCTTGCTGAATATTTCAGCTTCAAAGAGTTTTTCCTTAACAATAGCCAATTTTTCTGGGTAAGGACAGAAAGCATGAATCTTTTAAATTGAGGAGATGACATGCATACTTTAATAGTGTTTTGGTAAAACTCTCTAACTCATCTTCATTGTGTCTCCATGACAGGCTTACCTTGAAAAGAAGTCCACAGACTTGCACTTTCATTTTGCTCTGCTTGCTCACTAAAATTTAGTAAATTGGGGCGCCTGGGTGGCTCAGTCGTTAAGCGTCTGCCTTCAGCTCAGGTCATGATCCCAGGGTCCTGGGATCGAGCCCCGCATGGGGCTCCCTACTTGGCGGGAAGCCTCCTTCTCCCTCTCCCACTCCCCCGCTTGTGTTTCTGCTCTCGCTAACTCTCTCTGTCAAATAAATAAATAAAATCTTAAAAATAAATAAATAAATAAATAAATAAAATTTAGTAAATTATTGGAATCAAGTTATTTTTTTTTTTCCTTTAAAGACAAATCCACATCTAAAGAAGAGATCCCTAACAAAGGCATTACCTCATCTCTCACCAGATCTCCTTTGAGGTAGTTTGTCCAATTCTTTTTTTCTTGGTTTAGTTCATGACATACTTATTCTATTGTGATCTGAGCCCCAGATCCGATCATCAAATGAGAAGTGACTTCCCTCCCCTAGAGTCGTCAGGCCTTTTCTACAGATTTCTCAGAGTGATTTCTTATGTTTGTTTATATGCCTTTCTCACTAAACTTTGAATTACAGAATGAAGAGAAGAAACCATTTTCTATTCATTTTTATTTTCATGGTCTCTGCCGTATTTTTGTTGAATCAGCGGCTTAAAGAACACTTCTTTTATGTTTGTATATACAATGGCCACTTAGTTTTGTGACTTTGGGCAAGGTATTTATATTAAAGCTCAGCTTCCTCACTGTAAATAAAGACAATAATGCCTCCTTAGTATACCTCAAAGAATTTGAGGGTTAAATGAAATGAAACAAGGGGAGATGCTTTGTAAATTGTAAAATAGTATACAGATGTAATATAAGAAATTAATCATCATGCAAACAGATTCAAATTACCTATCTTGTTATTTATCTTTTCTTTGCCAGAAGTATATTTTTTCAACAAAAGCACTAAAATTAGAAACAAAAAGTTTGAGAAGATTGATTAAAACATGGCTTAAAAAATTAGGTTAGAGACCTAACAGCAGGGAGATATATTATGATTCTACTTAGATTAAATCATGTGCACTTCGAGTAACATATAGAAAGATGTTCAAAAAGTGTCAGTGTGTTTTCAGGTGGGGTTTGTATTAATTTTTAAAAATATTTTTGGATTATGTATTTTTTGACGGGGCCTGTTTATCATTTTTATGGTTACAGAATAAGGGTCAAAAGAAAAAAAAAGTCAGAAAAAGATTGTCTCGCTTTACAGCTTTCCTTTTTCATATTTCATTCATTCCTCCAAATTCTGCACTGTACTCGATAACCCCACCACTTTACGAAAATACTCTTGCAGAGATACCCACAATCACTTGGTCGCCAAGTGCAATACTCTTAAACTCTTTCAACTTAGGAGACACCCCTAGAGCTGTGTGAATACTCCTTCACTCCCAAAACCTTTTCCTCCCTTGATCTCAGGAACATCCTACTCCCCATGTCCTTTTGCTTCTCTGAATAATCATTCAATTGCCCTCTTTTCAGCTGACTTTTCTTCTGGTCTTTTAAAAATATAATTTTCGGTAAAGGATAAGATTATTGACTTTCAAAATGAACATATTTTAAAGCTCTACTAATTTAGGGAGGGAATCAGACAGATGTTATAACTGGTTCAAAAGATATTTTAAAAAACGGGCACATTTATAGATCAAGAGTATGGAAATGGATATGTAAATGGTGGCAGAACTGGTTTTTCCACAGGGTAGAAGTGAAGATAATTAAACCTCCACCAGACAAGACATAATTTGCATGTATATCAGTGACCTACAATTTACAAAGACTTGTAAAATAGACCAAAGTCAATGAAAGGTTAGAATTAATAATTCCTAGAAGTCTGTGCTATATGTAGACAATTCATAGCATTTTATGAAACTTATTCTATTGAAACTTATTTTCATACCTTCTCCCATTAATATCATTGTTTTTCTAAATTCTGGTATTTTCTTTTCTCATTCTACACATTCCCTCTGCTTCCAATACTAAATTTAGATACACTGACAAGTAGCCCTGATTTTTTTTTTTCTCCAGAAGCACTTAGGTACTAGTTTATTGATCACTCAATGTCTTATGTTATTTTTAATTATAATAGCTCCCAGTTGACCATGGTGCATGATCTTTTTAATGTATTGCTGAACTTTTGGCTAATATCCCATTAAGGATTCTTGCATCCATACTCACCAGGAATATTGGCCTGTAGTTATCATTTCTTGTCATTTCCTTGCCTGGCTATGGTAATGCTGGCCTTGTGAAGTGACTTTGGAAATATTCCCTCCTCTATTTTTTGGTACAGTCTAAGACGGATTAGTATTCTTCTTTAAATGTTTGGTAGAATTCACCAGTGAAACCATCTGGTCCTGGACTTTTCATTAGGAAGGTTTGACTACTGATTTAATCTCCCTACTAATGACTGGCCTGTCCAGATTTTCTGTTCCTTCCTGATTCAGACTTCAGTTTGTTTCTAAGAATTTATCCACTTATTCTAGGTTGTCTAACTAATTGGCATAAAAGTATTCATAGTAGCCTCTTACGAGCCTTTGTATTTCTGTTGTATCAGTTGTAACATTTCCTCTTCCATTTGTAATTTTATTTATGGGAGGTCTCGCTCTCTTCTTCTTGGTGATTCCAGTTAAACATTGGTGCACTTGGCTTATCTTCTCCAAAAGCCAACTCTTAGTTTCATTGATCATTTATATTGCCTTTTTAGGCTCCATTTCATTTATTACCATTCTGATCTTTGTTATTTCCTTCCTTCTAGTAACCATGGGCTTAATTTATTCTTCTCTTTCTAGTTCCCTGAGGTGCAAAGTTAGGTTGCTTACTTGCGATCTTTATTCTTTGTAATGTATGTACTTATGAGTATGAACTTCCATCTTAGATCTGCTTTTGATGCATCTCATAGGTTTTGATCTGTTGCATTTCCATTTTCATTTGTCTCAAGGTATTTTTTTAATTGATCTTTTGATTTCCTCTTTGACTCACTGGTTATTCAGAGCATGTTGTTTAATCTCCACATATTTGTGAATTTTCCAATATTCGTCTTGTAATTAATTTCCAATTTCACACCATTGTTGTCAGGAAGGATATATGATATGATTTCAATCTCCTTAAATTTAGTAAGACTTATGTAATGGCCTAATATATGATCTATCCTGGAGAATGTTCCATGTGTTCTCAAGAAGAATGTATATACTACCACTATTTGTTGGAAAGTTCTGTATATGTCTATTAGATCCATCTGGTCTAACAGAGCTTAAGTCCAATGTTTCTATATTCATTTTCTGTGTGGAAAAATCTATGCATTGTTGAAAGTGGGATACTGAAATCCCCTATTATTATTGTATTGCTGTCTATTTTTTCCTTTCATATCTGTTAATATTTCCTTTAGGTATTTAAGTGCTCTTATGTTGGGTGCAAAAATATTTAGAAACGTTATATTCTCTTGAAAAACTGACTTCTTTATCATTATTTGATGGCTTTTTTCATCTCTTATTACAATCTTTGGTATAAAGTCCATTTTGTCAAGTGAGATTTATTGCAGGGATGCAAGGATGGTTTAACAGCCACAAATCAATCAGTGTAATACACTACATTAACAAGATGAAGGATAAAAATCATATGATCATCTCAAAAAACACACACAAAAAAAACTTAAAAAAATATTCAGCATCCTTTCATGATAAAGAGTCTCAACAAACTGGGTATAAAAGGAATGTACCTCTACATAATAAAAGCCAGAGGGGACAAACCCACAGCTAACATCATACTCAATAATGAAAAGCTGAAAATTTTTCTTCTAAGATCAGGAATAAGGTAAGGAGAGTCACTATCACCATTTTGATACCAAATAATACTGAAGTCCTAGCCAATTACGCAGGAAAAGGAAATAAAAGGCATTCAAATTGGAAAGGGAGAAGTAAAATTGCCTCTTTTTGCAGAAAACATGATATAAGATATTTTTTATAAAGAACCTAAAGATGCCACCAAAAGTTTGTTAGAACTAAGAAACACATTTGGTAAAGTTGCAGGATACAATGTCTATATACAAAAGTCAGTTGCCTTTCTATGCACCAACAACAAACTATCAGAGAAAATGATCCCATTTACAATTGCATCAAAAATAGTAAAATACAAAGGAATAAATTTAACCCATGGGGTAAAAGATCTGTATGTGAAAACTAGAAGACAATGACAAAAGAAAGTGAAGAATATACAAATAAATGAAATGATATCCTGTGTTCATGGATTGGAAGAACTAATATTATTAAAATGTCCATTCTACCCAAAGCAATCTATAGGTTCAATTCAATCACTATCAAAATTCCAATGGCATTTTTTACAAATGTGGAAAATAACAATCCTAAAATTTGCATGGAACTGCAAAAGACCCTGAACAGCCAAAGCCATCTTAAGAAGAACAAAGCTGAAAGCATCATACTTCCTGATTTCAAACTATATTGTAAAGCTATAATAATCAAAACAGTGTGGTACTGGCATAAAAACAGACACATAGCTGAAGAGATCAGAATAGAGAACACAAAAATAAATGCATGAATATATGGTTGTTTAATTTACAACATGGATCCAAGAAAATGCAATGGGGAGAGGATAGTCTCTGATAGATGTTTTTGGAAAATTAGATAGCCACATGCAGAATAATGAAACTGGACTCCTATCTTTCCCATACCCACAAAAAATCAACCAAAATGGATTAAAGAATTGAATGTAAAACCTGAAACTAAAACTTCTAGAAGAAAACAGACGGGGTAAGCTCCTTGGCATTGGTCTAGTAAATTTTTTTTTTATTTGACCCCAAAAACAAATGCAACCAAAGCAAAATTGAAGTGGGGCTATTTCAAACTATAAAAGTTTCTGCATAGCAAAGGAAACCATTAACAAAATGAAAAGGCAACCTATGGAATGGGAGAAAACACTTGCAAACCATAAATTTGATAAGAAGTTGATATCCAGAATACATAATGAAATCATACAACTCAACAGCAAAAAGGCAAAACAAAACTACACAAATAATCTGATTAAAAATGGGCATAGGATCTGAAGAGACATTTTTCCAAAAAAGACACACAAATGGCCCACCAGTACATGAAAAGGTATTCGACATCACTAATCATCAGGAAAATGCAAATCAAAGCCACAATGAGTTATCACCTTACACCTGTTAGGATGTCTATTAGCAAAATACAAGAGATGACTAATGCTGGTGAGAATATAGAGAAAAGAGAGCCAACCCTTTTGCAGTGTTGGTGGGAAGGTAAACTGGTATAGCCATAATGGAAAACAGTATGGAGTTTCCTCAAAATTTAAAAAAGGACTTCCTTATGATCTAGCAGTATCACATTTGGGTATATCAAAAGCTAACAAAACCATTATTTGAAGGAGATATCTGTATTGCCATATCCAGTGCAGCATTATTTACAATAGCCAACGTACAGAAATAGCCTAAACGTCTACCTACAGATGAAAGGATAAAGAAAATGTGATATATACAATATGTAATATTATTTAGCCATAAAAAGAGAAGAAAATCCTGCCATATTCATGGAGTAGCCTGGAGAGCATAATGCTAAGTGAAATAAGCCAACAGTGAAGGACAAGACAAATACTGTAGTGTATTACATGCGGAATCTAAAAAAAATAAAACAGGGAGAAAAAAAAGTTGAATTCATAGACACAGAGAGCAGAAACGTGGTTGTGAATGACTGAGGTATGGGGGGAAATAGGGAAAAGTAGGTAAAGGGCACAAACTTACATTTTTAAGATTTATAAGGTCTGATCATCTAAGGTAAAACATGGTCACTATAGTTATTAACACTGTATTGTATACTTGAAATTTGCAACAGTAGAACTTAAATGTTTTCAAAATAAAGAAAAAATGGTACAAATATGAAGTTATGGGTGTATTAATTAATTCAATGGGGGAATCTTTCATAATGTGTATTTATATAAAATCATCACACTGTACACTTTAAATATCTTACAATTTCATTTGCCAATTATACCTCAGTAAAGAAATTTAAACACATAATAGAGATTAACACTACTGAACTGTATTCTTAAAAATGATTAAAATGGTAAAAAATAAAGAAAAAATAAAATACCTACAGAGTAAAACATTTAAGATTTTTAAGTTCCTATAATAAGATTTTACGCTTGAATGGCATTTTCTGCATTTGGAAACCCTAGGACATCCCTTATCTCAATTAATGCTCATTTAAACCCACAACCCCGTAAGAATTTACTATTTTGCAAATAAGGGAAGCTGTTTCACAGGTGAATATGTGTGTCAGGATATTAAGGGACTTACCTAATGTATTAGTGACTGGAATATTGAGGTCTAAAAGTCAGATCTTATTTCTTTTTGTATATTTTGTTTTCTAATATTCCAGGAAGTGAAAATTAAGTGGAGTTGGGCTGCGAGTACTTTTAAAAAAACTTTCCAGATTATTCTAATGTGTTCGGCAGCTCTGGCTGAGAGGTCCTTCTCATACAGTCTTGAGAAGTGAGAGGTCAGGATGTTCCTGTGGAGTGAACTACTTCCTAACAAACCTGTAATTCATAATAGCCTTTTGCAGTATTGCATAGAGTCCTAGAAAGACGCTGTCACTCACAATAACTTTGCTGTTGTTTCCCTGGGAAACTTTCATACCTTATGTCATAGTCATACCTGCTCTACCATTTCATTTAAATCTCTACAGTGACATCAGTATTTCCTTTCTTCAAGAGTATATGCCCTTGCACTTGAGGAAGAGAAAAGGAACAACTTTATTTTGCATCTGTGATTTATAGCAATGCAATGTGGTTTTATTTGTGTTTGTTTGTTTAATTTTATTTATTTGAGAGAGAGAGCAGGTGCAAGAGAGAGCATGAACGGGGGAGGCGCAGAGGGAGAGGGACAAGCAGGCTTCCTGCTGAGCAGGGAGCCTGACACGGGACTCGATCCCAGGACCCTGGGATCATGACTGGAGCCGAAAGCAGACGCTTAACCCACTGAGCCCCCCAGGCGCCCTTATCTGTGTTTTTTTTGAAGGGGCACGTGCGTATGTCTGCTTGTCCTGTGTGTATTCTTCAAGGCGGTACAAGGCGATATGCATATCAAAAAAATACTGCTTACGAATCATCTATATTCTTAATCACTTCCATTAATACAGATGTGTACAGATGGTAGTCATTTGCCCTAAAAATTGATTTATATAAACAGTATTTAAACAAGAAAAATCAATGCCAGAAAAAGAAACCTTTCTACATATGTAATGGAAAAAAAAGCAAACAAACCAGTAATCTTCCATTTGGTCTCCTGTCTCTATTGATATCACTATACAAGATATGTGTGCTTTCCTTCATCGTTTCAACTGTTTAGCATATTAATCTTGAAAATTCCATTTACCATCCTTTATTGCAGATGAGAGGAAACTTTCAAATACTATTTGAATATACACAAATAAGAGAGCTATTAATGTGCTATGTGCACATACACATGTATAGTTTGTTTTATTTTTTTGGCAACATAAAAATATACTAAATTCAATATTAAAACAATAATAATACTCCCCTTTTCCATTTCCTAGGCATGTAAAGCTATACTCTCTCTCTTTTTTCTATGACAGTTGTATCAGAATGTGATATGCTCCCTCTGAGAAGTCGTGGGAGCCGAAACTGCATGATCACAGTTTAGGAAAACGCCACACCATGGAGACCCTCTCGTTGTGTCATCTGGAATGGAACCGGGTGCTGTCTGGTTACCTCGGGCCAAAGCTGTCACCTGCAGTATCTGGGCCATCACGTTTCCTCCAGCGAGTGGTCTACCAGATGCATACTAGTATTTATGAGCGCCACTGTGCATATTTACTCTACCCCGATTTGGACTTTTGTCATCTATTAGGGGATTAAATGCATTACATCTACTTACTTTTGTCTTTGTCGTCCAGCCATTCTAAATCCGAACTGAAAAACCTCAGCACTGTCCTGTATGGGGTCCACTTACTCAGAACCCACTGCAATTAGGTATAAACATCGATATGCATAGTGTAAAGTCCAGAACACTTCAATGCCAGGTCATATATTAATAAATTCAAAGGAATTCCAGGTCAAGAAGGGATTCATATCTACATTCACCACACTGTCCTTTGGAACTCAAGAAGCTTCACGTAGGTTTTTGCTGCTGAAACGGTACCTGTGGGCTTGGTGATCACATGATGGCCGGAGTGGGTTAGACGAGGCCCCATGTGTATGGCAAAGCAGGGTTGTCCAGTCCTTGCCCTGAATTGCCTTCAGCAGACACGCTCGGGGCAAGTACCTGGGAGTGCACGCAACAGGCAAGCGATTCCCATTCTAGACTCTCCTCCTCAAAATGAAAGGGAAAGCGTTTAATTGAGTCCAAATGAAGACAAATTTCTTCAAGTGTAAATGTGAATTTTGAAATCAAAGACCACAAAGTCCTGTTCACCTTTGTGAGTTTACATTTTTATGATTATCTCAAGAATTATTAAAAGTAAGTTGTGGTGGATTACAATGAATCAACAGCCATCAGCAACAGGGCCGAGTGAAATGCACAAAGGCATTTGTTTTAAGGGAGAAGAGAGATGTGGAAGAATTTGAAAACTCTTCTGTCCCCCCACCAGGTAGTTTCTCAAACCTGATTTGTAAACTGAGATAGAGGACCAGATTTTATGTGGTGCTAAATGAAGGCTTTGGTAGGACATTGGTTAACCACTATTCCTGAGATTTTAATAAAGTAAGAGACTTACCTAATTGCCTGACTTGTTGACATTTAATAACTAAATGAAAAGAAGGTGATTCTTCCTGGGGAGGGTAAAAGCTACTTCTATTTGCTATTACTGAATGAGCGTGGATACAGACCAGCCACTGTTCTAAATGGTCTGTTGGGATTGACTCATTTAACCTCCAAGACAACCTAGTAAGATGGATCCTATTATTGTTCTCATCTTACATATGATAAAAGTGTGGCCCAGAAAGGTAACTGCCCCAGGATTTCATCATGGGGGAGCCAGGCATTACCTAGAGGTTCACTGTTTGAGTTGAACCCCTAACTTCTGGAAGATGGCCTGATGTCCCTTCTGTGGCCCAGCACCTGGTGGAAAGCGCAGATCGCTTCAGTGAGTGCAGTATTTTACCTAGTTGTTGCCTGTCATGTAGAGCAGAAGAAAATGTGCCCGGAGGCTTTCTTCCAAACACAGTAGGAATTTCTCATCCACAAGGAAGAGTCACATGTATACTCCTGGCCGTGAAAATGAGAAAACGTGAATCACAGCTTCTACCAATGACAGTAAAGGATAATCTGATAGTCAAAGCTGGGAGAAAAATAACCTTGAGCATCTGCAGTAAAGGGCCTTTACCTTTAACCTGGAACTCCTCTAGCTGTTTGTGTAGTTGTCCTTCACCCTTCACACTACTTCCCTCACCCTCCGTGGGAGCTCAACTGTCTATGTTCTCCGGAGAAAAAGAGTGAAACCTTAAGAGCAGGCAGGATAACGGACCCCAGGCTGGCCCACCGACTCTACGCAGGTGCTGGAACATTCGGGGGCGCACTCCCAGACACACACCTTGGGCACCGTCTCGTGCCTTCTAGCGTCAGCTGACTTCCTCTCCTTCCTAACTGATCTGAAATGTCTGCCATCTGAGTGATATCTTAGGATCCACAGTAAAGTTCTACTCCGTTCCAAAGTATACTTATCAAACCCTGTCTAACTGCTAAGGATACAGAGATGAACAAGTAAAACCAGGTCCTTGATAAACACATGGTGCGAGGTCTTATCTGCAGCTCACCTCTGTTACCATGTCAGGGACAATGATGGGGCGAAGCACAGCAACACCACAGCGACTGCTAACTATTTATTAGGGGTTCTCTATATGCCTCACATTGGGATAAACACTTTGCCAGGTTTACCTTAAAGAATCTTCATAATCGCCTAATAAAAAAGAGTTGTATTAATGTTATTTTATTAATGAAGAAACTTGGGACCACAAAAATTGGATAATTTCGCCAAGATCACACAGCCCGAACCCCTAACCACTAAGGACAATGAAGGCAAGGACGGGGAAGGAGAAGATCTTTCTTTAATCTTATCATAACCTAGAAATCATAATTAAGTTCTTAAACTAGTTCTTGCTCTGGCAATTACAAGGGATTGGTGTAGAGGAATAGGGGGAGCTTCACCGCGTTCGAGCGAAGTTCAGGGGCTCTTGAGCCTTAATAATCGGGACAGGAGTGAACAGAAGAGCACCCTGAAGACGCACCTGCGAAGGCAAGTAGAATGAACACCCTCTCTAGTTTCCTGGACAATTAGGAGCACGTGACGGGCAACCGACAGAGGTATTCTTTCCAGGATACCTAACATTTTAGCTCATTTGGAATGCCTTAATTCATGAATGTTTTTGTTCTAGAAGACTTTTTGAGATGACACTTAAAATTTAGGTACTAAAACACAGCATCATTCACAGAAAACCGCCCTGTGACACCCACTCTTAGGTGTCACATTCCCCTCTGACTGTCGCTGCTTTCTGTAGCAAACTCACGGTGAGCTAGTTTTGAGTGTGATGGTTGGGCCCACACTTTCACCGTGCAGCCTGGCCCAGCACGCTGCAAATCTATGCAGGACAAAAAGTTCACCTCTGCTGCGCAGTGCTGTTGTTTGGGGTGTCTATCTTCTTATGCAGGAAACAAGCAAGTTTGCACTTAGCTACAAGGTCGGGAATCGCTCGTGGGAATTCAAGATAAATGGCCCCACGGCTGAGGGGCCTCACCAGCTGCCTCCCCCCATGTCTGCACCCCACTCCCTGCTCTTTGGGCTCCTAATGAGGCCCCATTTTACAGAGGTTTCACGTGCTCTTCTTTGTATAACACATATGGAAAATAACT
Organism: Halichoerus grypus; assembly: GCF_964656455.1. Taxonomy (NCBI): domain Eukaryota; kingdom Metazoa; phylum Chordata; class Mammalia; order Carnivora; family Phocidae; genus Halichoerus; species Halichoerus grypus. Next base: position 108,914,097 of record NC_135722.1, read on the forward strand.
GTTCGCTTTTCAAGCAAATGATTAGTTTTGAGTAGATGGAATTAAGAAATCAACATGACAATCATATGGAAAGTCATGTGATTCTTTAACAAATCAGTCTCCCATTGCTTTACTGAATCATTTTTTTGGATGTTACTATTACGTCACTGTCAAAAATGTAGTATCTCCTAAAAAACTACTTTTTAAAATATGTGCACACAGCTATTATTTTCTATCACCTGTGGCTCACAATTTCTCAAATTTCCCAGGGTTCACTGGAAATGTGACTGTGGAATTAGAGCAGATTTACTAGATGAAGCATTTTATTAGTTAAAAATGTTTTCTAGAATCCAGGGCAGATGTAATTTTAGGTTTGAAATCAGAATGATGCTGAAGACAGCATTCTTCCTCCTTGACCTTCTTCTCAAAACAGATTGCTTCGGGGGCTTTGCAGAAGAAAGTGTGAAAGAAAAAGCGATGTGTCAATTTCCACAAGACAAGCAAGGATATTAAGTGTAGCCTGATTTGAGTGATAAATCATTCTTGCACTCTTATCAAAATGCATCTTGCTTATTATAATTCTTAAGAGTTTTCTCTTAGCTACTTCCTAAACCTACTTCTCATAATGTATGAACTGAGAATGCCGAAATCTCCAACCAGACCATCAAAAACATACATTTAAGATAAATAAGTCTAAAATATTTAGATTAAAACTTTAATATCCTATGGCAAGTGAAACTATTCTGTAGATCTTCACATGGCTTTTGGTGGAAGGTCACGTAACAGAACTTGATGATGTTGACACATAAGCCTTGGAAGAATACAATGAAAAGCAGTGAGATGAACAACGAAGGCACCCTGTATTTGCATGTTTGTACAAACAGACGGTAGATTTGCTAAATCACAGAAATGACCTCATATTGAGTCAGAGACAAGTATTACGTGCTAAGAATAACACCATATGTGCAGGAAAACATTATTAGAAACTCTGTCAAGATGACACTCTTTAAATTGTGTTTACAGTATTTCCTGTGAATGAGGATTCAAAGGAAGAGTGACTCCAAATCACCATCTTAAGGACTTACTTTGTTGCCTAAACTTATTTCTTGGATACCTTATTTTCAAGGGTAACTCAGTGTTAGCCTAAAACGGGACCATAAACACATGCCCATAACACAGCGAAGGATACAGGTAAGACTGGCTGATGAGGTCAGGATCATTTCTCTCCAGCCTGAAAAACAGCATCCTTAACTATGGACTCTGTATCAGCTTTTCTTCCTTCAAACCAGACATGTCTTTATGTTGATTTAAGCTTTAATTCTTGCAAAATAACCACTTTCCCGACTTCTCAACTAATTTTTTCTTGAGATCCAAGATTCAGAAAAAAAAAAATACAAATTTCCTGAAAAATACAAGCAAGGGAGTCTATATGGCAACACTAAAAGTCAATTTTAAAAAGTATAAATATAACGTGGGATTATGGGTTTTGTTGTTATTTAATTCTTTTTTTTTTTTTTTTTTAAGATTTTATTTATTTATTTGAGAGAGAGAGAATGAGAGACAGAGAGCATGAGAGGGAGGAGGGTCAGAGGGAGAAGCAGACTCCCTGCCGAGCAGGGAGCCCGATGCGGGACTCGATTCCGGGACTCCAGGATCATGACCTGAGCCGAAGGCAGTCGCTTAACCAACTGAGCCACCCAGGCGCCCCTGTTGTTATTTAATTCTTTATGGATATTACATTGTCTTTCCAATAGTAAAGGTATCTTTTTATTTAAAGATGCCTTTTAAAATTACAAAAAACTACCAGTAATGCTATTCACTTAAGTAAAAAATTATAAATATCAATATATACTATTTGAAATGAGGTTCAGAGTAAAATTTAAGTGAATGATTACAGTGTTTTCAAACAATCTAGCCAATCAATCCGACCAGCTACTGTCGTCCTTCACCAATACAACCTATCTACCCTTTAAGAACTGGCTTAAAGTACATATTTGTGAAGATTTTATTTACTGCCTGTTCCTACCTGCAGTGATTTTCTACCCTTAATCTATATTCTTTTGTGACCTGTATCCTTAAACACTGAAACAAACAAACAAATAAAAACCTTTGCACTGTGACCACCATGATGTATAAAATAGTAGGGATTTAAATTAATTTCTGTCTTGTTTATAGCATTTACTACAATACTTAATAAAGGTTTAGAATAATACCGCAATAAAAACCAGTTGATAGAATCTGAGCTTCTAAAAAGCTCTCATTTTCTTTATAATTTGCATAGTCTTTTTTATTTTTTATTTTTTTTAAGATTTTATTTATTTGACAGAGAGAGACACAGCGAGAGAGGGAACACAAGCAGGGGGAGTGGGAGAGGGAGAAGCAGGCTTCCCGCAGAGCAGGGAGCCCAATGTGGGGCTCGATCCCAGGACTCTGAGATCATGACCTGAGCCGAAGGCAAGATGCTTAACCGACTGAGCCACCCAGGCGCCCTTGCATAGTCTTTTTTAAAGATTTTACATAATTTTGACAAAAATTTAGGCAAAAATATGGATGCTACTTATCGAATTAGGATCTCAGTGTATCTGGCTGTCCATCCTCCTTCTCCTCCTTTTCCTTCTAATGTGGAAGTCATATCAATGTTTACTCAAATGTGTTGTTTTCTGCCCATATCTGTATGCCTCCACTGGATACTTCAAAAAGGCCCTACATTTTCCATTCTTATAATTTTGTAAAAATTGCAAAGCACTTAGGTTGCCTTTATATTAAAGTAAAATATAAATTTTATGATATAGGGCCATTCAGCAATGACAGCCATTTAGTTGTTGGTGAGCTCCGTCAGCGTGCACGGGGCTGGCTCGCGCTGCATCTCAGTGAGTTATGTAGGCTTCACTTTTATTATGTACGATTGACTGTGGGGTTTAATATTGAATAAAATAGGCGCCACAGCTGCTCAAAATGGGTATAAATCAAGAGTTTTCACTCTAGGTGGCATGTTGCAGTGTGAGTACCTAATTTACACTGGAAGGCAGTATGCCCTTGTGGAGAAAGATCTGCCCCAGAAAAAAAGCGGGATCTATAAGATGGCTCTAGCCATTAGCATTTCTCTCCTGTTTTTGGCATCAAGGATCATCAGAGTTTAAAATGAGCGAGTTGTCAATTTATGTTCCCTAAACTAATATATTACTTTCTCAAACACATAATCACTAAAAAATAAATAAATAATTAAAATTAAAAAAAAAATTTAAAAAATTACCCAAGGACATAATTACCAGGGTATGTTTCTTTTGTTTTGTTTTGCTTTAACAGTTTTATTGAAAAATAATATATATATATAATTCACCCCTTGTAAGTGTACAGCATAATTTTATAGGGAGAGCTAGAAGGCCATTTTGGTGGGAGAGAGATCTTGGACCAAAAACTCAGGATAACGCTCTTGAAATGGCATCCTCAACAGCTATCTACCTGAGCTGCTCACAGAAAAAGCTTTTCACTGCATCTTTTGTCAAACTATACAGCTTCATCCAGACTTTTAAAACATTCTGTAACTAAATAGCTGCTACAGTATTTACACTATTTACTCCACATTGCTGTTAGAATCAAATCACTTAATCATATGGAGGTTCTTTAAGAATAGTGCTACCCAAATGTATCATGATAGCAAATAATGCTTTTACATGTTTTCTCCAAGACAGCAGGTAAATTAAAAACCTTGGCAAAAACAGGAAATACAGCATCCCATGTAAAACCTTCAGGACCAAGCAAAGAAGAGATGAGTCTATGCTTCTGAAACAGGGCTAAGCAAGACAAATTTCACACTGCAGGCTCAGATACACAGAAGCTGTATGAAACCACCTCAAAACACAGCCGCTCTCCACCTGTGACTGACTGCCCATCTCTCCGGCCAGGCGCCAGGCGCTGCCCCCGGGCTGAGTGAAATTCGAGTTTCCAGAGGTGCATCGTGAGAACGTTTGTTCCAAGTGGAGTTGGGTTAGGGGACTGTCACCAAAGCTGTGATTACTGTGGGGTCCCAGGGCCTCCACTCTGCACGCACTGTTTGATTGCCACCCAATGCAGTGAAATTGAAACAGAAATTAAGAAAAGTGGAACTTAAGATTTAGTAATTTGAACCTCCCTTCCTCACACCACCTAGTCAGCATTACGGGAATGATTCAAAGACCGTGGTTTTCAAGCATTTTCAAACTTACAAATACCTTCAGCCATACCCATATGATTTAAAACACGAACTTCATGTCCTCAAAACAAATCACAGAAAAATTTATCATACTATTTAAATTGACAGTAACTTTTTTATGAATCTCTATATACACCGCAGGAATACTTCAAGGAAGGAAAAAACCACGAAGGTTTAAGGACCAAACAACCAAGAATCTGAAGAAACTAATTACTAACTAAAAACTACTTTCATTTGCTGAAAACATGGCAAACAAAGCTTAGAAATCATGATGCCCCATCGTCTAGAAGTTTACTCCCACATGCTGAATGGGAGACAAACACATAAGCAAGCCTCTCTTATCTTGAGTGACCTTTGAGATGAAGTGGTTGCATGGTTCATTAATCCTGATGTCATAATTGTTGCAATATGTTGAGAAAGTTGACTTTTTAAAAAAGATTTATTTATTTTAGAGACAGAGACAGTGGGAGGAGGGGCAGAGTGAGAGGGAGAGAGAGAGAAGTTCAAGTCCACTCCATGCCCTGCATGCCCAGCATGGAGCCCAACATGGGGCTCCATCTCATGACCCTGAGATCATGACCTGTGCCAAAACCAAGAGTCAGACCTTCAACCGACTGAGCCACCCAGGCACCCCAAGAAGGTTGATTTTTTTTAAAGATTGTATTTATTTATTTGTCAGAGAGAGAGAGAGAGAGAGAGAGAACGAGCACAAGCAGAGGGAGCGGCAGGCAGGGGGAGAAGCAGAGTCCCTGCTGAGCAAGGAGCCCGATGCGGGGCTCCATCCCAGGACCCTGAGATCACGACCTGAGCCGAAGGCAGACCCTTAACTGATTGAGCCACCAGGTGCTCCAAGAAGGTTGAATTTTAATAAAGGGATTAAGCAGGTTATGAAGAAGAGTAAAAAGTTTGTTTCTTTATACTACATAAAGCTGTGATTGATATAAATAAATTATGCAAAATGTTAATTCATAGTAGTGTAACTATTATAAATCTTACTTAATACAGCTTCTTTAAGAATTTGAAAAATAGCATTTTTTAATCCTGTTTGAAAACTTGGAAGGTATGGAAAAGGACAGAGAAAAATGTAAAACTTATTCATAATGCTATGATTCACGGATAACCACAATTAACTTTGAGGGTATAGTCTTCCAGTTTTTGATCATATATGTTTTGTGTGTTATGGGTATATAAATGGGTTTGCATATTGTAATTATTTTTTCTTTTAAAAACATTGGAAATTTTTCTGTGATGTTCAATATTTATCTCAAACTTAAATTTGAATAGATTAACAGTTATTAATTATATGAATGCCACATAATACCATACTTAATAACTTCTCAGTTATTGGATTTTATTTGGTTTTTAATTTTTTTATTTAATAAACAATGCTACAATAGATACAACTGTAGATTAATCTTTGACAATTTGCTGGTTATAATCTTAGAGCATTAATGATACAAAGTCATTTGATTAACAAAATCACCCTTTAAGACTTTTGATATATTTTCTTCAAACTTATCACCAAAAAGCTCTTCCCACTTCACAGTTTCACTTGATTGGGTATAAGAAGGTCTATCTCTTTATATATTTGCCAACTTTAATATATGCTTATTTATTCTTTGCTACTTTGCTAGGCAAAAATTTTAAAAAGGTATCTTGTTATTATGCTAAATTATATTTCTGCAGCAGAGTGGTTAAAAACATCATGTGTTGGGGCGCCTGGGTGGCTCCGTTGGTTAAACATCCAACTCTTGGTTTCGGCTCAGGTCATAATCTCAAGGTCCTGGGATCAAGCCCCTTGTCCGGCTCCACGCTTAGTGGGGAGTCTGCTTGGGAGTCTCTTTCCCTCTCCCTCTGCCCCACCCCAATGTGTTCTCTCTCTCTCTCTCAAATAAATAAAATCTTTTTTTTTTTTTTTTTTTTAAAGATCATGTGTTGGAGTTTGTCAACCCTGGGTCTGTGACCCAGCCCTACAACTAAGTAACTTTGGGCAACTTAATAGCCCTCTTCATGTTTCAGTTTTATTACCTAAAAGCAGGTTTTACAATAATTATAGGTATTATAGCAGTGCTTACCTTTTACCCCTGCTATGCTGTTTAAACAGTATTACTTAGCATGATACCTGGCATGTATTAAGTGCTTAATAAACCATAGAAGTTACTCTAAAATTGCTTCTCTAAAATTAATTTGAACTTCCCTTTACATTCACTGAATATGTTTGTGGGTTACTTGTCTCTTTTTAGGACACTTCAAAATTATGACAATTTTATTTTTTTTAATGGTTTGTAAAAATTCTTTACTTTTGGGGTGCCTGGGTGGCTCAGTTGGTTAAGCATCTGCCTTTGTCTTAGGTTATGATGCCAGGGTCCAGGGGTTGGGCTCCCTGCTCAGCAAGGAATCTGCTTCTCCCTCTCCCTCTGCTGCTCTCCCTGCTTGTGCTGTCTCTCTCTTTCAAAAAAATAAATAAAATCTTTAAACAAAAAATAACAATAGGGGTGCCTGGGTGGCTCAGTCGGTTAAGCATCTGCCTTCAGCTCAGGTCATACTCCCAGGGTCCTGGGATCGAGCCCCACATCGGGCTCCTCCTTCTCCCTCTCCCTCTGCCTACCATTACCCCTCCTTGTGCTCTCTCTCTCTCTCTCTGTCAAATAAATAAATAATCTTTACAAAATAAAAATAAAAATAAATTCTTTACTTTTAAGGTGTATCAACCTTTTTCAATATCATATCTGGTACAACCATGTTATTCCTATTTGTCTTTTTTCTTTTAATGTGTTTTATATTTTATATTTTCTGAACTTCAGAATTCTCTAATGTTCTTTAGCAAAGTTAAGTGGGTCTTTCCTTGTTGATTATGCCTTTGGTTTTATACTTACAAAGGTTTTTGCCACACTAGGATAATTAATGGATATTAACATCAAACCATGATATCTAATTAAAGTACTTTATGATTTTATGTGCTAAGAAATCTAGGAGCCTGAAAGATGTCATAAGTGAAAATCTACATAGTTACTGTTAGAATTTCTGAAAGAAGTCCCCAAATATATTCAATTCTATAATACTGCTTGTGCATGAAAATAATCAAAGTACTAATCAAAACAGATACCCATGTTTACTGAATGGTAAAATTCAGGAACATTGTAATAGAAAATTCTAATAGGGATTAGGTCAAATGTCAAAGACTATGATGAACAATTGATAAATAGTGAGGAAAAATGTACATTAAAAGAAAACCATATTTGAGTTTTCATGCTCCTATGTTATGTTGTCCAATATACGATCACCTTTAGCCTATAATTTAAAAATGATTGCTATCCAGGGTGTCTCTACAATATTAGAATACCTACTAAGTCTTTGAAATGATCTGTTTCCTAAGTTAGTGTTCTAGCTTCTCTAAGAACATGTATTTAAAAGGATTAACTTCTGGTTTCTTTTTGATTAATTTTTACTTTGAGAAACAGGTCTCTAAAGCAAAGAATTATTCTTTGTACATTCTATTCGTTCATTTTTCTTTTGTGTATGTTGGACACACAGGAAACGTGTTTCTTTCCAGTTCCTGGTTTTAGACTCAAGAACTCTGGAGAGACATTTCAGAAATACTATAATAGGCTTAAGAGAATGCAGGATCATTGACCATCATCATTTCTGCATGGTAGACCTTTAAACATTTGCATTTTAGTTTGACCTCAAGACACTACATAGAAACCATTTTTGATATAGTTCTAAGCAGGATTCAAATGCAATCTTTTCTTTCTTATTTTTAATAAATACACTATAAAAATTTAAGAAGAAAATGAGGCATTTCCTTCTTTTAAAATGTCCTTAATGAAATGATTTTTTTGTGTGTGATTATTAGGTGACATCTTATGCTAATACTATTCCATGGATATTACTGCCCAAAATCATAAAGGGTCATATGAGAGCACAAAGTATTTGGAAAGAACTTAGCTCCATCTCTTTAATCACAAAGTCTCCTTGGGATTACTGCTGGGTAGTTAATACAGTAATAACCTTTCTCTATATAGGGTAATTGGATAGCAGGCACACTGTAGTAAAATAATCATGTAGCATTAAAGCACTACCAAGTTTTCCAGGAAAAAATAACTATTTTGCAGCTAACAAAATGATAATAGCCAGACATTTTTGCATGCTGACTATTTAAGCACTTTTCTAAGAACTTTACATGTATGGAATCATTGAATATTCACGATTCCATGACAGAGGTAGTCATGTTATCTCCAATTTGTAGGTAAAGACTTGAAGCACACAGGGGTTATTAGCAGATCTGAGTTCACAAAGCTGGCATGAAAGAGTCCAGATTTGAATTTAGGCAGAATGACTCCAAGATTCACACCCTTAGCCACTCACTATCCTAACTGTGAAAAATGAAATCTCTTCATATGCTTCATTGGAATCACATCTTCAGAATTAAGGTGACAGAAACACCCTTATGCTGTGTGGATTAGCATCACCTGTCTTAGGCTGCTGAGACCATTCTAACTTTGAACATGAGACTCAAATATGCAATCTGGTAGATTCTTCTAGAGTTCTTATCATGTTCTGTATTTCAAAAGGAAGGGGGAAATTAAGTCAATTATTGAGAGAAACAAAGTAAATAGGGAATAAGATGAGTGAGACAACTTTCAAAAATTTCTGTCCACAGAAGTCCTGGACTAAGGCTGTACATTCAGGGAAACCCAAATTAAGACAGTCATTACGCCAAGGCAATTTTGTGTAACTTTCTAAAATAAGCTTCAACTTTTATCATTCCCACTGTTTCCATTCACACTTCCATTGAACTGCTTCAAAACTTAGAATTTATAATACTATGTAATTATGTAAATTATGAATTCATGATAAATACCTAACTTGTGTCATAAATGTCATCTCTCATTCTCCAATCCATTAGACAATGCCAAATGACTTCTAAAATACATAAAAATTGTTTAAAAATACATCTAAGTATATTTTAAAAGGTTTTTCATTGGTTCCTGATACAGCATAGGATACATTCTATATCCATTGACATGGTATAGAAAGATTTTCAGCATACTATAAAACTAAGCACAAATGACTTCCACATCTGCCAATGTGGAGTAACAGGGATTGGATTTACCCTTCTATCCAAAACAACCAAAAATAAAAACCATGAAAAAATACGAAACAACAGTTTTCATGATATTGCATAGCAGGTAATAAAGGACAGCTGTTTCTGAGAGATGAGAAACAAGCTAGGTGAATCCTAGAATGCCCCAATCTTCTTGCTTTGGGAGTGAGTCCAGGCTAGAGTGCCATGTTGAAGAACCTGAGCAGTTAGTTTAGTGTTCACCCTGAACCAAAGAAAAGGAGCTGATGGTATGGGGAGGAAAAGGTGGCTAGACTTTGAGGGGAGAGTACCAGAGAGGAGAAAGCTGCAGAGAGAGAGGAGCGAGGGTGAGTGAAACAGATGGAGAGAAAGGGAGAGAGATCTGGAGATGTGCAGAAAGTTCCTTCCAGTCTTCAGCTAAGTACTGATCAGTGCATGCATGTGACTCCCAGAGACCAGGGAAAAAGCCTCCAAAAGAATTAGAGGGAATAATAAGGAGAACCCACACTGGGCCAGGAATATAGCGTCTGTTCCCAACAATAAGAATGGAAACCTCATAATTCATGACACACTGGGTATCCAGGTACAGAACGAAATATGGGGATTGCTCCATAAGTGGAATAAAATTAACTTTAGACTAAAAGTGGAGCTCCTGCCTAAAGAATCTTTAAAAAAACAGCCGAAGAGGACCAAATAATATTCACATAGATTAACTGCTCATGAATATATGGAGAAGTACCAAAATATCCAGCACCCAAGAAGATAAAATTAGCAGTGGCTGACATCCAATATGAAATCACCAGGCATGAAGAGAAATAAAAAATACAGTACATAAAGACAATTAATCAATTGAAACTGGCCTTGAAAAAAATACAGGTAATAGAATTAATATAGACATCACAATAATTATTAAAAGTTATTCCGTATGTGAAGAAGCTAAACTGCACATGATAAGCAGAGAGGTGGGAAGACCTAATTCTTGTAGAGTTGAAAGCAATGCCCGAGGTGAAAAATAAACTGGATGGAATTAACAGTAGTTTAAACATTATAGAAGTAAAGATCATGGATATAGCAATAGAGACATCCAAAATGAAACACAGAGAGAAAAATAAATACTGAGGAAAACATTAACAAAGATTCGGTGAGCTGTGGGACAATTTCAAAAAGTCTGATATATGTGTAATTTGAGTGCCCAAAGACGAAACAGAGAAACAAAGGTCAATTTTCAAAAAATAACGTCAATTTTTTCCCAAATATGATAAAAACTATAAACACAGAGACTCAAGAATCTCAGTGAATGGGCGCCTGGGTGGCTCAGTCCATTACATGTCTACCTTTCGCTCAGGTCATGATCCTGGGGTCCTGGGATCGAGTCCCAAGTTGGGCTCCCTGCTCAGTGGGGAGTCTGCTACTCCTTCTCCCACTCCCCCTGCTTGTGTTCCTACTCTCGCTATCTCTCAAATAAATAAATAAAATCTTAAAAAAAAAAAAGGAAGGATGTAATGACTTCGGCAATCTTGTATATAAAGGATAGCAGTATCTACTACCATTAAATATAAGGGATTTGCAAAATGTATGCAGTGGCTTAAGATACATATAGTCTGAAACAGTAATTGCATTTATCAGACAGCAATTGGATTATTGGATTACTTTGAAAATCTCCAAGTCACAAAGATTTATATAATTTGATACCTCTTCTTTATTAAAGAATTGTAACCAATATAAAATCCAATAATAGGGAAATGCTTACACAAAATATGATGGATCCATATGTTGGATAATTACATAACCATTAAAAATCATGACTTTAAAAGTGTTTTAAAAATTCATAACATATATTTGTTTAAAAAATATGGCAAAAAATGATATCATGACAAAATACACTTATATAAAGGAAAGACTGACAGACATTACTAATAGTGTATTTTCCTTCTTCCCTATTCTAAGTATTTTGCAGATATTCTACAATGGGTTTAATTGCAAATAAAGTTTTAAAGAATAATATAATTTTTTATATAAAAAATGACCATGGTCCTTTTGAGAAATGAAGATTGGTCAGGGCAAGAGATTCAGAAGCTCAGCTGTGGCTGGTGTGTGGGGACAGGGCAAAGTTCTGGGAAAAGGAGAGAGGTTGAATAGGAGACTTGAGGAAGACACCACACTGTACCTCTTGTCCTGTTGTAAATCTTTTCCGGATATCCCGATTTGAAACCAGAGACAAAATACAGGTGCTGACATATGAATCTGTTCACTGTTGCATATCAACTCTGTTGAGTTGATTAATGATTAATGATTGATTAATGATCAATCCAACTGTAATTTATAAGCACAAGTCGTGTTTTATTGTTTCATAACTTTTTTTCCTAATCACGAAAAAGCACAGTTTATTTCATTTTCAGTGACAAGGTCAAGGTCAATGAGCTAGGCCATCTGTCTGAAGCTTTAGCAGTTAAATAAATGCCCATACATAGATCTTGAATGTCAAATATTAGAGAAAAAAAACTTAGATTCAGTATTGAGCATTTGGAGGCTTTCCTTTGATTTGTACCAGCATTCTTACTTGTGATTTGGCAATCAAAATGGTTTCATGAGGTACACACATACACACACACACATCTGTGTCAAAAGAGCTTCCATTATAAACGAAGTATAACATAGCCAGTGTCATCTAACTAAAGGCCATGCCCGTGAGTATCAGAAGGAAGGGGCACATGGTTGTGTGAGGTCTAATGCTGTAGTTGCAGGCAGTGTTCACCTAAACAAATCCTGCTATTATTGACCACGCTAATAAGGAAAGTCTTTCCTCCACTGACCCCACTAGAATGATCGATCTGTGTCTGTGTGTTGTCTCTATCACTTGGCTCTGCACAGAGCTGGCTAGACAAGTCTTCAGTCCATATTTTCAGAAGTCTCTTAGTGGGGTCAAATATCTATCATTTCTAACTGGACCTGTTGAAGGAGGTTATCAAGAAGATGGGACCACCAGTTGACTCACAAGCTGGACCCGGGCAATTGGAGGCCCCTCCTCCACTTTCCTTGCAGTATGTGTTCTGCTGGCCTTCCCTACCCCCAGATGCTGCTCCAAAGATACAGCCTGGAGATAAAAATGTGGTGTTGAGGCTCTCTGGACTGGGTATGTTACCAAACCCAGTTAAGGCCTCTATCAAACTTTCAACCTGGCGGGCAGGTGCAGAAATCTGCTCATCTTGCAGCCACCCAAGACAAGCCTGGTAAGTAAGTCCCCTTGTTTATCAAACCTGCCACCTGGAATCTGGAGTGGCCTGCCTCTGTCTTTGATCTCTCTCTACCCTCCCTGTATGGATCTGGTTTCAGGTTACACCGGGAATCTCCCAAGAAGGTGCCCCTAACTCTCCCTCCTGGCCCCTCTCATCTTGTTCCCCACACATAAGGCTCATCCCTTCCTTCTGAACTTTTGAAATTTTGCCATTTACAGTTTGTCTATTATGGATTTTATTACCTGATTTTGCTCAAATAAAATGCTTTTAGGGGTAGAAAAAGAAGTTGCAATAGCCATATACACCATTAGGATAGCTCTGCTATCTCAAACTAAATACTTCAGACAATAGTGTGTGTGTGTGTGTGTGTGTGTGTGTGTTTTAGTTTTTTGCTTTTGTTTTAAAGCTGTTTGGGACACAACTAATTGTGGTATAAATGAATCATAAAAACTCAAAATTGTAATTTTCCCAAACAGAACATGCCACTGAGATATACTATAGTTATTGAATCATCTATGCACACTGTTCTAAGCCCTAGGCATAGAACATTGACTAAGACACAGTTCCTATCTTCCTGAAGTTGAAGGTCTAGTGAGATAACTTACTAGTCTGCAGATACTATAGCTCAGTCTGTGAGGTCAGGGGATCGAGGGCTGCGGCAATATGCAGGAAGACTTCCTAGAGACTTCCACCACCTGGGGTAATCTTTAGCTTAAGACCAGAAAGGACTGAGTGTGACTAACCCAAGAGAAAAGCTAAGAGGGTATTTTTATCAGGCAGAGGGAAAATCATGTACAAAAATTGAGGATGAGAGTAAACAAACTTTAAAAATATGTTTGCATGATTGGAAAGGAAAAGATGAGGCATGTGTTGAAAAGATTAGAGGTCCTGGTGAAACGCATCAGGGTTATTTACCCCCAAGGATAACAGAAAACCATGTAAGAATACTAAGCAGGGGCATTATGTTGTCAGGTTTGATTAAGAAAGAAGACATACCAGATGGATAGAAGATTGAACGGTATGTACGAAATCAGAATCACCCACATCACCAAGTGTTTGTCAAAATTTCTAAACCTAAGATGGGATGCAGTTGGAATTCGGTTAGGAATCAAAGTGCAAACAAACTGGATTCAAGTCACATCAGTTCTTTCTCTTTTGTTTTGCCCTTTCTTTTCCCATCAACTTCTCTTCCCTCTATAACGACACTGACTTCTGCGTGACCATCTTCCAACGGAGGAGAGAACAGTAATGTGACCCAGAGAGAAAGGAAGAATTAGACTCAAGGGAGAAAAACACTTTCTTAGCTGCCCCTAAAGAGCAGGCATTTCCAGGAATAAAGAGAATAATTTAAGTAAAATATGTTCCTTTTCTCAGAAGAAAGTTCCACCCTGTTCCCTGTTTCCCTAACCATCCAGTGAAGAAATCCATAGGCTTGACACACAGTCATGTCAACAAGTCCTTACAAATATTTCACAAGCGCTCGAAGACATAATTCCTGTAATCTTTTGTCTTATAATCTTATAATTATGGGGGGCAGGGACAGATATGTGTAAAAACAGAAGATACTTTTGCATATCACAGGATACAAGTAGGAAATAGGGTAAATATTTGAAAAGATTAAAAACCATTTCCCTCTCTCCCCATTATCTAAATACTTAACACTTTCTTTTCTGGCTCACATGCCAAGTTATTTTTATTTTTTAAAAAGACTTATTTATTTTAGGGAGACAGAGAGAGAAAGAGAGCGTGCGTGAGTCGGGGGAAGGATAGAGGGAGAGAATCTTCAAGCAGACTCTCTGCTGAGCACAGAGCCCAAGGTAGGGTTCCACACGGGGCTCCACATGGGGCTTGATCTCACCAGCGTGAGATCATGACCTGAGCTGAAACCAAGAGTCAGATGCTCAACTGACTGAGACACCCACGTGCCCCCACATCCCACCATGCCAAGCTGTTTTCAAAAGCTACATCTTTCACAGCGATGTTCTTACTGAGTTTGGAAAACCATCTTGGAAATTACTTATAAACAATTTTAGAGTAAACAGAGTGCACATTTATTAATTTGACAAACACGTATAATTTTCCTCCAAGTATTGCGACAATATTTTCTCCACTGAAATCAGAAGTCCCCAGAAGTAATTCTGGAGTAATATTTAAAGCTGGTTTCTATACCATCATCTTTGCTATAATTATCATACATGAGGATATCCTGAAATATTTGGGTATAATGGGAAACTACTTTCTTCTGAAAGTTACACTTATAATACTACATAAAATATAGAATCAAAATTAAGGTGCAAAAGTATGAAGTGTGATAGTGAAGAACAGCTCTGAGGCCCAAGGGACTTGGCAACCAGAATGAACGTAAACTCCTACTTCTACAGAGACACTGAAACAGGAAAGAAGGGCCATCAAGCAGGTGACAGAACCCATTTCTCTCTGTCCCATAAAAGGGAGCCTTAGCCAAATGATAACAAAATATTTAGTGACGATGCTAGGATGCAAAGGGTTGCACCCAGTGGTCTCTGAATACCTTAATCCATTAGTGAGAACATTTCTCTTGTAAGGTGGAATTGTCAGCTTGATGCCATTACACTTGGATTTATCTATTTTCCCTCATTTAATTCTGCTTTGACTGAGCAATTTTTTGATTCCAGTTTGGGCCAGCTAACTAAAATAAAATGGTCTTGCCATATGAACACAAGCATCCTGCTTCTTATAAAAGTTGTATTTCTCATGAAGAAATTGATATTTTAGGTTTACATAGTGGTCTCAAGATTAGTGAACCTCTCCACTGGTAATGCACATAACCTTAAACCATGCCCCACACTAAATTCATTACCTCCAAGGTCTCTGGAAAGACAGTCTACCAGCCTTTCTTCTTAGGTAACCTGAACACCCCATAAGCTGAGAGGAACATTTTTAAAAAATTTATTGTTATTCAATTTTACATTATAAACCCTCCTCATCATAACTAGAAGATGTAGTAGGAGGAGAGCAGGAAATAATGCTTGTGACCACATACTCTCTAACACAGAGCCTGTTTCACACAGAAAAGTAGTGAGATGCTCTAATTAAAACTTGACACTGGGTGTTGTATGGAAGTGTTGAATCACTATATTGTACACCTAAAACTAAACTAGTCACACTGTATGTTAACTAGCTGGAATTTAAATAAAAACTTATTAAAAAAAGAGAGTTTTCATTTCTTAGAAACATGGATTTAAATTCCAAACTGTCTACTTTCTAGTTGTGTGGCTTCCAAAGTTATTCCACAGCTTTGTCTTGCTGTCCTTCATATAAATAATTAAGGTTCTTCTCTCATGGTTCTGCTTCTAGGAAAGTGGTAAGATTGTACTGCTCAGCTCCTTTTTAGTTAGGTGTGGCCACATAACTTGCTTTCACTAACAAAACATAAGAAGTAGTATGTTAGCACTTTCAGTTGGGGAAGTAAGTTAGGAATGGGAAGGAGGGGATTTCAGTGACTGTTCCATATGCCATTTTGAATTGGAAGGCTTGGAGTATTTTTTTTTTTAAATACTAATCTGATTATGTCACTATCCAATGTCTCCTGTGGTTTTTGATCACTCTAAGGACAAAGTCTCAGTTCTTTAACAAAAACTGAAAGGTTTTATAAGCTCATTATTCTGTCCTGGCCCCTCATCCTCTCAGGTCTTTGCAGACCCTCTTTTCTCCCACGTCCACTGTTTATGATGCTTCCTTTACCTACTGTGGTGAAACCATATGTCAAGATGGAGCTCCCGTCATTCTAGGTGCCTGAACAACCACGGTGACCACGGCCCCTTGTGGACTGCATTGGGCATGGAGGCAATAATAAACCTCGGTTTGTTAAAAGCACACACACAATGTAGTTATCTTGATGGATACACTATAGATAAACAGAACTTAAACCAAAACTGCCTGATTCCAAAATTCATTACCCTCTCATATACAGTTTCCATCATCAATAACAAGAATTTATTTTACCTAAGGCTTTGTGCTGAACACATGTGATAAAAATTGAGAAAAAAAATCAGTAGTGAACACTTTCAAGTGCTTTCAAATGAGAGAAAATTGCACATGGAAAATGATTTATGTTAGAGGGAAGTTTATGAAGCACGTCTTGTCAAGTGGCTTAGACAATGCTGCTGCAGGAGACTGACGGAGGGAGATCTTGGGGTTGGTCCACCAGAGAGATTTCCAAGGGGTAGAAGAGGCACCTGGGCATGCATCAGGTCTTCCACGGACACCTCTTTGTGGTTGAAATGACCAATGGATTGTTGCAAGCAGGGGCTGGAATGTACTTAAGTGATGAGACTTGGCCTTTTGGTTTCTTCCATCTCCATGAAGGAGCCCACCAGTTCTGGGGGAGGATGGGAAACAGAAAAGATGCACCTACATTAGGGAGCAGAGGCATCCCCAGCTGACATGGACACCCACGGGTGGGGGAGAAACTTAATAAAATTCACCCCCAGAATTTTGAGATCATTTGTTACATAGCATTATTATTGTATTAACTGATACATTCTTAAATAATTTCTGAGGTTTCTTAATCTGGGAGAGAACCCCACATTACCTAGGAGTCACTAGCAAAGTACACTGGATTTTTCATTCGCATGTGAACAAGGCTGATGGTAGGTGGTTCTGGAGTCTAAGACACGATATTTCTGCCAAAGGCTCTGATTAACATTACATGTAACTTAACTTGATGGAAATATCATGTACCCTATATAGGTTTGTATTTTTGCCCTTTAAGGCAATACACTTTCTGTAAAGAACAAAATCCTAAAGGGAAGTGTGGAACATGTCAGTCACAAAGTTTTATGGTGGAGTTAATGTCCACAAAGACATTTTTCAAGTACAATGTCAACTGTAATTAAAGAGAAAATAACACAAAAAGAAAGATGAGTCAAGAGGGAAAAATATATTTCATATCATGTGGCTGGTTTTTCTGAATTAGTTCAGAATAACTTAAGTGAAAACTACAAACATTTTAGGTAAATTTTGTATACTATGGAAGAAGGATGGGAAAATTAAATGTATTCCTATTTATCTAATGAGGACGCATACTTTTAAATTCAGTAAAATATGTGAAATATTTAAAATTTTGAACAATAAATGTGCAAAATAAGGCTCAGTAATGGTCAAGTCTTTTGGGACACATAATCAATATATTTTATCCGTGCAATATGTCCACCTAACAGATTTCTTAGAGAAACTAGTGCTATCATGGTTAGACTTCTTTGAAAGAGATAATAAATAGAATTTATGTCCCAGCTACTCAAATATATTCAAGGGGTCAATGTCTTTTTTCCATGTAAAAAAGAAATGAGGAAATTTAGTATCTTTAGCTATGGTTTGAAGAACTCCCCCCACCCCAGACTATTCTACTCAGCTCACTTTAATATTGAAGATAATGTGTGTCTAGGATTATTCTAAGTACCCTTGACCCTTCATGAGAATCGCCAGAATATACAACTGTATAAAAACTGAGCTTCTGGGGCGCCTGGGTGGCTCAGTCGTTAAGCGTCTGCCTTCAGCTCAGGTCATGGTTCCAGGGTCCTGGGATCGAGCCCCGCATCAGGCTCCCTGCTCTAAGGGAAGCCTGCTTCTCCCTCTCCCACTCCCCCTGCTTGTGTTCCCTCTCTCGATGTGTCTCTCTCTGTCAAATAAATAAATAAAATCTTTAAAAAAAAAAAAAGAAAAAGAAACAAAAACTGAGCTTCTGTCTCATACACAAAATTTTCTACTTCACTTATCTTCTTCTACATCTAATAAGTGGCCCGGATTTAAGATTTTTGAAGGAAAGTTAAGGAAATTACAATTTTGAAGGAAAATTTCTAATTTCCCAGGCTTTTTCTGACCCCAGTTACCTGATCAACCCCACGCTTCCTGGCACGGTGACAGGACCACTATCTGCTCAGTTTCTCAGGTTAAAAGCAAACAACACAACACAACATGAAACAAAATAAAAACACATAAGCAGCAAAATAAAACTAGAACCTTTGTATTTGTTGTATACTCTGGCTAAAATAGTTTTCTCCTTGATTCCCTGACCAGACAGCCTCTCACAGTGATGCTCTATCTTATTACCCTATTCATACTTTTCCTATCACATTTTCTAACTCACACACCACGCGCACACACACATATACTTAAATATATTTAAGTCTTAAAGATTCAAGACGTAAAATGATAAGGATAGCTTTTCTCTTGATCACTTTTATAACTCTTACCACAGAGGCAGATTGTGCGTGACACACAGGTACCAAATAAACACCTGCTGAATAAATAATGGATTTTTACAAATTCGAGGATAGGTTTTTTTTTTTATCTTTCCAAGAGCAATTTTTATGTTCCACACATAAAATAATGTGGTTAATAAATATTTACTGAGTGACCACGCTATGCCAGAGACAGTGCCAGATGGAAGTTACAGCAGTGCCTGAGAGAGAGAGAGAGAGAGGGGGGACCCTGCCATCCCCAAGCTTAGGACACAGGGTAACAGATGGTTGATGAAACTTCCCCAAGTACGCTATGGAAGAGCGCACAGGACAACATGGGTGGTTCTAACATGGCCCTGATCTCATTTTGATACCTAGGGAAGACATCCCTGAGTAAAGCTACTTTAGGTTGGCAAATAAGGGATGAATGGGAATGAATCGGTGAAAGAAGAAATGGTTCTTCCCGCAGAGGAGAGAAATGCTCAGAGGCTGGATGCGGGAGAAAAGAGGGTCTGCGAAGAACGGAGAGGATGAGGGGTCAGGACAGAATAATGAGCGAGAGATAGAAAGCGGGGTGAGAGAGGGCTAGGGTCCTGACTCTATAAAACCTTATAGGCTTTCTTAAAGAATTGAGACTTTGTTCTTAGAGTGTCCTCTCAAGCCAGAAAAAGAAAAAAGGGCAACCTAGTAAGACAGAAAACTTTCAGACAATAACTGCTCAGCATGAGCTAAACCTCACAAAAATTATGGCTTCAATAGCACCCATACCAGTCAAGGTCCAGTGGGTTGCCCAGACTTCTGTACTTACAATGGTACAATAAGACATCCCACACCCCAAGAAGTAATGTTAGAGAAGGCCAAATGGGGAGCTTGGATGTTCATTCCTTTCAGATTATAAATAACATCTCCCACGATTTTATTGTAAACCATGTGGGGAATCAGAACATGAGGAGCAGCCCCTCACACTCAGATGTCAACAGAAGCCAGTGAAAACCGAAAGATTAAATAAGATCTAGAGTCTCATAATCCAAATTATCAATATCAGGGATGGAACAGAGGATACGACTACCTTGCCCACATCAAAAGAATAATAAAAGAATACTACAAGTAACTTTATACATAGAATTTGACAACTCAGATGAACTGTACCACCTTCTAGAAAAACACAAACTACCACAATTCATTTGATACAAAATGGAGTATTTGATTAGCCCCATAATTATAAAAATTGAATTCATAATTTTTTTAAAAAAAATAATTTATTTGAGAGAAAGAGAGCATAAGCAGGAGGGGCAGAATCCCAAGCAGACTCCGCCCTCAGCAGGAGACCCATCCGCAGCTCCATCTCATGACCCTGAGATCACAGCCTGAGCCAAAAACCGAGACTTAGAGGGTTGACTGACTGTATCACCCACAGCCCTGAACTCACAATTATAAATACTTCTGGAAGAGAAATGTTCTGTCTCTTCAATGTACCAATGTCAACGTCCAGCTTATGATACTATATTACAATTTTGCAAGATACTGCCATTTGGGAAACAGTAAAGGGTTCATATGATTTCTGTATTATTTCTTACAAATGGATGTGAATCAATTAACAAATTAATTCTCATTCTAACTAAAGAAGAATTAAAATTTTAAAGGAATAGCATGAATTTTACTGTTTATCCTCCATATTATATAATGCCGATTTTAAATACAAATCTAAAAGCATTTTCCTTACATGCAGAATCACCAGTATTTTTTAGCTTAAACATAAATATGTATTTAATTTTACCAGAACAGTAGAAACAGTGTATAAAATTCTTTTTATTGAGCTTCTCATCAACACACATTCTAAACACTCTATCCTTCAGCTACTGAGGACTAAGAAAGGACCAGAAGAAAATGAAACTATGGATTGCTCTATTTTCCCTATTAAATAAAATAAACATTATCATTAAATAAATGTTATCATTAACATTTAAATAAATTAAATAAAATAAATGATAACATTTATTTTATTTAATGTGATAGTAACACATAAGACAGTTCCCTCTGAACAAAATTTTAAGTGTACATTAATGTTAACTATAGATACAATATTGCACAGGAGGTCTCCAGAGTTTATCCACAGTTTGTGACACTTTATGCTCGTTTATTTGTAACTCCCAAACTCCTCCTCCAGCCCCAACAATCACCATTCCACTCTGGTTCTATGGGTTTGATTATTTTAGACATGTCATAAGTGGGATCATGCACTATTTGCCTTTCTGTGATTGGCTTATTTCACCTTTTAAAATGCCCCAAAGCTCATCTATGTTGCCACATACTGAAGAATCTTCTTTTTAAAGGCTGAATAGCATTCCATATCACTTTACTATTTCATCTGTTGATGGATACTTAGACAGTTTCCACATGTTGACTACTGTAAATATTGCTGCAGCAAGAGTGCAGATATCTTTTTGAGATCCCAATTTCAATTCTTTTGGATAAATTCCCAAATGTGGGATTGCTAGATCATATGGCAGTTTTTAATTTTTGAGGAACCTCCGCACTATATGTGAAAAAAATGTTCAATCTCACTAATCGGCAGGGAAATTCAAATCAAAACCATCATGAGATATTACATCATATCTGTCAGGAATGGTTATTACCAATAAATTAAATAAATAAATAAATAGATAAATAAATAAATAAATAAATAAAGCCAAAAGAACATGACCACAAGGGTAGGCAAGGATGCAGACAACGTGGAATACTGTCAACAGGAACGCAAAACGGCGCAGCCGTGATGCAAAAGTGTGTGCTATCACTTTCAGCGTAAGCGTGCGGCTGAAACAGGAAAGGATTTAGAAAGGACATATACGACAGCGCTCCTTAGGCCTTTCGGTTTGTTAGAACACTATTACCTTTTGTACCTTGCAACGAAGCAACATCCAGTTTCAAAAGATCCAGTTATAACAATTAGCTCCCCACTGGATCCGTCAGAGACCTATGGTTTGGGAACATGAGCACAGAACTCCGATGAACCCACCATCGGTGAGGGCTCGAGGAGACAACAAAATTCAGTAGGACCCACTGGGTACAGCTAGCAAGGACCAAGAGGGGCCAAGTGTAAGTCCTAGGTCACTCTCTGGTGCAGGTCTGAGTCACCGATACTGCTTTACATTAAAATTCCATGAAACAAATCTTTAAAATATTATGAAAAATTGTTACCATTCTTAGAAGATAGTTGAGTAAAGTTGTCTTGAGTAAAATAGCTTGAATTATGTGGATAAAATGAGAACAATGCAGGAATGAATGAGATATGAACATATAGAACATGTATGCTTGCTAGGGAATAGTGATACATTTATTATTATATTGACTGTCTATGGATAGCAATAGTTTCTGGATTATCCCCTAGACAGAGTAAATACCTACTCATGAAAAAAGGTCATAAAGAAGTGAGAAAAGTTCCGCTTCAATAAAAATATTTTTTAAAATAGTAATCACAAAATCTAAGGAAAAGCCATTTACTTTCTGCAAGCATATGCTATGCATCATGATTTAAACGTAACACTGTATTTCAATTACAAAGGACTGACAGAAAGACAGATGGATCTTTTAATGGTGTTCTCAGGAGTTGTAAACCAGCTCAGAAATCAAGAGAAAGAAAAAGGATCAGCTGTTGGAAGTTATAAGGAGCCTTTTTTTCAAGGCAAGAACATCGGTACTGGTCAGAGCTGTCCAGAGCTAGAATGTGCATCTCAGGACTACTGACATTTTCATATCCTAAATCCATAGGTAGTAAATGTGTGTATTTTATAACATGTAGATATTATATATATAATGTAATATATAACTATAAATTATATGATATATACATATTATAAAAAAGAAAGAATTCAACACGTGGATTGGAGGCTGTACTAAATCCACAGCTCCAAATTGTTCTTTATGGTCACTTCGACATTCCAACATCATCTAAGATGCATAATAAATATGTAAATTTCCAAACCTGCTTGACACTCATTGCGTATCTTGAGGTGTAGATTCATAACTCTGCATTTTTTTAAAATGCTGGAGGTGATTCTGATGTATCCTGTCTATGGAACTGCTGACCCAAATGACCTTTAATATCCTTCCAAATCTGACATTTGATTTATTCAGTTTCTATCAGTTCTTGGAGTGCAGGGAGTGAACTTATATGCAAGGCCTTCCTCATCATTGCCAATAAATGTTTCACGAATAAAAGAACACATGAATGATTGAATAAAAGAAAGGACATCTCATTTGCCCCCCCCAGCTCTCTGTACAAAACCAAAAATTGTTTAAAAATAGGGATAGAAGTTAATTAAATAAGTATTAAAGATAAAATAGAATGCAGTTGCAAGAGAGAGAAAAAATATGGGTAAAACAAACTCAATGATAGTATTTTGGGCAGAGAAAGGAGATTAGGGAGAAACTATTTAAACCAAGATAATAAGTTTGAGAAAGTAGAACATGCTGAAAAATTATGCGTTATATAGGAGTTGAAACCATAGAAAAAGAAAGCAATATATGGATTTTGAGAGGCTGAGGACTAAAAGGGAAGAAGAAGCTTCATCACTAAAGCTGACGTGACCATCATTCAGAAAGTACAGGCTAAGAAAAAAAAAAATATATATATATACATACATATATATATATATGTATGTATGTATGTCCTTTTGTATGTATGTATGTGTGTACATCCTTTTGCTGCAGGAAGTAGCTGAGTTATAGGGGCTGTGAAGAGATTAAGCATTTCACTGTTTGCCTTCACAGTGTGGCACATGACCACTACTATTTACTTTTCTACTCTCCCATGTTCTAAGGCATAAAGTGATTTCATTGCTGTGGTTTTCACATCCAAAAATATTTCAATGATTAAATGTTTAATTAAGTCAGTGGACCCTAGGGTCTCTTGGCAAAGGGGAGACTTTGTTTTGTTTTTATTTTGGATTAAATTAATTAACACACATGCACGATGCACATACACACACATACATACATACTTGGTTTGGGGGAAGCATTGGTAGAATTTGTCAAAAAAAAAAAAAAGAAAATATTTCCTAAAAATATTAACTATTGCTTCTCAAATTAATCAAGATTAATAGTAAGCAGGATTTCTGTACAGAACATCCCAGGGACACTCCATTGAAAAATGGTCTATTATACTAAAAATGATCTGGAAAATAAATAAAAGTTTAAAACAACATATACATAGGTGAGAAGATTAAAAACTGGAATACAAAGTATCAAGGAGTCCTGTAGTTTCTCCATAGATCCAAACTATTCCATCACTATCCGGACTCAAGATGCAGCCTCATTATGGACTGACAAAAAAAGTCAGATTAATAGTGGAAAATTGTGCATATGCCACTGTAGTTTAATAATTCAGGGCTGCACTAAGTCCTTTTGTGATTAAGGCATTGTATAATTATTTATCATAAATGAATTACCAGATTCATTGATTCAGGCACATTCACTAGTTAGAGAGCTCTCCCTTTTGCAGACATTGGTCAAGCATTCTTTGTTTTAGCAGAACCTGGCAGAGCTCCCTGCATCTAGTAATACAATGGGAAAAAATATGGTGTCCATAGGTATTGAATGAATTTCTGTGCATATCTGTCAAGATAATTTTCTGAGACAGATATTTGTTTTTTCCTTGAATCTTCCACTCTATTCTTCCATTTTATGCGTTTTCCTTCCCCTCTTTCAGTAGGATACCACTGTTGGGCTTCCTGGCTTTTGTTTCCAAGTGTCTAAGCCCATCGAAATGAATAGGATCTGAGGAGACACGGTTTATCTCTAGACTTAAAAGAGATGCCTCCAGGTTGAGAGAGGTCTAGAACTGTGTGTGTGTGCGTGCGTGTGCGTATGTGTGTGTGTGTGTAGGATGAGCCCTTCAAGGAGAGGGGTTTGGCCGTGTCCCTGAGGATGTGGCAGAACCTCGGAATGAATGTTCACATGCCATGTTGAGAAGACTGCGAAAGCCCAGCACTTCCAACCACTATAGTGACCCCCACATCCAATGAAGGCACAGAAGCAGAGGGGAGTTGGTCTTGTCAACTGAAATATGGAGTTCTCAAAGGACACAGATGATCAGTGATCAATTAGTCCTCTGTGATGTTTAATATGGCTTAAGATTCCAGATGTTTGAGTGACAACTACAAGCATGATTGAAGTTAAACTTTCCACCAGCCTGAGGAAATTGAGAGATGAGTTTATGAACTGAGCTTTATATACAACACATAGAAGTCACTAGTAGAACATTTCTATACATGGGCCAGAATAAGAATAATGACCATATCCCTGAATTGGGTGCATGTTGTGTGTGTTCCTGAAGACAGGTGAAACTCACTGGAATCAGAAGAAGTCATATATGAGTCCTTTACAGACTAGGATTTCTCTTAGATATAGAAATACCTGAACTCTGAAGGACAATTCCTAGAGAAATATTCACCAATTGCTTGAGTGGGCATACTGGAATTTTAAAAGAAAGATGAAAATGTAAATATGGTTGGAATCACTAGATCTATATCCAACCTCCAGTCCAACTACTTAGAGTCTTAATTTTTTTTTTTTTTTTATTCTGTGGTGACAGAGACACACTGGCACCATCTTGTGATGAAACCAGAGAATAAAACTAAGGTCAAACTATGAACATCTCTGAACATGAAAGAGAAAGAAAAAGGAGCTCCATGGAATTGACCATCCATTTCTAGGTATATAAAATGCTAACGTCCAATTACTATGGGTAGCACTGGAATGCATTTCAATAACACGATAATGACCATGCATATGCTATGTTGCACTCAGTGAATTATTAAATGGGTATATCATCATAATACTTTTATTTTTACTTCCCACATTTCATCCTCACACTTAACAATAAAGACACTGACTAAGAATCGGGTCTGGTTTATAAATTATCTTCTCAGCCCCCTATTCCCTTATCTTTAAAATGAGAGGTATGTTATTTCCATTGATCTATTGAGCTTCTTCTAGATTTATAAAATGCCACAGGTTAGTGACAGTGATACTAGAGTAATGATTCAACTTACAGAAGCAAGAAACTGTGGTTCATTATTTCATGTAGTCATCAAATATTTATTGTTTCTGATTTACCAGCAATCGTATTAAATCCTGAAATTACAAATGTAAGTAAGATAAAGATCTTACCCTCAAAGAGGGTGAAGAACTATAGGAAGATACACTCATGTGAATAATGACTGCAACCAGAATACAGCCAAGAATGAAACTCTTTTGACCCATTCTTTCTTTTCATGGGAAAACAGACTTTCTCTTGTCATATATCAAGAGTCAAAATTTTAATGCTATCTACCGAAATACTTTAATTCACAAGTATTATTTAATGAATAGAAGGGGGAGGGTAGTTGAAAGAACACTGAATACTATCTTCCCACATCTTAAAGATGAGGGATTTGCTATATCAGCAATGTGATCTCCATCTTCAATTATCAATCCCTATTGCTAACACTAGCTAAGAGATTAACCAACTTAGACAAAAGATTTCAACGGAAGTGGGAAAAGAGATAATATCTTATAATGTCACTTTTCTTATTATACTCTCTTTTAACAAACCAATAAATAATTATTGTAACCCTAGTCTTTCTAAAATTAGATTTGTACTTTTTTTTTTCTTTTTTTTTTCTCTGATATTATCTTCAAGTTTGGCTTATAGGTTTAGGATGAATGGGGTAAAACTAAAAAGATCTACTATATTTTTGAATATTATGCTCTCTGGATTGAAGTGGCAGACTCTAGTTTCTGTAGAAACACTTGACCACTTCCCTCCTTCAATGCAAGCAGCCATGCTATCTTACCTAGAACACTGCACTCGTATGCCAGTTACCTTCTCCACACCCATACTTGTCCCCATCTAAATTGTTTTCTTTCCATGACTTGCTCCTGCCTCTCCCCAGCCTCATCCAGTCCATCATCCCCCCAGTTTCTCCTCACTGGCCAAGACACTTTTCAGTCAGTGACCGCACGTGCCATGCTTTCTAGTGCGGCAGAATGTTTGCTCGTTATTCTCTGTTGTATGGAATACTCTGCCCTCTCCTCCCCATCTTGCAAAATCTTGGACTCATCATTCAGGAGTTTTTCTCTGACTAATGCAGATTAGATCTAATCCCTCTGAACCCTCAAGTCACAGGTTTACTTCATTTACCAGAGTTGGAATTTTTTTGTTGTTGTTCATTTGTGTGATTCCTTGATTAATAATTGATTTCCTAACTAGGTTATAATCTCCAAAAGGGCAGGGGTCATTACTCTTTCATTCGCTGTACTGGTTTATCTACCACAATGGTTGGAATAGAGTTAGAACTCAGCACATTCTTGATGAATGAATGAATGGGACTGAAAGAATGATAAAGGGAGGGACCTGGACTTGAATTCAGGTGGTAAGGAGGGTGAATAAATGAGATGGGAAAAAAAGCAACATTTGTTGAGTATGTGATGGGCACTGTGCTAAAAACTGATTTCTTTTCCTCTTCTAATTTTTATAAAATCTTTGTGTTACCGAATTGTATTTTCTTTTGTATGGGGAGGATGACATCTTGATCTTTACAGAAGTCTTCTTAATTTAAGTCATTATTTTTGAAATCAGAATATGGCCCGTTCCCTCAGCTATCAAACCTTCTCCAGTCAAGACTGAAGAATATTAGTAAATTTAGCTTGGAGATGGAATTTTTTCCTGTTGGTAATCAGTCTCAGATAATGAAATACTATCTTATAAGAATCACAGAAATTCTACTGATTTAGAACATTTTATATTAGACAAAAATGACATTGCTTGACATAATTCTGTGAGGATTGTAATAAGACTCTATCTCCATCCCTTATGTGACTCTGAAATCATTAAGTTCCATGGATCCCTGTTCTCATTGAGGACCTCTTCCTTTTTTTTTTTTTTTTTTTTTGTTTGAGTGGAAGGACTGATTTTGAAATATATAACCCAGTTCATCCCATTAATAATGTATATAGTCAGGAATAATCTTGTGCTGTCAGGTGTAGAAAACAGCTGGCCCAATTTCTATAATTCTGTGACCCTGCTCTGACAATGGGAGTATGGGAACGCCCAATACTTTCAAGAGCTGAATAGCTGTGAATCAGGTATTTGATGTTTGCGGGCAATTATCAGTCAGCACGAAACTGCTGAAATGAGAAGGGGTCATATAAACTCCCCAGCAAGACCAAGGAAACCTGGCAGGGCTACTGGCTGGCCCATTTGCTAATTAAACTACAGTCTCTAAATGGAAAGGGTGAAGGAGCCAAATAGACGAGGAAAATGAATAATACATTTATACGTGTATAAAAAAGATGTAACTAGATAGACGTGGGCTGAAGTGCTATTTAAAACCCCCAAAATTATAGATATTCTCTGACAAGAGCCCAGTGAGTGGTTGAAAAATTAAGCAATAGTGCAATAGGATGCCGCATAGCAATTTAAAAAGTCAGCATATTATGCTTGATGGAGGAAAAAAAAAAATCAGTGATTTGGATTTAAATTTTTAAAAAAGCGAGTTGAAGAACGTAATGCATAATATGTCATAGAGAAGTTATCAAATTGGAAATGTGCGTATTTGAATATTTTTATATGTAAATAACACAAAACTGAAAATTATTAATATTGGTTACTCAGAGGAGGCAGATGACATTCAAATAGGGATGACGGTATTTACATTTTTATAAATAACCCCTTTTTATGTTTCTGAATTGCTTATAAGTATTATGAGGCACTTGTGATGAGCCCTGGGTGTTACATGCAACTAATGAATCGTTGAACACTACATCAAAAACTAATGATGTACTATATGCTGGCTAGCTGAACATAATAAAAAAATAATAAAATAAAATAAAAATTATTATATGGGCATGTAAAAAAAGAATATTAACTTTTTAAATAAAAATACATAAAAGTAAAACGGTACTATTGCTTCCTGATTTTATGAAACAAATGTGTAAAGAGAAGAATAAAAGGGGAAGACTGGTCAATTTGGAGAACTGAGAAAAGCGTAGGCACAGGTCTTGGTCTTTCTGAGTCTGTTTTCTTCTTCTGTTGATCCAGAACAATAACAGATACACCACAAGGTTGTTGAATGAGCAAGTCTATACACAATCCCAGATAGAGAGCCTGCTACAAAGGGAAGTAAAAGCCCCCAATGGCCACTGGCTAGCTTTCCCTTCCTTCTTACCAGCTCGCACACTTTGAACTTAAAGGAGAGAACATTCTCTTACAGACCCCCACTGTAATTCAGAGAACCGAAAATTGGCCAGAAGATGCATGATGTGCAGAGAATGAACAAGAAAATGATTACAACAACTGGCCTAAGTTCTCACAATTTAAAAGTATAACAAAACATTTGCTTTAGGACTAATTGTTGGGAACAGCTCCAAAAAGGAAGAAGAAAGCAGATGAACTTTAAAACACAGGCAGAGACGAGATCTGCATTTAGATGTGTGGCTATTTAAAAACATATCGATGTCAAAAGAGAAGAGCCCGCAGTTGGGAGGAAAAGGTTGGTGAGTTACTGGTGTCTATTTTGGCTTTGCCTTTGCCCTGTGAAGGATTTTGGCTAGAAGTTATATGGGAATATCCAATGACTAAATTGGATATATTCCCTAGTCATTTATCCTTAGCCTGTGGTCCATCAAACCGGTGCTGGGATGCTGAGACAGCCCCCTGCTCCGAAAGTAATTCATCAGCCTCACAGAAGACCAGTGTGCTTGCCAAGAAAAGTGTGTGCAAAGCAGGAGGAAGGGGAGGTCAATGAGCTCATAATCACAGGAACATCCTGTAATGTCATCGGCGAGGCTCTGCACTTCCAAAAGAAGCTTGGGCACTTCTCTTTGGTTTATCATTTTAAGAATTAAGGATGACAATCTGCGGCCCACATTCTTGCAGGGTGATTAGGACCCCCCTAAAAAGAGGACCAAAAAACCCACACCAAGCCCTTGGACAATTCTTTATTTTTGGATATATTTTATGTTTGTGTGTGTGCGGTTTTTTTTGTTGTTGTTGTTGTTTTTTAATTTTTCATTTTCAACCTCCAACCACCCTGGCCCTTATTTTTCTCCTGTAGGAAGGATCTTCTAAGAAAAAGCCTCTCCTGGCTGTTCCAACTCTGTAAGACAATAGGGAACCTCCACTTTGGCCATGATGGAGTAACAGGGGCCAGATGTATCCTTCCCTCCAGAAAAACTCTAAAGCTGGAGAAGCAGCCGGAACTGATGGCTTCACACACTGGGTAAGCCGCGGCACGGGACAGCGACCCCGGAGAGCACGGTGCACGGGCCGTGCCCGACAGCTCCCAGCTTGCTTCCTGGAGGCCTGTGGAGGAGCGGGGAATCGGAGCAGCGCCCGGCAGCCTCGTTGGCTGCAGAGAGAGAGTTTCAAGTCAAAGGAAGATCGAACTCTGGAGAAATGCAGACGGTTACCCTGAGCCTTCAGCTGAGTATGTGAGGAAGCAACCAAAGCCACAGAAAGAACCTCCAGGAGAAACAAAACAATACAAAACAACACAAAAACAAACACACAAAAACCAGGTAGAGAATCCAAGCAGCTGCCGTGCAGCAATCGTGTCTTTGGAAGGATCACTGTGGCGAAGGCCAGTCAGCACACAGGCTAAACTTGAAGTCATCCCCCTTGCCTTGGGCCATACCCCGAAGAACCAGGTGGGACACACTGTACTAATTCTAGGATGACTGGCGATGACCTAGCCGTCTGCGCTCCCACTCGGAAGACTGCAGTCTGGCATCTCAAAGGCTCCCATCTGTGGGGCCCTGAAACGTAGGAATAAATCCCCGCTGCCGATTGGGCTCAGGTGCATTCCCACAGTGAGGACGCGTTCTCTGGAGAAACTGACTGGGGTCAAGTTGCTGAGCCAGCCAGCACCACCCAGTCATGCCACCTGGACCGAAACCCATCATCAAACCACACCTGTTAACACACCCACCGTCCTAAACTGGGCCCACGGTAAAGACTGCACGATCCTCATGCAAAAGCTACCACTGCAGGCCGACCTTGTGACCTCTGCCAGCAATGACCCCACTGTTCTCATGGTGACGGAGGCCACAGAGCATAGGTGATGGCCCTGCCTGCTTCTGGCAAATGGCCCACGTGAAATATTTGGCCCTGTCTCGGGACCGCGGTCGGTGCTTCACTGCTGTTCTCTGACCAGCGGACTCTGGTATCATATTCACCCTTGGAACAAAACTGTGTCATGTTTTCTGCTTTGCAGATCACCTACATTCTGGGAGTGGTATGCATTTGTCCCAGGACCACTTCACAATAGATTATACGGCTTTCAGCAAACACACTCTGGACCCCTTACCATCCTCAGGTTGCTGGAGTTGACGCAAAGTGGAACAGACTTCTGGAACTCTGATTCCACCTGGCACACTCCTGGCGGTTTGGTCCCTGACAATGTGTCCTCAACGAAGGTTTGCTTCCTTTTGGTCGTTTCCAGGTTAATGAAGGGGGGAGGGGCTACACAGGCCCAATCTGAACATTGGAAATTTTGCCATGGCCAATCCTAAGCACGATACCCCCGTCTTCCCTTTGACTCCTACTCTGATGAAACCCAAGTGATTTTTCCTCTGAGTCACCATTGAGACAAAAGGGACCTGAAGGAATTCAAACTTAATTCTGATCCAGTGACCTGTATTTTCTTTTTAGATTGACATGATCCTGGATCATAAAGACAATGACCACTTGGTTGAGTATACTGCTCGCTGAGTTCACCTCCGGTGGCCCACACAGGCAAAGTTTGTGTAAAAATCCAGGTCCTTCACTCAGTCTCTGCTGACACCCAAGGAGTAGGCTCCTCATTACTGCTAGACAGGAAGAGGAGTCCCAGCTCCCCAGTAAGCCTTCACTGATACAGCCTTGCTTGGAGGGGTCAGAGGGCCTCATCACTGCCCACCCCCCACCTTCACTGGTACAGCCCTGCTTGGAGGGGTCAGAGGGCCTCATCACTGCCCTCCACCTGGCTTTCACTGACACTCACATGGGCAGTCTCATGAGCACCTGGTGGTGACCAAAGTCCTGACTCTCCACTAGATGTCCCCTATAACTACCCCAGCAGGGAGGAGCAGAAGCATCTCATTAGTGCTCCATAAGCTTATGATGTCTCCCTGGGACCATGGGCTGGGGTCATAACCAACCTTCCAGGATGGACATTCCAGCTCCCTGTTCAACCTTCTCATATCTGCTGGGGCCACTCATCACATCCTGATGAGGGGGGAAGTCTATGCATCCCACTTAACCTCTGCTGTAATGGATGGGGCTGAAGCCACAGTTTTTTTCCTGTGGTGTTTGGCTGGAATAGGGTAGCTGTTGCCTAGAAGTTTGTCTTGCTAAGCTGCCCCTTTTCCTGTACTTAGCTGGAAGTACAGGGAAATGCACATTTGCTCTATTTTCCCATTTCTGTCTGGTTTGTGTTCACAAAAGTTGATTTTTAAAAGTTTACTTCCCCTAAATGTCAGTTCTATCAACAACACTAAGATACTAAGAATTTTTGTTGGGAGTCCATTCTATTGAGAATTGCTATTGCTCAGTCATTTTGTAGGTGAGTGTGGACAGATCTGACTCTCCTGCCCTGAATTAGTGCTATGTCTTGGAGGCATCATAGGCATATTCAGTAAGAGCATTTAGCCCAGAAGAGATTCAAAAGAAGAGGTGCAAGGAACAAGAGCAGTTGTTCACAAGAGGAAAGCAGACCTCGCTAGCGTTTTCTGGTACTCATCTCAGAAGGGAAGGAAGGTTTAGCCTATTTTAGAGGAATATGCAGGTATTCATTAAACTCAAGGACCCAATGACATGCATTTGATCCTATAGAAAAATGGAGATATAACCTTAGTGGAGATTACACACAACTCTGGATTCCTCAAATTTTTAGCGTCCCTTAAAGGAGTTTTCAATCCACATACATCTCATGTCACTACACCTAAATGAGAACTTTTGTTTTTTGTTTCCTCTCAACTTTTAAGTCCCCTCTCCTTACATCTCCTCGCCATCACCTCACACTCATCATTCCGTATGCTCTAACCCTTTCGGGACCAGCTAGCTGTCACCTCCTTTGACAGAAATGCCCTCCCTTTGCCCCACCCTACCCTGATTTCCCGTTCCCATGTCTCTCGGACTCTATTAGGTCTTTCTTGAATTATCCTAATTCAAGGGATGCCACCTATGCCCTGCTGAGACCCTGATTAAACTGCTAAATGCCTTATTATCTCAATATTCCTACTTTAGATGTCTGTGAATGTTACTACCAGCAATCCAGTTCAACGGTCACATCATAAACTCCTGGCCAGCCTTCAGTGAACTGTCCTTAGCTAGGCCCCTACTCTGGTCCAGTTGGATGGGGCTAGGACTTCAGTGCTCATGCTGTACCAAATGGGACTGCCTAGCGCTGATCCTCTAAAGGATCTGAGGAAGAATATTTCATATAAATGGAATCATATACTACGTGGTATTCTGTATCTGGCTTCTTTCTCTTAGCACATTTTCAAGGTTTGTTCATCTTGTCATAAGTATTAGTACATCAGTCCTCTTTATGACTGAATAATAGCCCAATGTATGGATATACTACATCTGGATTACCCATTCATTAGTTTATATTCATTTAGGTTGTTTCCATCTTTTCACTATTATAAATAATGCTTCTATAAACATTTGTCTTTGTGTGGACGTAGATTTTCATTTCTCTTGGGTATGTACTTATGATTGCTGGGTAATATAGTATTATATTTAACTCTTTGAGGAA
Organism: Halichoerus grypus; assembly: GCF_964656455.1. Taxonomy (NCBI): domain Eukaryota; kingdom Metazoa; phylum Chordata; class Mammalia; order Carnivora; family Phocidae; genus Halichoerus; species Halichoerus grypus. The sequence continues at coordinate 108,947,591 of NC_135722.1, forward strand.
CTATTAAACTATTTTCCAAACCATTTGGACCATTATACATCCCCACCAACCATGTAAGAATGCTCTAATTTCTCAACATCTTTGCTAACTTCTTATTTCTCTCATTTTAGCTATCCAAGTGGCAATAAATTGGTATCTCAGTGTGTTTTTTTTTCCTTGATAACTATAACCTTTATCAGCACTAGTAACACCCTATGGACAACACTAGGATCTTCACATATTTTAAACACTGAAATGTTCGGGGCACCTGGGTGGCTCAGTCGTTCAGCGTCTGCCTTCGGCTCAGGTCATGATCCCAGGGTCCTGGGATCGAGCCCCGCATCGGGCTCCCTGCTCAGCGGAGAGCCTGCTTCTCCCTCTCCCTTTGCCCCTCCCCTGCTTATGCGTGCTCTCTGTCTCTCTCATATAAATAAATAAAATCTTTAAAAAAATAAAATAAACACTGAAATGTTCACGTGTACCACCTCTGAAGACAAGGGTGCACAATTTGTTCTAGTGACAGTGTTGTCATAACTGGAGTCCACAATAACTGTACATCCTGTTTTTGTTTCTTTGTGCAAGTTTATTAGTTTCAGGTAGCCAAGAGCCCTCTTCTGTCTATCATGGCCATCACTGGATTCTCCAGTTCACTTATGGATTGCTCAGCTATCAAATCAACCATGGAGCTTTCATGTATCTCTGACGACCTACAAATCAAATTTTCCTATTTTGTTCATCATCATAAACCTGGCCCAGTGTGCAGTGCTCTCCCCAGTCTGGGAAGGCACATCCTAAAACACCTGCCCACCTTCCCACCCCTCCAGGGCAGGCTCACCACCGCTGCTCCAATCACCTAGCATCTGTCAGAAGGTAACAGATACGCCATCTTGATCTGTTGACTCTTGATCCAATACACCATCCTGCAGATCATCTACACTTTTGCAAGGCACTCTTGTTGTGGGATTTGCTCTTCCATAAGGACTAATGACTTTGAGCATATTTCATGTCATTATTGGCCATTTGTGTATCTTCTCTGGAGAAATGTGTATTCAAATCCTTTGCCCATTTTTTGTATATCTTATTATTGTTGAGTTGTAAGAGTTCTTAATATATTCAGAAACCTAGACTATTAACAGATATATAATTTCCAATGTTTTCTCCCACTCTTTGTGTTGCCTTTTCACATTACATAATTGTTATTTTAAGGACAAAAGTTCTTAATTTTAATGAAGCCCAATTTACCCAGTCTTTCTTTTGTTCCTCATGCTTCTGATGTCATAGCTAAGATACAATTACCTAATCCCAAATTACAAGGTTTACATTTGTTTTCTTCTAAAAGTTTTCTAGACTTAGCTCTACATTTAGGTCTTTGAGCCATTTTTAGTCAATGGTTATATATGGTGTGAGGAAAGGGTCCAGCTTTATTCCTACCATGTGGACATCCAGTTGTCCCACCGCCATTTGTTGAAAAAACTGTTCTTTCTCCATGGAATTATCATGGCATCTTTGTTAAAAATCCATTGACCATGAATATGAAGTTTATCTCTGGACTCTTAGAGTTCTATTCTACTGAACTATGTGTGTCTCTCCCTATGCTAATACCATGGTCTTGATTACTGTATCTTTTACGTTCTGAAATCACACACATGGGTCATCCAACTTTTTTTTTTTTTTTTTTTAATATATTTCCTTCTGAATCCAGTGGATTTCCATATAAAATTCAGGGTTGGCATGTCAATTTCTGCAAAAACATCAGCTGGTATTTTGATAGAAATTGTATCAAATATGTACAATTTGGGGAGTACTGCTATCTTTTCAATATTAAATCTTCCAATGAAAATGATTTATCATTCCATTTATTTAAGTCCATTCATTATTTTCAATGACATTTTTTGTTTTTCAATATAGATGTTTTGCATTTCTTTTGTTAAATTTAATCATAAGTATTTAAATGTGTGCTATTTTAAGTGGACTTTTTAAAAATTTCATTTCAGATCATTCATTGCAAGTACATAAAATATAATTTATTTTTGTATATTGATTTCAAATCTTACAACTTGCTGAACCCATTTATTAGGTTTAGTAGGGGTGTGTGTGTGTGTGTGTGTGTGTGTGTAAGTGCAGTTCTTAGAACTTACTACACACTAAATTATGTCACCTGCAAACAAGCAGTTTTATTTTCTTCCCAATCTAGATTCTTTTTTTTCTGGAGGGAACCTCCAGTATAGCGTTGAACAGAAGTGGTATGAGTAGATATCCTTGTCTCGTTCATGATCATAGAGGGGAAGTGTTTAGTTTTTTTTTTTTAGTTTTTTTTAATTTTTTTTTTAAATATTTTATTTATTTATCTGACAGAGAGAGACACAGCAAGAGAGGGAACACAAGTAGGGGGGTGGGAGAGGGAGAAGCAGGGTTCCTGCCGAGCAGGGAGCCTGATGCGGGGCTCAATCCCAGGACCCTGGGACCATGACCTGAGCTGAAGGCAGCCGCTTAACTGACTGAGCCACCCAGGTGCCCCAAGTGTTTAGTTTTTAACCATTAAATATGAAGTGAGATGTGTGTTTTATTAAATGACCTTTTATTGAGTTGACAAAGTTCCCTTCTATTCTTTGTTGAAATTTTTTTATGAAAGGATGTTGGAATTTTTCAAATGCTTTACATGCATCTACTGAAATTATGTGTTTTTTGTCCTTTTTCTACTAATATGGTGTACTACATTGATTGATTTTCATATGTTGAGTAAACCTTGCATTCTGGAATAAATCCCACTTGGTCATAGTGTATAATAACATTTATATATTGCTGCATTGGGTTAGCAAGTATTTTGTGGAGGATTTTTGTGTCTATGTTCATAAAAGATAGTAAATAATTTCTTTACTTGTGATACCTTTGCATGCCTTTATACCAGAGTAGTTATGAAATCATAGAATGAGTTGGGATGGGTCACTCTTTTCTATTCTTTGGAAGGGTTTGTGAAAGGTGGTGTTAACTCTTCTTTAATATTTTGATAGTATTCACTATTGAAGCCATTTGGGCCTTTTCTTTGTGAGAAATTTTGTTTTATTTTCAATTACTAATTTAATCAATTTGTTTTAGTTTAGTCCATCCTTCTAGTCTAAGCCTTTTAACTGGAATATTTAATCCATTTAAATTTAATGTCATTATTGATAAGGTAGGATTCATGTCTGCTATTTTGTGATTTGTTTTCTATGTGTCTTATCTGGGTTTCTTTTGTTGTTGTTGGTGTTCCTCTATTTCAACTTTCTTTTATATTAAGTAAATAGTTTTCATTTTGCCATTATCATCTCTTGTCCTTCTTAAAAATTTTTTTTCTTTTCTTTTTCTGTGTTTTTTTTTTAAATGTAAATTAGTTTCTTACCTGTTGCCTTGGAATTTTTTTTGATTGAAATATACTTGATACACAATGTCACATTAGTTTCAGGTGTACAACATAGTGATTTGACAACTCTACACATTATGGTGTGCTCACCGCAAGTACAGCTAACATCTGTCACCTGACAACGCTCTTACAGTATCACTGAATGTTTTCCTGTGCTGTACCTTTTATCCCTGTGACTTACTCATTCTGTAAATAGAATCTGTACCTACCACTCCCCTTCATCAATTTTGCCCATTCTCCCACTTCCCTCCCCTCTGGCAACCATGTTTGTTCTCTGTCTTTATGGGTCTGTTTCTGCTTTTTATTTGCTTGTTTTCTTTTTGAGATTCCACATACTAGTGAAATCATACGGTATTTGTCTTTCTCTGTCTGACTTATTTCATTCAGCATAATACCTTCTAGGTCCATCCATGTTGTCACAAATGGGAAGATCTCATTTTTTATGACTGAGTAATATTCCATTCTTTTCTATTGCTGCTTTCAAGACTTCAAAAGTTAGCTTATAATGTCTTCGTGTGGATGTCTTTAAGTTCATCCTGCTTGAGGTTCATTAAGCATGATGAATTTGTGGTTTAATGTTTTTTCCCCATCAAATTTGACAAGTTTTTTGACCATGGTTTCTTCAAATATTCTTTCTGCTTCTTTCTCTTCTTTACTTTTGGGATCCTATCTTGAGTATATTGATAATGTCCCTCATTTCCCTGAGACTTGGTTTATTTTTCTTCATGCTTTTTCCTTTATGTTCCTCAGACTAAATAATCTCAACTGACCTATTTTGAGGTTTGTTGATTTTGTTTTAATGCCACCCAAACCACTGTTGAGCCTTTCTACTGAATGTATTATTTAAGTCATCACACTTTGCTACTCTAGAATTTCAATTTGGTCCTTCTTCATAATTCTATCACTTTATTAATATTCTTTTTTGGTAGAATATCATTTTCATACTCTTTTAGATATAGTTTTTTTTAGATATAGTTTCTTTTAATTCTTTGAATATATTTATAATAGCTGATTTTAAGTCTTTGTCCAGTAAATCCAATGTCTGTACTTCTTCAAGGACAGTTTCTATAGATTGCCTTTTTCCCCCCTCCTTCTCTATAGAGTTTCTTTACTTCTATTTATTTTTGCTTCTTACTTCTAATTTTTTGTTGAAAAGTTATATATAATTTTATTTAAAAATTGGACATCTCATATAATATAATGTGAAAACTTGAGAAATCAGTCTTCTCCCTCCCCAAAGTTGAGGGTTTTCTTTTCCCTCCCTGGTTGTTATTGTTCCTTTGTTTTAGTGATTTATTTTAACAAATTCTACAAAATCTATATTGTTTGTCATTTGTATCCATTGAAGTCTATTCTACATGTAGTCTAGTGGCCAGCTTATAATTGGATTTATTAAATGGCTAGAACCATTAATTCTCCACGTGTTTGTTTAAGAACACTGTGTTTATGTTGAGACACTCATTTAACATCAGCCAGGCAGCTGACAACTCTTCCTTTCCTCACTTTCTGCTTGCATAGAACCTCAAAGTCAACCAAAGGTAAGAGCTTAAAACTTTCTCATGCCTTTCCTAAGCACATGCACATCCCTTCTTAAGTGCCAGTCTTCTTGCTTTTTTTCAGGAAATTGTAAACTATTCAACAATCCTATGGGCATCTCATTTCCTAACTTTTTCTTTTAAGTTATTTGGCTAGCCTTTACCGACAGTCAATTGTCTCTTGTTGTTCTACACAAATGTCCCTAGGGAAAAAGGCTCCCCCACCCCCCTGCACAAGCCATGAATCAGTTCATATGTATACTGCCTTGCAATTGAGGTCTTTCAAGAAATCATCACAAAATTCAATTCATGAGAATTCTCTAAGAATGGCTTTGATTCTTGTTCTTGTAGCCTAAGATGGCTACCAGCATGCTGGTTCTCATTGTGATAGCAGACCGTTATTGGTTTTCAAGGGTACCATGGAATTGGAAAGGAAAAATGGGATGAGGAGAAGTTAAAACACCACAAAGCTTACAGTTTTTACCAAGATTCAGCCATTAAAAAAAAAAAAATGCTCCCTGGATGCTGTGCTGCTTTGGTTAATTTCCAGAGTTCTGAAACATTTTATTCTGACAATTTTTGCCAGCACTCTCACTGCTTCTATGGAAGAGACCATTTTTCAGAGGTCTCCACACTATCATTCCACAAGTACCAGCTTCTACTATAATTTTATGGAGTATTCTTTTAAGCTTTGTTTCTTCCACAATTAATATATCACCAAATCCTGCTAGTAGGGTTTCAATGACATTAATAATTTTCTATTTCTGAAATTTCTATTTCATTGGGAGGGTTGGAATAATTGCAATGTGTTCTCATTCAATAGAATCCAAATCAATAGAAGAGACAGCAATTAATTCAGGATGATTTTTTTCCCCCTGCAGTTCAGAATCCAAATATCAAAAAGAAAAAGAAGCCCATTCAATTGTTTCTCCTTACAAACACAAAATTGTGGAGTATATCTCTGCCCGACTCAGCTTCTGCCTGAACGGCTTCCATCTGTTTGGCACCATGTGGTACTCGAGCATATGCCAAACAATCAGTCATTTTGCTCTACGCGAGGAGAGACAATGAAAAGATTAATACAATTCCTTTAACTCTGATGAGGAACACAACGGCTCAGTGACCTCACACATGCATTCTTGAAATTACTGCACTGCAGTAAATTGTTAAACTCATTTCTGGGCTGAGTGGAATATTAAAAAATAATTTGACAGAAAAAGTGTGCTGAACGACGTGCATGACAACCCCTCTAGTCTTCATTTCCTTGTGCAGGTTGATGAGACATATTGGGAAAATCTCTACAGGAGCTCACAAGAAGATGTGTCTGCTGTGTTGAAACACCAAGGCAAGTTAGGTCTAGTAGTGGCATGAGATCAGAGCAATGAGGCCATCCGTACAGGAATCAATATCGCCACAGCGTTTCCTATCCCTAACGCCTCTTCAGGTTTCCAGGAAGAAAATAGAAATCAGGGTAACTCCAAACAGAAAAGGGTGATTCTAACCAGCTTTTCCTAGGCACCAGATTGAAATTTAATAATTGAACTTAAAACGTGGTGGGAACTTTACCTTCAAACCAAGCTTCTCTCATGAGCATCTTCTAGCTTTCCTTAATTTCTCAAGAAACAGCAAATAGTTACAGTCACTAAAGTTGGAGATCCTGGGTTATGATTTCTTTGTAACTTTTTTCTTTATTAAACAGGCAGTGCATATTCTGCAGCAAGTAACTTGGAAAATGTAAACAAAGAATACACGCAAATTTCTACAATTCATTTATGCACTATTTATACTTGGTAGCACAGCCTTCCTGAAATGTATATTTTTAAAATTTTATATATATTATACAAATATATATATACACAAATACAGATATATAAAACTATATACAACATATTTATATACTTTTATATATGTTGATAATATATATACATGTGTGTGTATATATACATATATATACATATATATATAAAATACCCAATGCTGTCAATAATAATTTTATCTATTAATTTTCCCATTTCTCAATATTGCAGAAACATTATGTACCCAGAGGACAATGATTTAATTCCCAGTTGGACCACTGGCCTCAAACATTAACATGAAACCCTGCTAAGCGAGAAGTGTGTGCGCCAGGACAACTTCTTCTTAGGCTAGGTAAGACTAAATAGCCTTGTTTCCTGTAAGCCTCATTCTTGTCTCAGCTTTTCCTACTAAGGAGGACAGTCAATGAGGCGATGATGACACTTCTTTCCAAGGAGGGGAAAATGGTAAGCCTTGCCTTACCGCCACTTTGTGCAAGAGCAAATTAGAGGGGTTCAGCTTATCCTATTAAATGTGGCAGATGGAGACATGCAGTACCTCAACTCCTTTCTAGAAACCACACTGCCATGTAAATAAAGACGTTTAAAAAAACACACAATCAAAGGAAAAAAGAGAATGTAAAATAAAACAGCACACTTTTGGAAGATGGAAAGTAAACAGGAAGGGACACCCAAACCGGCAGACAAAGGAGAGTGAAACTTGCCCCCGCCTGAGCAGGAACCAAGGAAAAGCTAACTGATCCATGCTCCTGAGTCCTAGAAAAGCTCAGAAATGACAGTCAGCAGATACCTCAGGAGAAAAAGGTATGGAGTTAGGCAACATACACAGAGGACTGGCTGAAAGGTTTTTGGTTTGTTTATTCTTTACTTGTTTGTTGTATAAAGATTTTTCAGTCCTCAGACTTTCCTCAAATCCAGCAGAAGAATGGAAGCTTCATCTCTAAAGCGGGTGAGCTGGAGCAGCTCTGGGCTCAGAGATACCACAGGCAGAGGGGACAGCGGCGGTCATACACCTAACCAGAAGCTCAGTGTATCCCCTAGACCAGGAGACTATGATTTACCTCTGGAGAACATGGATCAGCCTGAGCTATGAGATCTGCCAATCCCGACACAACAGCTTGGTCTCACCTAACTGCGCTATGTTGAATCCCAGCTGTCAATATGTTTATCCCTCTCCCTCCACCACATCTGAAAGGCTTCCAATACATGTGTTGATGCCCCACTTTTAAATAAAGGAATAACAAGATCTTTGGCAGGGAAGACCTCAAATGTGAAAGAAGGAAGATTTAAAATAATAGGAAGACTGAAAGTATAAATTATGGTGTCACAGAGTTTCTGAGGAAAATGCCTCGGTACTATAATTAATTTCCTAAAAAAGTTTAAAAACATTTTACTTGTGAAGCAAGAAAAGGAACGTAAAAGATGGACTATTCAAAGAATTTGAAAAATAATCTATGGGAAATATGATAGTAGAAATAGAAAGTTTAACATAAGAAACAGGAAATAAATTTGAGTAACTCTCCATGAGAGTAAAATAAAAGTAAAAGCTGATTGAAAAAAATAAGTAAAAAAAAAAATACAAGAAAGAGACTCAGGGGGCGCCTGGGTGGCTCAGTTGTTAAGCATCTGCCTTCGGCTCAGGTCATGATCCCAGGGTCCTGGGATCGAGCCCCGCATCGGGCTCCTTGCTCTGCAGGAAGCCTGCTTCTCCCTCTCCCACTGCCCCTGCTTGTGTTCCCTCTCTCGCTGTGTCTCTCGCTGTCAAATAAATAAATAAAATCTTTAAAAAAAAAAAAAAAAAAAAAAAAGAAAGAGACTCAGTCCACAGAGTGCAACATTTTAGCAAAAGGAAGAAATTTTTAAAAATAAAGCTAAGAAAACTTCCCAGAATTATGGGGCTTACATTTCCAGACTGAGCCTCCATTGCATGCCTAGCATATTGTACGCCAAAATGAGCAACACATAAACACCTCATAAAGGGATTTCAAAACATCAGATTAAAAGTGTATTTTAAAGCCAAAAAAGAGGGGCACCTGGGTGGCTCAGTCAGTGAAGCGTCTAACTTTGGCTCAGGTCATGATCTCAGGGTCCTGGGATTGAGCCCCACATCTGGCTCCCTGCTCCACGGGGAGCCTGCTTCTCTCTCTCTCCCTCTCAAATAAATAAATAAAATCTTTTAAAAAATAGCTGAAAAAGAAAAAAAATACAAGTTCTCATTTACTAAACTTAAGACACAGAATGGCAATCAATACATTCCTCAAAAGCAGTGGTAGCTATAATTTAATGGAATTTAGAATTTTCCTTCAATAAATGTGAAAAAAGGAATTTCAACCTAGAATCCAATTCTCCTAAGCTGGTAAACCTAAACTCCTTCAAACAAGCAATACCCAGAAGAAACTTGCCTTTCACACACGGATTCTCAGAAAGCTACTCAAGTGTACGCTTCAACAGAACTAGGACTGCAGCCTGACAGGACTTCAGCTGAGATTGAAACAAAGGAAGAAGGGTTACTGAAAGATGGATTCATCCAAAACAAATGAGCAAACCAAGAAAAGCAAAACCAAAAACAGTTAAATAACGTTTTATTTATTTATTTTATTTTAGAGAGAGACAGTGTGAGCCGGGGCGGAGGGGGGAGGTAGAGGGAGAGAAAGAGAGAATCTTAAGTAGACTCCATGCTGAGTGCAGAGCCTACGCCATGCTCAATCCCACAACCCTGAGATCATGACCTGAGCCAAAACCAAAAGTCAGATGCCCAACCAAATGCGCCACCCAGGCTACACCCCATGACCTTCTTTTTGACTCTCTCTCAATTTTTGCTTTCAGGAGCTCTAGTAATTAAAGTGTTTGGATTTACGTTTCAAATAGACATCACTTTTCTATGGTTACACAACTGAAAAATCTTAACAAAAATTATAATGAAATACCAAAATTGGTATTTCAAGGGGAAATATCTAAAGATTCCCCATGTCTTTAGGCTGATATGGATCTTGATAGGTACTGGATTTTTACTTTTTTAATTATGAATTTGTGTACTTCACCTGCACTCAGTAGACCACTTTCAAAAACACTGCTTTGGAGGTATTTTTGGGAAGGAAAATATATAAACAAGAAATCTCTATGACATAAAATTAAGCATTAGCTATAAATTAGCTGTTTTGAGCACTTAATTAAAATACCATTTCATTCTCTTCTTAAGTAGAATGATTTTCCTATAAGGCACAGAACTTAAGATATCAGGAATAGGAATTTGCAATCACCCAGCTTACTCAAGCCTGAGTATTCCCACTGCCTACTAATCTATCAGAATCTGACGTGGCTGCACATTGTGCATTCAGGTGTGCTGCTAAAATGACTCATACTGGGAGAAAGCTCAAGTTCATTAGATTAAAATCAAACTTGGTCTTGCCTTGTAATGAAATCTAACGTGCATTTAAGAAACAATATTTAGTGTAGCTTCTTATGGCTACAACCACTGTTTCTATAATTTTCTCTTAAGATACATATATTCTTTTCATTTAATCAAATGCATCACAATCACTCTTCGGCTTACTAACACAACTTTTTTGAGTACTAAGAAAATGCTCCTGACCCAACTAAAAAGGAATATGAGATAGCATTTCTCCACAGAGCATGGGAATGATTTTTTAATTATCTATAACATCTTAACTTAAACTCCAAGGATACAAATCTGCTTGACCACTGGCTAGAATTGAAGGTATCCTGAGGTGTGAGGGGTCAAGAAACAGAGCAAAGCTTTCTTTATAGATGAGGTGAGTTCTAAGTCTTGGTCACCTTAGGTCAGAGTGCTAGCTAACTATTCCAGCAACTATGTGTACCTGACCAGGTATTCAATAGGCAGAAACAGTGGTGCAGGCAGTACTGTTTGGGCATTAATAAAGTGGCTGTCCTCATCACTGATAATATTGTCTTGTCTGTGGCAAAATATGGGACCCAAGGGATACTCTGGGCTACCACCTTGGAAAGTTTAAGCTCATGCGGTAAGGAACATCTGGATATTTGAACCACCCTGATTTGTTCTGATCTGCTTTGAGTCTCAAGAAGCCAACCTTACAACAGTTCTGTTGGTCATTGGATTCCTTTTCTTTATCTTTTTTACAGCGTCACTGAAATGTATGCTCTATTCTGGCCAATAGGCTGGTTTTTGTTTTTTGCTTTTTTAACTTTGTGCTTCCAAATAATCAAATGGTAATCACCTTAAATTTGACATGTCAAACTTTATATCACTTTCTATATAATATTGGAATTTTTTTTACATGGTTCTTTTTTAGACTCTATTTACTGTTTTCTGGTCAGAGGCAAAATAATCACCCATGACCATATGCAACATCTATTCAAATTACTTAGAGAAAGATTTGTAGTTGCCTCCAGGCATTTTCCAAACAATAGATTTGAAACCTGAAATGGCATTGCCTTCCAGAATATAGGGTCAAAACTCCTATTTTTCAAAGGGATATTGTCCCCATGAATCATGGTGGGGAAAGGGGCTCTGGAAATGTTAGAGGAGTCTGAAGAGCTAAGGGATTCCCTCAGTCTTCATTGCCAGGTTTCTAGAATACCCTAAGTATCTCTGCAGGATCAGATATGTTTAAGATGAAATTTTCAACACTCCAGAGAAATAGTCCTTGAGGTAAGAAAGTAATTTTTTAGTACTTTGGGGTTGCTCCTCTATTCTTAAGATTCTGAGTTTGGGAATGCCATTTGAGATGGACATCACTAAATGATAGCTCAAAGTGATACTAAGTCTGGGATTCTTATATATCATGGTGGTGACTACTGAGAATTTTGGTTAAGGAGTTGCATACTAGAAAATAACTACAATGATTTCCAAAATTTCTCATCCTTTGGCCACTTCCTGGAATAATGGTTACCATTATGTTCTAAATAATAAGATAGGTCAAATACAAGACAAATTAGGACTCACTTAAATTCAAACTATCAAAATCTTTTATCACATATTCTAGTTATATGTATGAGGACATACCAGTTGTAGGAAATAAATCTGATGCCTTAAACATATTTTATCCACATTTTCTGAGTTTTTTCTTATCTGTATCAGGACTTTAGGCATTATTCATTCCAGGTACCCAAAAGAAAGTGTCAGAATTATTCACAGAATTGGACTTGTGTACTAAATATGTTTACATATTTCTCTCACACAAAAACTGTCCTGCCTGCGAACATAAGCTCTAAAGACTTTTTTCAATGAGCTCAGGACTGTTTTAAAAACTCATGTGTTATTTTGAAAAAGGTTTTAAATATTCCATACAAAATACTTTAAAGTGCTGGAAAATCTTCATTTTGGAATAAATGGAGTTGTGGAGGGTCAATATAATAAAAAAATATTTTGGAGAGAATTAAGAAAAGAATAAGAATAAAAGCTGTGTTGCTAGGATCACCTGACAAATGATTTCTCCATTTTTATGCTGTCTTCATTTCGAAGTGAATAGAAAGATGACAGAAAGAAGCTTGCCAAAATGAGATCTAAAACATGGATCTTCCCCATGCTTTCTCATCTTACAGGAAACACACATACACCAACAAAAAAAACAAGCAATATTGCCTTTTCTTTCTCCAATCACAGGAAGTCAAAAAGACCTGCTAAAATGCACGACTTCCAACCATTTGTTTCTAGTTGCCAAGGCAAACTCTCGAGGGAGGGCACTGGTTGCATTTCAGTCTGGCTCACCTCCCAGCAGCCCCCCACCACTCTGCCTGCAAGACAGGTGGAGGGTAAGGTCACAGCTGGGGAGGCAGGAGCACATGATATGATGGCTTGGAGCAGGAGGCCACCGCCCTGAGGACCTGGATTCAAAACACGACATGTTACTCAACCTCTATGTTCCGCTTTGTTTTTCTCAGCTATAAAATGAGAGTAATAAGAAGGACCTACCTCATAGTATAGTGTTGAATAACTCAGCTGAAGTTTGAAAGTTGCTTAGAACAATACCCTGAATATGAGAAATGTTACAGAAGTTTTAGCTGTAGTATAGGTTTCGCTTTAGCCCAAGTGAAGTCATGGCATTTCTTGGTGATGCAGAGTGAGCTGGCCCTGAAGGCCAATAGAATGTGCTTGAGAAATTTTCTATCCTGAAGGATCAGATACAGGAATTGAGAGGATTCACATTCATTGCTTATCTGATTTTCAGAATGGATTCTGAGCCTAGAGCTGGATGAAATATCTTCTGCTCCTGGAGCTGTCTACTGGCCACACACTTGAGCACTTTTATTTTCAGAAAAATGCAGACACCGGCCTAGGCTTTCTGTATGAGAACAGAAGACCCTGACCCTGACCAAGCAAAGGCCATGTCCCCGAAGGGCTTTGTAAGTCCAAGAATGGCCTTCTGGACTCCTACCATCTGTGTGATGGTTATATTACCAAAAGAACGAGTCTCCAATAAGTGATTTTCAAACACACGAGTGAAGGAGAATCTATATGGATTTATGCTGCTTTTGTTTTGTATTTCTAATCAACATCCTGAGTATAAGCAATGTGTACAACAGACCGTAAGCAAACTCGAATGAGAATGTTGCTTTATGAAGACAAAAACATTAGTGTTACCGGTAATTTTTACTTAAAGACATTCACCAAAAGATTCTTAAACTAAGCCTTATCCCCTAATACATTTGAAATGTTTTCAATATTCAAAATAAATTTATTGACCATGACGATGGGCCAAGTCCAATCTTAACCAATTTTACTATTGCTTAGGAGATGCTAGATGCAGAAAAAAGTGCCATATCGAAATTCAAACCACCTTTTTTTGAGGAGCAGTATTAGCCTTTGTTATTTGCTATTATACAAATAATTTACACAGTTAATTTTCTGTGAAAGGATATTTGAACCACAAAAACACTAAAATAACTTCCAGTTATAACACTATATAACAAATATATATAATTTCCAATTAAAAGTGAATAAAAATAGTAATTTTAAAATTTAAGCCATGTCCATTATCTTATGTCCATTATGTTAACTAATGTGGTCCTTAATTTACTGTACTGCTGAACATTATTTAAAAAGAGGAGGATTGGGGGTGCCTGGGGGGCTCAGTCAGTTAGGCTTCGGACTCTTGGTTTCAGCTCAGGTTATGATCTCAAGGTCCTGAGACTGAGCCCTGTTTCCGGCTCTGTGCTCAGTGGGGAGTCTACTCGTGATTCTCTCTCTTCCTCTGCCCCTCCCCCGCTTACGTGCATGGACACTCGCACTCTCAAAAAAGAAGAAAAAAAAAAAAAAGAGAAGAACTGTAATTAAATCCCTGAAGAACAAAGTTTAAACCTATCTTTGTTTTTTTTTAAATTTAAATTCAATTAATTAAAATATAATGTATTATTAGATTCAGAGGTAGAGTTCAGTGAGTCAGTCTTATATAACACCCAGTGCTCATCACATCACTGCCCTTCTTAATGCCCATCACCCAGTTACCCTATCCCTCCACACCCCAACCCCTCCAGCAACCCTCAGTTTGTTTCCTAGAGTTAGGAGTCTCTCATGGTTTGTCTCCCTCTCTGATTTCTTCCCATTCAGTTTTCCCTCCCTTCCCCTGTGGTCCTCTGTGCTATTCCTTATGTTCCACATATGAGTGAAACCATATGATAATTGTCTTTCTCTGACTTATTTCACTCAGCATAATGCTGTCCAGTTCCATCCATGTCGATACAAATGTAAGTATTCATCCTTTCTGATGGCTGAGTAATATTCCATTGTATATATGAAACACATCTTTTTTATCCATTCACCTGTCAATGGACATCTCGGCTCCTTTCACAGTCTGGCTATTGTGGACATTGCTGCTAATGAACACTGAGGTGCAGGTGCTCCTTCGGATCACTACATTTGTACCTTTGGGGTAAATTTCATTTATTGGATATTGCTCCTTAATTTTGACACCTGGTTGACCTTCAGTTCTTGCTTTCATATTTTTCTCTGTCTTCATGGGTATTTTATTGGAAAGAAATTGCTAGAGGTTGCTGGACCAATGCCATTTTTTAAAAAACAGTTTTATTGAGATATAATTTATATGCCACAAAATTCATCCATTTCAAGTATATATTTCATTTTTCATAGTATGCTCACAGAATTGTGCAACCACCACCATAACCAATTTAAGACATTTTAAAAAACATTCAAAATAAATCCAACCAAATATCAATCAATCAATCCCACACCCATGAGCATTCACTCTGCATTTTTCCTCCTCCTCCCCACCCCCAGCCCTAGGCAACTAATAATACATATTCAGTCTCTATAGATTTGCTTATTCTGGACATTTCCTACAAATGGGGTCATACAATATGTGGTCTTTGGGACTGGCTTCTTTCACCTACTATAATGTTTATAAGGTTCATCCATGTTTTAGCATGTATCAGTACTTCATTCCTTTTTATGGCCAAATGATACTCCTTTGCATATACCCCATTTTGTCTATCCATAAATCAGTTAATAGACATTTTCACTGGTTCTACTTTTTGGCTATTATTAATAATGCTGTTACAAACATTTGTGTACAAATTTTTGTGTGACGTATTTTCATTTTACTTTCATTTTTCTTGGGTATATATCTAGCAGTAGGATTTCTGAGTCCTATGGTAACTTTACGTTTGTATTTAACTTTCTGAGGAAATGGCAGCATGTTGTCCAAAGTAGCTACACCATTTTACACTACTACCAGTGACACATGAGGGGCCCAAGTTTTGTACCTCCTTATCAATACTTTTGATTAGCTATTAAATTATAGCTATCCCTGTAGGCATGAAGTGGTATCTGATTGTGGTTTTGATGTGCATTTCTCTGGTGGCTAATGATTTTGAACAATTATTCATGGGCTTATTGGCCATTTATAAATCTTCTTTGGAGAAAAATCTAATCAGATCCTTTAATCCCATTTTTAATTGGATCCCTGATATTTTTTGTTATTGAGATGTAAGAGTTCTTTATACAGTTTAGACATAACTCCCTTATCAGATATACGATTCTTTTAAAGATTTTATTTATTTTAGAGAGAGAGAGAGAGAAAGATAGAGCACGAGTGAGTGGAGGGAGGGGCAGAGGGACAGACTCTCAAGCAGCCTCCCCGCTGAGCATGGAGCCCAACATGGGGCTCGATCCCAGGATCCTGAGATCATGACTTGAGTGGAAACCACGAGTCAGACGGTGAACGAACTGAGCCACCCAGGTGCGCCTGTCTTTCCACTTTTTTGACGGTAGCCTTTGCACTACAAAAGTCTTAAAATTTAATGTAGGACAACTTGCTATTTTTTTTTCCTTTGTCACTTGAGCTTTTAGTGTGGTCAGTGCCTGGCCAAGTTCACAAAGGTTCACTCCTGCGTTTTTCTCTACGGGTTTTACAGGTTGAGCGCCTACATTTCAGCCTTATAATCCAGAGTGAGTAAATTTTGGGGTATGATGTGAAGCAGAGGTTCAACCTCATTCTTTTACATGTAGATATCCAGCTGTCCTGCTACCATGTATTGAAAAGAGTATTTTTTTCCACTGAATTATCTGGGGTCCTTGTTGAGAAACAACTGATCATAAATGTAAAGGTTTACTTTTCAGCTTGTAATCCTATTCCATCAATCTATAGGTCTATCCTCAGGTCAGTACAATATAGTATTGATTACTGCAGTTTTATAATACGTTTTAAAATCGGGAAATGTGTGCTCTCTGACTTGGTTCCTCTCGGGATTATTTTCACTATTTTGAAACCCTTACATTTTTACATTAACCTAAGATAAGTTTGTTCATTTATGAATAAATGCTAGCTGGACTTTTGACAGGGATTGTAGTGAATTTGTAGATCAATTTTGGAAGTACTAACATCTTAGCAATATCAAATCTTTTGATCGATAATCACAGGCTGTCTTTTAATTTATTCGGATCTTTTTCATTGCTTTCAATAATGCTATGTAGCTTTTAGTGTATAAATCTTGCACTTTCTTCCTTAATTTTTTACCTAATTGTTTTGTTCACTGTGGTGCTATTGTAAATAAAATTATGAGTTACTTTTCAGAATGGTCATAGAAATATAATTGAATTTCTGCATATAGATCCTGAATCCTGCAACCCAGCTGAATTCACTTATTATTTCGTATGGATTTCTGGTGAGTTCCTCAAGTTTTCCAAAGATATATCCATTGCCAAAAAAAGCTAGTTTTACTTCTTTCTTCTTTCAAAGCGGATGACCTTCATTTCTTTTTCTTGCCTATCCATCCTGACTAAAACCTTTAGTAGAATGCTGAATAGAAGTGGGGAGAGCAAAGATCCTTATCTTTCCCAGTCTTATGGAGAAAACATTCAGTATTTCAGAATTAAGAAAGACATTAGCTGTGGGTTTTTCATAGATATCCTTTATCAGGTTGAAGAAGGTCCCTTCTATTTCTAGATTATTGAGTATTTTTATCATTAAAGTGTTAAATTGTGACAAATACATTTTCTCAATCTACTGACATAACTGTGGTTTCTGTATGTTAACCTATTACTATTGTGCATTACATTAATTAAATTTCATATGTTGAAACAATCTTACATTCCTATGAAAATCACACTTGGTTATACACATATATAATCATTTATATATGTTGCTAAGTATGCATTGCTAATATTTTGTTAAGGATTTTTGTGACTATTATTTTTAAAAAAGATACTAGTTTATAATTTTATTATGATATTTTTACATGGTTTTGATATCAGTGTAATATTAGCCTCATTAAATGAAAAGTATTGGGGCGCCTGGGTGGTACAGTTGGATAAGCCTCTGACTCTTGGTTTTGGCTCGGGTTGTGATCTCAGGGTCCTGAGATCGAGCCCCACATCAGGCTCTGTGCTCACCACAGATTTTTTGCCTAAAAAATTTTTTTCCCTCTCCCTCCTCCCCTTCCCTACCCCCCATATTTGTGGGCTCTCTCTCTCAAATAAATAAATCTTAAAAAATAATTTTCAAAAAATAATAAATAATAAAAACTGTTAATGTTTTATTTTAATTCTTGGAAGACTTTGTGAAGAATTAGTATTAATTCTTCTTTTAACATTTGGTAGAATTCACCAGTAGAACCATTTGTGCCTGAGATTGTTTTTTGTAGGAAGTTTTTAAATTACTGATTCAACCTCTTATGCTATAGTTCCAGAGGTCAAAAGTCTGAGATGGATATCACAGTTTGAGTCCCTTCTGAAGGCTCTGGGAAGACTCTGTTTCCTTTTTTCCAGGTTGTATGTGCTGCTTGTATTCCATGGTCTGTGGGCCCTTAACAGCATCTTCAAAACACATCATCCCCACTTTTGCTTCTGGAGACACAAGTCCTACGAACCTTGACTCTCCTGCCTTCCTCTTATAAGGACCCTGCCGATTCCATCAGGCACAGCCAGATCATCCAAGATAATGTTTCCATCTCAAGATCTCTAACTTGATTACATGTGCAAAGTTTATCATTTAAGGTAGCATCTTTGCACATTCTGGGGAATTAGGACGGGGGTGTATTATTTAATGGACTTTTCTTGTATGTGACAAGTGTCTCCCCCACGAGAGGCTTTCAAGGTTTTCTTTTTGTCTCTCAACCTTTTTTACTGAGATATGCCTGTTTGTGGATCCCTTTACATTTGTTTTATTTGGGGTTCTTTGAGTTTCTTGGATATACAGTTTAATATTTTTTCATCAACTGTGGGGAGTTTTGAGTCCTTATTTCTTCAAGTACTGTTTCTTACTCATACGTTTCTTCTCTCTCTCTGGTTTCCGTAAGTGCATGTTACTGTACTTGATGGTGTCTCACATTTCCTTGAGGCTCATTGTTCTTTACTATTTTTCTCTTTGCTCTTCGTATTTAGATTCAGATATTCATCTACAGGCTCGCTAATGCTTTCTCTGCCAACGCAAATTTACTGTTCAGCCATGGTCTTGAACTTTCTGTTTACTGTATTTTACAACTCCAGTATTTCCATTTTTTTAAATAATTTCTGCCTCTTTAATGGCATTTTTTAATTTAGTGTGTTATGGCCATCGTACCTCTCCTTACATCTTTAATCGTATTTCCTTTTCACTCTTTGCAAGTATTTATAATAGTTGCCTTGAATTTTTTTCCCACTAATTCTGGCACTGGGTCCCTAACAAAGGCAGTGTCTGTTGCTGGCTTTTATTCTTGTATTAGGTCACACTTTGATGTTTCTTTGTATGTATCATAATTTTGTTGCTGATAACCAGATTTTGTAGATAATACTTTATAGCGACTCTGGATGCTGACAACCCTTTACCACCACTGCATATAACCCACAGCAGTTCCTGTGGTTTGCAGTTTGCTTGTTTTCTTATTTGGTTGGACTGTTTTACTGAACTTCATTCACCCGTCAGTGTTCAGCCTCTGATGTTCATCCTCAGAAGCTGCAGTCTTGGTCATGCGTTCAGATACCCTTCCCTTTTCCTTACCAGGGATTACAGTAATTGTAGCTGGACTCACTTAGCAGTTTCCTTTTCTGATCCAATACACTGCTCACTGATCTGCCTTTTGTCCACTTTATTTAGACACAGCTGAGACACAACAGGGCAGGTTTAAGGTGTGCAGGGTATAGATGTGATACACGTATATTCTGTGAGAAGACCACCACCATAATGTAGGGAAGTAGAAGTTTATACTCTTTGACCAACATCTTCTCACTTCCTCCATCCTCAGCCCCTGGCAATCACCATTCTACTCTCTGTTGCTACGAGTCTGGCTTTTTCAGGTTCTACCTAAAATATTTGTCTTTCTCTGCCTTATTTTATGTAGCATAATGCCTTCAAGGCTCATCCATGTTTTCTCAAATGGCAAGATTTCTTTCCTTCTTTCTTCTGGCTGCATAATATTTTATTGCAGATCACATACATATATCACATCTTCATCCATTCATCCGCTGACAGACATTGAGGCTGCTTCCGTATCTTGGCTATTGTTAATAACGCTGCAATGAACATGAGAGTGCAGATACTGCTTCAAGATCCTGTTTTCATATCCTTTAGAGATATACACAGAAATGAGATTGCTGGGTCATAGGGTAGTCCTATTTTTAATTTTATGAGGCTCCTGCATACTGTTTTCCACAGTGGCTGTAGCAGTTTGCATTCCCACCAACAGTTCACGAGGGTTCCTTTTCTCCACCAGCACTCATTGACTCTTGACTTTTGATGACAGTCACTGTAAGGGTTGTGAGGGGATATCCCATTGTGCTTTTGATTTTCACTTCTCTGATGACGTTGGGCACTTTATCATGTACCCGTTGGCCATCAGTATGTCTCCTTTAGAAAACTGTCTATTCTTGGGGCGCCTGGGTGGCTCAGTCAATTGAGTGTCTGCCTTCAGCTCAGGTCATGATCCCAGGGTCCTGGGATCAAGCCCGGCGTCGGGCTCCCTGCTCAGCAGTGAGTCAGCTTCTCTCTCCCCCTCTTCCCCTCTCCCCTGCTCGTGCTCACTCTTTCTCTCAAATAAATAAAATCTCGGAAAAAAAAAAAAAAGAAGAGAAAACTGTCTATTCAGTTACCCTGCCCATTTTAAAATTGGTTTGTTTGTCTTGTTGCTATTGAGTTGTAGTTCTTTATATATTTTGGATATTAACCCCTTATCAGATATATTATTTGCAAATATTTTCTCCCATTCCATAGGTTTTTTTTCATTTTGTTGGTCATTCCTATTGCTGTTCAGAAGCTTTGTAGTTCAATGTATTCCCACTTGTTTATTTTTGCTTTTGTTTGTTGTGCTTTTGGTATCATATCCAAAAAGAAACACTGCCAACACCAGTGTCAGGGAGATTTTTTCCTACATTTTCTTCCAGGAGTTTTATGTTTTCAGTTCCTCTAAGTTTCATGAGTTTTGAGTTACTTTTTGTGAGTGGTGTAAGGTACGGTTCCAACGAGGAGGAGGCTGCTGCATCCCCCACGGAACACAGCCCCCCCCCTTACAGCGCCTCTCCTGGGGAAGCTGAAAATTGACCTCCAGACCTCAAGGAAGGTCCGCCCTTCTACGAGAGCTGCACCCTGCCCTGATGGGTTCTTTGTCTTTGTCTCCCAATTCCAAGTCCAGAGCGGGGAATTGTATGGATAGAAACAGTACTTCATGCTCTGAGAAAACTACTCTCTGGCAGGCTCTGTCTCTGTTAATACCCACCAGGTAAGGAGATGCCCACCCATAAAATGGGGACTGGATGCTCGTCAGAGAGAACATGATAAAAGTCCACTACTCTCTACCTATTTGTCTGACAAGCATTCATTATTTTTGGCTGTCCAGCACAGAGAACCTTCTTCACATAGTTAAACTTCAAAGACAAAAGTAAAATAAAGCAACTCCAGCCTAATGTAATACATCATCTTTCATGAATCTAAAATGCGTTCTCACCTTCCTCCAAAGAAGGGCAACTGAAAGTTTTACCAGTCACCCATCCAGCAGAATACCTGGGGAAACGTATGCTACTCCTTTTCTTTCAACTTCAACGTGCCCTGCTATTTTTCAACTGCAGAAATATTACTACAAATATGCCTTATAAAAAATTCTAGCAGGAACAGAACTGAAAGAAAATGAAAGAAGAAATAAAACACAAGACTGTGCTTCTTGTCTCTTTGGGATTCTTTACCCACTAAAGTGGCTGGAATGATTGAAACCTTTCTTCCAACAAAAAACAAGTGTTCCCTGTGTCCATTCCGCAAGTCTGTGGATTTCTCCCTTACCTTAAATGAAGATGATCCCGTCCTTTCAATACCCATTAGTGTGAGGTACCACTTGACCTAGTTTCAGTTAACTCACCAAAGGGGAAAAATCGCAAAGGCTCCAGGCTTAAATTAGCACAGCAATCTCTAACCTTTGATAAACTCTGTGACAGAGGCAGAGTTCATATGCTGCTCTCTGAAGCCTCCCGAGAGGACGCTGGGCGCGCAGAGGCTGAAACAGCCCGCCCTGTGCACAGCGTCCATTCCAGGCTGTTGGTGAACACTCTTCCTGTCTGGCACTTGAAACTACAAGGAAGAGATGGGGTGGCTGGACTGAACACCGGCACACCAGAAATGATCACCAGCTTGCATTATCTCTGCTTGAGATCGATTACACAGCTGCCTCAACTTATAATTGCTTTGTGGAAAGTGAATTTTTTTCAAGTGCTCGTATTATCACCCAACTCACTGTCAACGGCAGTTAACTGGTCTGCATAATGTTAAGATCCTTGTAAAGATGGGGCACGTAATACCCACGAGTTCCCTTTTCTTTTTTCTCATGCCAACAATGAGCATGGAGTAAAACATCTTTCTCCATAGTAATTTGCTATGTGTTGATAATAGTTTATTAGCCGATCCATGCGTGTCTCACTAAATTCGGGCTGCTTATGAAGACTTGTTTGCTTTGTGTCAATCATTTCCCCAGAGGCTTCAAGTAAGCAACAACAAAATTTGGCAATTCACAGCAAAGAACTCCTGCAGCCTGAGTATCAACAGAAGCTCCCTAACCCATGATCTATCTTGAATTCACGGATTCTCAGTTCCTTCACTAGATCACCTTATTCCTCCACTGTGGCCTCATTCCGATTTCCAGATACATTCGACACGTTCTGCTGTGCAGATGTGGTGCTCAGTCTCATCCTATGCTCACTGCAATTATCCATGTACTGAGCAAGTTACTTCTGATTTTTTTCCATAATTATTATGCCATGTAGAAATAGCGTGTTGAAATTTTCCAGAACCAAGAAGACTTTCATATGTTATCTTTATTTTCTCATGCAGAGAAACAAGTCTTACACACAGTAGGCGGGAATATGTGCATGGTCACGATTATGTCTTTTATGTAGTCACCTCTCCCAACACACTTTACTACTTCAAACATTTTCTTCCAATGTATGACTTTTTGGTGCCCCATAGGCTCACCTACTTTCTTCACAGGCATTTCTCCTTCCTGAAAAGGCCTTTTAAACTTAACAGTGGAAAATTATAGCAAAAATACACAACCTATTTTTCAAATGCAAGCACAAGACAAAAACCTATTGAGCAAACACTGAGGGAAGATTATCTGATACACTCTCCTGTTCATACACATGCACTCCAATATTTTCAGTCACACTGGCATGTAGGTTTGCTAGGCCAAGTTTTAAATGTAGATAGTGAACACTGTTTAGATTTATTGGAAAGATATTATAACATCTATGCACATGATTAGAATTCAGAGAGCAAGGAAGACCACTGTTTCCTTTTCATGCTAAAGATGGCCAAAATTCGTTCCCCAAATACTCGTTGAGTTTTTCATTTCAGCCCTGTCTAGAAAATCAGTCTCAGATTATGTGCTCTTCTCTATGGGTCTGTGATAACTCTCCATACCTGGAGAGTTCTTCTTTCATACAGAAGAACCAAATTGGCTAATTTAAGTGGAGAATTTATAGATAGAATAATGGGTGAGTACAAAGAAAAGGTTAAGAAGGTTAGAGAATCAGGTTGAAAAATGTCCAGGAAGAGGGGAACCAGTTCATGTAGCAGCTAGCAAGAGACGGAAGGCTCCTCACGTACGAGCACTGTGCGGATGGCTTTGCTGTCCCGTAGCCACTGGACCCATGCAGGTCAGCTCGGACCAAACACTGTCCTCTGTGTGCACACCATGCTGCTTCTACTGTTCCTGCTCCTATCCCCAGAACCTGATGTTGCTAGTTCCTGTTCCTGGAAGTGATGTTCCATGATCTCTCCCCTAAATTTACCATTTATTCCAAGTCCAAGTGCAGCAGACCGACAGGAGGGGCAAGGTCACATGCTGTCAGTCTAGCTGCAAGGGAGGCTTTATTTCTCACGCTTCTTTCAGGGTAAAATGGACTTTTTCTCTATGGATACTCTGAAGGGTATCAGGAGTATTCTGGGAAGGGTAATCAGATTCTGAACAGCTACGGATCAACTCAGGTTGATTGTATGAACTCAGGTTGATTGTATGACTTGTGAATTTTCCAATGTTTCAATAAGTTAAAGGGATTGGCCTGACCATAAAGAAGACAATCAGCAGCCCCACATATAAATTAATTATGGGACTCACCCATAAAAAAATGATGGATAATAATGGTCATAATAATATTAACATAGGCTTAAATTTGAGGCTGAAACTACTAATCCAGCATTTTATGGGTGTACTTTAAATTCTCCTTTTAGTTGTACAGTTAGAAATTCAAGAATTCATTCCTCCTGAGTATAAACAGGACAAGCATTTATGAAATGACTGACCTGGGTTAAATATGTACTCCCTGGACATGAAAACATGTGAAAATAATGAGCCCACAGGAGACCTGAGGTCTTGACCTTAGAATGATCAAGTTCTTATCTGTGGACTTAGCCGTCTGTACGAGCACTTTTACTCTCCTTTTCTTGCAAGCTCATATAAAATTCCAGTTGAAAAAAACAATTATTTCTTTTCAGGCTGAAGCTAGATTTTATTAAAACATTCAAAGATTATATTTCTTCTTTTGGTCTCAAGTTTTTATTTAAATTCCAGTTAGTTAACATACAGTGTAAAATTAGCTTCAGGAGTAGAAACTAATCACTTGTAACATGCAGTGCTCATCACAAGTGCCTCCTTAATATCCATCACCTGTCTAACCCATCCCCCACCTCCCTCCCTCCATCCACCCTCAGTGTGTTCTCTATAGTTAAGAGTCTGTTTTCTGGTTTGCCTCTTTTTTTTCATCCCTATGTTCATCTGTTTAGTTTCTAAAATTCCACATATGAATGAAATCATATGGTATTTGTCTTTTTCTGACTTATTTCACTTAGCATAACATTCTCTAGTTCCAACCACATTGTTGCAAATGGCAAGATTTCATTCTTTTTGATGGCTGAGTAATATTCCATTTCATATCCAGATATATATAACACATCTTCTTTATCCATTCATCAGTCAATGGACATTTGGGCTCTTTCCATAGTTTGGCTATTGTTGGTAATGCTGCTCTGAACATCAGGGTGCATGTGCCCTTTGAATCAGTATTTCTGTATCCTTTGGGTAAATACCTAGTAGTGCAATTGCTGGATGGTAAGGTAGTTCTATTTTGAACTTTTTGAGGACCCTCCATACTGTTTTCCAGAGTGGCTGCACAAGCTTGCATTCCCACTAACAGTGTAGGAGGGTTCTCCTTTCTCTGCATCCTTGCCAAAACCTGTTGTTTCTTGTGTTGTTGATTTTAGCCATTCTGACTGGTGTGAGGTAGTATGTCATTGTGGTTTTGATTTGTATTTCCCTGATGATGAGTGACGTTGAGCATCTTTTCATGTGTCTGTTGGCCATCTATATGTCTTCTTTGGAAAAATGTCTGTTCATGTCTTCTGCCCATTTCTTAACTGGATTATTTGTTTTTTAACTCTATTGTTTTCCTATCTCAAACCTGTTATCATCCTCTCTGATCCCATGGTATCCCATAAAAAAACTAGCATTTTGAGATCCATTCACCTAGGAGAGGGCATATAAGCATGGCAGAGAAGCATGAAGTATGCATATTCTTTCCAACTACTATGAGAACAATTCAGTGCACAGGACGTACTCTCCATGGTAAAATAAACTAATAAACAAATAAAAAATATATATACATACATAGTATTTGTGTAAATACATATATATATTTTTTCATTCAGCTCTCAGATCAGTTTGTTCAATGTTCTTTTTTTCCCAACATTTTTCATATATGGTCCCATAGATGTCAGGCAACCAAACAACAGGAAGAAGAAACATTATCATTTCTGTTCAAGGGATGAGTCAGCAATGCATGCTCTTTTTCTTTTCTATATGTGACGCCCATAAATCTAGAATGGCTGCAGCATATTTTCTTCCACTTGGCAGCTAGGTGAGCATTAACTTAGTAAGACTGCAGTTCCAAAACTGTATTTGCTTTAAAAAACCAGGATTCTCTATTTTCTCCTCCATCCTCAGGCCATATGGCCTCTAACAAAGCACATGACTAGATTATCCATGGGCAGACTGGATCTGGGAGATTCAAGCAAACAGTGACAATGATGATCATGGACTGAGTTTTACTACGTGCAAGAAAGTCTGCTAGGCATTTTATGCACATTATATCAAACTGTCCAAAATCTTTACCAGTCAATTATCTGCAAAGAGGAAAAGTAATTTTCCTAATGTTACATAACTTTCAAGGAGCAGGGCTGCAATTGGGCACACACCGACCACATTTGTGGTTCTAAGGAAACTATTTGAAAACTGATACATAAGGAAAGATTTAAGTGTCTATCCAGCTTTTCCAATATGCACTTAAGGGTAACTAAACACTTGAGTGTTGGGATTTCTCTTCTGGGACTCTTTTTTTTTTTTTTTTTTTTAAGATTTTACTTATGTACTTGAGAGAGAGCAAGAGAGAGCCAGAGAGAGCAAGACAGCACAGAGGGAGCAGGAGAAGCAGACTCCCCGCTGAGCAGGGAGCCTGATACAGGGCTCAATCCGAGGACCCTGATATCATGACCTGAGCCAAAAGCAGATGCTTAACCGGCTGAGCCACCCAGGTGCCCCTCTCTTTATGGACTCTTTATGAACAAACTCAAAATTATAAAGGTCAAACGGTAGAGGCAAAACACCACATTTTGTGAATACAAAGATAAATAGCAGGAAATGATTATAGGTAACAGTTAAAACCACCAAAGGGGAGAAAGCTAGTATGTATTCTGATGGAAGTACACAGTAGCACATTCCAGAATCCAATCAAGCCTCTCAGTCTAACCGTAACCAAGCACGTTACATAAAACCCACCGATGCAATCAGTTAGAATCGTACTGTGGAAAACCACTTGAGTCTTCAATAAATGAACTGCTAGAGATAGAAAAAGGGTAAGAATGAGGGCAGGAGAGAGAGAGAAAAACCTACAGATTAAAAGAAACTTAAGCAACTTATCAACCAATTGCAATGTGTAGACCTTATCAGACCCCTCATTTTAAAAATCCATTAACAATTATCAAATAGAGCTATCTGAAAACTGTCTAAAGACTTTGTGTTATTAAGGAATTATTTTTATACATATTTTGGGCATGATAAATAATGTTGCAGTTATATTTTGAAAGTGTTATCTTTTAGGTATACATAATAAATATTCACAGATAAAAGAATATAATATTTTGGACTTATGTCAACGGTCCATAAGGAAAGTGATAAGGTGGGGCAAGAGATGAAAAACTGAAATTGGAAGATGAGAATATGGGTTTCATTGTACAATTCTTTCGGCTTTGTGAATACTGAATTTCTATAGTAGAGTAAAATAAAAGAAGGATAGTTTCTTAACAACCTGAAATATAAAGAACCCACGAGTCTTTCTTGACTTCCTGCAGTTAATCACTCAGTACCTCAATTTTTTCTCTCCAATTTGTGGTTCCCAATGAATGTCGATGCAACATTAAATCATGTTTGTGCTGTACAAGATGGTTTTAGAAGACTATGGGAAGGTGTGCTGGTTGTGTTTGTTGGTAACACCACACCTGCTCTTCTAAGCCTGCTATCTGAGTGCTGGGGTTTACCACGTGCCCTTGCCAACAGCTTTCCATTTTAATTCTGCGAGGAAAGCACTCAAGATAAAATCTGATGGACTGGGGAGAAGGAAACAAACACATTATTTACTGGAAGTAGCTGGTAGCACATGTTAAGCCCACGTGTGGTCAGTGGCAGAGGTCAGCAGTAGCTTTCGTCTGGAATTCTCAGGCTCCCTCCTGAGCAGCACCCACTTTGGTCTGGAAGTAACTGAGACCTGTGTCAGTAGCCTCCCTAAAATCCCGGCTCGGACAGGGTTGACACCAAACCGGGATGTCGGTAATGGTCAATATTTTCATCCGAGTGTTGGTTACTTGAGTGCTCATGGTGGAAATCATTCAGCTGTAGACTCTGGTGCGCTCTTCTGTGTATCTGGCACTGTACCCCAGTAAGACGTTAAAACGAAAAACAAGAACACTGAGGGAGTGCTGAAAGACATCTGTCTCCTTCCCACACTTGTTTCAATTAAGCAAGGGAAATCAGTCTGCGTGGGGATAGTGAAAGACAGCAGAGGCTGACGGCCAATAAGTTCCCATCTGCATTATTTATGGGTATCCAAATGGCGACTCAGTGGATGGAGACCTTGCTTTACATTGACCCCACGCCAAATGCGCGGCAGAGATACATCTTTCTAATGTGAATTGAAACATTCCATGGCTCACGTTCCATTTGAACACCGATGGCCATTTGGGGGATGCTATCAGAGGCTGTACCTGCGTTAGGAATTGGGAAACATTGTGGGAAACACATTTCCTGGTTCATTTCAATTTGGTCTATAATAACTCAGCTTCACTGGTAACGGCATCTCAAGGTGGAAACCGTAAACCTCGTGCATGGGAGAATTAGGGCGAGAGAAATATGAGCCTCATTTCCTGACCTGAGGTCTGAGAGTGGACTTGAAGGGAAAATCTCAGGAAGATTTCTACTTTGGGGGAAAATTAAGAGTATAATGTGTATGTGGGAGAGGAATGAGGGCTTGCTCTACGTGACATATTTTTACCCATTTTAGAGACATTGAGGTTAAACAAACGCAAAGTCCAAAAATATATTTTGATGAAATATGAAACATGTTAAGAGTAGGATGCTGATATACAAAATAATATTAAGTGTTTTAAAGGGTAATTAACAGAACATTTTGAATATAGGAAATATTTGTTATTAGATTAATCAGTTATAAAAATTTCCAAATGATTCCATAAATTAATTTGTGACCAGATAGAAGTGTCATGTAAATACCAATTGAAACCAACACCGTTCAGTAGCTTCTACTTCAGAGTATTGCGGCAGGTGGGTTGAATGCAATCCTGCAACAGTAACATATCACCTATGGCAAGCATTACGCATGTGTGCTGCATGCAGACCTACAATTCCTAAAAAACCACAGCCACGACAATCTGTTCACAACTCCCACTGTCGAGGTGGTTTTTAATTTTTGTAAATGGTAATGTAAGTGTCCATTTCTTTGTACAAGATTCGAATATTAGTAAACTCACAGAAAAACTAATGGAAAGAACTTCTTTA
This sequence comes from Halichoerus grypus, assembly GCF_964656455.1. Taxonomy (NCBI): domain Eukaryota; kingdom Metazoa; phylum Chordata; class Mammalia; order Carnivora; family Phocidae; genus Halichoerus; species Halichoerus grypus. The sequence goes on from NC_135722.1 coordinate 108,976,348, forward strand.
CCTCCCCTCTCTTTTATCCCTCTCCGCACCCCAGGAAAAACCATATTCACGGCTGATATGTACCACTTACCATAAACACTGGCACAGAATAAATGATCAATGTCCAACAACACACACACGCACGCACACGATGTATGTAAGGTCCCTGACATATCATCTCAGTCGTTAAGTGCTCAATGTTATTTTTAGATCTTCTGTTTTTAATAATCATTTACTATTTATTCATAAGAACTCTTTATATGAAAAGTATCAATCATTTATTATGTAATTTGTCAATATGTTCACACAGTTGAGATTTTTTTAACTATATATAATCTTAGCTATAAACTTTTTTTTCATTTTTATGAACAAAAATTAGTCATTTCCTTATGGCTCTTGATACATGTGTCACGCTTAGAAAGGATGTGCCGCAAAATTATAAAAACATGCCCTTATACCATATTATAATTTATATATATTTCATATTAACTGCTAACTGGCTCTGGAATATAACTTTTTACATGATGTGAGGTATGCATCTGTCTTCTGTTTTGTTTTTTTCCCAATGCACAGCTATTTAATTCCAAGTCATGTTTTTAACCCCCCCACAGACCATGGATTTGAAATGCCCCCTCTGATCATATAATAGATACATACTCAGGGGTGGGTCTCCTTCAGGACTCTCTAGGTATTGGTCACTGAGATTAGAGGACATTTTCCTTATTTTGTAATATACTTGTTTGCTTTTGGTATGAGTGTCAACCTTGTCACACAGAAATAGCTGCAAAGATTTCCAGTCATTGATAATTGATTCCTTTATCCAGAATCACATACACAGTCCTCAGCCTATTTGTGGTTACACGATATGGACTGGATCAAAGAGAAAATTAGGAAAACCTAGTCTGTCTGTCTCCAGATTTAACTATTCTTCTTCTCTGCTGGAGCTGATCCCACCTTCAGCTGATGGAATCGTTCACATTGGCTTTTCTGAAGAGCTATAGGTTGTGTAGGAAATATTTTCTGTCTGGTCTTTACTTTACTCACCACATACACACACACACACACACACACACACACACACACACGGACCGAGAGCCCTGCCGAGTGTGAAGGTTTAAGTGTGAACTCAGATGGACACACCACTTAGCTGTTTAGATCAGTGACTAATTAATGCTTTGGCTGGATGTCACCTAACTGAATAGAGAAATGGATTTGTTCCAAGAAATAATTTTACAGAACCATTTCATCAGTCAAGTTAAGTTTGAATTATAGGAAACTGCTGACTAGAACTTAACAAACACATTGAAAGCTGCCTCAAAAAGAAATATAACATTTTCCTTTTTTTCGGAATGGATAACTAACATTCTACTACATTCATTAAATCTGTCATACCATTTTTTTCTCTCATCCGACATACTTGTGCTCATTAATCAATACTTTAAAACCTAATTTCTAGGATCTTCCAATATTTAAAACATTTCAGAAGCAATATTTGCAAATATTTTACCTCTATCGTAAATAGCTGCGCCCCAAGAGGAAATGTTGATTGTTTGCCAATTCCCTTTTCCTAGACCAGAGGTTCTCTACAGTGTTCTGATCCTCTTCTGTGTCCTGGTCAAGGAGGGATGCACTGTAAGTAACTCAAGAACAGCACTGGAAAATCAAAGTTGCCAAAAATTTTTTGTCTATGAATAAAACAGTAAATTTAATATTTCCTTAATAATTGCTCTCATTTAAATAACAATCTACATTTTAAACTTTTAATTAAAAAAAGTAAACTAAATTTAAACTTACAAAAATGTATACAGAGTACAGTTATGAGCTCCACCTGGATTTCTGATTTATTTACATACTATTGTGTGGCTTTCTCTCTCCTTCCTTCTCTGGCTCTCCATTTTCATCTGTCTCTCTTTATCAGTCTCTCTCTACATATTTATATATATTATAATATATAATTATATTATATATATTTATGTTTGTGCATATTTTTTACATTATGTCATACAGAATATGTATATTTCTAATATAATTTTTGATGACCCATCTGAGAGGAAGTTGCAAACATCCCTACTAGATGCTTTACAAGGAAACACTTTAATGATGCTCTCTCTCAATAAGGAGATTCCCTTAGAAGATCACAATACAACTTTCAATTTCAGGGAATTTAATACTGGTCTACTAGCTATCATCTTACCATTTCAATTCCAAGTTTACCAGTTATCCCAAGGTTGTTTATAGATGTTTCCTTTCTGATCTGTGATTCATTCTAAGATGGTGAAATATATTCCATTATGATCATATTAGCCTCCTTGAGCCAGAAACAGTTCCTCATCAACCTTTGTCTTTCACAACATTGATGATTTTGAATGGTACGGGCCCGCTGTTTTCTAAACTGTCCCTAGATTCGGCTTTGTTGGATTATTCTCATATAATCAAGTTGATAATCAGTTTTGCACTGGCAGGGACACCACATAAGTGATACCATGTCCCTCTTAGATGAGTGTATATGAAGTCACAGGTGTGAGTGAGCACGGGGGGAGGAGCAGAGGGAGAGAGAAACCCAAAAAGACTCTGAGCTGAGCACAGAGCTGACGCGAGCCTCAATTTCATGACCCCGGCCAAAACCAAGAGTCAGATGCCCAACTGAGCCACCCAGGAGCCCCCTCACAAGTGTCATTTTGACTCACTGTCAGTGATATTAGTTTTGATCACTTGGTTAAGTTGGGACACACCAGTTTTCTCCCATGAAAAGGTACTATTTTCCCATTTTTTAAAAGTGATAGTTTTATTGAGAAAAAATTCACATACAATTCACCCATTCAATTCAGTATGGATAATTCCATAGTTTTTAGCGTATTAACAGAGTTGTACAACCAGCCCCACAATCAACTGTAGAACATTCTCCTGTTCTAAAAGTGTGCTCATTTTCATCCCAGAAAGAGACTCAGACCTCAATAGCAGCCACTTTGTATCGTCTCTCAGACTCCTTTTCCATTTACGTGTCATGTGTATTTTAACTTTGATAAATGTTTTTCTTTTTCAGGCAAACGTAGGTTTCTAAACATTTGGTAGCTTAATTTATTAATTTTTTTTATTACATCTGAATTTTGGTCATAGTTTAAAAGCCTTTCCTCACATGGAGGAATTCATTCAATTTTCTAGTTTTGTATGATTTCATTTTTTCTTACATGAGATTTATGATTCACATGAAGTTTATTCTTGTATACACTGTGAGAGGGATCTACTCTTCTCTTTTCCTAAACGGCTCTCAAATCATTCTGCCATGATTTATTGAAAAAGTCTACCTTTGCTCCAGTCAGCGATGGCATGTTTATCATGTACTAAAATTTCATTTGTACTTGACTCTATTCCGAGATTTTTGACTCTATTGGAGTGGTCTCTCTGCCTCCTTAACTAGCGGAATTATAGCATGTTTCAATGCCTGCCTGGTATAGTATGCGCGCGTCGCTCTCTTTCGGGAATTCTTAGCCATTCTTACACGTTAATTTTTCATAGAACTTTAGTAACACTCCGTTTTCAAAAAAAAAAAAAAAGAAAAGAAAAAGGCTGGCATTTGTATTAAATACACATTACATTTATTAAATGGATTAAACTACCATCTTTACAGTGTTGAGCTGTCCTACCTTCTTTTTTGTTTGCTTGTTTGTTTCTTAATAGAGAGAAAGGGATGAATTTACAGGGTGTGATTGAGTAATTTTGCATAATCGTACGCTGGCCCATGGGAATGAGTGAGCATCAAGTTTCACATGAGCATTCAGTTCCATGCATGTCACAAAGTGCTGCACAACTCTTCTCTAGTGCATATAATCAAGATTCTTTAAGAAAATCTGGAAAATAATAATGTTAAAGAATGACAATTTGGGCTGGACAATAAAGGCTATCAAAGTAGTAAGCACCCAGAAGATTGTCACAGAAGAATTGCAGAAGATTCTAAGATTCATAAGAGTATATAAAAGTTGAATGTATTAATTATTTTCATCAGAAAATAAAGGGCTAAACTGACAAGATTAGTCCTCAGGCATATAAACCTTTCTATTTTGTGTAATGTGGTAGCTTCCAATTTTTTTCAACAAATGACATATACTTATAGTAAACTAGAAGATAACTTTACAAAAATAGTGACATGTTCCCTCAGAAACTGTTTAGTAGATGTTTAGTTTTTAGAGTAAGTTTGTAGGAAGAACAAACAAGATTCTAATTCTGGAGTTTTTTAAATTTTTTTTTTTTTTTTTTAAGATTTTATTTATTTGCGAGAGAGAATGAGAGACAGAGAGCATGAGAGGGAAGAGGGTCAGAGGGAGAAGCAGACTCCCTGCCGAGCAGGGAGCCCGATGTGGGACTCGATCCCGGGACTCCAGGATCATGACCTGAGCCGAAGGCAGTCGCTTAACCAACTGAGCCACCCAGGCGCCCCTAATTCTGGAGTTTTTAATGCCTCCTCTGAGAGTAGAAGCAAATCCTTCTATGGTGTCTTTTTAATACATTTTCAAAATTTTTTTTTTGTTTTAAATCAGATCATCATGTTTCCCTTGCCTCACCAAACAACAGCAACAACAAAACAATACGTTGCAAAGTACCACAAATAGGAACTATGATCACAGTGGCCAGAAGAGGCCATTCTACGTCCTTAACTTTATCTGCAGCTCTCAGTTCACAGGTCCAAACACTTAGAGCACCCAATTAAGGTTGGGAGTTAAGCCTTCAGGTTGATGACCTCTGGGAATTTTGTTTGTTTGTTTATCCTCTCATTCTGTTTTTGTTCTTATTGTTTTTGTCTTTGATTGTCTTGCTTTTAATAGACCTGCATGTTTGCACAGAGCTTTGGATCTTAGTGATGGTAAGTAGATAAGAAAGATTTAAGACCTGTTAAGAAGGAAATAGAAAAGAATTTGCTTTATACTGGGGCCTTACATTACCAGGGATCAAACTGAATTGTGACAAAGATTTCTAAGGATGATATAGAAATATTGGGGATGGGAAGCTATCCCTCCAATGACTTGTTTTTCACAGATGGTAAGTGATACTTATGAGTGCACCTTCTGGCATCACTATAATTCTTTGGATAAAAGTAAAAGAATTAACTTCTCCTAAATCAAATCACTAATGGGTACAAGATGGTGGCAGAGGGAAGGACATGCTAGAATCATTTGCTCATTCTCTCCAGCGTTACTGATGTCAACTTGTGAAACATGGACAATGAAACAAGTTCTCAGTAAAAAAAAAAATAACAAAAACAAACAAGCAAAACCAGTGTGGAAGTATAAAAATTGTTGCCAAAATCATCAGTGTCCGATAGTCCAAAGGAACGGGTAATAGCCGTGTGCACACACCCAAATGCCATCTGTTGCATTTGATTTCATTCCTTCACTGTCTTCCACACAGGTAGCAGAGAGCAGGGCCAGTGCATTCTTTCAGAAAATTGAGTTTTTGAGGCATGGCTGATTTGTTGCTTTCAGTTGCTTTAACGATCAATTCAGCCATAGACATCACTACTGATTATGAAGAAAGCTGAAGGGAACTATAGAGTGAAAGGAGCATGTGTTAAAAGGGAAAAATTTGTGTAATTAATTAACTCAGCATTATTTTTGAACACCTACCATGGGCCAGGGAACATTCTATTTATTGAGAGCAGTCACAATCCATGAAAGCCTTGCCCCCAATGGAGCTCGCATCCTGAGTGAAAAAGGCAGTCAACAAACATTCACTTGCACTTACTGAACATTTAATGTGTGGCTGGGCGTTTTTCTAAGACGTTTACATGCGTTACCTGCATGACCCCATCTAATATTCACAAAAGCCCTGAAACGGGAAACATAAAGATACTGAAGAAGAAAAGAAGGTAATTTACGCAGCCAGTAAGTCATAATTCTGAGAATCTGAAGCAAAACTGCATAAATTCCAGATGTTGTAGGTAACTGGTCATGAAGGAAATACAGCAGCAGAAGGAAGGGAATCTAAAATCAAAGGTGTTCATGGTGGGTGGTGGTGTTTAATTCTGAAACTGGTGGCCATGGAAAACCTTTCTTGGGAAGGTGATTTTGAGCGCAGAGGGAGTCATTCTTTAGTCTAAGAGCTAAGCATTCTGAATAGAGGGAAGAGCAAAGGCAAACATGGCTGAAGACAGTATGTTTGAGAAGCACTGAGAAGCAAGCACGGAGCACAGTGACGGAGGGAGGAGGTGGCCCGAGATCGCGACAAATGGGTCCTGGTAGGGGAGGCAGTGGGGGGCGGTGGCTGCACACAGCTGATCACTTTCTTTGTCCCTGCAGCCACTGTAGGTGCTGTGCTCAGACGTCCTCAGGTCCTCTACCATTTCTACGTGACCCGCACAGGCTTGGTGTGCTGGCTCTTGGAACTTGTCTCTGGAAAACGGTTCTCAAGCGCCTGGGGTCCCTTCTACCCTTTTTCCATGCACAGAATACTAGCAGTGCCCGGGAATTATGTCTCCCCAGGGCAGCCAATGACTGACAGGTGCAGCATAACGGGGACCAGCTCCCAAGCCTTGAGCCAGGACCAGTTCTGAAGAGGACTTTACACTCCCGAGTCTTCTTGTAGGATGAAGGTGAAGCCATCTCCTTTGCACGTGAATCTTCCTTTCAGGGCGTGTTTTTGAGGAACTCAATCTAAGACAAATGACATTTGGTAACCTAAACTGGTTCATCTTAGGAAGCAGATTCTAATCCTCCAGGATCGAAACCTGGAGTTGGCCTCCTCAGTGGTACTGAAGACCACACCACTGGTGGTAAGTGAAGTGTATATGCTGCACCAGTGAGATTACTGTGAACCGGGATGGATCCAAGTGGAAGGAGGCACACGGGTAAATGCAGTATCTTCATGGGTGCGGGGGGAGGGGCAGAGGGAGACAGACAAGCAGACTCCTCGCTGAGCACGGAGCCCCAAGGCGGGGCTCCATCTCATGACCCTGAGATCAAGACCTGAGCCAAAATCAAGAGTCCGACACTTAACCAACTGAGCCACTCAGGTTTTCTGAAAGAAAACAAAAACCCCAAAAAACAACAACAAAAATTTCTTTGTACCTGAATAGGTCAGTAGGACCTCTTAGAAATTAAGTCAGAATTAAATTCTAAAGTAGGGTAGTGTCTGCGCTCAGTTTAGAGTAGACCCTTTTATTTGTCTGGAGTTATATTTTAAAATTAGGCTATTGATTTGAGATTTATTTTTCAGTGTAGGCATTTACAGCTATAAAATTTCCCTTTAATCCTGCTTTTGCAGCACCCCATAGGTCTTGGCACACTGTGTTTTTATTTCTCTTCAGCTCTAAACATTTTCTAGTTCCCCTTGTGGTTTCTTCTTTGATTCATGGGTTGTTTGAGATTGTATGGTTTTTTTTTCTATTTGTATATATTTATAATTTTCATTCTTGTTCTGTTAATGATCAGAGAAGGTGCTTTATGTGATAGTACCCTTTAAAATTTATTGAGAATTGTTTTGTGTTCTCACATATGCTCTATCCTGAAAAGCGTAACACCGTGCGTTTGAGAAGAAGGTGTATATTCCACTGCCACTGGGTAGACTGTTCTCTATGTGTCTGTTAGATCTAGTTGGTTTGTTGTGTTGTTCAAATCCTCTACTTACTTATCTTCTGTCTAGCTGTTATCCATTATTGACAGTGGGACTTTGAAGTCTCCATCTATTTTTGTAGATCTATTTCTGTATGCAATTCTATAGATTTTTGCTTCATACATTTTGAAGGTCTGTTATTCGGTGTGTAAATGCTTTATTTGTCATAGCTTCTTCTATATTGAAACTTTTATTAATAGGTGATGTTTTTCTTTGTCTTTTATAAACTTTTTTTTTTTTTTTTAATTTACAGACTCTTTTGTCTGATATTAGTGTACTTAACCTCGTTCTCTTCTGGTCACTATATTCATGGAAGACCTTGCTCCATCCTTTCACTTTCAACCTATTTGTGGTTTTGGATCTAAAGTGCGTCTCTTGTAGATCACATGTGGTTGGATCTTTTTTATTTATTTAAGATTCCACATATAAATGAGGTCATACAGTATTTGTTTTTCTCTGTCTGACTTATTTCATTTAGCAAGATCCCTTCCCATCCATGTTGTTGTAAATGGCAGGATTTCCTTGTTTTTGTTTTTGTTTTTTAATGGCGGAGTTATATTACATATAAAACACACACACACACACACACACACACAACTTCTTTTATCTATTCATCTATTGATGGACACTTAGGTGGTTTTGACATCTTAGCTGTTGTAAATAATGCTGCTGTGAACATGGGGGTGCAGATGCCTTTTCGAGTTAGTGTTTCTGTTTCTTTTGGATATATTCCCAGCAGTGGAATTGCTGGGTCATATGGTAGTTCCATCTGTAATTTCTTGAGGATTCTCCATAGTGTTTCCCACAATGTCTGCACCAGTTGACAGTCCCACCAAAGGTGCACAAGGGTTCCTTTTTCTCCACCTCCTTGCCAGCATTTGTTATCTCTTATCTTTTTGAAGATGACCATGCTAATGGGTGCGAGGTAATATCTTATTATGGTTTTAATTTTCATTTCAAAGATACATACAAAGAGAAGGAAATCTAGAGGGGAAAACATTACTGTTTAGGTTTGATTGACTCAGGCTGTTTTCTCGGGATTTCTAGGAGAAACAATGCATCTCACACATCTGCTCCCCCTGCTTTAATCCTAATCCAGCTACAAGTCATAAGCCAATCAGACAGGTAACTTAAGCTGGCAGGACTCTGGTGAGCCACACTTCTTTTTCATATTAATTTAACAGAAGGCAGCTTTAAGGATTTGCTGGAATATTAGGCTGCATGAGAAGTCTATTAATCTGTCATCTCTATACATCTTTGAGAATCTCAAGGCTTTGTGAAATTAAAAGCATAGGGACGTTGTAAGCAGTACAGGTCCCTGAGGTTGTGGGGAAGGCGGAGAAGCCGTGAAGATTGTGCAATCGCTCCTTGCGGCGTTTGCAAGCTGCTTTGGACCCGTCCTCCCTGGCCGCAGGGCTCCATGCACAGGGCGCTGCTCACGGTCTCTAGGAGTGTGGTCCACATTCACATGGGCTTTGAGTCCCCGTGGTGATAATTCTTTTTGACTCTCTCACTGTAAAAATTGAAATGCACATGCTCTTTGGTTTAAACAGTCTTTTACTCTCCACTAAGCATTCTTAGTTTTGTTTTTCTCTATCTCCCCATGTACGCCAAGCCATTTTATTGCTTGTGAGAAAGCGATGATGATTTTATCTAAGACTTAAATAAATCACTCAGCAGTAGGCCCACTGCTTCTGTGGAGGGCCAGTGGCATCTGCGATATTCTTACTAAAATACATTTATTCAAGATCCAGCTTAGCCTGAGAGAAACAGACATCACTAAATGTGTGATTGTAATAGGGCTGTCCCTTAAGACAAAAGAGCAAGCAGAGTTTTTTGTTATAAATGCCACAACAATAATATCCAAGCATATGGTGATTCATTGCTACACAGCACAGTAACATTTATGTCATGAGTCACATTGTTACCCAGGATACGTTCCCTTGAATTCCAAGTTTCTATGATATGAAGAAATGAAAATGATTAAGTTTGGTATTCAGTCATCTCTATCCAAGGGACCCATTCAAACTCTGCCCCTTCCTCTCCTTAGCGGTTTCCTCTCCAGGGATGGCACCATGGAGGGAGGGGAGAATCACAGATCTGTATCCTGCTCGCTCAAGACACTGCTGTGGGGGAGGGTGGACGTAACCACTGAGTCGCTCTCCTCCTGGAAGTATCTCCAAAGAAATCATCACACCTTTGCTCTGGCAAAACTCCTCCTCCCCTCCCTTCCGGTTGCTTTGAAGTCAAGGGTCTGTATACACATGACGCACATCACCCAGAAATTCTTTAGGTGATGAATGTCACGGATTGCTCTATCTGCTCAGCTCTTAGGCAAAAATCTCAAACACCAAGTACTAAACTGCACATGGAGATCATGTGTTGCCCAAGCCTTGCAGTTGGGTTTGTTTCTTCATTTCCTCGTGGAGGATGATGCCCCGTGGGACCCCAGGTCAGGCTTTTCCAGGTGCTCCCTCTTCCTTTATTCACCTTGCACTCCCAGCTTGGGAGAGCCCAGCCATGTGCCTGATGAATCAAGGGCACCTCTGTTATCTCCTTCTGAGAAAACTCTTCGGTTCCCACAACTGATGGGCTCTTCTCCCTTAATCATTTCCTCCCTGCCACTGAGTGGCAGACAGCCCAGAGCCTCCTGTCCCCGTGATTCTGCTGCCCCGTGTCTCCACTGCGGGTCGGATGGCTTCTCCCCTAGACCTCTCCTGCAGCCCCCGCTCTCCTACAAGGCGACACTCTTCCTTCTCAGCAGAGAAGCTCCACTGGAGCACCAAGCTTGCAAGAGCCTGGCTGCAACTTGCCCCTGGTTGAACACTATGGAAATTCTCATCACGAGTTTTCATACCTAATAAGTACGACAGCGTGGGAAAGCTTTTCTGGAGGGCTCAAAGGTGTTTCATAATTTGAAGATCCCTTTGAAAACTGGGGGCAGGGTGGGTTGGTTCTTATACTTGTATATTTGCATATAGTCTACTGACATTGTCTTATCAAGTAATAAATGAATTGTAAATAAATTTACAATTCTTTAATAAATTCTTTATTAAAATAGATGGAAACCTCTGATTCTTTGACTAAGGCTGGGAACACGCCAGGTTTATTTGGAGCCTTTCATTTTCCTCTGAATACTCTCATTACAAACACCTGTCAGATGGCCTCAGTGGAAAATCTGGGAGCATGAATTCATTGCCAAGGCCTTGGTGAAGGCGGCACCAGGTACAGCTCCCGGGATAGTCCCCAAAGCAGTGAGAGTTGAAGACTTTCTGGGAATCATGAGGGGAAATCAAATGCAAATTAAGCTAACTCTATGTTTGGGCTCACACGAGGATCCCAGAAAAGAACTTTCAGTGACAGAGCAAAAGAGTAGAACTTACTATTGAGTAAATAACATCAATAGTGACCAACTTTGGATGTGTATGTGTGTGTGTGAGTTTAAGGAAACTATAAATGTCCAGGTAAAGAGAATGCTTAAAACAACAACAAAACAAAATTATTCCTCATTATAGCCAATGCTTTCTGAAGTCAGAGATCATCTAATGTTTAAATACAAAAGACAGGCCCTGCTCAATCAATGTAATTTAAGACTTTAGATGTTCTTCTTTTTTCTTTTTTTAATAAATTGAAGTGCAGTTGATTTGGGGTAGTAAAATATAGGGTCGGGGCGTATTCTAGGATACAGCAAAGTTGTATAGAATAGTTAGGAACAACAAATTAATCATTATAAGTATCAAGAATCAACACAGGATCCTCTATTTTGGTCCAAAAACAAGATTCAGATGACTTTGCAAAATAAAGATTTCCAAGGGCAGAGAATCTGTTTTGTCTGTGCACATACAGTACTCGGTGAAGGTAATTAAATACATCAAATCAGTAGAAGAGGAAAGAAAGGAGACGCTCATGATGAGGACCAGGGACATGCTCCCTCTTCTTATTCATTCTTCTCGATTACCTCTCTTGTTCCTTGCCTGCCCACAATGGGCAGCTCTCCTCCTGCAACTTCCCCATCCCGCTGCGTACCTACATGTTCTCTATGTGGCCAGGGCACTTGGAACCTGCAGGGGGCACGCACAGCTAGGACAGAGCAGCCCAACGAGCCTTGGAAATGAGACGCTGGACAACACAGACATGAGACTTTGAATCCTGACTTGACGGCAGGGGTGCACATTCAGAAGCTAAGTCAGGAAGGGGACAGACACAGGATCACTCGTGGGATCCTAGCAAAGCAACAAATAATGTTGGGTGGGAGGAGGTGCCCATGACTCCAAATAAGCAGAGAGATGGCATGGGGGAAGGACACAAATATGATCTGTGGTAGTCTGAGGAAAAGGAATTCTGTTCACAAGGATATAGCCTTGGAAGGAGAGGGATGTATTTCTTCCCATGCAGGTAAAATGTACGCACAGTGCGTAGACGCTAACAGTAAAGATATCTTCCTGCGGATGCCTGTCTCCATCCTGTTGAAGAGTTACCTAGCTCTGGGTGCCAATGGTGGCTTCTTCCCAATTTTTCTACCGGTTCCAATTCCTAATCAACTTTCATGTCACTCCTGCACCTTTACTGTTGTTTTCAGGGCACTGTGGAATGTCAGGGCAGGAAAGGGTCCTTGAGATTCTCTACAACCTTTAACTTACAGACTAGAAAACCGGGAATCAGGTCAACTAAGTGCCTTATTGTTCTTACAGAGCGCTGTTGGTAGACATTTTAGACACAGTTCAGATCTTCTGAATCTCACTCCAGTTCTCTTTCTAGCATATCAGCCAAATGTTTTCTTCCTCCTCCTTCTGAGAACAGACTGCGTTGGGGGGTGGGAGTGGAGGTGGGGGCGGGGAAATGTGTGTGTGTGTGTTTCTAGCATGTGTATATTAATAGGGATCACTTATTGAAAAGAGAGAATTACTAGGGAAAGTACAGAAGAGTTTCTAGGATGTGTTCTGAAGGTTAATAAAACTGCCAAACTTGTTCAAAGGAATTTAATTCACTCTTTTAACAATGCATTTGCATCTATTAGCCCCCTGGACTAATAGTGCTGCCCAGTAGAAATGCAATGAGTGCCACAAATAGAAGCCACATATGGAATTTTAAATATTCTACTACTTATGTTTAAGAAGTAAAAATAAATGAAATAAATTTACTAATATATTTTATGTAACTCAATACACCCAAAACATCATTTTGGGTATTCAAATACAAAAATTATTAAATTTGTATTCAATACAAAAATTATTAAAATGTTTACATTTTTTTTCTTTAAAACAAGTGTGTGTTCCACATTTGCAGCTCATCTGCATTCGACCACATTTTAAATACTCAATAGCCACACATGCTTAGCAACCACCATATTGGGCGGCAGAGCCTTCAGAAGTAATTTTTTAGTATAACTAGTATTCAGTCACAGAAATCATAGCCATTGTCCATTTAGTAGCTATGACTTTGGTATGAGATTTCAATCATGTCTCCTCAGTGACTATCGCTAATTAAAACTGTCAGCTTCTTGATTAACATCTTTGCACACCTTCAAAAATAGGTTTGCTTTCGTAACTTCAACTCACAGAGGCATTTGTCATGGGCTTTAATCAGATGCAAGAGGTTTTAGTCAAAACAACACTTAAAAGTATTCTTTAAAATTAACTTAAAGTATGGCAGAAAACAAGCAGCTTTTCTTTAAAAGAGTCACATAGCAATCTCCTGCATTTTCGGTAACGTACTTGCATGCAAAATGTATTTCCATTTCTGAAGCTGTTAAAATAATTGGATGGCTTTCTATTTGAAATGCTGAGTAATCTAAAGTGACGATCAGGTGTTCCCAACCAGGCCTGACATCCTTAGTGCTTCCAGAAATTCAAATCTTTCAAGCTGATTACACATTCCTTCCTGCACTTCAGTATTACTTCTATTTAAGTGTTCCATTTTACAGGTTGATTAATGGAATAAAAGTATGAATAAAAAACTGGCCTGGGATGACTGACAGATGAAATGAAAATTCACAACAGTAGCTGAGGTTGAATCTACCAAAGCGGGACTGGCCTTGCTCCTGCTTAGCTTCTAATGCTTGGCTGGCCAAATGCAACAAACATGTGGGGGTAGATCACACAGGATAAAGAAAGGAATCACTCAAGGAAGAAACAGGTGGGTTCTATCTTCAGAGAATGAAGTCCTATTGATGAGAAATGAAGATGAAATCAATCAGAAAATAATTTTTTTAATAACACAAAAATGGGAATAATCTCCAGGTCTTCCTGGCTGAAGAAAAAAGTAGAAAGGGAAGCAGAACCCAGACAGTGGAAATAACCCCAAAAGAGACTCCATGTACTCCTACTTGCTCACTGTGACTTGCTCTGCATGGATGCATGCCTGCCACCTGACACGGGATGCCTCAAAGAGCCAGAGAAAAAGCATCTTTACATGGCCCATCTCTAGTCTCTTTTAAAATCAGTAGGTTGCTCCTGTATGAGTCTAGAAGTCATGTATTTGGCTGTATTAAATCCGAGTAATTTTAGGGGATCTGCCGATGGCTACCATTCACTCTTCCATTATGATTTTTTTTTTTTATTAAAGATCTTATTTATTTATTTGACAGAGAGAGAAAGAGAGAGCACAAGCAGGGGGGCGGGAGAGGGAGAAGCAGGCTCCCTGCTGAACAAGGAGCTGGATGCGGGACTCGATCCCAGCACCCTGAGATCATGACCTGAGCCCAAGGCAGACATTTAACCCATTGAGCCACCCGGGCGCCCTGTCCATTATGATTTCTAAACAAAACTGTAAAGCCTCTGCAGCTGATTAGGCACAGATCTCATACCTTGAGGAAGGCTCCCAGTCAATTTAGATAAAGGACACCCGAATATGAAAATGGGTGAAGCTGGTCAAAGAGGAAAAAAAAAGAGAAAAAAATGGGGTGAAAATGGTCTTCCATAAAGTCTAAGCATCTCTATTTTCTAACAAAGAGAAAAACAAAACTTGTAGGCGATGAGTCAAATTCTCACAGCAGATCTTCTGATTCATTCAATCTGATTAACACTTCTATTTGTGCCAGAAACTTCCGATACAAACTGGATGTTGGAGGAGAGAGAAAGGAAGGAGTGAGGGGGTCTGAGGAGACCGTCTGCCTGAGGAAGCCTCACGCGGCGTCCAGCGACGGGGCAGGGTCTGGGTGCTGCGCCCTGGCTCCCACTTGTGCCCGCCCGCCGGGCCCGGGGACGCGGAGCATCTGCGATGCTGGGTTCACGTTTTACTTGCGCGTCAAGACTGCGTTTCAGCTTCATGACACAAGCGGCTTAATTCTATTTTGATATTTTCTGAAAATACTCCCTTTGAACAAGCCATTTAGCGTACCATCACATTTGCAAAAAGCCACACTCCAATTTAACTGCAAAAGAACACCTTTTCTTTACTGAGCCAACTGCCAAAACATGTGAAAATGTTCTCCATTTGGAAGGCAGGTGGGTCTCTCCCCGCAGCAGACCTGGGGCACAGACAGGTTTCCACAACACCCCTCCGCGTGGGGGGACGCTCCTCCCCGCCGGGGACAGGGACGTCTGAGGGCCGCCCCGCGAGGCCGGGGGCCGGCGCCCCGGAGAGGGTCCCGAGTGACCGCCCCGCTGTGTCAGAGCGCACGGCGCGGCCTGCAGGGAGCTCGTCTTCCCGAGTCCCGGTTCCCACAACCCCAAACCCGACAGGG
Source organism: Halichoerus grypus (assembly GCF_964656455.1). NCBI lineage: Eukaryota > Metazoa > Chordata > Mammalia > Carnivora > Phocidae > Halichoerus > Halichoerus grypus. Next base: position 108,991,613 of record NC_135722.1, read on the forward strand.
TACGGCCGCGGGGGGCTCGGGGGGACCGCGGGTGCGCGCGTCTGGCTGAGGGGCGCCGGCCGGGCGCGCTTCGCTCTGAGTTCTCCCCGCGGACGACGTGCATCGGAGCAGCCGCTCCCCGCCTCAGGTCCTCGAGGGCGCTCCTGGAAATACAGACAGCAGCGTCCTTACCGTGCACGAGGCTCCTTCCCCGATCCCCGAGCAGCACTGCCCGCCCGGCTCACTGCTGGCCGGCCGCGGGTCCCAGGTCCGGCTGCCCCGCACGCGCTCTCCCTGCAGGCCGCAACGCAGACGATCAGTACAGGGACAAGTGAGTCCTTCAAGCACTGCAAGCTCAGCAGGTAATGAATCAGAAGCTGAGGTCCGGTGAGCAGGCCCCGCGCACCCATCCTAGTAACAGACCGGGATGCTCAGGCCGGCCTGTCTCTCTCCCAGGCCCAGCTGTCCTTGTCCGCGCAGCAGGTGGCCCCTGCGCCCAGGGGGCCTGTGAGCTGCAGGAAGCACCGGAGCAACGCGGCCATAGACCCAAACGGCTTTAAAAAAATCAGATTATTTTAACTGAAATTGGTCAAGACCGCTGTCCGATCTCCCCATTCCCTTCATTACACTGTCACCTAGAGCTTCAGACTCAGTCACAGTAATAGCATGTCCACTGGGGCACTGTCGTCACATCTAGCGAAACGGTGACCCCATTTCCTCCCACAGCAGCGGTGTGCCATGAAGACATCACTCCTGGGCGGTAACTAGCCTTCTGGACACCTCCAGGTGTACCTGCTGGAAGTCGTTCCTGCACTGGATGGGATGAAGTCATCCAAGTAAAAACAGAAGTGCCTGCAAATCACACAAATACACCCTCCTAACCCCAAACTAAACGCATCCTCTGATTTCCCCTCATCTTGGCTCCAAAACCGCCCACAGCCATATGCATTCCACCTGTTATGAGGTTAGACCATACGGGAGAAGTTGGAGTAGAAAGGGACAGTGGTTGAACGGATTACTGTTAAAATATCTTAATTTTGCAGAATTAAAAAAGAAAGCATGTTAACACATGGCTATGACCCCTCCCCCCCAAGTTTCTAAAAGGGTTTTGTACCTCTTATCTCTATAATTAGTAATAAAAGCAAATTTCAATCAACCATGCTAAAATTGAAGTGGAATTCGTTTTCCATTTTCTCTAGGGAAAGTGATATTACAAGGTCGTTAAACTGGGAAAAGTAATCAAAGAGCAGACATCGAAAAATGTAAGATTAAAAGTATTGTAAAAGTGTGCTAGGCAGTTAAAAAAAAACCACATTATTACTATTTCCTGGATTTGTTTACATTTAGAAGCTTATTAAGCTTTTTAAAATGTCTAACTTGTGATTTATTTTTGTTCCTAGTAAATATTGACTCCCATCTATAATTTTGTGTTTGTAATTTTGAGCTGTGTGAATTCAGGCCCCACACTACCTGGATTCAGCCTGCTAGTCCAATACACCACCATTATCACTCCCCTGCAGCTCAGGGTCTCTCGTTCCATACAGCTGTGCTGTCTTCAGAATGTCCACATTAGCATTTTCCCAAAGCTTTGGGTATTTATAGAGGGCGTGTGTGTCTATGTGTGCCCTGATGCTTCTTGTGAACAGGTGAGAATTGAAAGGAATGTCTGTTGGCCATCAGTCTGAGATGGGTATCAAAAACACATCCTGCTCCTACGTATTCTATCATTTTGAGACTTCATACTGTCATGTCAGAAATTTAGTTCTGAGTACATTTCTTGGTAACTGGGTCGGCTTCCTCAGAGCCAAGTAAGTAAGCAATGAAGGGAAACTGGAAATAAACATGATAACTCTTCTCAAGCTCCCCAGAGTGAGACTGAATGCTCTCCTTCCTGCCTCAAGGGCTTAGCTTGATTTATAGAAAACCTGTGATAGCCATCCTGTGGGATTTCTGGTCTATTTTTCAGAATTCTTCCTGAGAAGATTTTAAGTGTGCAGTCTCTAGGAGTTACAGTGGTTAATATTCTGGACATGATGATTCCTTTTAAATCATACTCTATCTATAAATGTTTAATATTCCAAATAAAATAATATAACCTTAACCTACAATAATTCTGAAGGTAGCTATAACTGTTTTAAGGTTTTCTACTGGGAAATACTGTGTATTTTATTAATAGGAAAAGCTCAAAAATATGCTGAAAACCTATCTAAAGATTTACTTAATAAACTTTTAGTATGTAAGTGTCCTTTGAACATCTTCATAATACCATCTTGATTTATGTAGAGAATTCCCTTTCAAGATCTCATACATAAAGACCATATTAGAAATACCACAGCACTGTGTACTTAGTTTAATTCCAAAATCAAACAAGATTCCATTAGTTCCCTAATCAGCATATGAAACAGAAGAAAGGATGGATGGATACCATATTTCCTCAACTACTTCAGAAATTGCCTTGGCTAGTAATGAGACATTTGTTGAAACTCTTAATTTTCTATAATTATGAGTAATTTACCAGGATATATATGTATTTAACCTTGGCATCCTAAGAAAATGCCTTAATACATTTTGTTCATCATTTGTGCCAGAAGTGGGCCTTAATGGAAAAGAGAATCCAAGATCCTTAATGGGAAGGGAAGTCATGCTCTTTGCTTGAATACAATGAGGGAAAGATAGGGAAACACACACACATACACATGGTACTCCAAGTTCAGAGAAGTAAGAGGCTTCTAGCTTTGGAAGTAGTAACTTCCAAATCACTTTAGGCTGTGATTTTGTGTGCTGAAACACTGCCCACCCACATATATCCCTAGTAGACTAGCAGAGTCTCACATTTGGTGGGTTCTCAATAAGCCTTCATAGAATAAATAGATAGGGGAAATCAAAATTTAAAAAGTTACACAGAACAGAGCCCACAAAACACTGCCTATCTCACCAGGAGTCTTTTTTTCTTTCAAACAAGGACCTGTTCATCAGTTCTTTTCTGAAAATAATTTTAAGCAGTTATATATCTCCCCAAATATACTGTTACATGGCTCACGTATTTCAATCATATCCATCAGAACACCACCAAAGACATTATCAAATCCTCTGGAAAACACCTGCTATTCTCTGTCAGTGAATTTCCCTTGACCTACCCGTCTAATAACTAACACGAGAAGAGCTCAAAGGATTCACTTTTATTGCAACTCAGTTGCTGACTATGCTAATACATTGGAACTAGATGTGGGGCTGGTGTGTCCCCTGGTGAATCAGAGCCTGAAATCTGTGCACCTAGAATGGGAAAGTGCTCATTCTTAAAAAACCCCAGTCACCCTAAAGCCTTGTTCCTTCCTAGATTCTCCTTTCCACCACATTCCCACTGTCTGGTAAAGCATTAGAATTAACCTAAGCCAGAAAGAAGGGTGCGGTGATGGACTTCTTGGAGACGGAGCCTGAACAGCAACACAGCAGCTTCTCAGGACCCATATGCCTGCTCTCCATGGTTTCATAACAAAATTCTTTTACTTTCTCAAGTATTTAATTTTTGTAGAGATTTATTTATTTTAGAGAGAGAGCACATATGTGTGCAAGCAGAGGGAGGGGCAGAAGGAGAAGGAGAGAGAATCTCAGGCAGACCACCCGCCCAGGATGGAGCCCAACATGGGGCTCAATCCCACGACCCTGAGATCATGACCTGAACTAAAATCAAGAGTTGGACACTCAACCAACTGAGCCACCCAGGCGCCCCTCAAGTATTTAATTTTTTGAATAAAATTAATAGAAATTCGTACCATATTTTAGAAGTTACCAAAGGGGGAAAAGCACACATAGACTGAAAAGACTCTCTCCCGGCCCCTCTCTCTCATACACCAATTCCTGTTTTCCTATGCAGGGCACCCACTTATGTATGTATGTTCTCTTTTTCTACAGCAATGGAAACAGACTATGAATACTGTTTAGCACATTACTTGCTAATAATAAATCTTAGGGTTCTTTCTTACATAAAAATATAAGCAGCATCTCCTTCCCTTAGCTCTGAGCTTTAATTAGCTTTTAATTCCCATAGCTTTGAGAGCTATAATGTATTACACTGTAGAGCATATGCCAGAATTTATTGAATCAAACCCCTACTGATGGATATTTAAGTTTTTTCTAATATTTTATTTATGTAGGTTCACAGTCTCATAGTCAATATGTTTAATTAAATCTGATAATTTCTGAAAATCACTTTTTAAAATAATTTTTGTGCCAAAACTCCTTTGGTCACAAAGTCCAATCTTTCCTGATAAGAAGCACTATTTGTGCTGACAACAGGTCCTTGTGCCTCTGTTTGCTTACATTTTTGGTACATGTATTATTAGATATTACATAATATGTAATACATTTTGATAAGGTATTATTTGGTATTTGTTATTCTTTAACATTTTCTTATGTTTTGCCTTCATTTTAATTAAAGTTGAAAATACTTTCAGAATTAGATTGACTACTCTGGGGACAGTTAAAATCAGAAAATAATGAGTGGTATGTTCGTCAGAGTGGTTTGTGTTTCCTCTGTGATGGTGGTGAAGAAGAACTGGAGACACAGAAAAACACACTGCATGGGGTAAAAAATGAAAGTCGGGACCCTGTGCCAATCATATGGATGGACCGGTAACAAGTCTACCATGGATGTCTACCAGAAACTGGTTTGTTGGTCATGATTCCAGCTAGAAGTGAAGAACTCAACCGTGACACTGGGTGTGGATCTTCAGGAGGCTGACTCTGAGAAAGAAGCACCCTGGTGAAATAGATCTGAACAACTCTGGTGAGAAAGCTACTTTGACAAATTTCTGAAGATGATAATGAAAAATGCAGTCTTCGACAAACATATGATGCAGATAAAAAGCATGGCACTGGTGCTAAGTTCCTAGAAAGACCTTAATGAGGACTCTGGGGAGACCACCACCATATGATACAAAGGAAAACGGTGTTCATGCTTCCTGGCTGTGAGGAGGCTATAGGAACACAAAAGGAAGATAGACACAGTTTCAGAAGCTGAACATCCAAAATATTTAAAAGGTGTATTTGATTAACTTGTGCATTATAGTGCAAAATAAAAAGCATAACCAGAGGTGTATTTATCTTACTGGCTTACAAGTAATTTTCAACCAGCCATATGAACTCTTTTCAGATCAATATGACCAGAAGGAAAAAAAAACAAACAAAACTAAAATGTTGTTATTCATGGATGAGTATATTTTTGCCCCAAGTGACATCTGTAATATGCCCCTTCTAGTTCATGAAGGACGAGTATAAACACCTTAAAAAGTATAAGGTTGCTGTAATCAACACAAGTTGAGGAAGCCAAGATTTCCTAAAAGCCTTCGGTTTGTGGGACACCAATTATACTGTTGCTAATGTTGGACTTAGGTTGATAAGGCAACGTTAACAAGTGCTTGGCACAGCCATCAGGTTAGCGGTGACGTCTGAGCTCTGCTCAGTGATTCACGGAATGACAGGAGATGGTGGCATGCCCCAACACGGAGGCTGAGGTGAAGCAGCCACGAGTGCAGAAAAGTTAGGTGAAAAGCATTTGCTGCGTATCACCTGAAGGATGGGGAAATTGTGTAAATGCTGAAATTTTTCACTAGAAGATGGAAGACAATGGTTGATCACTTAATTGCTGCACTTGAACAACACGCATTTATCAGTGAGCAAGAGATTACTGTAGCTTACATAATTAAACAAAACCTCCTAGACAGAAACCCATGGTAATGAGACCGAAGACACCAGAAGTTTCTCGTCAGGCCGCCCATAATGAGGTTTAATAAGGCTGTGGCGTGGTTTCGTCACTTGAGAAATTTGTTCTTGGTCCATCCGCAGACATCTAACTCCAGTCTGGTTACAAAGGCCATGCTGATGTGTTACTTTTCTTTCTTTTTTTTTTTTTTAAAGATTTTATTTATTTATTTGACACAGAGAGAGAGACAGCGAGAGAGGGAACACAGGCAGGGGGAGTGGGAGAGGGAGAAGCAGGCTTCCCGCCGAGCCAGGAGCCCGATGCGGGGCTCGATCCCAGGACCCTGGGATCATGACCTGAGCCGAAGGCAGACGCTTAACGACTGAGCCACCCAGGCGCCCCGATGTGTTACTTTTCCAAGACGCGCTGACGTAGAAAATATTCAGGGTATGTTTATGCGCAGACAGAATGAAGTTTTGTTGAACATTATTCATGGAAAGAAGCAGCACGGCCTATTACAGCCTATATCCATGTTCACAAAATGTGATCCCGAGAACCAGTGGCATCAGTATTGCTTGATATCTTGATAAAAATGCAGATTTTAGGGTCTGACCCCCAGACCTACTGAATCATGCACTCTGAAGTTGGGACCCAGCCAGGTCTTTCCATAAGGCTTTGGTTGATCCTTATGCACGCCCTCATTTGAGAATACTCCATTATTTCAAAAACTATAAAAAAAGACGACTTTTTAAAAGACAACCATAAAAAAGAACTATAGATAAACTATAACACTATTTTTTGTTTTGTTTTGTTTATGCCACTTGGTGTTAGTATACACGTATTCCACTGTGGACGTAGTAATACTTTAGATAGCGGGTGCTGCCCCAAATCCTACCAAGTCCTTTATATGATAGAGGAGATGAGCATGTAGTATCTTCCCCAAATCAAACACAAAAGCTGTATTCCGTAACACATTCAGTCCAAAGGTTTTTGATAAGGGATTGGGCACCTGTCCCAGTAATACAGCGCTGAATAATCTTGTCACAAGTATGGTCATACACTTTTGGGAATTCCTAGAAGGGGAATAGCTGGTTCCAAGAGAATCCGCATTTGTGATTGTAAAAGATGTTGTACAGCTTCCCTACACAGCAATTAAACCTATGTGCTTTCTCACTGTAATAGACAATACAAACCAATGCCCACGTCCCCGTCTCTCAACGACAATCCAATATTAAGCTGTGCTGCGTGTATCCCTCTGATAGGTGATAAATGGTATCTTTACTGGTTGAATTTGCATTTTTCTTATTATGGCTGCAGCTGATCATTTTTGCCCTCGTAATTCCTGGGCTCTGTGATCCCATTCTTCACGTCCTTGGCCCATTTTCCTGCTGGGCGTGTGTCCGAGCTACACTGTTTGTCATGGCAAATATACATGTCAATTGTCTCTGGTGACGTAATCATTTTGGTATCTGAGTTTGGGTCCTACAAAAGCTTTTGATTTTTATGTTGTTAAATTGACCAGGTTTATTTTTCTCTTTATTCTTCGTTTGTTATAGCTAGAAAACCCTGTATAATTCAGAGATTAAATACACTTCCACTTTTTTTTTTCTATAGCTTCTAAAACATCTTATTTGATGTTTTCATGTAAATATTTTATCAGTTCTGGACATTTCCTAGTATACAGTATAAGGAATTAACTGAACTTTGTTATTTTTTCTAGATGGCAAATTGTTTCCCCGTGCCATTTATTGAAGGTCTTTTTACCCTGATGAAAGATGTCATCTGCAACTTATAAGAAAGTTTGTTTGTTTTTTGCAGAAATTTGTGTCTACTTCTAAACTTCCAGTTCTGATGCAGCGGTCTGTCCACATCTGTGGTAATGCCCCGCTGTTGTTCAGGATGCACAGTAAGTATATCTTAGCACTTTCCAGGGACTGTTCCCTCGACTTCTCCAGCATTGGCCTTTTTCAGAGGTTTCCAGACTGTTTTTCTTGATTATCATTTCAGCCTTAATTTAATGGTTACCTTGCCTAGTTAAATAAAACTGGTTTACAATTTCTTATTGGGGCCGATGTAAATGTAATTAGCTGAGGGCAGATGACACGTCATATTGTGTCTTCCTAAGAGATAAGTCTTTATATTATATGTTCATCTATTTACATTGAATAACTCCCACTAGGATATTGAAAGAGTTCTAACTTTGAACCATCTTTGCCTCTTGGGAAGAAGCTCCACTTGATATGTATTTTATTATTTTAATGTGCTCTGGGTTTTGATGCTAAATACTTTAGGACTTGACTTTGACATTCGTAAGTGAAACGGACATTTCTTTTTGTGAAATCTTTCTAGGGGTTACTATGAGTGTAACATTACCTTAAGAGAATAATTTAAGTTACCCTATTTTTTCCATACGGTGGAAGAGTTTGAATTACCTGCTCTTCAGAGCTGTGGAAAAATTCCTTGCTTCCCTTATTAGTCCTTTACCACAGCTTTATAGGGTAATCAGTATCACATATTAGTTTTGGTATTTTTGAACTGTGAATGGACAAATAGTGTTCTCTCTCTTGTGTCTGGTTTATTTTACCCGATATTATATCTGGGACATCTTCCATGTTTGTGCATTCGTCAGTTTATTCTCTCACATTACCGTATAACTTCCCATTAAATGAATATGCTTGATCACTAATGATGGATATCTCCAATGTGGGCTATTATATTAGACGGCTGTTTCCAATAGGGGCTGTTACGAATAACAGTACTTGGACTGTCCTTTTATTATGTAACTCTGCATCTATCTATCCATCTATCTATCTAATCAATCATTTTTGCCCGGTCTATACTCAGAAGTGGCCTCACCGAGCCACGACAGCTGATACATGTTCTGAGACGCTGGTCAAACAGTACTGAAGGCCAAAAAGTACTGAAATATGTCACTTTCATCTTGAGGCAGCAGAGCATGAAGATTCTGGATGCTCCACAGTCTGCTAATGAAGATTCTGGATGCTCCACAGTCTGCTAATGTTCATACAGTCTTTGAGTCTTAATCACTGGGGTTTTCAAGTGGTATCATATTATAGCTTTAATTAACATTGCTCTGATTACCAATACAATTGTCTCTTCGTGTATTTACTGGCCACGCAGATGCCCTGGTTGGTACTCTGCCTTCCCAGTGCCATGCTCACTTTTATTGGGTTTTCGGCAATTTCCTCAGAAGGCTTTTTCCACATCGAGGATACGACTCCTTGTCAGTTACATGTGGTAGAATGACCTTGTCCTTCTGTGGGTTGCCTTTTCATTCTTATCCTGAATTTATAAAATTTTAAATTTGTTTTTGTCCCATTGATCAAACTACATTTATACATACTGCTTTATTTGTTTTCTTTGCAAAGACATCCCTACCTACCTTAAGTTCATGTCAGGAGTCTCACTGTTTTCTAAAAGCTTCACTCTTTTTCCTTTTTCATGGATACCTATAAACTCTTTGGAATTAACTTTTGTGAACGTATGACATGTTAGTCTCATGTCTTTAAGAATGTAGATATCCAACTAACCTACCAACTTAATACAAAGATGTCCCCCACCTTGTAACTTGGTTTCACTTTTGTCATAAGTGACCTTTAAGACTGGGTCAGCGGCTGGAGGGTGCGTGCGACTCCGTTCTTCCTTCGTGGGGCCTGTGGCCACTGTTATTGCCCACATGTCATTCCAAACTTAAAAACAGCCTGTGGCCAAACATCAAAGCTGACAGAATCTGACTGGAATTGCATTAAAACTACAGGTCAATTTTAAGAGAACTGACATCTTTCTAATATGGATTATTTCAAATATTTTACATGATGGATGTAATTACTAATAAGGTACTCTCTAAATGTTCTTAAAAACATTTTACACTTTTCTGTATAGAGATCTTAAAATAAAAATTAAATTTATTATTTGGTATTTGTTTATTCTATTTGAAATGAGATATTTTTCATTCAATTTCATTTTTTCTCCTTTTTATTATGTTATAATTTGTAGGTATTGAAACCGTATATAGCAGGTTTCCAAACCAAACTATTATTTCTATTACTGATCTATAGATCCTTTGGAATCTATGTTTCTACAAATATAATGTTTCTACAAATATGATAACATCATCTGTGGATATGTTTTTCTTTTCCAGTTATAGTTATGCATAGCAGGACTACTTAAGAAATTAAATACATTATTTAAATGCTTCTTACAAAGGAAACTCCAGCCCCAGATGGCTTTAATGGTGACACTACCGTATATAATTATGTCAGAAATTAGGAAAAGATGAAACCCTTCTCAGTTTTACAAGAAGAGCATACGAGAAGAGCCTAACTCTGACAACAAATCCCGTCTAGGAAATTACAAATGTAAAAAGATAGGCCAAGCTCATGAACATATATGCAAAAATCTTGAATAAAATATGAGCAAAGTTAACCAAGAAATACAGAAAAAGAATCATTTAATACTAGTAGGTTAGGTTATTCAAGGAATATGAAGGAATTATTGCATTTTTAAAATAACTGATATATTCAGCATTCTACTAGACACTTTAGCCAGTGCAGTGAAGAGGCAAGAAAAAGATATGTATATTAACATATATATATGTAAATATATATATATTCAACTTGATTATTCTATGTTGATATCTCATAATATTGGGGCACTTCTGACATCAAAACAAATGAATATGTTTTTAGGAATACTACTTATTATCTCATACAAAAATATTTATTGAACACTTGAAATATGCAAAACACACTATCCTAGCTGTGGCGGAATATACAAGGATGAGGTAGACTTTACCTCCTATCTTAAGGGAACACAAAATCTAGTCGTGGAGGAGAACAATGAATTATTTTAAAACACAACACAATGCACCGTGTATCCTGCCTCTTTCCTAGCAACTAACACAAACTGTAAATCCTTGAGCAAACCTACTCAATTTGGAGGCCTACAGTACAACATAAGGACAGTCCATGTATTTTGCATAATCTGAACTATGACCCCATCTGTGAATATCCTCCCCCATACTATCTACTATTTTTTCAATTTATTTTATTAGTTTTGTTGAAATTTTGCTGGTTAAAGCTTTCCAAGCACTTCACACATTAGTCATTCAAGACTGGGTGCAAATTACTTCAATCAAATTGTCTCCTTCTCACAAGTAGCCCACCTGCTCTACCGGAAGATGGACCCTGGTCTGGGGCAGAGCGGGGAAGCGTCTTTGTGGAGAAGGGGGTCCCTCAGTGCAGGTGAGCACAGAACACTCTTACACAGAGAGCAAGACTGACTGACGTGGAGATGTTCACAGATGGGCACTGGGCTGGTGCTTAAAAAGCCACCCAAATCTTCTTGACTTCAAACCACAAAATAATTTACTTTTTTTCAGTAACCTGCCAACTGTTAGGGTTGGTGGGGGAATCTTACCACTGGTCCCTTTGCTTCAGCTTGACTGGACCTGGAAATAATTTTTCCAGGATGGGCTCACTCACATGGCTGGAGCATCGGCACTGGATGTTAGCTGGGTACTCAGAGGGGACTGTTACACACCTCGGTTCTTCCTACGGGGGCGTCTAAAAGGGCTTGCTGAGCTTCTTCAGAACCTGGCAGCTCAATTCCAAGAGCAAGTATTCAAGGGAGAGGCAATGGAAGCTCTTAAGCCTGGACGTGGACATCAGCATGCCAACGCTTCTGTGCTATTCTACTGGGCAAGCAGGTCACATCCCTGACCAGGGCCAAGGGGAGAGCATTAGATCTCACCCATTAATGGCAGGCGTGGAAAGTAATTTGAGCCCATCTTTAATCTGTTTTAGTCCTGAAACCCCTGACTCCTGGAGGAAGGGAGCAAACGTGAGGTAAAAACAGTGAATTTCACTCCCTTGGGAACTGTACTGCGATTTCTAAAACTAGGAACAAGAAAGCAAACTCACTCTTCACAATGTCTCCCCCTTTTGCTGATGTGCTTTCTTCCTTTCTACAAGACACTAACTGGGGGTGCCTGAGTGGTTCAGTCGTTTGAGTGACCGACTCTTGATTTCGGCTCAGGTCGTGATCTCCAGGTCATGGGATCAAGCCCCTCAGTGGGCTCTGCACTCAGCACAGAGTCTGCTTGGGATTCTCTCTTTCCCTCTCCCTCTGCCCACCTTCCACCCCCACCGCTTGCACACATGGGCTCTCTCTCTCTCAACTAAATAAATACAATCTTTAAAAAAAAAAAAAAGACACAGAATGCCTCTCCCAGCTGAAATCTTGGGATTGGTAATGTCTTATTGTAGAGATATATAATGAGTTAGATCAGCTTTGCGCAGGATAGACAAAAAAGCTACCACCATTTATCCCTTTTTTTTCTTTAAAAATTTTTACAGTTTTTTTAACAAAACATGTTTGTGAGTAGGACACATAGACTGTCATCAATAAAAAATATTGATTAACTCCAGACAAATAATTATTGCCTATGCCAAGATCACTTACTCTTTATGTTACATTGACAGAGACACACTGACATTTTCTGGAACAGCAGAGCTAGGAGAATGGCAAAGCCGAGAAGTCTCCATGAGTCACAACGCCGCGTGCCCAGCATGTGGTATAGTCGCTGAGCGGCGAGGCAACAATAGTGGACCTTTGAGTGAGGCGAATGAGTCAGAATCCCGCTGAGGACAGATGCCTTGTAGCTAATTCACAAAATCCAAAGAAAGACTAAAGGGATAGAAAATGGCAAATTGATTCATGTTTCAAAAAACTCAAAAATAAGCAAAAGGTCAGCCTTAGTCATCTTAAATGTTCCTGGAGAGTTAAGGGGAGCCCACTGAGCAATGTGTATTTTTTTTTTTTTTTTAAGTAGCCAAGCTTTCTTCCAAAAATGAGATCCAATTTTTCCCTAGATTAAGAAAAAAACGTTTTTATGTTACTCATATTGAGGCCTAAGTACAAAGCAGTCTCGCCACATAAGAATCGGCTTTTCTGCCCTTAATAAAATGTATGTGATTATTTGATGGAGAAAATGACAGGAAGTTTCAGAACTGTCATGTTATTTTGAACACGGTGCATGAATCACACAGCTTATTGTATCCAGGACTGAGCTAGAAGCTACATCAAGACAACTCCTGGGACCTTCTCTTTCTGATGTGTCAGCAAGGCCAACGGCGAAAGGATAAACTGCTTGGTTGAGGGATCTACTATCCGGTGTCAGCCTCACTCTGCCAATCATCTGGCTTCTCTGCACACAGTTTTCTCATCTGCAAACTGAAGTGGTTGGGCTACATTCTCCCTACAGTCTTCTTTGGCTTTAATGTCTAGCTCTTAGTCTCCAGATCTTTGCTCTAAGATGGAAATTTTTTTTAAACATGCAGAGAGATATACTAATAGGAATGGGGTCATTTCACCTGAACTTTATTGAGCACCTAAAGTGGAGCCCCGGCCTTCTCGTGGAACCTTCCACTCCCCCAGTGCTCTTGCTCTTCCCTCTGCTCAGGCAGCCCCTCCATCAGTCCCCTACAGGGCTCCTCCGTCTCCTGGGGCTCTTCATTTGAACACCACAGAGGACTGTTCTTGGACACATCATCTAAAACGTCCCAATACTCTCTATGCCCTAACCTCACTTTTTTTATTTCCTTCATAAATCTCATCACTGCCTGATAATATAAGTATTTGTTTACTGTCTCATTCTCCTATTAGAATGTAAGATCCAGAAAGGACAAGGAAAACGTGTTATTCACTGTTGTATGGAAGCATGCCTCAAACATGACTATTTCAGCTCAATAATCAGCTGATTTCAATGTCTATGTTTTTTCTACTATATCTTGCTCTGTAATTTTTCTTTGTACTTAAAAAAAATTTTATTTTAAGTAGGCTCCACACCCAATGTGGGCTTTGAACTCACAACCCAGAGATGAAGAGTCACACGCTCTACCAACTGAGCCAGCCAGGCACCCCTTTTCTTTGTACCTTTAAGTTTGTTCCAGCTTGTAAGCTTATTCTCAATGGTTATATGAGACTTTCCATCAAATATTGTACCAAGCTGAAAATGAATGATCTTTCCTGACAAACCAGCATTTGTTTATTTTTATTAAAGATTTATTTATTTATTTGAAAGAGAGAGAAACAGAGAGAGAAAGAGGGCACACAAGTGGGAGGGAGAGTTATCGCACAGACCAGAGAGCACCATGGGTTTGAGAAATGTAGAGATGTTTGCCAGGCAAAGGCGAGATGGGGAGGTTCCAGATTCAAGCATGGCACGAGAGAAGGAGGACGATTGGTGGAGACCGTGGTGCTCAGCCTGGCATATTTGCACCCTTAACTCTTGTTGTGTGCCTGAAAGAGGACTTTGCTCATTTCCCTTCATCCCATTTGCTCCATGGCATATTCATTTGCTCACTGTTGCTGTTTCCTCCGCATCTCCGTATTATAATTTCCTCTGCATCTCTGCTTTAATATCTGAGGCTGTCATCTGCCATAACCCGAAGCATCCCAACAATGCTGTGTAATACTGTCTTACCCGTCCCAGGTCTTCCTCACAAAGCCAGGTTAGCATAACTGCCTCCCATCCTAAGGTCAATTAAGGAGATGAGATATCAGTAGTGCCTTCCTCCAGGCCCAGGAGATGATTTAAAAAAACTGTAATTGAATTTAATTGTATCGTTTCCACACAGTCAAAGAGATTGGAACATTGCCCACTTTCTACTCCAGTTTGGCAGTTTAGAATCAGCTATTGTGATGAAAAGAGGTTTCCCAATGTTCATTAATTTGGGTTTCCAGAAGCAAAAGCAATGCATGCCAACCTGATTTTTTTTCCTCATTAGCTACCTGCAAAGGCTTAAAACCAATAAAAACTCTTTACTGTTTAGAGGATAAATAGCAAAATTCCTTCACGGACTGTCATTACACAACCTCCCCATTGTTGTGCTTGGGTTTCATTTCTATCCTTATGTCATACTTCTTCCAAGCATGACCACTTTGTTCCACCAGACTTTATCTGCTGCTCCCAAACATACCCTGTTTACACTGTTTTTTCCTGCCACCTCTACTCCCAATGGGAATGCATAATTCTCATCAAATCCAACCCAGTATTTGAGATACAACTCATACCCCATCACTGCCCTGAAGCCACCCTGATCTAACTGTGTAATGACCCAATTTATTTGCTAATGCATGTTACCATCAGATTCTATCTCTGTGTTGGCTTCCTTATAAGTATAGACTATTGGCTTCCCTTTGTTTGTCTATCCATAGGAAGGTGTAAACCAAGAACTGATACATATTATGTCATTATTTGTAGGGACAATGACTCTAAAATAAAGCCTGCCATCAAATTGCATAGCTGAGGATTACTTTGCAAATTTTTGCAGCTGTGCATTAATCCATGGCAGAGATCCACAGAGAACTAATCAGGGCGAGCTAGAGATTCTGTCTATATTAAGCTCTCAATCATCACTCTTACTTATACCTCTTGAAACATAAATGGATCTTTATGCCTAAAAACAAACTCAGGAAGTGAATTATTAGAAAACAAATACATTTTTCTGCAATATGTTAAAAAACAAAATTCAACTGAGTACATTTGAGCATCTAATTGCCTTTTTTCAATTCATGAGTCGGGCAGCGTTCCATCGAACAAGCAGAGAGGAGCTCCCAGGAGCTGTACAAAATGGAAGGCTTTTACAGGCACTAGGGGCCAGGGACAAGGAGGTCACAAGTAAAAGAAATGAGTATGTCAGGCAAAGTCGCCCTCCTTTGGTTGAAAGGAGGGGACCTATGTGCAGATTACTTTACTAGTGTTGATCAGGAAATTCCATACTGATTGGTTTAAAATGCCACTCCTGGGAGAGGCTGAAAGTAAAATTAGGTTAGGTAGTAAGTCCTGGGGCCTGGGGTTCACCGACCTGGGGCTCAGCACAAGTGCCTCCATGTCGGGCCTGTTGTTTCTTTTTCTTTTTCTTTCTTTCTTTGTTTTTTTTTTTTTCCAACTAAATCAAAGTGAAAACCACATGCATCCCTAAAGTGCTTTTTACTTTTTCTTCTCAACTGATTTCAGACAAACAAGTAAACATGTCAAGCCTTATTTCCTAGGATGCCATTCATCAGAAATGTACAGTTTTAGAGGTCAGAGACACAGAGAGCAGTTGTCACAGAATTAGTTCTTCTGCCAACAACCTGAGAAAAGAGTGTTGTTGATTCCGACCCTGATGCCCTGCTAGGTAGAGAAAGGAAACTGTGCATAACACGAAAGACTCTTCAGTATATGCCTAATACTGAGAATACGGCCTGTCTAAAGGGTGGTGACTCACAAAATGTTGAATAGAATATTGGAATATCTAGTTAAGTGAACAAATTAGTAATCTATAAGAATAAATATTTTCATGGGATATATATGGCAAGTGAGAAACAAAGTGGCTCAAACTGGGTAGCTAATAAGGGATTAATAGATTAAATTCAAAATTTTGCTCTGTGCTTGCAAATGTAGAAGCTGGTTTGGGGGCTACACCAAACATCTGTTAAAAAAAAAAAAATGAATTAAAAAGATGTATCATTTCCAAAGGCTGGCTTCACACAGACATAAAAACAAATATCCCCTAAATTTTTAAATATTTTGGTTAATTCTTCCTAATAATACTTTCAGTTTAAATGCTATTTAAACTGTATTAGTTAAAACTCATTTATTGGGGCACCTGGGTGGCTCAGTCAGTTGGGCATCTGCTTTTGGTTCAGGTCATGATCCCAGGGTCCTGGGATTGAGTCCCGCGTCGGCTCCCTGCTCAGCTGGGAGCCTGATTCTCCCTCTGCCTGTCGCTCCCCCTGCTTGTGCTCTCTCTCTCTGTGTCAAATAAATAAAAAAATCTTAAATAAATAAATAAATAAATAAAACTCATTTCCTGGTGAATCCAGAAAATTCAAGTCAAACATGAGTGCAGGACAAAAGGAATATGCTAGCTGCAGTTATAGTTGGATCATCGACTGAAACAATGTCAAAAGAATTCAGTTTTTCTCTCTGCCTCCTAATATCTTTCTTCTATTTTTTTTTTTTTGTTTTGTTTTATTATCAAAGAGACTCTCTTCTCTTTGTCACATGAGGAGTGCTGCTGATCCAGAACTGTATTCTCAGAACTCCACATGCAGCTTGCTGGTTCTGGCTGGTTTGACTTAGGTCATGTGCCCATCTTTGAACCAACCACTGTGGTCATATGGAAGGGATGATTGGCTTGGTCCTCACTTTATGTCTATCTCTGGGAATGACTTAAATTTCCCATCATTTAAATCACATGGGCTGCATGATTGAGACCCAAAGCAAAAATGAAGTTCTGCTACCAGAAGAACCTCGATGTATTCTAACTGGCGAAAATAAATGAATAAATGTTCTCAGAAAATACCGAATTATCTGAATTCACATAATTTTATCTCATTAAAGAATATCCCTAAATAATTCAATACAAGAGTTTCTCCAAATGAATGAACACATATAGATGGAAGGATAGTTGAGTAAGCCTGAAGTATGATCCCTAAAAAATAATGATTGTGAAGATTAGTGAAAACCTCAGAGCATTTCTATCTGCTGAAATCAATACACCTTCAGTAATTCATACCAGAGCTTATCTTACTAATTACAAAAAAAATCTAGTGAGGTAAGATAAGCATATATAAAAAAAAACATATCTGTTATCATTCATTAAAATAATATATTGGACAATGCAAAACTATTAATTAAAACTGTTTTGGGGCAATTTTTCTTTTCAGTACAGGTTTGATTAAGTAGGATATATTTGGAATTTAGTGAAGACAAATTCCCAGCTTCCAATGATCTAAGAAATCCTCACTAGCTAACACCAGACAAATACTTCTACAGTACAGGAGCCATAGGATCTTGTCAATATATTATGAACCTTACTCCTTAAATTATTTCAGCCAATGTAACATGAATAACACAAAAGGGGATTTAATATCCGTAAAGGAAGAGAAGTTCTCAGATGTATGAGAAAGAGAGGATATTAAACACACACAGCAGAGAAACAGGAAGTGAAGATGTTTGTAATCAATAACCATAATATCATTTATCATTAACACCTTCTGCACACCCCCAAACATCATTAACTGAAACTTGAAACTAAATTATTCCATAATTCAGTTAAAGACTTGTCATTTCTGAATGCTAATTATAACTGAATTATAATTTTAAAAATTATTATGAAAGATCATAGACACACGAACAGGCAGCAGGATAAATGGATCCACCCAGCCTAGTTAATAAACCATAGCCAACAAAGTACAAGCCCATGTGTATTTCTTTCTGCCTTCCTATTCTTCACTAAAAAAAAAAAAAACGTATAACTCTGTTACTTAGCTATGAAATATTTGTGAAGAAAATATTTCAGGGATCATTCAAATGAAGTATTTCAAATAATGGGTTCTCTGTGACTATAGTCACCACAGCCCAGCGCATGCACACACACAGATGGACATGAAGGAGAACGGAGACAAATCATGAAGACTTGATTTCTATTGCCTGAGTATAGGCTCTTCCCTCCAGCCACACCTGACAAGGGCTGGTGGTCATGACTTCTACTAAGCATGCTGCTTACTGATTTGTCTCCTTTAATCTTGACCAAATCTCTATGAGGTAGCCGTTACTACATTCATTTGAAAGATGAGGGAAATTAAAGATCAGTCAGTATCACTTCCAAAAGCTACATAGAAACAATACGGTGAAGATGAGGTCTGACCTGCTGACCCAAACCAAAGCTCTAACCCTTATTTCTGTTTGTTTCTCATTCACAGGTGGTTCCTTGTAATAATCCACCTTTAGCAACACTAAACATTGTCTCTGCATTCTTCTTTGAAGATCAGTTGTTTTGCATATGTGTTGGACATCAGTTATCATTCTTCTTGTTACCATCCTCCAGGAACTGTGTTTTTTTCTCTGGTTGCCTTCACATCCAGGGACGCGGGGAGGGAGGGAAGATGGACTTCTGTTTCGAGTAATTTAACCATGATGTGTTTATGTATGGTTTTACATACTTGGAAATTGAGAGCCACAAATATCCGAAACCATCCAAAGTCAAGGACGCTGAGTGAGAATTCTGCTCCCTGTTTCTGAGATGCAACTACTGGCCTCAGCCACTGGCTCTTGGCTTCAGTGTTCCACACAATCCTTTGCCTGCTCCACAGCCCTGTTTCTGCTGCTATCATTCTGGGAAAGGCATTTATGGGGACAGGTAGCCTAGGCAATTGTTTTCCTGATGGTCTATATGAGAACTTTCTACAACTTAGAAGTTAGTCTTCTCCACATCAGTCTCCTCCACAACAACAAAAATGACAGAAAAGAGAGCAAGAAAGAAGTATAACTAATAACTTAAAAAAAAAAAAAGATTCAAGCAGTATTTCAACCAATTGCAATATATGGGATTCATTTGAATTTTTAAATATTTTATAGATAGATATAGATATAAAATTTGGGTAATATAAATTTTTAAAGAAATTATTATACTTAACAAAAATTAAAATGTTGTCAATATTAATTATTTTTATTTTTCAGCATTAAAAGACAATGAACTGTCAAGCTATGAGCAGGAATAGAGGAACCTTAAATGCATATTATGAAGGCAAAGAAGTCAAAGAAGTCAACCCGAAAAGGCTACATTCTGTATGTTCCAACTATATGACATTCTGGAAAAAGTAAAACTGTGGAGACAGTAAAAGATCAGTGTTTGCAGAGGTTAGTGAGGAGAAAGGCATGAAGAGGTAGAGCAGAGAGCATGTTTAGGGAGTAGTCTGTGATACTATGATGGTATGTGCATGCCATTACACACTTGTCCAAACCCACTGGATGAGGAACACCAGGAGTGAGCGCTATTGGCAACTGTGGTGTTTGAGTGACTATGACGTGTCAGTGTGGGTTCACTCTGGTGGGGGGATGCTGCAAATGGGGGAAGCTGTGCATGAGTGGAAGAAGGGGGTACGTGGAATATCTCCATATGTTATTTTTAACTTTACGGTGAAACTAAAACTGCCTCAGAAGGAAAGTCTATGGGAAAAGAAATTATTTTTGATTTATGGAAGCATGTTAATACTACTGTACTATGGTTATGTTTATTAAGAACCATTATACTTTAGAGATACATACTCAAATATTTATTTCTAAAATGTTTAATGCCTGGGACTCACTTCTAAATATGCAGAGGAAAAGGAGTATGAGTGGGGTTATTGAAATAAAAATCGTCAAGATGGAATGACCATCGAGGATATGATGGGTACAGGGAGGATTATTATACCGTCCTCTCTACTTTTGTAACAAAGTGAAAGTTTCTTCTAAAAGTCGAGATTTTAAAAGTCTTTCTTAAGCCCTCCAGATTTTCCACCATAATCATCGGAGTTCTAACTTAGGCTCAGGCTTACTCCTTCTATCTTTATCTAAATAATAATATTCTCATCACTGTCATGGGGAAGAACATGGAAATGATTTGACATGTCCTTTCCTTCACAGTAATATTTAAGGGCAGAAATACAGAAGTACAGGGCTAAAATGGTGGGGATCAACATTTGAGATACTTGGAGAACAATGGTTCTTCCATTATTATATAGTTGAACAAAAAATTGCTAAATGAAACTACATTTTGAGTTTCTTGTCACCAACTTTTACCTTCACTTTGGTTTTAATTTTTAATTCCAATTATTTTGTAATATTTTGAGGACCCTGACACATTAAAATTTTAGTATCAAGTCATTTGTATTCCAGATCAGTAAGATTGAGACTATTTGGACACATAACTGCTCTGATAAATGCCTTCCAGAAAATAGGAGAAATGTAACCATAGCTACTGCTAGATGAAAAACAAAAGCTTCAGTACATTCTAATAAAAATGACAGTAAGGTCAGACATCCTATTCATTTGTGTACACTGGGAACATTCTTCTTTGATTCCAATAGGTATACAGAATGAAATCTGACTTTGTGAAGCTTTCCTCTTTGCCATCCCCCTTCAAAGGAACAAAATGCCACCCGAGGAAGAAAATCCACCTCAGTTTTGTGCAGCTTGCTCATTAGGAGACAATGCTGAGCAAAGTTTAAAATTACCTCTTTTAATCTGAAGCTTCTACTGAACTACAGTAATATGTGGGTTTGGGTGACAGTAGAAAGTAATTGCTCTTGGGTGGCAGAGTGTATTTTTATTTCACTACTAATGTGTCACGGGCTGAATTGCGTTCTCCCTAAAATTCGTATGTTGAAGTCCTAACCTCCTGTATCTCAAAATGTGACTCTGGAGATAGGGTCTTTAAAGTGGTAATTAATTTAACATGTGGCCATCAGGGTGGGCTCTACCCCAATATGACTGGTGTCCTCATGAGAAGAAAGGTGGACACACACATGCACAGAAAGCAGGCTGTGTGAAGACATGGATTAGACGGCCATCTATCAGCCAAGAACAAAAGTTTCCCAACCCTGCCAAGGCCTTGATGTCAGACTTCTAGCTTCCAGAATAATGAGACAATACATTTCTGTTTTTTTAAGCACCTCCATTGTGGCATTTTCGCATTGCAGCCCAGGCTAACTCAGACATCATGTTAGGAAAACAATTGTTTTTTCATGTCAGAGGAAAAAAGAACTTGTATCTAAAAATAAGATTTCAATGACCTCAGATGAGTGTGACTTTAATATACAATGGAAGAATCAAGTCAATCCTTCTGATTGGATTCTACTGTTACCCACCTGGGGCTGCCAATTCAAGTTTCCGATGGCTGGTCCATTAGGCTGCTTTGCTTGGGGTACCCTCACTGCTCGCTGATGGATTCCAATACTTCTGTGGGGAGCCCTCAACCACCGAGAGGCACTGTGCCTGGAGTCCCGTGGGGCTGCCATGCTTCCCAGGGACCAAGTAAGCCATTCAGGGCTTGCAGTGAGTGTGGAAAATACAAAACCTTACTTCATGGTCACTGTCAATGAACTTTACTAAGAGGAGGGAGCTGTAGATAGCCCAAGATTTATAAACAGTATAAACACTGATGGGCTGAAATCATAGTGGGGAACTTCTAAAATCAGAAAATTGTATTCTGACGTAATGGATAAAAGGCTTACTCATCAATACTTCGCACTGAGTCCAGCACATGCATACAAGCGAACACACTACAGTACAATACGCTGTTGAAGGCACACGTACTAGAGCCCGTGTGCCGGGACTGTATCTTGACTTCACGATTTAATAATATGCAAGTTACTAGAAACTTTTTTTGTTTCCTTTCACTTAAAACGGTACTACTATGTACCTCACTTTAACAGATTAGAGGAAGGTTAATTGTCTATCTGTGCAAAGTGCTTAGAACCAGGTACACAGCGGGCAATTAATAAATGTTTACTATTATTATCGTCAAAAGTGAAGAATGATTAGGACCATCAAACCATTACCCCATCGAATACTGAAAATGTGTTTATATACTGATGGGCTTTCTCAAAATAATGATAAAAACTAATATCTTAGGAAGAAATATACCAAGTTTCAAACTTATGTTTCAGGTGACCGTTTTACTAAACCTCATTGGTCCTACTCACAAAACTCTAACAGACCTCAACATATCCACACTATAGTTCTAAGACATTTCTCTTCTAGAGAAGTTTGTTAATGTTCCTGCTCACCACAAAAATTAATAGTAATAAAAATAATCGTTGTCATTTATTATAATGTGCTTGACACTCTAACAAGCTCTAAGCATTCACCAGTGTGCTGAACATTCCTATCAGTCCTGTGAGGTAGTTACAAAGAATATCCCCATTTTACAGATTTGGAAACTGAGTCCAGAGTTCAAAAAACTTGTTTGAACTCATCTAGTAAGTGGTAGACATGGGATTTGAACTCAGGGATCCAGACTCTAGGGCCAATAAAGCTAACTAGTTTACCATATGGAGTCCATACTATAACATTTTCCTTCCACCAAGCATCCATTATAACATTCTCTGCTCCTCTAAGATGTATTTACCCCCACACAACACTTGCAAGAAGACTTAAATTCTGGTGCTGTTTAAGTTTGGATGTGTCTAATTAAATCTTAAAACACAGAGCAGTCTATAACAATTCCACAGTTGAAACACAGCCTAATAAATATATTTCACAGTCACTCATATGCATTTACAAATTAAAGATATCCATCTCTTATCTAGATCTGCAGCCTTTAATCAGGGTTGCATGAGCTATATCTTTTTCTAGGAGATATTTTAGGCAATATCTGGCTCTTCAGAAGTATCTGCTCTTTTTCTGGGAAAAGCTACCTTCCCAACAGGCTTCCTTGTTCCTGTAATTCCTTGGTCTCTAAGAAATTTTTCTTTTTATTTTGAGTTGCACCAAAGAGGTTTTTTGTTTTTTTTTAAAAAACAAAACAAAAACACATTTTTCCTTCTCTCTCCTGGTAAGTTTATCATTCCAATGACTTCCATAGTTTTCATTTAAGCTGTGAAATTATGAATTCTCATTATGCCTGCTCCTGGCTCTTTGGTATTATTTAGGTGGAACGGAGGCAGACCCCATGGGCAAAATCAATTTTAATTCTATCTTCTGTAATTTGTCTGCTGCACCTCTGAAAGTTACTCCAGGAAAGGAAAAAAAATGCAAGCAGGTTTCTCCCTGGGGCACACTAACTTTACAGATGTCGGCTCCACTATTCTGTTTCCTGTGACCAATAGTCTTCTTTTCAGAATCTCTACCATGTTTTCCTTGCAATCCATCTTGGAAACTACCTTCAAATGCTTTTCGATTACCAACTCTCAACTTGAGTTCCCTGCTGAATTTTGAGAGGCTGAGTTGAGGAGATCCACCTCTTTAAAGCTGATAAGGACTCTGTCTAAACAGGGAAATTCTGGAAGAGCTGAATGATAATCTAGTGATTGGGATCCATCTAGAGGTGTTGATTGGATGCCACCATGCCCGAACTAGATGCCCCCTTCTCCCCCATTCGCTGCCACCACCAGCTGCTTACTGATGACTGCGCAGGAGTGGACCTCCTCCGAAACTGCTTCCAGGTGAGGGAAGCGTCTGGACCAAAGTTACACCATTCTGCCAGGGGCGGCCCATCCCCAACCTGGGGCGGGCGAGGGCAAAGCTCAAGCGCCTTTTCTTCAAGGTGGTAGCACTCTAAAGGGCTCTTACAGGTTCCAAACCTTGTGGGGGATCAACGGAGGCCTCTAGGGTAACTGGACTGCAGGTCAAATCCTCCCTCGGATTCTTTGCTCGTCAGCTCTTCAAGCGCCATCCCTGAGTGCGCTCACCAACCAACCTCCTGCCTGCAGGCTGGTAGCTCAGTCGGCCTCTAGGGAACTGGCCTAAGACAAGGTTGAAATGAATCCTTGCAGCCTACATTTAATTCTGTAAAACCTTGCCGCTGTTTTTGCTTGTTTGTTTTAACTAAGCGATTCATACAATTGCCTTCCTTTTCCAAATCCCATTCCCTCTACCTTCTGAAGGGCAAATCGTCGACAAGGAAGAATGGAGAATTACCTTGTTTAATGGTGATCTGATGCTATTACAGGCTAATTCAATTTTAAAAAGAAATTATCAAGCCAATCTCTCAGTCTCTCTCTCTCTCTCATCTCCCTTTCTCTCTGTGACACACACATTTTTTCTTTACTTTCACGAGCCAGGTCACCTGAGGAAAACAGGGATGTTGTTTTACTGGTAATGGATCTCTCTTATTTGAGGATATTCTTCCTTCTCTCCTCTCATTCGACTCTCAACTCTAAGAGATTAATAAATCCATATAATATCCTAGTCCCAACTATATATGAGACTTCCAAATAATCTGGTAGACATGAATGAATGAGCTAAACCTTGTAATCTTCAGGCACCTGGAAAAAGCAACTACAGTCTTCCTATACTTCTGATAATTATTATGTTTTATTTATAATTTATTATATTTATGTAATAATGTATAAATATTATGTAACTATTATAATAATTATTACTACTTTAATATTATTATTACTATTATAGCTATTATTATAATAATAATTATTATTACTATTACTATTTTTAAAGGGTATAAATCTGACTCCACCTTCCAAGCAGCATTTGGGGTTCAATTTTTCTGTCACACTTTAGGACAGTGACTGACACTTGATCACACCAGGTCAACAATGCTTATTAACCTTTCTCATGATCTCGCTCCTGACTTTAGGCTAGTTTTCCTGACATGTTTATTTCCTTTAAGACAAACACAGCCACAGGAAACATTCTGCTAACATTTAGCTGAGTCAGAAGTACTCATGCCCGGCATTTGCTGGAGTATTTACTCCGTGCTCCTCCCAGCCCCTTCAGAGGCTTGTGCTCGTCCTCACCCGCCATCTCCCTCCCAGGCTCTTGGCAGCAAGGGTCCTTATATTCTCACAGGCTTGCCCTGCAGGCTCCCTTGCAGACAGAGTCCAGCTACGAGGTGTGCGCTCCCCTGGATTCCCTGAAGAGCATGCTCCACAGCCCCAGCAGAGACGCCAGGAGGTGACAGGGAGAGGACCCACGGGGCCTGGGGGCCTTGGAGATCCTCAAAGAGGGCGTGGGTGTCACGAAGAGGAACCTCCGCACTAACTAGAATTTCCTCTGCTGATCTGATTCCCCTCAAACCTATTTGCTAATTAGTTCTGTGGCCTTTAAAGTGATGGGAGGGCTGTGCCCCTCCCCTTCTCACGCGGGCTTCTTTCTCAGACACTGTAGATCATCCTCCTGCCTTCCAACCTCCTCTGGCAGGTGACCCTGTGGCAGGTCATTCATCCCTCCACTCCTCTGCTCTGAAAGCCACCCCTAACACACAATTCTTGCTAAAGTGGGTCACTTAAAACAATTTAATACATATTAATCGAGGTGAGCCCTCATAGCTTTTGACAATTCACTTCCCTGCATTAATAAAGTCATTTAGGACAAACAGCTTTCTTGGTCACACCAGGACTCTTAGAAATTGCTGAATCCTAAAGATTATGATTAGGTACCGCATGGTTGATCATAAATATAAGAATAGCTGACACGCAAGGCAAAAACCAAGAATCTTGGGTTAGGACAACCTCTGTGGGTGGATTCTGTTAGCTCCACTGATTTTGTAAGAGGTAATTTCTAACAGCCACAAGCGAAATACACACACACACACACACACACACACACACACACGCTCCTGCATTTACATACAACACATATTTATTTAACTTTCTTGGCAGCCACGGCTGATTTATTTTGAGTTGGCAGTCAACTAAATCCTGAAGTCTTTTTCACACAAATTGCTGTCAAGAACTTTTCAAATATTGATTGTTACGCAGCATTTTAGCTATTTAGCTATTTTAGCTCTCAGGTTTTTGTCTTCTGAAAATTTTATAAGCACAGATTTTTTTTCTTTATCAAAGTCACTGATAAAAATGTTAGATGGGACAAGGCTTAGGACAGAGTCCTATGTGATCACGCTTGGAGAGCCACTGTTCAATCATCTGGATGTACTATCATCCAGCTCTGACAAAACTTGATTTTCTTCTCATCTGGTCTACAGTTCTCCAAGTGGTAAACAAATATATCATGAAAGATTTTAACATTTTTTTTTCTGAAATTTAGATAATCTTGTGACCTTCCTCTGCTTGGCCAGTCTTATTAGATACCACCTTATTTTAAAAGTTAATGGGGTTGAGTTATGTTTCCATACTGATTCTATATCGATGTTGATTTCCTAGTATGATCCCTTGTCTTTTTAGGCTCCTGAAACTCATTCAGTTTTGTGATTACTGAGTACGTGCTGTGTATACATCATGTGCTATGTTAGGTAAGGACTGCTCTCAGTGTACTGATGGTCTGCTCCACGATATGTTATAAAGTATTTCCAGAATCTGATATCCAGCTCATGTATCTGTCGTTTTTGATACTCATTCTTTAGAAAACTGGGATCACATCTGATGATCACACATACGTATCTTCTGTCGCCCCTCAAAAAGTATTGCATGATATTGATGATAAAATTACTAGTTACTTTAGTACCTTAGCACGTAATTCATCTGAAACTGAAGCCCTAAACACATTTATAATGATTCTTACAATATTCTCTATATCAGGGCTCCCCACAACCACCCTTAAGCTTGAAGATTTACTAGAAGGGCTCACAGGATTCAGAAAAGTTATTACACTCACATTTACAGTTTATTACAGTCCAAGGATGCAGATTAAAATTAGGGAGGGGAAAAGGCACAGGAGATGAAGCACAAGAGAAACCAGTCAAAGCTTTCAGGTGCCCCCTCCCAGCACAGTCCTACAGAGACACACCTAATTCTTCCTGCAATGACATGTG
This sequence comes from Halichoerus grypus, assembly GCF_964656455.1. Classification (NCBI taxonomy): domain Eukaryota; kingdom Metazoa; phylum Chordata; class Mammalia; order Carnivora; family Phocidae; genus Halichoerus; species Halichoerus grypus. Next base: position 109,018,580 of record NC_135722.1, read on the forward strand.
GTAACACATGAAACATACTGTCCAACAGGAGAAGCTCACCTGAGCCTTGGAGTCTAGAGTTTTTATTGGGAGTCCATCATGTGGGCATTTAGCAGGTATTCATCCTAAATCACACTGTTGGGATAAACTTATTTGGTCAAGTGGTACAGCATGGCCCAAAGCCTCAGGCATAAAAAAACATTCTTATCAGGCAGACTAGTCCAAGAGATCAGAGGTTACCTCCCAGGAGACAGTGAAAGGCCAGTCCTAAAGACAAACCTTGACTTGGAATATGAACCCAGGCCTGCTGAGTCAACCTTTTCCTGCTCAGTTATTTCTAGGTCTTTCATTTGACTTAGTCATGCATTTCTCCACATTTTTACAGCCTGAAAGTCATTCCCTTTTTCAATAATATGGAAGAAAAACTGGCAGTTCTGCATTTTCTCTCCCTGATTCTTTACATTTGCACTATTCCTTCTTGAAATATTACTAAAGAGATTCTTTTTCATTGAAAATTCAGATTTTGCTGTTATATTGAAACAACATACTCAATATGTACTAAAACTAATTGTCTCTTGACATTTGCTTTAATGCATATTATATGTGAGCCACACAGACACCCCACCTTCACAGACATATTAAGTAATGTGCTCAAAGTTAAAAAATAAGTCAGGGGCGCCTGGGTGGCTGTCGCTTAAGCGTCTGCCTTCAACTCAGGTCATGATCCCAGGGTCCTGGGATCGAGTCCCGCATCAGGCTCCCTGCTCAGTAGGGAGTCTGCTTCTCCCTCTCCCTCTGCCACTCTCTCTGCTTGTGCTCTCTCTCAAATAAATAAATAAATAAATAAATAAATAAATAAATAAAAATCTTAAAAAAAAAAGAAGTGATAGAATATAAATGTTAACATACACAGTTTAAAAGTTTTATTGGAACACAGCTGTTTTGGGGAAAAAAAAAGAATTTTCCCTCTGTTGGGGAAAAAATATTTTTCTCCACCCATTAAAGTTCCTCTGGGTGGTCTATGAATCAAACTGATATGAGACAGATTAAGAAGAGATAAATAAACAGAAGTTTAATAACACATATAACTCCTGTATACATGGGAGAGTCGCAGGAATACTGTATAACTCCCCAAAATGGCTGAACTCATCACGTGCAATACCATTTTCAGCTAAAGACAAAGATGTTGGGGGTGGGAAGTCAGTTATGGGAGGTGACCAAAAAAAGCATGGTAAACAAGAGTAAGGTTGTTACCCAGATTTAAGTTTCTACATATTTAGAGTCACCCCCTCTTCCTGGTCCAGTGAGGGAGACACCCTTAGAAATGGAGATTTTCCTTATGAATGCAAATGTCTCCTACCGAAGACTAACTTCTACTCTGTTTTCAGAGCTTCTCTCATGTCTGCTGTTCTTTAAAAATCAACAGCCTAAAATAATCCTTCTGCCAAAGCAAATTTTGGGATGACAAATTCCACCTCCTTCATAACCATGGCCATTTGCATCTGTAACAGTTATGGTGGCTTTTAAGCTGTAGTGGCAAAGTTAAGTATTGGGACTCTCTGGCCGGCAAAGCCTTAAATATTTAATATCTGACCCATTAAAGAGAAAGTTCGCCAAGCCCTGGTCTGTTCCAATACCAAAAGACTTTCTTTTTATTGGACTTAATCTTGGTATTTATTATCTGTTTTTCCTATGCCTTCCTTTTATGATGTATTTCAACATGATGAACTTAGGAGGAGATAATACAGAACAAGGGTAAATTCAAAAGTAAGCAAGATTTTCTTTGCATTTATGTTACATTTATTAGGCATTACATTTTATTATGTAAAGATGACCTCTCCTGATCAATTTTCAATTACTTAAAAGAAAATAGGTACTTCTAGACAATGATTTTTTTTCCATTAAGTCAGTTGACAGAGTTAGTGATTACTCTAAAGAGAGTAGCAGCAATCATATATTGTAACTTACCTAAGGTTACATGTTAATATGCCGATCCAACTACAGAAGGCTATTTCTGGAGTCTGGGATCTTATCCACAAAACCAAACATGCTTCTGTCTACAGGATAATTACTTATTTTAACACTAAATATTCCAAAACTCCTCAAACTCTAAATTAGACAATTTGTATTCTTATATATATATATAATTAAAATTTTAAAGCCATATGATATCTTTTTGCCCATAAAAACAGACTGATATAGGTGTCTTAATGAAGGTACTTTGGGTTGCAAATAAGGTCAGTTCTGCTATCACGCTTGTTTTGAAAACACAAGATTGTTCCAATGCAATTCATTTACTAGAGAACAATTTGATAAAAAAGCAAATTTTGTTTGCTTACATGCAGTTTCATCCCTAAGAAATACTAGGTGAATACAGAAAACTGAACTGAGCCAAACAGGAATACACAAAACGTATACATATGCACAAACCTCAAATATCTCTTCTATGAGCTTACTGTTTACCACATGTGTTATCCTAAAAGATTGTATTTTGCTATTATTTTGCATCTGTGTACACTCATTTAACATTCAAAACATATCTAAGTGCTCTGGTTGGAAAACAAGGCAGAACATGAAGAAAGAAAGCTTTAAGTATTCAGCAGAAACTTGAAAGGATAATGTGTTTTGATGCTAGTTCTCAAGAAACAAGCATAAAGGAATCCACATTGGGGACCATCAGAAACAATGCTCTGAAAGCAAAGAAATACCTACGACTGGAACAATGTGAAGCACCATAAAGTCAGTAAGAACAAGGCCTAAAGAAATAGAAGTAATGGAAGGAATGCTGAGCTTATGCATTGAAGACCAAACATTAAAGAAGTCAGGAACATCTTTTCTCAATCAAATATAAAGCACCATCTATGAACTAAGACCTTAAACAGAAATTGTCAAATCCTGCAGCAACAGTTCCTATTAGTACTAGAAGTACCTGGTTTGGTGATTTCAAAAATCAATGAAATTGCCAAAGTGTTCAGGGGTTGAGCAAAGCCCTGAGTTAAGATAAAAAAGCAAAGGAATTTCCTGAAGTGATGCAGAAGTTAACTGAAGATGGTCATACATCATACCAAATTAAAATTTTCATGAAATAGGTATCTACCATAAACATATGCCTTGAAGGACCTATACCTCACAGGTAAAGAAAAAGCATGCCTCCAGTTTTAAAGTTGCAGAAGATTACAAACTGTGTAATGCTTCTTCTATGTTTCATAATAACTCACAGGCTTCAATCCATCTCATGTCCATTTATACGAAGGTCAGCTTTTCCCCAAGGTAAAGTACGATATTTATTATAGTATCTATGTTGTTCTTAACCATTTGACATGTGAAGGGGTGCAGGATGAGACACCCAAAGAGTGCCACTATGGCACAAAGATTATTTTGAGTTGAAAGTAATTAAAACCCAGCACAAGCAGAGCTCTCTACCTCTGGACAACTGCCTGAATTTATATTGAAAAGGAGATTCTGTACCAGGAAGAGAGCTATTAACAGAGACCCCTTTTCCTTATGAACTCATCTACATAATAGGGCAATCTTTGTTTTTCAAAATATCTCCTTTCACCTTCCTGCTAATGGCCCTCCTCCCCTTTGTGTCCTCAGACCCTACCCCTGTCCTCAGATCAGATAAGCTTCATGTTGCCTCACTGTCTTTGGAATTCCACGTCTGTGTGGAGTCCCCATATGTACACCTGGTAAATATGATTTTCTCCTGTTAATCTGTCTCATGTCAATTTGATTCTAAGTCCACGAGCAGAGGAAGGTCTTCCCTCCTGACACAGGCATACAACTGGGATACCAGGTTTAGCTTCCTACTTTTTTTTTTTTTTGGTACGTGTCATTAATGCAGTTTTTGAGTGTTTTGCTCCTAACGTCACATTTATCACACTATCTGTTTTTATATCATGATTGTGCATAGTGCAGTGATTTTTAGGAATGCATGTGTTACATGAGGGCAGAAATGGCTGTAACAGAAAGCCATCAAAGTAAGATTCTAAAAGGAAGAAATGAATTAAGTGGTTCTTCACACATCTGAAAGCAGGAAGTATAATCAGGACACATAGGGAGTCCTAATTGGATTCTAAAAAATTTTGAGAAACTAGAAAAGCTACTGTCCTCATCTCCCAGGACCAAATGATCTCTTTGGTCTTCCTTCTACAGGTCTGTTTGTTATGTTGTTTATTTGTTTCTAATTACTATTAATGAGCTTCTTCTTCCTCACTAGCACACTGAAAAGATGGCTACCCGTCCGCCTCTGAGTAGGCAAGCTCAGGAGGCTGACTACCGTGTGTCAGTACTTCTCCAAACGTTTAGGAGAGATCACTTGATTAACCAATCTTGGGACAGAAGATACTGCAAAACTGTCTAGAGATTTTATTTTTATTCACATTATCACAACACAGAGTTCAATTATTAAATGAGATACTACAAATAAGTTGTGAAATGTGTTACAAAAGATTGAGCTGAGCATACTTGAAACTTGAAAAGCATTTTTGTTCTCCACCGTGATGCTGGGAGTGTCAGCAAAGCTTTTTGTTTTGTTTTACTTTGTTTGTTTTAAATGAGCCTGCTCCTATATTCAACAATTCAGAGAATTTTAGCTAGCGGAGATCTTGATCATGCAGACAGCCATCTAATTCCCAAGACAAGACCCTGAGCTCCAGAGAGGCTGTGAATTTCCCACGACAATGTCTGCGATAGACTGTCATTGCAGGCGAGGTGGCAAGAGTAATGCTATCCTGAGTTATGGCTCCTGGCAGCCAGGCACCGGAAAGTACAACCAAAAATTAAAAGAGGGAAATGTGTCCTGACCTTGTCCTAGTGTATTTTCTGGCCCTTAAAGAACATTAACAATCAGTAAATTAAACATATGGTACTGGCTATGAGAAACCTTCAAGTTTCTACACGGTGAGGATTTTTGAGCACTGAAAGCTGGAGCTTGTCTTGAAAGAAAAGCATCGAATATTAAAAGATGACGGAATAGAGAGAGACAGAGAGAGAGAGAGACGGAGAACTCCAGAGAGATCTACTTGTGAGGTGTTCATTTACATTTCAAAGGGGATGAAGCCCAGGACAGTGAGGACATTCCAAAAATTGTAAACCAGAGGTGTCTTATCAACCCTACTAAAGAGATTTATTTTCATTCCTAAGGGCCAGAACCAAGGGACTTCACTTTTTATTTTCTATAGAGACTTTTTTCTTTAGGAAGACTAGTTTTCTGTTCTTCTCTCAGGAATGGAGGACTGCCATGCAAGCCATCTTAAATAAATTCAGAGAATCATAACTGTGGTGCTCTTTTCCAGTAGGACAATCCTTATACGGACAGGCCTGAGCATCTGACCCTCATCACATCTCCCTGAGGTGGACAAAAATGGGATATGCGGAAATGATATGGTTATTGATGAGATTAATAATATTCCTTGATTCAGACACCTCATATTTGCATTCAGGAAAATAAAAATAAATACAGACATTAAAAATGTATCACTGGGGAATGGTGGTATAAGGAACTCTGTGTACCCTGCCCCATGAAACAACCATAACTAATAAAAGTGATAAAAACAAATGAACCATGAGCAAAAGATGAGTGAATTTGTTGGTAGCAGTCAGTTTATGAGAAAAACAAAGCATTCCTTCAGACTGAAAACAAGAAACACTAGAAAGTGTTTTAAATCCACAGGAAAAGAGATTTGAAAAAAGTAATTATTTCATTATAAAAGACAGTTTTAAAATATATTTCTTCTTTCTTCCATTAACTGAGTTATAAAGCAACTGTAAATCACCATGTATATAATTATGCTATTGGAATTATATCAATAGGAATATAAATGTATAACAGTAATAGCACAAAAGGGGGGAAGAGTGACTAGAGCTCTACAGGATTAATATTTCTATCTCACTGGAATTAAGTATAAATCTAAGGGAGATTCTGGTAAGTTAAGATGTATACAGTAAGCCCTCGAGCCACCATTAAGAAAATAACTAAAAGTGTGAAAAATCATTCCAGAAATTAAAACTAGAAACTATACATTTAATAAAAAATAATAAAGAATTAACAAAAAGAATTCTATGTATTTCAAAGTAGAAACATATAGAAAACAAAAGGCAAAATGGTATGCATAAACTCACATATATCAATAATAATGTCAAATGTGAATGGATTAAGTAATCCATTCAAAAGGCAGAGACTGTCAGACTGAATGAAAAACAAGATCGAAATATATGCTGTCTATAAAGGACATACTTTAAATTCAAACATATAAGTATTTTGAAATTAACAGGAGAGAAAAGGACATATTATGCCAACAAGCATAAGAAAGATAGTGTCTGTGCTAACATTAGACAAGACAGACTTTAAGGCAAAAAGGTTACTAGAGATAAGAGGGATGCTTTATGATGATAAAATGACCAGTCCTTCAAAAATACATAACAATTATAAACATATATGCACCTTACAACAGAGCCCAAAATACATGAAGCAAAATCTGACGGAATTTGCAAAAGACACTCAATTTAACATTAATAGTTGAAGGCTTCAATGTTCATTTCAGTAATGGATAAAACTAAAAAGAAGGTTGGCAAGGAAACAGAAGACTTGAACAACATTGTAAATCAACCAAACCGAATAGATATGTATAAAACACTCCACCCAACAACAGCAGAATATACACTGTTCTCAAGTGTTCTCAATTTTTTCACTGGGCAGGGGTCAGACCATAAAACAAATCTCCATAACTTTAAAAGGACTGATATCAAACAAAATATTTTTTCTGACCACAATGGAACAAAATTGAAAATCAATCACAGAAAGAAATTTCATATATAAAAAACATACTCCTAAATAATCAATTGATCACAGAAGAAATCAGAAGAGAAATCAGAAAATACTTTGAGGTGGATGAAAATGCAAGCTACAACATATCAAAACTTCTAGGATTCAAATAAAGCATTCCTACAGGGAAACTGAAAGAATTAAAAAAAAAAAAGCTATCAAGTATAAAACCTACCTCCCACCTTAAGACATTGTAAAAATGAGCAAACAGAATCCAAAGTGACCAGAAGAAAAGAAATATTAGAGTCAAAATTAATGAAATGGACAAAAGGAAAACAATAGAAAAAGTCAATGAAGTGAAAAGTTGGTTCTTTGAAAAGATCAACTAAATTGATACTCTTCTAGCTAGGCTGACAAAGAAAAAAGAGAGAAGATTCAAATTACTAAAATCATGACTGAATAAAGGAACACTGCAGACCTTACAAAAATTAAAAAGGATTATAAGGAAATACTGTGAATAACCACATGCCAACAAATTAAATTATTTAGATGAAATGGACAGGTTTTGGCAAAGACACAACGTACTGAAACTGATTCAAAAGAAATATAAAAGACTGATAGAGCTACAAAAACTAAAGAGATGGAATTTGTAATTTCACAACTTCCTACTGAGAAAAGCCTAGGCTCAGCTGACTTAATTGGTGAGTTCTACCAAGCAGTTTTGGAAAAAAAACTAATCCTTTACAATCTCACCCAAAACATAGCAGAGGTAACACTTCCCAAGTCATTTTATGAGGGCAGTATTACTGTGAAACCAAAATCAGGCAAATGTAAACAAGAAAACTAGAGACCAATTATTTATTATGAACATCGGCACAAGCGTTCTCAACAAAATACTAATAAACAAAATCCAGCAACATATAAAAGGGATTACATACCACAATAAAATGGGATGTATCCCAGGAATGTTACCCTGATTTAACATAGAAAACCAAATGATGTAATCTACCGTATCAACAAAGGACAAAACTCACATGATTGTTTCAACAGACACACACACAAAAGCATTTGACTAACTCCAACACCTCTTAATGGTAAAAACATTTTTAAAAATTAGTAATGGAGTCTGCTTCCTCAACTTGATAAAGGACATCTAAGAAAAACTCACATTATTATCATACTTAATGGTGAAAGACTAAGATGCCCAAGAGAGGAATAAGGCAAGGATATCTAGGTGCTCCCCTATTTTGGTTCATCTTGTATCGGAGGTTCTACAAGAACAGTTAGGCAAGTGAAACAGAAGACACCCAGTTTCAAAGGGAAAAGTAAAATTATCTCTACTTGCAGATGACAGGGTTTTGTAGATAGATGACCCTAAGGAAGCCACTAAAAAATTATGAGAACTTATAAATCAGGTCAGTGAGGTTGCAATATCCAATATCAATATAAAAAATCAATTATATTTCTATAAACTAGCAATGAATAATGTAAAATCAAAGGTAAGTAAACAATTCCATTTACAATGGCATCAAAATTAATATGCTTAGTATTAAATTTAATATGAAGGTGGTGTGAAACTTATACCCTGAAAATCATAAACTATCTTGGAAAAAAATTACAGAAGACCTAATAAGTGGAAAAACAACCCGTGCTCATGAATCAGGGGAGCTACCACCATTAAGATGGCAATACTCCCAAAGTGATCTACAGATTCATCCCAATCTCTATCAACATCTCAGATGGCATTGTTGCAGAAATGGACAACCTACCCCTAAAATTCATACGCAAATGCAAGAGATCCAGAATATCCAAAATCATATTGAAAAAGAACAAAGCTTGTTGTCTCATAGCTTTCAACTTCAAAAGTTACTACAAAACTACAATAATCAATATGGTGTGGTACTGACGTAGATTCGACATACCTAGAATTGTGTTTCCAAAAATAAATCCTCGTATTTATGGTCAATTTCTTGACAAAAATGACAGAGCAATCTAATGGAGAAAGAACAGCACTTCCAACCACTGGCGGTTGGCAGGGCAACTGGATATCCACACGAACAGTTGGCAGCTGATCCCCTTCTTTACACCATACGCAGAAATTAACTTAAAAAATGGATCATACACCTGATTATAAGAGTTAAAACTATAAACTCTTGGAATAAATTATTAGAATAAAGCTTTGTTACCTTGAATTAGTCAAATCTTTTTAGATATGCCATGAAATGCACAAGCAACAAAGAAAAAAATATATAAATTGGACTTCATCAAAATTAAAAGCTTTTGTGCTTCAAAGAATACCATAAAGAAAATGAAAACACAGTCCACAGAATGGGATAAAAACATTTGCAAAACATATATATGATGAGGGACTTGTATCCAGGATATAAAAAGAACACTTACCACTTAATGATAAAAAGACAAAAAGTAAAATGAATAGACAAATGATATGAAAAGAGACATGTCTCCAACGAAGTTACACACATGTTTAATTAACTACATGAAATGACAGTCAACATCATTAGCTGTAAAGGAAATGCCATTCAAAACCATAATGAATACCAGTTCATACCCAATAGAATGGCTATAACCTAAAAAAAAAAAAAAGACAGATAATAGCAACTGTTAGCAAGAAATCAGAGAAATGTGGGAAAATGAGAACCTTCATACATTGTTGGTGGGAATATAAAATGGTGCAGCCACTTTGGAGAGAGTTTGGGAGTCTCATATACAGTTAAACATAGAGTGCCCATATAACCCAGCGATCCTACTTCTAGGTACATATTCAATACAACTGAAACCAGATGTCTGCACAAAAACTTGCACGTGACTGTCCATTGCAGAGTTATTCCTAATAGCCAAAGAGGGGAAATAACATAAATGTCAATGGAAAAATAAACTATTGTCTCCCCATACAATGCTACTGTATTCATCTATATGAAGAAATAGAGTACTGATACCCACTACAACATGAGTGACTCTTGGAAACATGCTAAGTGAACCAAGGCAAAAGACCACATATTATATATAATATATGTACATAAAATTTATGTAAAATATACAGAATAGATGAATTATGAAAATAGAAAAGAGATCAGTGGTTACCTAGAGCAGAAGGGTTGGGGAGGAAATGAGCAGGGTCTGTTAATGGGTACAGGGCTTCTTTGTGGGACAATGAAAATGCCCTAAAACCGATTGTAATTATAGCTGCAAAATCCTGTAACTGTATTAAAGTAATTAAATTGCACACTTTAAATAAGTTGTCTGTTACATGAATTTTAATAAAGCTACTATATTAAAAAATTGTTGGCACTTTTTATTGTCTTTCTACAGATTGTATATTGCCAGTGAAAATTTCATCAAGGTCTCAACTACGGACTAAAATGTCAGTGGGCTAGACAAGCCCCAGCCACTGCCGAACCTGAATGGGACTGGCGCCCTCAGTCCCAGCCCACCTCTGCTGGCGCCGGTCTGTTCCCTGCCCAGCCTCCCCACATTGTCTCTCCCTCCCCAGCCCTCACCAGCCCCTAGGCTCCAGGCTTTTCCTTGCAGCTAAAGAAATTTCATGCTGAAAAGACAGAAGAGCTTCTCAATATTGCCGGGAGAATTCACGAGGTTGATGCTGATGGGACCACTTCAGGTCCTACGATCAGACTCTCATTCTGAAAGCATCGCGGCAGCAAGAAGACAAGAGAAATACGTTGGTTCAGTTAGGCCCACTGTCCCTGACATAACTGACTGCTGTGGCTAGGAGAGACAGAGATCCACACCCACCTCAGACGGTCACGTGCAATTTCTCTCTGACCAGCTGGCTGAGAGTAGAGAAAGGAGGGTTCACAGAGGAAGACCGTGGTCTGGGTGGTGGTAGAGACCAGAAGCACCCCCAAAGCTAAGCAGGAAGTAGCCAGGCAAACGGAGTGGGAGAAAGGAAATTGAAAAACTCAGCAGTCTATTTTATGCACGTCCTGGTCAGGTATGTTAATTGGTTTGTTTTATCCTAAGAAATACTGTCTGTAAACAGTTGTAAATACGAACACGGAATGTTCCGATTTGTAGCTCAGAAAATTTATTTTGGCTGCAGTGAGAGATCTATTCCCCTTCAGGCCTGGATTTCCAGCGTCCCCTAGACCTTCTCAGGGCACACCGCCCTCCCCAACAGCCCTTTAGAATTCCCAAGTAATTTTACAGTAACTCATAATCCTCTGACAGCAGAGGCTGAGTTCAGGCTAAAGATCAAGAAGGGACCTTATCAGGGAGATAAAGTATAAGCCGGTAAATCAGGGGCCACCTACACTCCCAAAGGTGGCTTCCTGGAATACAGCGTCTTTTCTCCACATGGTAAGATCACTTCACTGATCATTTACCTACTATACCCAGATGTTGTGCAAAGTGCTGTAAGGACACAAAGACGAGACACCCTCCCTGCCTTCGAAGAGTGAACAGTGAGGCTGGAGAAGAGATTCCTACCCTCAGTCCGTGAAAACGACCAGTGGAAATGATCTTCCCCAAGGTCAGGGATCTGCACTTGGACTTGCTCAGCCCTGGTCCCCGGTGTGTAAAGCGCTCCCAGGCACAGAGCGGACATGCGGGGACCGCAGGCTAGATGGCTGAGCTCAGAGAGGGCGTGACCGCAGGCGGCCATCCTGCAGACCATCACTGCTGCTGCGGAGGTAAAGAGTAGCATCAGCCAGCATTCACCTAGGTCTTGAAACACAGCTGGAACTTACAGCTAGAGCAGGAAGAATGAAGATGAAGAAAGCCTGAGGGACTTCCAGGAGGAAGCGCCGTTGAAACCAAAACCAAAGACAAGGCGGGAGGAAATGAAGAGAGCATTTAGTAAAAACAAAACTGAATTCTCTAAATTTGGATCCAGAGAAAGGAGTAGAGAAGGAGCTACATAAGAGAAACAATGGCTTTTTAGGGGTGGGGGTGGGAGGTGACAATTCGCTTCTGGCTACAGAGCTGAAGAGCTTAAAGAGAGGAGTACAACAGTCTATTTCTGGATTGGTTTTGTGCCGGTGGGGCAGGGGAGGTGAGGGCCTGGCACTGGGAACCCAAAACAGAGGCAATGACCTTGCCCCACCAAAAACAATCATAATCTGTAGGAACCGTATCACATTTTCATTAAACTACAGGCTTCCATCTTAACAAAATCAATAATTCTTATTTCCCTAAACATGCCTTACAGAAATATTTCCCTACCCCAATAAATTCTGTAATGAATCACCACCACAGTTTTTTTTTTAAGTGAATGACTGAAGGCCTTTTCTCCCCAAGATTTTAATGATACACTAACAAGCAAAAACAAACACACATTTTTAACAAGGACAGTATCATTACTTTTTTTTCCCTGAAAGAATGAGTTAAAGTGTTGTCTCCTTACCTTAAATATTTGTATTTTATTTTAGCTATCTTGCTAAATATTTTAACAAATTATTCAATGCAGGTTATGCTAATTTTACAGCTTCTGCTGCACAACTCAAATAACCAGAAAAGCCATTGTCATGCTGATTCTAAGTAGGTGTCACTATTTTTAGATGAACACTTTAATCATTGTAATTGTGTTAGTAATTCTGATACTTACTGCCCGAAGCAATGAAACTGAAGACAGTTAGCCAGGCCTTCGGGGTCTAGTCTGGTGGTATAAAGAAAAAAAATAATAACTGAGAGCTGATTCCTAAGAAAAGTCAGAGACTTCCCCTTATGTATTGAACCCAGTAGAACGCCGCAGATATATTTCAAATTAAACAGCACTGCCTTTTGTAGGGGGCTGGTACTCTCAGGAAATGCTTTGAATTTCTTATGGAACTGGGAATATCTCTTGTTTCCTAAAATGAAAAAGATGTCTCCAGGCATCATTAGAAATTGCTAATTATTTTTGGAAAACAAGAAGCCTGAGGGTGATCCAAAGAGCACCAGGCAAACCCAAAAGCCACCTGGGAAGGGTTTCTTGTTCACTGTGGCTCCCCAGCCCTCGGGGGTGTTTCTTAAGGAGAGCTATGGGATAACTGTCTCAGAACAGCTGGGGGAGAGTGATAGGAATGAAGATACTTGAGCTGAATCTCAGATCTTTACAATCAGTATCCATGAGCACCGGTTCCTTAGAAACTGCATTTTAAAAAGCTAATTTTCTAAAACTAAGGTTTCAGAATTCCTTCACAAATGCCAGTAATTGCCATTGTTTTTTTTTAAAAAAAAAAAAAACAAAAAACCCCCATTATTTTAAAAATGTTTTCCAAGCTACTTTATTTAGGGGGGCACATTCAGGCAGATTTTGTGTAAGGACAAACAAAATTAAAAAGAGACCATTCTCTTTGTGGAAAATACGGGAAGGGAAAAGACTACTCTATGCTCCTTTTTCTCAGAGCATTTACTTTAGGAAAATCATCCTTATAAGTACTCTTTCCTCTCTTTGAAGTGGATATAAATCCTTAGGAAAACTAGATAGGCCTTTTGTCAGCTCTACGGGAAGGTCTTTCTCAAGGACCTGAGAGCCCCCTCTTTGGAAGGCAGACATTAAGATGGCACCCGTTTCCCAGTTTCTGTGGGAAGACAGGAGGCTCACTTCCCTGGCACTTTGCTCCAATTTTCAGGGCTACCCCCGTCACAAAGGCACGGGATCTATCCTCCCTGTGGCTAAAGCGAGTAAGCTAATCCAGAAGGCCACCTGAGGACTTGCTGAAGCTAGGACGCTGTACGTGTGACGAAAGGTGCTGCCGAGGCCGGTACTTGGGGACTCGTCGTGGTTCATCTTGGAGCCCTGGGTTGTCTCTGTTTGGCTCTGTGAGGAGACGGGATTACTCTCCGTCTTCCCAATCTCCCCTTACTGCCCATGATGTGTATCACGTCCTGACTGAATGTTTCTTCAGTAACGAAAGTGCTCTCTTTTTCTACTACATCCATGGAGAGAACACCTGGGGTGGGAGAAGATTTTGTCTTTAATTACATTTCCCCAACGCTTGCCCAAGTGGGCCACTAACAAGGATGTGTGAACCGCCCGGTGTCAGGACACGTCCGAGGGGGTGACAATGGGTCACTGGAGTGGCCATATCCCTGTTAATGGCAGCACAACTCAGTTTCTTAAGCACGAGGCAGTAGAAATAAAACTTAAGCTCTGCTTTATGTATTAGCTGTGCTCTTGAAAAACAAACAAAGACACAAAGACACATGAGTAGTGTTAGAAACCAGACAAGTGGCCCAAAATGGAGTTGCTCACACTAAGCCTCATATCCAGTCTGGGGCCTGTCTGCGTTGCACCGAAGCTGAACTGGGTCCAGTGTGAGGTCTCTGGTAACACAATTTTGTTTTCATGGCAAGCAGGTTAACCTCTTCGAATAATCTTGAGCTGCAGGGGCCACAGGGGAGAACTGTTAAACCTAGAGAGGCTCAACCACGTACGAGGCGCCCTAGAGAAAAGGGGGTCTTGGCCAGGCACTCAGCATAAAGGGTGGAGGGAAAATCATGGTTCCTCCTCCGCAGTTTCTGGTGACCAGGCTGAGACCAGCCGGCACACCCCACCTGCCCCAGAGCCTGCAGAGGGGATCCTGGGAAAGCGGCAGAAGCTAGCCAAGAGCAGGAATCCTTACAAGTCACGGTTCCCAGATCTCCGAAGTTAGCACCGTGACCTCCCCTGAAATGAATGAGGGCAGATGGGTTTCATGTTAATCCTGTCTCGGGCTGTTTTATCTGTGGAAGTGGTGTGATGCGTATTGACTGCTCCTTTCCCACAGAAGATGGAGGCTTTCTGAGGGCAACGCTGGGTGTAGGTATTATAACGTCCTCCCCGCCTGACACAGCGCCTGGCTGGCCGAGACCCGATTCCTGTCCGGTGGACAGAGGCGTGCTGCCTCCATGAAGCTGCTAGTTTAGAAAGAATCTTTCATTTCCATTGTAGTGCATTGTGTGAAAATAAAGACCACCCCGGTGAGAACAAGCAACAGCTATGTTTTCAGACTGTAACAGACTGTAAAGGAGTGTCACCATCACCTGCATTTGGGCAGATACTCAAAGGCAGACGTGGGAGGAATAAAGCTGGAGAGTGGGAAGAAGACAGGCCTTCAGGTGTGCACTGCCCGGAGGCTGCTGGGGTGGGGAAGCTGCCAGAGCCGGCACCCGTGTCACTGGGCAGGAACGTGTACTTGGGCCAGAGTTGGAAGCAGAGGCAAGAATTAGAGAAACTGCCAGTTCTTAAGCAAAAACAAATTGTTTTGGGGGGTCACTATCTGGCTTTCTGGACTGGTCACTAGAGGGTCCCAGACTTAACAAAGTTACAGTTTAACGTGTAGATTTTTTTTTTTTTTTGGAAGATGAAATAATCTCTCACTGGTGGTTGCCAAATTTTATTTCCCCTGTGAACATTAGCGGTTTTGTCTCTAATGTAGTGATCTCGATATAAAATTATCCATATGTAATGACTTCACAAATGCTCTCTGAACCAGTTAAAACATTCTACTGGTTCCGTCATTAATGAATGAGTAGAATAAAGTTTTTGGTATCCGTACACTGTATATGTTTATGAATCATGCTTTTAATCTTTTGAAAAGTATACTTTTAACATAGATGTGTTAAAAACACCATTAGGTGTGCTTTAAGTTTTTCCACTGTTTATTGCCTACATGTCTTCACCCAGGGCCTTGCACATCATATGTGCCCAATACATGTTTGCTGAATTAATAAGAATGGCTAACAGTGACCCCATAGATACATTTCTTTCATTCCTTTTTAATCACAGGAGTAGAATCTTATAATCTTTAATTAAAAATAATATTTGGGTAGTTCTTTTTTCATGAACTAGTTAAGGGTATTTGGCTTACTAAATAAGCTGATTAAAATGTGGAAATAAAATGTATATAGTTACTTATCTATTGGATGACAAGAAATAACCTGCATTTTTTAATGAAAAATGTAAATAAGTCATAGTCCCAATGAAAAAGGCAAACGTCACTCTCCAAGGTCCACACTGCCAGGGGATATTTTTCAGAATAGGTATCTTTATAAACTCCAAGCCTAGAATGTGGCCTGAAATAAATGGCACTAGAAATGGATTTAATTTCTCATAACATAAACAATTTCAGAGAAAAGTTTTCTACATCCATGCTACCTGATGGAAACCAATCCACGGACTAGCAAAAAAATAAAGTGGCTTTAAGCAGAAAAACACAAGAAAATAAATAAGCTACAGAGACATTGCATGAGGAATAATGACAGAACTTTGAGCTTTGAAACAAACATGTAATTTTAGAAAGTAAATATATTTGTGAAGTACTTCTATTCAAAATAAAAGCAGTTTCACATAAATTGCAGCAGCAGCATATAAAAAGGATGATATATAATTCCCAGTAGGCTTTATCTAGAGAATGAAGAGCTGTATTAACTCTAAAAAATCAATCAACGTAATTCACCCTATTAAGAGAATAAAGGAGGAAAACCATATGATCATCCTAATAGGTGCAAAAAAGCATTTGACAAAATTCAATACCTATTCCCGAAAACAACTGTGCACAGATGGGAATAAATGTAACTTCTTCAATCTGATAAAAGGCATCATAAAAAAAACCTACAGTTAACACCACACTTAATAGTGAAATATTGAACTCTTTCCCGATTAAGATGAGAAGCAAGTCAAGGATCCTCACTATTATTATTTCTATTCAACACTGTACTGCAGCTTTGCTTATGTGAAAACTCCTAAGGTATCTAAAAACACCTACTAGACCTAATAAATGGATTTAGCAAGGTCATAGGCAGAATACAAGGTTAACAGGTAAAAATCTACTTTTAAAATATATATTAGCAGCAAAGATTTCAAATAAGTTTAAAAATCCATTTACAATAGCATCAGGAGACACAAATTATTGAGGACATTTTTATTCACCAGTGATTATGGGAATTCTGTCTTGACAGTCTACATGCATGCTGTACCTTGGGCAGTATTTCATACACAGTCTAATTTAATCCTCAAAACAGCTTTTGAGGTCGATTTTTTTCTATGTTACTTGTCCAAATGACACAGCTAGAAAGAGACAGAGACAGAGTAAAAATATGTACTAAGGGACTCTAAGCTCATCTTGCTTCTACTATATATACCTTAGTGAAAGTCATAAAGTATGTTATTAGTCCATTAATATTCTAATGGATCATTTTTCCATAGATATTGATAGACCTAAAGTAGCTTTGGAAAATTGTGTGTATTTTATTTTATTTTTTAATTTTTGAAGATTCTATTTTTTTTAAGTAATCTCTATACCCAGCATAGGGCTTGAACTCACAACCCCGAGATCAACAGTCATGTGTGTTCTACCCACTGAGCCAGCCAGGTGCCCCAAATTGTGTGTATTTTAAAGTGCTTTTATTCATTATAAACAAATGTTATAGGATAAGTGAGACTGATTCACGTAGGGAAAAAGCAAAACAAATTTTAAAAGAAGAAAATGGTACTAATAGAAATAAAAATTGGTGTCCTAATAATGGGAGAAAAAGAAATATATTTCAATATGCTTAGTTTTTTTAATGTCTTGAAGTATTCCAACTCACATGGAATTAAAATGAAACATTAAAAAATGCATGCCTAAAAAAAAAAAAACTATATTGCTGTCTTGGCAGTCCCATCTACTGCTTTGGTGACTTCTGGAAGAACTCACATGGCTCAACATAAAGTTATACTCATGGCTAAGATTTATTATAGGAAAGCATAAAGAGCAAGAACAGCAGGGAAGAAATAGACACAGGTGAAGGCTAGAAAGGACACTTAAAGAATTTCTTGTCCTTTTGCATGGTTTGCACAAAAATATCTTTTATCTTCAACTGTGAACTACAAGGACACATAAGAGAAGTTCTTGCCTGGGAAATTCTTTAAAGGTGGTTGGTCATCAACCTACACATTACCAGCCATGGTGTAGACCCCAAACTTGGCACCAGGTGTGCATCACAAACCTTAATGTTCACTTTCAACATAGTCACAAACTCTTTGATCTTGACCCACTGCTTTCCGGTGTTTAGAACAACATTGCTACCCAGGAACTATGTGAACATTCCTGCAGTTTAGTCTCCGAGTCTGATAAAGGGTCATCACCATGACCATAGTTGTAAGTGAAAACTAAATGAAGCAGATCGGTTACATTAATTATTTCCTTGAAACTGCATGAGGTCATCTAAAGGAAGAATGTTGATAGGACTTCTGCTTGGAATTCTGATAAAAGCCTTTCCTGAAGGGTAAGAAAGTGTCAGCAAAGGACAGATCAGGCTAATACAACAGGCTGTCCAAGATTCTAAGGTCAAGAGGTAACTTTTACTGGGCAGCTATAGTCTACGCTAGGACTATCTCTACCAGGGGTCAAGATCCCGGGGTGCAGCCTAGGGTCATGAACAGAGCACAGCATAAGAGTCTGAGTTCCTCCTAATTGTGCATTTTTGTGTAGTTTCTTAACATTGGTATTTTGTAATGTATATAAATGTGAAATCACTATGTTGTACACTGGAAACTGATAGATAGATGATAGATAGATAAACAGACTATGGGAGCTACTTTTTGAACTTTGATAAAAATAATTATGTAAGAGATGTGTGTCCCCTAAATATTAAAAAATTTATACATACATCTGATGCACCATTATGTACCCTGCTTTAGCTCAATACGCACTTAACATTTATTTTGGTATACTGATGTGGTCTGAGCATGTTAATAGAGGATATGCATAAAATATTTTTTCTAAATATCATTTTGATTCTGTACATGGAAATGTAAACAGCCTTTGAACTCTTATTATTTTACCAAAAAGGCCATCCGTCATATGGTCCATAAATATCCATTCAGTCCATATTGTAGGCGGTGCCATAATCAAAACACTGCCATTTTGGGAAAAGGAAACAAAGTTCCACTGCAGACTTTATTTAATGAGCAACAGATGCAGAGAACAGAGTCTACACAGTACCTAAGCAAAGAGCGAAAACACAGAGGTGGACTCAGAGGCTATGAAAGATTTGCTGCTCAAAACAAAACTGAGATGAAAACACAAGATATTGTATTTAACAATTAAAGAAGTATTAAAGGAAGGATATGTCATTATATATGTTATTTACTTAGTGTATATAAATTCAGCATTACCAGAAGTATAATCAACCCAAATTGATTTCCAGAGTTAGTATGATTTTATTCATTTGTTATAATCTAGGAAGAGATGATAATATTATTTCATATTACATGTAGGAATTTATACAAGAAAAATAGCTCTTATTTCAAGTAATTTATATATTTTGGTGACTAAAAATAATGAAAAATAATGAGGAAACGAAAAGAACAAACAAAAACAAAAATGCCTAAAACCCTTTTAAATATCATCTGGAAAGAAAGAGCAACTATGAAATTACAGATATGAAAATACAACAACAAGAATATATAGAGAAATTAATCCCTAGAATTTATAAATGGACATTATCAGGATATACAAAGATGGCATGCAACTTTAAAATTTTTGTCATCAGGGTCAAATCAGGAGGAAAAATATGGGTTATATTTTTTCATTTAAAATGAAAATAGTTTGGTTGAGCAGAATTGGGGGAAACATACTTCTTTTTCTTTTTTTTTAAACCAAGAATGTCAATGAAAAAACTGGTAAAAGACAAAAGTTAATATTCAGGAATATTTTTAAAACAGATATTCCAGTTATAAAAGGATGAAAAACACAGCACAGGGAATGCAGTCAATAATACTGATATAACCTTGCAAGGAGACAGACTTACTATGGTATTTTGTAATGTGTATAAATGTGAAATCACTATGTTGTACACTGGAAACTAATGTAATACTGTATGTCAGCTATACTTCCATTAAAAATTTTCAAAAAATAAAGGAAAAAATGCAAAGCATACTTCTCATCCACCCTTGAGAATTTACCAATTGACACTCCCTCTATGTTCTCTGAGGATCTTGTGTCACTAATAACCATATTATGTGCAGGAAATAAATGTTTATTGCTTTATGTATCTTCTTCCCCCCAACTAATTAATCCCTTTAAACAACTTTTGAAAATATTGTGGCATGAAATAAATTTTGTAAAATATTTCTACAAGTAAACGTATAAAATAAGAAAAAAAAAAAAAAGAGAAGCAACTTTCCAGTTTTGAACCTGGGAGTGTGTTTTGACTGCATTGTTCAAGGAGTTGATCTTAAGCGTTTTTAACCTTGGTTGTATGGAGACATGATTGGTGGACCATCAAGAGAGAATTTTGAGGGAAAAGCAATCTTGGGAAGATTAGCAGAGGTGGAGCACCCAACTACCAAGAATGAGAACCAATACAGCAGAGGTACAAACTACCCCAGGATAATACTTACAGAAAGGGTAGTGCCCAGTGAAAAATGCTGCATAGCTGGGTAGGGAATTGGAAGATGTTTGATTTGGAGTTTAGGTGATTATTGATGCCTTTGGTGAAAGCATGTTTATTGAAAGGTGAAGTTGGATAGATTTTTTCTATTATCTATTACTGCACAACAAACTACCTACTAAAGCTTAGTAGCTTAAATCAACCACTTTATTTTTTTTTCATTATCTTGTGGGTCAGGAATTCAGAAAAGATTCAGTTGAGTTGTTGGCTTTGATACACTCACAAGGCATCAGCTACAGTGCCTGAATCAGGAGGATCAGCTCCTAAGATGGCTTTATCATTCACGTGCCTGATACCTGATATTGCTCTTTGATCTCTCCCTCCACGGCCCTCACCACTCTCTCCCCTCACTGAACATAGCTCCGCATTTTCTAGCACCTTCTCACAGCACAATGATCTCAAGGCAACTACACTTCTTACATAGAGGCTTCCTACCAAAAGACAGAAAAGCAGAAGCTCAAGGTCAATTAAGGGCTATGCCTGGAATTGGCACAAAGTCACTTCTGCCATATTCTATTTGTCAAAGCCATACATAGTTTGGTGGTGTTCAAATGGCCAAATACTCTGGGTGGTGACATAGGATCTACTGCTTGATGGAGGAGTTGTTAGGTCACACTGAGCAAGAGCATGTACCATCCTGAGGTCATCTTTAGAAAATACAGTTGGCCACAGAAGAGTTAACTACTAGGATGATGAGGAAGACTACTGGGAGACTACTAGGATGCTGAGGAAAGTTCAGCATGTTTGATAAACACTAAGTAGCTTACAGTAGTTTCAACGGAAGATATGGTTAAGGGACTGGAGGGGGAGTAGATAGAACTCATACCATGAGACTAGAGATTTGAAGGAAGCCCAAGATATATTTAATTCAATAGACCAGTTACTTTCAGTTGTGAAGTAATATGGTCAAACTTGTAACTTCCTTGATATAATTTTTTTTTTCTTCCAGTTGATAGGTTATTTGATCTGAGTCAATGAAAGCAGTATGGAGAGACTGAAGTGGGAGGCCAGCTTGGAGGCTATTGTGGTAATCCACATAAAGGAGTAGTTTGAATTAAAATTTAAGCAATAGAAATGGGAAAGAGGGAACAGACTGAAAAGATGATTCAGATGTAGAGAAAAGCAGAGTAAATGTGAAAGGGAAGCCCACAGAAAATGTTACTGAGATTTTCTGGCTCTAAGCAAGACTGAAGAGATCATTATTTTTTTTTCTTCAGAGATCTACTGAAAATATACTGCAGAAGTTTTTCAAAAGGTTTCATTTAGGCTTACATAATCTTCCTAGTAACTGTTGAATATCTGAATATTGTTGATTAACTGTTCTAGAGTACTGAGCACCAGAAAATGGTCACAGTTGGAAGTCAGAGGGATCCTTTTCTCAGGGAGAAGGACCTCTGTGTCCCCAAGGCAGAGAAGACAAAACTTCCCTGTGGGACTTTCTTCTGCTCTACTGTGTGAATCTCCTGAGGATCGAAGGGAAGTTTGGAAAGAGAAGGGGGCCTCTATGGCAGCAGGGCCACAGAACATATGACTTCACAAAGTCCCTTAAACCATTATCTATTAAAAAAAAAATTATTTATTTATTTTTAGAGGGAGGGAGAGAGGGACAGCAGGAGAGGGAGAGAGAGGGAATCACAAGCAGACTCCTTGCTGAGCGCGGAGCCCAACACAGAACTTGATCCCATGACCCTGAGATCATGACCTGAGCCGAAATCAAGAGTCAGATGCTTAATCAACTGAGCCACCTAGGCGCCCCACCATTATCTTTTTTATTTATTTTTTTAATCATTTAGCTTCTTCTTAGCACCTGCTGTTACATGTACTTTTCCTAAAAGATAGTAAGGACTTCTGGGAAGATGGCAGAAAAGGAGGATCCTGAGCTCACCTCCTCCCATAGACACACTGAAATAACAGCGACACTGGTGCAACTAACCCTAAAAATAACCCAAAGACTGACAGAGCAGACTCTCCACAGTTGATGCTACAGAGGAGGCCACACCAGAGTGGGTAGAAGAGGCAGAGACATGGCTGGGAATAAACTCCTGGTGAGACTGAGCACAAATGGGAGGGACACCACAAGCACAGAGAAGTGAGAAAATCAGACCCCACTCCAGGCACAGAGGACCAGTACTGGAAAGATGAGTCTCCATGACCTCTGGCTTTGAAAACCACTGGGGCTTAATTTCACATATTTTTATAATCAGAACTTAACTCCAGGTGTTTTAAAAATCAGCAAGCTTAGCTCCAGGGAAGCAGAGGGTAAAAGTAAACTAAAGCCCCCATCTTTAAAGAGTGAGCATAACAAAGAACCTGGCCAAGATGCAGAAGAGAAGCAGCAGTGTGAAAAGCACCTGGTGTATGCATGAAGATTTATTAACTAATCTCAGAACATGCACTGGAGAGGCAAGGATCCATAGGAGACTCTCCAAGAACAAAAGTGCTATCAGGCACCATTTCTCTCCCGCCCATTACGTGGGCAGCCAGACACACGTAGGCAACAGTGTAAACACTCTCTATCTTGCTAGTTCTGCCTTTTTAAAAAACAAAATATTTTATTTATTTGAGAGAGAGGAGAGCACAAACGGGGCTGGGGAGGGGCAGAGGGAGAGAGAGAAACAGACTCCTTGTTGAGCAGGGAGCTTGATGTGGGATTGATCCTAGGGCCCTGAGATCACGACCTAAGCTGAAGGCAGATGCTTACACGACTGAGCCACTGAGGTGCCCTGCTAGTGTTGCCTTTGCCTACATATCTACCCCATACAACCTGCCCCACTTGGCAGGTATTCCTCCAATGCAGCTTGTTTTCCAACACACTCTACAAGCAATCCCAGCAGGGATCAATGGCACTCCAAAGTGACTCCTGTCCTGGGGAGAAGGGAAAACAACCAGACGCAACAGTGCACCGCAGTTGAACAAGCAAACTTTATGGCTGGCAGTGCAAAGAGAGCACCCTGATTGGTGTGCGAACAGCCCCGACAGATAGACGGGGGGCAGACGTCAGAGCTGACTGGCAGTCCTGCCCACAAACTAAAACGTCTCAGAGGGCAGCATAGGGAGAGCGCCCTGCAGCTCAGTGTGACTACAGCACCAGCACCAGACCAAAGGCAGGCATCTGGTCTGGCTGCTGACACCACCCAACTAGAAGGTCATCATGGCCCAAGCAGGCCCCTTAACAGGGCAGGGACCAAACCCTGCCTAGTGCACCCAGAACAGGAAAAGTGAGCCATTGCAGCCAAACGGAATGAAGGCAAATATGGCTCTGCCACAGTACGGCACAGGCAGCCCATAGGAGACGCCCCTGGAGCTCCTGATTCTGGTGAATAAGGAGCACTGAACTACAGGTCACTGCAAGACCTCTTCTTCATAAGGCCACTGCTTTCAGGATCAGGACCACAGCTGACTTTCCTGACACATAAAAGCAAGACTAGAGAGTTGATAAAATGAGAGATAGAGGAATACGTCCCAAATAAAAGAACAGGACAGTAGAGGAGGTAATTGAAAAAGAGATAAGCAACATGCCTGATAAAGATTTCAAAGTAATGTTAATAAAGATACTCACTGGATAATAGAAAAGAGTAGAGGATCTCAGACCTTCAAAAAAGAATATTTAAAAAAATTTTTAAAAACAGAGAGGAAGAACTCAATAACTAAAATAAAAAATATACTAGGGGAAATCAGTAACAGATTAGAGAATGCAGAAGAAAAATTCAGTGATCTAGAGGACAGGGTAGTGGAAAGCAAATAAGCAGAACAGCAAAAAGAAACAAAAAAAAGAATAAGAAATGAGATTAGGTTAATGGAACTCAATGATACCATCAAGCATAGTAACATTTGCATTATAGGGACCCCAGAAGGAGAAGAGAGAGAGAAAGGGGCAGAAAATTTATTCAAAAAAATAATAGCTGAGAACTTCCTTTATCTGGGGGAAGAAAACAGAAATCCAGATCTAGGAAGCAGAGAAAGCCCCCAACAAAATTAATTCAAGGAGGTCCAAACCAAAACACACCATTAAAATGTCAAAAAGTAGTGATAGAATTTTTAAAGCAGCAAGAGAAAAGAAAATAGTCACATACAAGGGAACCCTCATAAGTTGTTCACCTGAATTTTCAGCAGAAACTTTGCAGGCAAGAAGAGAGTGGCAAGATATATTCATAGTGCTGAAAGGAAGAAAAACAAAACAAAAAACTCAAAAACCTGCAACCAAAAATTCCCTACCTGTCAAAGTTATCATTTAAAATAGAAGGATAGATAGAGTTTCATAGACAAACAAAAGTTAAAGAAGTTCATCACCACTTACACAGCCTTATAAGAAATGTGAAATGGAATTGAGTATAAAGAAAAGGCCACAACTGGGAATAAGAAAATTAGCAAAGGAAAAAAATCTCATAGGTTAAATGCAAAAATATAATAAAGGTAGTAGATTAATCTCTTTTAAAACCAATATAGGGGTTAGTGCACAAAAGCAATAAGACCAATTATATATATAAAAAGCAATCAAGGGAGTTACAAAATAAAAGGATATAAGATATGACATCATATACATAAAATGTAGGGGAGAGTAAAAATTTAGTGATTTTAGAATAGGTTCAAACTTAATTGACTATCAATTTAATACATGTTGTTATACACAGAAGATGACATATATGAACCTAATAGTAACCACAAATCAAACAAAACATCTACAATGGATATACACACACACACACAAAAGAAAGGAATCCAGCATAACAGTAAAGAAAGCCATGAAACCACAAGGGAAAAGGCCAAGAGAAAAAGAAAGGAACAGAAAAGAACTACAAAACAAACAAACAAAAACTTGTAAAACAAGTAGCAAAATGACAATAAGAAAATACCTATCAATAATTATATTAAATGTAAATGGACTAAATGCTGCAATCAAAAAACAGTGAGTGACTGAATGGAGAAAAAAGGAAAACCCATCTATATGTTGCTATAGGAGACTCATGTCAGACTTAAAGACACAGGCAGATTTGAAAGTAAAGGGATGGAAAAAGCATTTATCACGCAAATGGAAGCAAAAAGAAAGCTGGGGAAGCGATACTTATATCAGACAAAGACTTTAATACAAAGATTATAACAAGACACAAAGAAGGTCACTACATAATGATAAAGGGAACAATCCATCAAAAGGATATAACAATTATAAATATCTATGCACCCAATATGGAAGCACCTAAATATATAAGGCAAATATTAACAGACATAAAAGGAGAAATTGACAGTAATACAATAATGGTAGGGCACTTTAACACCTCACTTACATCAATGGAGATCATATAGACAGAAAATCAACAAAGCAACAGTGGCTTTGAATGACACATTAGACCAGACAGACCTAAAAGATATGTACAGAACACTCCATCCAAAAAGTGAGGATTACACATTATTGCCAAGTGCACATGGAACATTCTCCAGGTAGATGTTGGGCCACAAAGTAAGTCTCAATAGATTCAAAAAGACTGAAATCATATCATGCATCTTTTCCAACCACAATGGTATGAAATCAGAAGTCAATCACAAGAAAAAACCTGGAAAGAACACAAATAATGGAGGCTAAATAACATGCTACTAAACAAGGAATGGGTCAACCAAGAAATCAAAGAGGAAATCATGAAATACATGGATACAAGTGAAAATGAAAATGCAATGGGCCAAAACAAAAGTTGTTCTAAGAGGAAAGTTTATAGCAATACAGACCTACCTCAACAAGAAAGAAAAATCTCAAACAATCTAAACTTACACCTAACGGAGCTATAAAAAAACAATAAACAGTGCCCAAAGCCAGTAGAAGGAAGGAAATAATAAATATTGGAGCGGAGATAAATGAAGTAGAGACCAAAAAAAAAGGATCAATGAAACCAGAAGCTGGTTCTTTGAAAATATAAACAAAATCCATGAACCTTTAGCCATAATCATCAAGAAAAAAGAAAAAAAAAAGGAGAGAAAGGACTCAAATAAAATCAGAAATGAAGGAGAAATAACAAGCAACATCACAGAAATACAAAAGATTATCAGAGAATATTATGAGAAATGAATGCCAACATACTGGACAAATCTAGAAGAAATGGAAAACTCCTGGAAACATATAACCTTCCAAAACTGAATCAAAAAGAAATAAAAAATTTGAACAGACTGATAATTAGCAATGAAATTGAATCTGTAATCAAAAAACTCCTAACAAACAAAGGTCCAAGACCAGATAGTGTCACAGGTGAATTCTACCAAACATCCAAAGAGGAGTTAATACCTATTCTTCTCAAACTATTCCAAAAAATAGAAGAGGAAGGACATCTTCCAAATTCATTCTAGAAAGCCAGCATTACCCTGCTTACAAAAAAAGAAAAAAGAAAAAAAAAGAAAGAAAAGAAAACTACAGGCCAAAATTTCTGATAAACATAGATGTGAAAATCCTCTAAAATATTAACGAACCAAATACAATAATACATTAGAAAAATCATTTGCCACAATCAAGTGGGATTTATTCCAGGAATATCAGAGTGGTTAAATATTCACAAATCATTCAACGTGATACATCACATCAGCAACATAAAGGATAAGAACTATATGATCATCTCAATAGATGTAGAAAAAGAATTTGACAAATACAACATCTATTCATGATAAATACTTTCAACAAAGTAGGTTTAGAGGGAACATAGCTCAACATAATAAAGGCCATATATTGAAGATCCACAGCTAACATCATACATTTTCGAAGGTAAAAAAAAGAACTTTTCCTCTAAGAACAAGAATAAGACAAGGATGTCCACTCTTACCACTTTTATTTAACATGGTACTGGGAGTCCTAGGGGCAGCAATCAGACAAGAAAAAGAAATACAAGTCACATAAACTGGTAAGAAAGAAGTTAAATTTCCACTATTTGCAGATGACATGATACTATATACAGAAAACCTTAAAGACTCCACCAAAAAACCACTAGAACTGATAAATGAATTCAGTAAGCTGTAGGATATAAAATTAATATATAAAAATATGTTACATTTCTACACAAGTAATGAAGTATCTGAAATAGCAATTAAGAAAACAGTCCCATTTACAAATGCACCAAAATGTATAAAATACCTCAGAATAAACTTAACCAAGGAGGTGAAAGACCTGTATTCTAAAACCTATAAGACATCGATGAGAGAAACGGAAGATCACACAAACAAATGGAAAGATATTCCAAGCTCAGGAACTGAAAGAACCACTATTCTTAAAATATCCATTATACTCAAAGCAATGTACAGATTTAATGCAATCCCTATCAAAACACTAACAGCATTTTTCACAGAACTAGAACAAACAATCCTAAAATTTGTATGGAACCACAAAAGAGCCCGAATAGCAAAAGCAATCTTGAAAAATCAGAAAAAAGCTGGAAGCATCACAATCCCAGATTTCAAGATATACTACAAAGCTGTGGTAATTAAAACAGTTTGGTACTGGCACAAAAACAGACACATAGATCAAAAGAAAGTAATAGAGCCCAGAGATAAACCCATGTTTACGTGGTCAATTAATCTTCAACAAAGGATAGAAGAATACACAATGGGGAGAAGATAATCTCTTCAACAAATGATGCTGGGAAAACTGGACACATGCTTAAAAAAGAATGAAACTTAACCACTTTCTTGAACCATACACAAAAATAAACTCAAAATGGACTGTTTTCCTATCTGGGGTATTAACCTCTTATCAGATATGATGAGCTGGAGAAATGTATAGAATTGTTGAATCACTATATTGTACCCCTGAAGCTAAAATAACAGTGTATGCTATATTATATTATATTATATTATATATTATTATAAGTATATTATTATATATTATATATATATTATTGTTTCCAATGTATATATTATATATATACATAAGTATATTATATATACTTAATTTTTTAAAAGATGACATATAGGGAAAATATAAATATATTTACCATTTATATATTTAATTATAAATATATAAAATTAGAATAAATCATAGAAAATATAGTATATAATATAAATACATAATGTATATTATATAATACATTTAATATTTATGTTAATATTTAACAATTATAAATGTTATATAATATATATTTATGTATGTGTATATAAATATAAAAATATGGGGGCAGGGCACAGAATGAGTCTCTGTCGAGTAAAATCTTACTCCAAACACTCTCTTATGCATAACATCAATATTTAATTACATATTTATGCAATTATATGTCAGTTTTCATTTTATTTTATTAGTTGGTTTACAATTATGCATCCTTTATAATTTTCTATATTTCAACTGATAGCAACATTGCTGATCTTAATATAAAACAGTAAAACCCCAGTCTTCTATGACTTACAAAAGTTTATGTATAACATAAAATACTAATATATATTATATATTAACATGTAATAAATATATATTCACAATATATTATATAATATAATGTGAATTTTATACTATTAATATTATGTTAAAATATATATTTACATATTATATATAATATTTAATTTAATATATAATATAAAATTATATTATCATATATATGCTATTAATATTAGATTATATATCATACAGTACTATGTTATATAGGATTATATATACATAAGTATATGCATATATGTATTATATCTGTATATAGATAGATTGATAGATAATTCGTTTGTCTTGCCAGTAGATGGCAAGGTGTTTGGCCTAGAGTGGGAGCCCCACATGGGGCTGGATCCCAGGACCCCAGGATCAGGGCCTGAGCCAAAGGCAGAGGCTTAACAGACTGAGCCATCGAGGCGCTCCTAACTTCTACTTTAAAATTAGAACTCTTTTTGGGGTAGTAAGTCTCTGAGTTGGCTACCAAAATTACAAAAATGTGTTTTTTGTGTGTTTCTATTTTGATTTGCTTTAAAGTTAAATCAGTTGTTTCAGCAGCAAAGGGTGATAACGGAGGCTTCTTCTGAGTCTATGACGATGTAACCTTGTTTCAATTCTGTTCTAACTTCAATGCTTTTCAAAAGTACAGAAGGTAAAAGGAATCTAACTCCTTTAAGAAAGTGGGGCAGCAGTTCCTCCAAAGCCTGGAATCCAGTATGTCCCCTCCCACTGACTCAGCCATGCTTCCAGCTTCTGCCCAGTGATCCCTAAGGCCATATGCATGAGGAGTAGCACAATCTTCGCAGCACTCCTCAGCCCATGAAAATTCTACTCTAGCCTTTCCATTAAGCATGTGGGAGTTGTGGGATGAAATCAGAAATTACCTTGCTGTGATGAGCACTGGGTGTTACGCGCCACTGATGAATCATTGACCACTACATCAAAAACTAATGCTGTACTATATGGTGGCTAACTGAACATAATAAAAAAAAAAAGAAATTACCTTTATTTTTCTCCCACACATCATTCAAATCAACTCTGTAGCTCATGAGGTAGGTCTGGTTTCTCTGGGATCCTCTGAACATTAAAAAGTCCTCCAGTCATGTTTCATTCTAATCATAGTCTCATTTTAGCTACTGAAATACCTAGTCTTATGGGGTAACCATGAGGTTTTTGGATACATTATCACTAGGGATCTCTCATCTTTCCTTAAAACACTCAGTGCTTTCCCCCCGTGTGTCATTTAGGGCTTTTCATTCATTTGCTGGGCTCCTGGCAGCCCAGCCTGAGACTTTCTCTGTGGTCCCTTTAACCCAGTGGCCCTGTCTATTCTTGGAAACATCCTTCCTGCAACCATGTGTTCTCTGCTTCAGTCTGTAGTGGTGAGTATCTAGACTTGCTCTCAATGCTGACTTGACCTTCATCACCATCTAGAAATCACATTTCCTTGCTCTTCTGTTGAGTCCCCTGTTTCCTGGGTTCCAGGAAGCTGATGTCTTGTTTTGAGGGGCACATATCTATCTGAGAAAGAATGCATCACCCTTCTGTAAATTGTTGACTCCAAAAGATTTATATACCATGCACATAGGAAACATTCATTTTCTGCTCCTACTGAATTATGAATCAGCCTAGGTATAAGCTTCTATATTTGGAAACCTGGCCCTAATCCTGCTCCTGGCTATTTGATTTTTGAAAAGTTTGCTATGAGGTGTTTGTGTGTGTGTGAGTGACTATATCCTGGAAGTTTTTATAATCTTCTTTTTATCCCTACATGATATCCTGAAATTTTATCATGTGCCTTGATGTAGGTCATTCTTCAAATACTGTGCTAGACACTTGGTAGCATTTTCAATTTGGAAACTCACATTCTGGATAATTTTATTCCAGGTTTAAAAAAATTTTCCCCCTCCAATGCCTCCTTCCTTTCGCTTTGTGGGTCTTCTCCCCTAGATTGGCACTCTGATTTCTTACTCTCTCTCTGATTTTCTCTCTCTTTGTTTACTTTACACCCTGGAGCGCCTTGTTGCTCAGAGTGCCCGGGACTGACACCATCAGCATTACCTGCGTGCTTGTAAAAAATGCACAGTCTCGAGCCCAACCCCAGAAACACTAAATCAAGAACTTGCCTTCTGTCAGATTCTCCAAGTGATTTGTATGAGCGCTAAAATTTAAGAAGCACTGCTTGAGAACCAGCTTCACTCATTATGTAGAACTTCTACATTTCTGCTGTCGCAGTGTATTTCCCTGTTTTCCTTTTTGTTTTCTGGACATTCCTTTTTATAATAGCATTCTTTCTTTGTTTTATGAAAAAAATGTCTATTTTATCTCTGATGATATAATTATACATCGTGAAGCTTTGTGGAGGTTTTTGTTTTTGTTTTTCCTTCTTCTGTTAGATTAGTCTATTTCCACCAGGCTTATAAGCCTGCGTGTTGTCAGCATTCTGGTGAATTTTGGGGAGAGAGAGCTGAAGGTCAATCATCAATTCAGAATACAGATTTTTTTTTAAAGATTTTATTTATTTGAGAGAGAGAGAGAGAGAGCGAGCAAGCGAGCATGAGTGGGAGAGCCAGAGGGAGAAGCAGACTCCCCGCTGAGCAAGGAGCCCGATGTGGGACTCGATCCCAGGACCCTGGGATCATGACCTGAGCCGAAGGCAGATGCTTAACCCACTGAGCCATCCAGGCGCCCCCAGAATACAGATTTCACTTAAGCCTCTTTGTATTCAGTAAGAGTGAACGCCCTTTGTCAATGTGCCTGGTGTCTCTGAGCTCAGAGCACATTGCATGACCATGTCCAGAGACTAGATCCCCTGTCTGCTTTGCCAGGGAGGGGAGAGGGGACGCCGCTGGCCAGCCTCTGAGGTCCGCTTTCCACGCCCCATGTACCAATGTCTCTGTGTTTACTATCACCTGACATCTTCACTCTGGGAGGTACGATGTGTCCACTTCCAGAACTACTTTGGAAGTTTTGGGAGCACAAGTGAGCCTCCTTCTTAGTTTTGCTCCTGTAGACACTTAACGTTTCAACTTTCTTAACTTGAACAAAGCAGTTGCTACTCGTATCTCAGCTCTATAAATTCAAAACCTTTATTGATGTGTCTTGTCTCTGGTGTGCTCTTGTACCATTTTTGTCCTTGTGAATTTAGACTTTCTATCTACTGTTGTTTCAGTTGTGTGTGGGGGGGATGTGATAGGAGGCATTTTTGTAATTGTGTCCTGTTTGCCAGGATGTCTATGTTCTTTCTTTTTAACTTTAAAAAAGATTATACTGTTTCCTATTGATTATATTGTAATGAGCT
Source organism: Halichoerus grypus (assembly GCF_964656455.1). Taxonomy (NCBI): domain Eukaryota; kingdom Metazoa; phylum Chordata; class Mammalia; order Carnivora; family Phocidae; genus Halichoerus; species Halichoerus grypus. Next base: position 109,050,377 of record NC_135722.1, read on the forward strand.
AAGACGGAAAATTTAAAAAGATAAAATGCTTCACCAAGGTGGAAAAAAATACTAATGAGGATCAACTTGAAACCATATTTTCTGACTTTAACTCTCCTGGTCTTTCTGCTATTCTATCTATCGAGGATGGGTCAGCTAACTACTGACGAGGGGCCAAATTCAGTCCACTGTGTGTTTTGAAAATAAAGTTTTATAGAAACACAGCCAATATTTTTTTTTTTTTTTTAGGTACTATCTGTGGCTGCTTCCACATGAAAATGGCAGAGTTGAGTATTTTTCAAAGGGACTGAAAAGTCTGAAATATATATATATATATATATAGGCTAGACATGTACAGAAAAAGTGAGCCAATCCCCGTTGCATATCCGTGTGTAGACACTGCCCTGATCACTCTGTTCCGTTAGCCCCATCTGCGCCTTTGTACACAGAACCTCCTCTGGAAATCTCTATTTCACTTGTACTAAGAAGTGTGTGTGTGTGTGTGTGTGTGTGTATTCAACTGGCTCCTCGAATGATTATAATTAAGATAGAGAATCTCTGATTGTCTTTATCCTCCAAATAACCCAGGGTCAACATTTTTTCATTTTTTAATTCATTTTGGTTAATAAAAATATTTAGAATTGTCTAGATACCTAACAGATTTTTGGAAAAGAACATCTGGACAGTTTCTTCAGTTCTTTGGTCCAAAACGGCTTATATAGATGGGGACTTCGGGAACGTCACCACAAGCCATATAAACACATCTGGATTTGGTAAAACAGCATCACTATGTCCTTGTTAAACAAACATCAGCATCTGTCATGTCTGCATATCTGCTTCATCCTAAGTAATGTTGGTCTTGTTAAGCATGGACATTCAAACCAAGTCTAAGGCTGTTTCTCATTCATCTGAGAATTCATTTACATGGATCTTTTCCTAGCTCTGAACCCACGAAATAAGTAAATCCAAAAAGGTAATCTAGTGGCACAAACAGGCAATTCTCCAGCATGAACTTAGTGGTTTTACTATTTTCATTATGTTTTTAATTTGTGTATCATCAGGAGTGCTGTTTTCAATTCAAGGCATGGCTGTGATGAAGAGTTCTCATGTTTACAATTCAAACCACAAGAATCATCATTTCCACATAATGGAATGTACTGTTCTGCCATCAAAGACAAATTCTTTGGTAATTAGCTACCATATAATAAAACCTCACATTCCAAAAAAATGAAAAACTAAGTCAGCAATGGAAGAGGACATTTCAAAGTGAAAAGAAAAACCAAAATCTGTTGAAATACTTCTGTTTGACAAAATATTACCAGAAAGATATTGAAGCAGATTCAGAAAGAACAGCCAAACAGTATTACAGATAGCATTATACAAAACAAAGAGAGGATAGTACAGTCAGTCCAAAAGCACCTGGACCGAGCATCAGGGGACCTCATTTCCAATCTCACCTCGGCGCTAACTTGCTCTGTGATGTTTCCTCCTCATAGGTATTAGCTTCATCATAAAAAGCTAAAACACAAACAAACACAAGCTTGTGGGCTGAATTAGGTGACTTCATAGAGTCCTTACAGCTCTCTCAATTTTAAAGCCCCAGCTATACAATTTGCTGATAATTTTGTTACATAGAAAATATTAATAATCGTGTAAGCTTAGTGTACGAAGAAAATCCTCACTATGTAGTCTAGTCCAATAATGACTGATAACATTTGTCCCTGTCTGAAAATTTCTGACCAGACCTTCCCTAGGACTGACCACTCTGAGACATGAATAAATCTACCTTGACGTTTAGCTTTTGTTTTTGTTCCACTAAAATAAAATCGTATCTTTTTATGCTTCCCCCGATAATTCAGGTATGCCACACGATAGGCATACTGAAGACCTTTGCATATCTGTATGCCATAGAGTAACAAACCTTAGGAACATTTAAATACTTATATTTCCATGCTAAGCAGAAGAAATATTGAACAGAAACATTAAAAAATGAGGCTCACCAAAAATGCCTAGGGTCGCTATATGAATTATCAGTTAATTGAAGTTCTTGTACAGATTTTGATTACGGGTCTTCAATGACTGACCATTGTCAAGAAATTTGGAAATTAAATTTGGAAAATAAGCAAGAGCAACAGTTTCCAAGGGGATGAAATATTCAAAGATAGTGGATTACCACCTCCTAGAAAGGAAGCAAGGTATTCACGATTTCTTCAAGAGAATACTATTGTCTCTTCTACTTACGCAGGTCACAGGGGCCTAACGGAGAGGGGCTCTGACAGCAGGTTCGGGTTACACGTAGCCCTAGAGATATTTCCAGTTTCATCACATCACAGACGGAATTTTTAGCAAGACAAATGCCCTTACATTCATAACCCTGAGGAGGAGGGAAAAAAAGGAATACTTCCTAACTGAAGAGAAATGAGTAAGTCAGCTGACTCAGGAAGCAGCTTCCACAAGTGATCCTCTGAACAGAGACCTAAGGAACTGGCTCTCTGATTAGAACACCCCAGAGGAAAACGTCGGAAGCTGAACATCCTTGCTGGGGCCAGGAGTGTTTTGACGGATGGCATACGATTAGCCATGTGTATATTAAAATATACCTAAAAAGAGCTTGGACTATGTTATGAAATAATATTTTTAAGGCTTTTAAAAAAACAGATTTAGTTTCACAGCAAGGTGCAGAGGGGAAGGTGCAGAGATTTCCCACATACCCCCTGCCCCCGGCCCCCCCACCATACACAGGAATAACCTCCCTCATTACCCACATCCCCCTCCAGAGTGAACATATACTTCAGATGAGGAATCTACACAGACGCTTCAAAATCACCCCAAGTCCATTGTGCACCTGCAGATTTGCTCAGCACGGTACGGTCTCTGGGAGTGTTCACACATAAAACAACAGGCATCCGACATTACAGCATCACACGGAGTGTTCTCAGGGCCCTAAAACCCTCTGTGCTCCACCTGTTCATCTCCCCTCCCCCCCAACTCCAACCCCTGAGCCCTGAAAACCCTTGACAATTTCTCTGTCTCTGCAGTTCTGCTTTTTGCAGAATATCATACAATTTGAATCATGTAGTAGGTAGTCATTTCAGACTGGCTTCTTTCACTTAGTAATATGCACTTAAGTCTCTTGCACGTTTTTTCAAGGCCTGATAGCCCTTTTCTTTTCAGGGCTGAAGAGTATTCCATTGTATGGACGCCAATTCATTTAATTACATTTACCTAATGAAGGACAGCTGGGTTGCTTCCAAGTTTTGTCAATTATGAATAAAACTGCTAGAAGCATCCATGTGCAAGTCTTTGTGCGGACTGAGGCAATACTTTTACCAAATTTGGGGTTTGTAGCCTGTCCTGCCCAGATGCTTAATTCATGTTGACTCCCTGATTGTTAACATCAGGTATTCATTTCAAAGAAAAGTGGGTTGACAATATTGCTGTGGATTGAATTGTGTCCACCAAAAAAGATTATGTTGAAATCTTAACCCCTGGTACCTGAGAATGTGACCTCCTTTAGAAACAGGGGTCTTTGGAACTGTAATCTTGTTACAGTGAGGTCAGACTTGGGGGGTGAGGGGTGGCTAATCCAGTATCACTAGTGTCCTCATAAGAAGAGAGGACAGACACACAGACACATGGGAATGCCATGTGACCAGCCAGGCAGCTGCAGGCTAAGACAGAGCAAGGACTTCGGGCCACCACCAAAAGCTCTGAAGAGGAAGGAAGGATTCCACCCAGAGTCTCAGATGGAGCACGGCCTTGCCAACACCAGACTTCTAGACTCCCACATGTGAGAGAATAAATTTCTCTTGTTTTAAGCCACCCAGTTTTTAGTATCTTGTTACAGCTGACCTAGGAAGCTATACAAATATGAAAATTAAGTTAAAGAAATTCAGATTATTGGACCCATCTTCCACATAAAGGTTTTTGGTTAATAACAGCTACTTTGAATACAAAGAAAATAGGGCGGCATATTTGAGGGAGAAAAACATGTGAATTAAGTAAATCTTGAGGGTGATTTCTGTAACCTCATTTTTTTCCAACACAATATAAACAGTTGGTTTCCATGGAGGAGGATATATGGGAATTCAAACTGCAAATAACCAACCTGATTTTTTTTTGCTTTAATAAAGCATATTGATCAATTTGATCAGTCTCCTTTTGAATGCAGGTTTTCATGCACTACCTTCCTAAAACCCGGAATAAACCTGAGTTTCACATGCCGATGTATTTAGGCATTTCTTTCAGTTTCGTTTTGTCAGCCTTCTGGAAAACATTAGTGTACAATATTTCTGATTTCATATGGGAACTAAAAACTCATTATGTAGAGAATAGTAAGTAAATTTTTGGTTGGGGAAAGACTTGTTGGCAGCAAGTTTAATGAATGTGCCATGTTAGTCAGGCTGGGTCACCTATGTTTTAATATATTAGCTAGATGCCTTTAAATATCAATATTCTGCAAATTTAAGATACTGAAACCCTTCTAAGAATCATTGTCCAACCTAACATGAGTGATACCAGCAATAAATAGAAAATGCATAAGAACTAACAGGAATAAAACAGGAGTTGCTTGTTGACTAAGCATCTGGAGTTCTGTTATTTGTAGAAGATGATGTTACTTGTAGCTTTTAAACAATCTAAACATTAAGCTTTAAACTGGAATGGGCTTGCTTTTTTCAGAGCTTTGATCCTTCTAGCTATTGTGAAATCTTTTTGACCTCTGAGAGGCACAGTGCAAAAAGAAATTGTCTAGAGAATGTTCCTTAGCAAAGTAAACTCCACACAACTGACCACACTTGGGGGCTGGGGAAGAAATCGGTATTTGTTGAATAATTATGACCAGTATCACTGATTGATATGTCACTAAATGTAGACTGTCATTAACAAAACACACAGATTTCTTCCCTCTACTTCAGTCTCCACAAGAACATGAGAGAAGAGTTACTCAATGCCATCTTTTGGATGAGAAAGCCAAGGTTTGAGACTTTGTGTCTGAGTGCCTAACACAGAGTAGGAGTTCAAGAAATGTTTGTGGAAGGAAGGAAATAAGGAAGAAAGGAAGCCAAAAAAAAAAAAAAAAAAAGGTAACAAAAGGAGGGGAGGAGGGCATTGGGAAAGGAAAAGAGGAAGGAAACAAGCTAAAAAATCAAGTTCCAAGACTCAATTAGGTAAGCATTCCAACACATGTATTTTCTTTGATATTGTTTATGTATTTTTCTTTAAGCTCTATCAATCTTTATATTCACATGTGCTGAGAAAGAGATCCTCTCCTTCTCTCAGGTAGCCGAGAGAATACTAAGCACAGAGAATAGATATTAAGAACTTTATGTGGCCTTATATGTTTTATTCCTATCTTTTGTAGCAATTTTACATCCAAAAATATTAGGTGGAAATAGGACAAGGAAAGTTACAGAAGAAATTACATTAATACAAGTAAGAGATCTAATACAAAGGATAATGGTTAAATGAAATTATTCTATAGCAAGATTCTTATATTTTACATGAAGTGATACAATATTAAATCTAAGTAGATTAGGATGAATTAAAGAAGCATATTTTAATCCCCAGAATAATTATTTTTTAAAAATTTTATTTATTTATTTGAGAGAGAGAGAGAGAGCACAAGCAGGGGGAGCAGCAGAGGGAGAGGGAGAAGCAGACTCCCTGCTGAGCAGGGAGCCCGATGTGGGACTCGATCCCAGGACCATGAGATCATGACCTGAGTTGAAGGCAGATGCTTAACTGACTGAGCCACCCAGGCACCCCCAGAATAACTAATTTTTTAGTTATAAAAAATAAATTAAGAACTATTGTGATAAATACATCAAATTACTTTTATTTACATTATATTAAATGTATATGTATTAAACACCCAAATTAAAAAGGAGACATTCTCCAAATGGTTAAAAAACCCAAATTCAACATTTTGTTTTATATAAGAGATGAACTTTAAATATAAATACAATTTCAGTTGAAAGCAAAAGTATAGAAAGAGATATTATGGAAGTATTAAGCCTAAGAAAGCTGACATGCTACGTTAACATCGGACAAAATAAACTTTAATATAAGGAATATGACTAAAGAGGGGCATTTCATAGAAGTAAAATGACCAGTCTAGACAGAAGACACAAAAACCATGAAAATGTTTGCACTGAAAAGTAGCTTCAAAACACATGAAATTAAGTGGACAGAACTAAAGTGAGAAAGAACAAGAGAAATCCAAAATTACAGTTGAATTTAATATTGCTAATTTAACTGTTGTTACAAACTGATAGGACAACTAGACCAAAGTCAGTAGGTACACAGAGGATCTGAACAACACTACCCAATAAATGCCCTGATATGACTGAGATTTGCAGAACACTACACCCAGTAACTGCAGAGCACACATTCTTGTCAAGGATATGTGGTCCACCGGTGTATATTCTCTGGTAAGGACAGCATTATATTAGAAAGCTGTACAATTACATACCTTGAAACTCATTCCCAGTATCTAAACATTTAAACAACTTACTTCTGCATGAGCACTGACGGTTGAACAAAGAAATCAGAAGGAAAATTAGAAAATACTTAAGATGGAACAACAATGCAGGTTTAACACATCAAAGTTGACAGGATGCCACTAATGTGGTTAAAGAGTTGTTTTTGAAGAGTTATACTGGAAAACAAGAAAAGTTAAAAAGCAATGATCTACTTTTTTTTACCAAAACTCAAAGTACAGAGGAGGCAGAATATTACAGTACAAAGGCAGAAATCAGTGAAACAGAACATGATCATTAGAGAAAAGAATCAAAGCCAAAAGTGGATTTATTGAAGAAAAAAACAGTATTAAAACTGATAAACCTACGGAAAGGCTAAATTAAAAAGAGAGGGAAACAAATTACCAATCTCAGGAATGAAAAATGAGGTATCATTCAAGCTCATTTGGTCTTAGAATAAGGAATATGATGAACTATGTGAAATAATTCGGCCACTAAGATGAAATTGGACAAATTCCTTTTAAAATTAGCAAATGCTGAAATAGAAAATTGGGATAAGTTTTTTTTAAAGAAAAAGGTTGAATTATCAAAAACTTCCTCATAAAGAAAACAAGTTCAGGGGCACATGGGTAGCTCAGTAGGTTAAGCGTCCAACTCTTGGCTTTGGCTCAGGTCATGACCTCAGGGTCATGGGATCGAGCTCCATTTGTGGCACCATGCTCAGCGGGGCGTCTGAGTTTCTCTCTCTTTCTCTCTCTTCCTCTGCCCCTCCCCCTGCTGATGCACTCTCTCTCTCTCTCTCTCTCTAAAAACAAAAACGTTCAGATGGTTTCACTGGTGAATTCTAACAAATAAGGAAGACATATGACCAGTTGTACGTAAACTTTCAGAATATACAGGAAAAGGAACACTTCCCAGCTGTTCTTATGTGCCTGGCATAATCTTGATACCAAAACATGAGAAGACATGAGAAGAAATTAAAAATTTGAACCAAAATCTCTAAAAATATCAATTTAAACATTATTAAGAAAATATTAGCAACTAACATATAATACTATATAAAAGAGTAAAACTCATAACTACAAAGCAGAGTTTGAAAGAATGCAAAAAATGCAAGATTTGTTTAAAACTGAAAATTATCCAAGGTTAATCATCACACTAACATAATAAAGGTGAAAAACACATCTCAAATCACCTCAATAAATACAGAATAAAATATGACACAATACAATACCTATCAGCATTTTTTTTAAAGAAGATAATGGAAGGAAAGTATCTTAGAAAACTAGGAAGAAAAGGGAAATTTTAGGCCCAACAGAGGGAGACAAAGAAGTAACATTTCCCTGATGAACATGGATGCAAAAATTCTCACCAAAATACTAGCCAATAGGATCCAACAGTACATTAAAGGATTATTCACCACGACCAAGTGGGATTTATCCCTGGGCTGCAAGGTTGGTTCAACATCCGCAAATCAATCAACGTGATACAATACATTAACAAAAGAAAGAACAAGAATCATATGATCCTCTCAATAGATGCAGAAAAAGCATTTGACAAAGTACAGCATCCTTTCTTGATCAAAACTCTTCAGAGTATAGGCATAGAGGGTACATACCTCAATATCATAAAAGCCATCTATGAAAAACCCACAGCAAATATCATTCTCAATGGGGAAAAACAGAGCTTTCCCCCTAAGGTCAGGAACATGGCACAGATGTCCACTATCACCACTGCTATTCAACATAGTATTAGAAGTCCTAGCCACAGCAATCAGACAACAAAAAGAAATCAAAGGCATCCGAATTGGCAAAGAAGAAGTCAAACTCTCACTCTTTGCAGATGATTTGATACTTTATGTGGAAAACCCAAAAGACTCCACCCCAAAACTACTAGAACTCATACAGGAATTCAGTAAAGTGGCAGCATATAAAATCAATGCACAGAAATCAGTGGCATTCCTATACACCAACAACAAGACAGAAGAAAGAGAAATTAAGGAGTCGATCCCATTTATAATGCACCCAAAACCATAAGGTAACTAGGAATAAATCTAACCAAAGAGTCAAAGGATCTGTACTCAGAAAACTACAAAATACTCATGAAAGAAATTGAGGAAGACACAAAGAAATGGAAAAACGTTCCATGCTCATGGATTGGAAGAACAAATATTGTGAAGATGTCAATGCTACCTAGAGCAATCTACACATTTAATGCAATCCCCATCAAAATACCATCCACTTTTTTCAAGGAAATGGAACAAATAATCCTAAAATTTGTATGGAACCAGAAAAGACCCCGAATAGCCAGAGGAATGTTGAAAAAGAAAAGCAAAGCTGGTGGCATCACAATTCCGGACTTCCAGCTCTATTACAAAGCTGTCATCATCAAGACAGTATGGTACTGGCACAAAAACAGACACATAGATCAATGGAACAGAATAGAGAGCCCAGGAATGGACCCTCAACTCTATGGTCAACTAATCTTTGACAAAGCAGGAAAGAATGTCCAATGGAAACAAGACAGTCTCTTCAACAAATGGTGTTGGGAAAATTGGACAGCCACATGCAGAAGAATGAAACTGGACCATTTCCTTACACCACACACAAAAATAGACTCCAAATGGTTGAAAGACCTCAATGTGAGACAGGGGTCCATCAAAATCCTAAAGGAGAACACAGGCAGCAACCTCTTCGACCTCAGCCACAGCAACTTCTTCCTAGAAACATCGCCAAAGGCAAGGGAAGCAAGGGCAAAAATGAACTATTGGGACTTTATCAAGATAAAAAGCTTTTGTACAGCAAAAGAAACAGTCAACAAAACCAAAAGACAACCGACAGAATGGGAGAAGATATTTGCAAATGACATATCAGATAAAGGGCTAGTATCCAAAATCTATAAAGAACTTACCAAACTCAACACCCAAAGAACAAATAATCCAATCAAGAAATGGGCAGAAGACATGAACAGACATTTTTCCAAAGAAGGCATCCAAATGGCCAACAGACACATGAAAAAGTGCTCAACATGGCTCAGCATCAGGGAAATCCAAATCAAAACCTCAATGAGATACCATCTCACACCAGTCAGAATGGCTAAAATTAACAAGTCAGGAAATGACAGATGTTGGCGGGGATGCGGAGAAAGGGGAACCCTCCTACACTTCTGGTGGGAATGTAAGCTGGTGCAGCCACTCTGGAAAACAGTATGGAGGTTCCTCAGAAAGTTGAAAATAGAGCTACCATACGATCCAGCAATTGCACTACTGGGTATTTACCCCAAAGATATAAATGTAGGGATCCAAAGGGGTACGTGCACCTCGAGGTTTATAGCAGCAATGTCCACAATAGCCAAACTGTGGAAAGAGCCAAGATGTCCATCGACAGATGAATGGATAAAGAAGAGGTGGTATATATATATACAATGGAATATTATGCAGCCATCAAAAAGAATGAGATCTTGCCATTTGCAATGACATGGATGGAACTGTTATGCTGAGCAGAATAAGTCAATCAGAGAAAGACATGTATCATATGACCTCACTGATAGGAGGAATTCTTAATCTCAGGAAACAAACTGAGCGTTGCTGGAGTGGGGTGTGGGGTGGGAGGGATGGGGTGGCTGGGTGATAGACACTGGGGAGGGTATGTGCTATGGTGAGCGCTGTGAATTGTGCAAGACTGTTGAATCACAGATCTGTACCCCTGAAACAAATAATGCAATATATGTTAAGAAAAAACAAAAAAGAAGAAGAAGATAGCAGGAGGGGAAGAATGAAGGGGGGGAAATCGGAGGGGGAGAGGAACCATGAGAGACGATGGACTCTGAAAAACAAACTGAGGGTTCTAGAGGGGAGGAGGGTGGGAGGATGGGTTAGCCTGGTGATGGGTATTAAAGAGGGCACGTTATACATGGAGCACTGGGTGTTATGCACAAACAATGAATCATGGAACAGTACCTCAAAAACTAATGATGTAATGTATGGTGATTAACATAACAATAAAAATAAAATAAAATAAAATAAATTTATTTCAAAAACATAATATAAAATTAACAAGACATGTTCAAGATCACTATACCATGAACTACAAATCATTATCAAAATAAAATTTAAAAAATACATTAATTGAAAGATATACCATGTGTTGGGTTGAAATACTCAATATTGTTAAAATGTCTACTATCCCCTAATCGATTTATAGATTCAAAATTTCTGTCATAATCACAGAAGGTTTTATAACAGATACAAATTGACTGAAAAATTTATATGGAAATCCAAAAAACTTAGACTTAATTTTGATAAATTTTTAAAAATTTTTATTTATTTGAGAGAGTGAGAGAGAGTGAGAGACAGAGAGAGAAGGAGCAGGGGGAGGGGCAGAGGGCAAGGGAGAAGCAGACTCCCCGCTGAGCAGGGAGCGATGTTGGGCTCTATCCTGGGACTCCAGGATCATGACCTGAGCTGGAGGCAGACGCTTAACCGACTGAGCCACCGAGGAGCATGTGATACTGGCATAAGATGACTGAAATCAACGAATTAAACAAAATAAAGATTCTGAAAGACCCACACATGTGGAAGTCTGATTCTTAGCAAAGGCATTAAATCCATTGATTTATGGGAAAAAAAGTTATTTTCCATAAATGATGCTGAAACCACTGGCTATGCATACGTCGAAAGAAAAGAAAACCATCACCCCATCACACACCATAGAAAAAAGTAATTTGAGATGTATTGTAGATTTAAGTAAATATGTCAAAACTAAAATACTTCTTTTTTAAAAGATTATTTATTTTAGAGAGAGAGCAGGGAGAATGGCAGAGGGAGAGAGAGAATCTCAAACAGACTCCCTGCTGAGCACAGAGCCTGATGCGGGGCTCAATCCCAGGGCCCCGAGATCATGACCCGAGCCAAAATCAAGAGTCAGATGCTTAACTGACCGAGCCACCCAGGCACCCCGAAAACTGAAATACTTCTAAAGGAAAATATAGGAAACAATTTTTGCTACCTTGGGTTGACAAATGTTTATCAGAAAGGACATAGAAACCAGTGACAAGAAAATTGATGAAACAGACTTTGTCAAAATGAAAAGCTTCTTCTCATCAAAAGACATTGATAACAGACCAGGGAAAGACCTGGAGAGAATACTGAATAGTCACATCTCATGAAAGACTTAAATCTAGAACATAATTTCTACTACTTGGGAAAAAATAGTTCAGTAAATAAATGGACAAAGGACTTGCACAAAAAGAAGATATGAAAATGGCCAGTGACACATAAAAAACTGGCTCAATATTTCTGGTTTTCAGGGAAATTAAAATTAAATTAATTATAATGAGATACCACTGTACATACAATAGAATGACTAAAATTAGGATTCACAAAATTGCTGGTGGTAATGTAAAATTACACAATTTCTTCAGGAAAATAAAGTTTCTTTTAAAGGTAAATATTTATCTCCTTATGACCCATAATTACATTCCTAAATATCTGTGTAGGGAAATAAAAATTTGTTCATAAAAATCATATAATATTCACAGCATCTTATTTCACAATAGCTAACAAACATAAATGTCCGTTGGAAGGGGAATGAGCGAACAGTAGTGTATTTGCCCCATGACAAACTATTTAGGAACAAAGAGAATGAAGTACTGCTACACATCAATGAGTCTGAGTTATTACGCAGAGAGGAAAGAGCTGGACACCAAAGAGTACATATGATCCCATTTACATAACATTCTAATCTAGGAAAAACTAATCTACGAAGAAAAAAATCAGAGTGGTTGCTTTTAGGGAGGACTGAATCATAAAGGACACAAGGGATCTTTATCCCTAATGAAATATTCTGTATCTTGATAGGCATGTGGGCTACAGAGGTGTTAATTAACCTCTAAAACTCCAAAACTCTACTCTAAAAACACACTGAATTATAAATTTAAGATTTGTACATTTCACTCTATGCCAATTTTACCTCAAAAGGGAGCTGTAAACAAATAGTGACTTTTATTAATAAGTTTGCTTTTCATAGTGATAAAGGGGTAGGAAAGCTCAAACTAATGTCTATTTCTTCCACACTTTAGCAAATGAATAAATAGATCGAGAATAATGGAAGCCAGTTTTCTCACTATTGAGGAGGGACACATATAGAAATGACAGCAGCTGGAAAGTACTCGGTCTTACTGAGCCGGAGGTGGTAAGAGATTATGGAAAGTACTCGGTCTTACTGAGCCGGAGGAGGTAAGAGATTATGGAAAGTACTCGGTCTTACTGAGCCGGAGGTGGTAAGAGATTATGGAAAGTACACACTTACTGAGCCAGAGGTGGTAAGAGATTAGAGATGCATACGAAGAGACAAGTGTAGATACATGCTTACACGCATGTGCATATGCATACACGTGCACTCTCTCATGTGAAAAGGCCTGGAGGCAACAGCACACCCACAGTAATGAGCATACTTAGCACCTAGGTCTTCTTTCGCACGTGCCATTCAACACAAAAAGGAGCCAAGGCTTTTTGTAGAAATGCTTGATTCCAGGGCTGGGGAAGGAAAAGTTCAAGATGAAGCTGAAAATGTTCAAAGAATCAGAGACATGGCAAGATGGTACTGGAGCCTTCTTGAAAGGACTTCCAGTGGCCAAATCTGGGATAATTTTAGCAATAACATAAGTAATGAGAATCACAGATTATGTAGAGGCCAAGGGCAGGTTTTACTTTGGCATGAACATTATTTTGAGTTCAAAGTAATCAAAACCCAGCAAATGCAGGAAGGTCCTCAACTGCCTTTAACTTAGGTTGGAAGGAAGAGTCTGCACCAGGAAGAGAGCTATTAACAGAGACTCCCCTTTACCTAAAAAACTCACCCACATAATAGGGCACACTTTGTTTTTCAGAACGTCTTCCACTTTCCTGCTAAGGGCCCTCCTCCCCTTTGTGTCCTCAGAGCCACCCCGGTCCTGAGCTCACGTAGGCTTCCTGCTGCCTCACTGTCTTCGGAATTCCACGTCTGGGTGGACTCCCTGTATGTATGCCTAGTAAACATGATCTTCTCCTTTTAATCAGTCTCATGTTAATTTGATTCTAAGTCCAGCTAGAAGGACCACAGGGCAGAGGAAGATCTCCCTCCTCAACACATCTTTCCACATATTGCTAGTGTGGAGACACAGCCATTAACTAAGTGATAAAACTAACATGGCCAATATCGGGATGAACTAGCATCATGTGCCTCCTGTGTGATGCACTGGGAAGAACAGGGCATCTATTCAGTGGTGCCTCTGCCAGAATATAAAGCTAATTCTGAGGAAATCTTAGACAACCCCAAATCTGGGAATATTCTCCTCAAAAAATAAACCCAAAAAACAAAAACCCAACAGTCTTCAAAAAAGTTAAGATCAAGGAACAAAAACAAAGTTAAAAAACTGTTCCAGGTAGAAAAGGGCTTAAGGCACATACAATTAATTCTTAAAGGTAATTGTTAACTAGATCTTGGACCAGGGAAAAACATCAAGCTATAAACATTATTGTGATAATCAATAAAATGTCATCTCCACAATGTGTAATGTGTAATGTGTAAATGTTGTATTTCCTAATTTTGATAACTCATCTTTGGTTTTATGAGGGTATTTTTTTGATCTTAGGAAAGAGACAGGAAAGTACATAGGGGTAGTATGGACCAGGATGTCTCCAACATACTCTGTAATAGTTTAAAAAATTCATATATATAAACATATGAATGAGAAATAAACAGCCAAATGTAAACAGTTGGTAAATCTGGGCAGGTGTGTTGGAGTTCCTTGTTTTATTTGTGCAACTTCTCTGCAATTTTGAAATATCAAAGTGAAAAGAAACAACAAAAGAAAGGAAATTTAGAAGAATTCTACGTAGGTGGGTTGGTAAATTGAAAGCTACATCTGGCGGCGGAGCAAGATGGCGGAGGAGTAGGAGACCTGGATTTCGTCTCCTCTCAGGAATTCAGCTGGATAGGGATCAAACCATTCTGAACACCTACAAACTCAACAGGAGATCGAAGAAAAGAAGAGCAACAACTCTCTGAACAGAAAAGCGACCACTTTCTGGAAGGTAGGACGTGCGGAGAAGTGAATCCGAGGCGATATTCGGGAGGATAGACGGCGGGGGAGGGGGCTCCGTCAGCCGCTTCTGGCAAGTGATAGAGCCACGGAGCACAAAATCGGAACTTTTAGAGTCTGCTCCGCTGAGGGACGTCGCTCCAGTGGCTAAGCGGGGGGTGGAACCCTCGGGACAGTGTGGTCTCAGGACCCTCGGGGTCACAGAAAGACCGGGGGTGCCTGAGTGCGGCAGAGCTCCCAGGTATCGGAGCAGGGAAGCCGGCTGCAGAGACGGAGCCCAGGCGCGGGCTCTCAGCTCGGGGTTGTCATAGACCGTGATCCGCGGCACAGTCGGGCCACTGCTCCTCCAGCAGGGACCCAACAAGCGGCAGATCCGGGGAGACTCACCTTCTTCCCCCGGGAGGAGAGGTGCGGGAGCGCACCGCGGGGATCTGCTGGGTTTGGAGACTCCACCCGGGGTCGGGTGCCAGATAGAAAGGCGCGGTCACAGGCTGGGTGAGCACGGAGTGCGGCCGGAGACCGGGGAGACGGGAGTGACTGACCGCTTTTCTCTGGGGGCTCGCTGAGGAGCGGGACCCCGAGTTCTCGGCTCCTCCGGGGCGGAGACTGGGAGGCCGCCATTTTCACTCTCCGCCTCCAAAGCTGTACGGAAAGCTTGCAGGGAACAAAAGCTCCAGAGAGCAAACCCGAGCAGATGACTTAGCCCGGACCGGCAAGGGCGGGGCAATTCCGCCTCCGGCAAAGACATTTGGGAACCACGGCAACAGGCCCCTCCCCCAGAAGATCAGCGAGAACAGCCAGCCAAGACCAAGTTTACCGATCAGTGAGAACGGCAGGACTCCAGCACTAGGGGAATACTGCACATAGAATTCATGGCTTTTTTCCCATGATTCTTTAGTCTTTCAAAGTTAATTATTATTATTTTTTTTAACTTTTTTTCTTTTTTCCTTTTTTCTTTTTTTTGAATTTTTCTTTTTCCCTTTTTCAACCAATATCTTATCAATCCCTTTTTTAAAAAAAAAAAACATTTTTATTTTTCATTTTTAAAGTCATATTCTATCCCTTCATAGTAGTTACCCGTATTTTTGGCATATATATATAAGTTGTTCTCTCTTTAAAATCTTGAGATAGTTTCTTCTAACAGATCAAAATATAATCTAAATCTCTAGTGTATGGTTTTTTTCTACTCCCCTGCCTGATCACATTCTCTCCCTTTTTTCTTTTTTTTTTTTTTTTTAATCCTCTTCTTTCTTTTTTCAAACAACTTATCAAATCCTTTTTTAAAAAAATTTTTTATAATTTCCATCTTTACAGTCATATTCCATCCCTTCATCATATCAACCCTTATTTTTGTACATATACAAGTTTTTCTTTCTTTAAAATTTTGGGAGGGACTTTCTTTTAACAAACCAAAATACACCCAAAATCTAGTGTGTGGCACTGATCTATAATCCAGCCTGATCATATTTGATCACATTCTGTTTTTGTTTTGTTTTGTTTTGTTCTGCTTTTGTTTGTTTTTATCTTTATCTTTTTCTTTTTTCTTTTTTTCTTTCCTTTTCTTTTTTCTCTCTTTTCCTTTCTTTTCCCACTGCTTCAGGTCTTTTCTGATTTGTTTAGAGTATATTTTCTGGGGACGTTGTTACCCTGCTAGCATTTTGTTCTCTCATTAATCTATTCTCCTCTGCACAAAATGACAAGACGGAAAAAATCACCTCAACAAAAAGAACAAGAGGTAGTACCGACTGCCAGGGACCTACTCAATACGGACATTAGTACGATGTCAGATCTAGAGTTCAGAATCATCACTTTAAAGATACTAGCTGGGCTTGAAAAAAACATGGAAGTTATTAGAGAAACCCTTTCTGGAGAAGTAAAAGAACTAAAATCGAACCAAGTAGAAATCAAAAAGGCTATCAATGAGGTGCAATCAAATATGGGGGCGCTAACTGCTAGGATAAATGAGGCAGAAGAAAGAATCAGCGAGATAGAAGACCAAATGATGGAAAATAAAGAAGCTGAGAAAAAGAGAGATAAACAACTACTGGATCACGAGGGCAGAATTCGAGAGATAAACGATACCATAAGACAAAACAACATTAGAATAATTGGGATCCCAGAAGAAGAAGAAAGAGAGAGAGGGGCAGAAGGTATAATGGAGCAAATTATAGCAGAGAACTTCCCTAATTTGGGGAAGGAAACAGGCATCAAAATCCAGGAAGCACAGAGAACCCCTCTCAAAATCAATAAAAATAGGTCAACACCCCGACATCTAATAGTAAAACTTACGAGTCTCAGAGACAAAGAGAAAATCCTGAAAGCAGCTCGGGAGAAGAGATATGTAACCTACAATGGTAGAAACATTAGATTGGCAACAGACTTATCCACAGAGACCTGGCAGGCCAGAAAGGACTGGCAGGACATATTCAGAGCACTAAATGAGAAAAATATGCAGCCAAGAATACTATATCCAGCTAGGCTGTCATTGAAAATTGAAGGAGAGATAAAAAGCTTCCAGGACAAACAAAAACTAAAGGAATTTGCAAACACGAAACCAGCCCTACAACAAATATTGAAAGGGGTCCTCTAAGCAAAGAGAGAGCCTAAAAGCAACATAGACCAGAAAGGAACACAAACAATATACAGTAACAGTCACTTTACAGGCAATACAATGGCACTGAATTCCTATCTTTCAATAGTTACCCTGAATGTAAATGGGCTAAATGCCCCAATCAAAAGACACAGGCTATCAGATTGGATTAAAAAACAAGACCCATCGATATGCTGTCTGCAAGAGACTCATTTTAGACCCAAAGACACCCCCAGATTGAAAGTGAGGGGGTGGAAAACCATTTACCATGCTAATGGACACCAAAAGAAAGCTGGGGTGGCAATCCTTATATCAGACAAATTAGATTTTAAACCAAAGACTGTAATAAGAGATGAGGAAGGACACTATATCATACTTAAAGGGTCTATCCAACAAGAAGATCTAACAATTGTAAATATCTATGCCCCTAACATGGGAGCAGCCAATTATATAAGGCAATTAATAACAAAAGCAAAGAAACACATCGACAACAATACAATAATAGTGGGGGACTTTAACACCCCCCTCACTGAAATGGACAGATCGTCTAAGCAAAAGATCAACAAGGAAATAAAGACTTTAAATGACACACTGGACCAAATGGACTTCACAGACATATTCAGAACATTCCATCCCAAAGCAACGGAATACACATTCTTCTCTAGTGCCCATGGAACATTCTCCAGATTAGATCACATCCTAGGTCATAAATCAGGTCTCAACCGGTACCAGAAGATTGGGATCATTCCCTGCCTATTTTCAGACCACAATGCTTTGAAACTAGAACTCAATCACAAGAGGAAAGTCGGAAAGAACTCAAATACATGGAGGCTAAAGAGCATCCTACTGAAGAATGAATGGGTCAACCAGGAAATTAAAGAAGAATTAAAAAAATTCATGGAAACCAATGAAAATGAAAACACAACTATTCAAAATCTTTGGGATACAGCAAAGGCAGTCCTAAGAGGAAAGTATATAGCAATACAAGCCTTTCTCAAGAAACAAGAAAGGTCTCAAGTACACAACCTAACCCTACACCTAAAGGAGCTGGAGAAAGAACAGCAAATAAAGCCTAAACCCAGCAGGAGAAGAGAAATAATAAAGATCAGAGCAGAAATCAATGAAATAGAAACCAAAAGAACAGTAGAACAGATCAACGAAACTAGGAGCTGGTTCTTTGAAAGAATTAACAAGATTAATAAGCCCCTGGCCAGACTTATCAAAAAGAAAAGAGAAATGACCCAAATCAACAAAATCATGAATGAAAGAGGAGAAATCACAACCAACACCAAAGAAATACAAACGATTATAAGAACATATTATGAGCAACTCTATGCCAGCAAATTAGATAACCTGGAAGTAATGGATGCATTCCTAGAGATGTATCAACTACCAAAACTGAACCAGGAAGAAATAGAACACCTGAACAGACCTATAACCACTAAGGAAATAGAAGCAGTCATCAAAAATCTCCCAAAACACAAAAGCCCAGGGCCAGATGGCTTCCCAGGGGAATTCTACCAAACATTTCAAGAAGAATTAATACCTATCCTTCTGAAACTGTTCCAAAAAATAGAAATGGAAGGAAAACTTCCAAACTCATTTTATGAGGCCAGCATTACCTTGATCCCAAAACCAGACAAAGACCCCATCAAAAAGGAGAATTACAGACCAATATCCCTGATGAACATGGATGCAAAAATTCTCACCAAAATACTAGCCAATAGGATCCAACAGTACATTAAAAGGATTATTCACCACGACCAAGTGGGATTTATCCCTGGGCTGCAAGGTTGGTTCAACATCCGCAAATCAATCAACGTGATACAATACATTAACAAAAGAAAGAACAAGAATCATATGATCCTCTCAATAGATGCAGAAAAAGCATTTGACAAAGTACAGCATCCTTTCTTGATCAAAACTCTTCAGAGTATAGGCATAGAGGGTACATACCTCAATATCATAAAAGCCATCTATGAAAAACCTACAGCGAATATCATTCTCAATGGGGAAAAACTGAGAGCTTTCCCCCTAAGGTCAGGAACGCGGCAGGGATGTCCACTATCACCACTGCTATTCAACATAGTATTGGAAGTCCTAGCCACAGCAATCAGACAACAAAAAGAAATCAAAGGCATCCAAATCGGCAAAGAAGAAGTCAAACTCTCACTCTTTGCAGATGATATGATACTTTATGTGGAAAATCCCAAAGACTCCACCCCAAAATTGCTAGAACTCATACAGGAATTCAGTAAAGTGGCAGCATATAAAATCAATGCACAGAAGTCAGTGGCATTCCTATACACCAACAACAAGTCAGAAGAAAGAGAAATTAAGGAGTCGATCCCATTTACAATTGCACCCAAAACCATAAGATACCTAGGAATAAATCTAACCAAAGAGGCAAAGGATCTGTACTCAGAAAACTATAAAATACTCATGAAAGAAATTGAGGAAGACACAAAGAAATGGAAAAACGTTCCATGCTCATGGATTGGAAGAACAAATATTGTGAAGATGTCAATCCTACCTAGAGCAATCTACACATTCAATGCAATCCCCATCAAAATACCATCCACTTTCTTCAAAGAAATGGAACAAATAATCCTAAAATTTGTATGGAACCAGAAAAGACCCCGCATAGCCAGAGGAATGTTGAAAAAGAAAAGCAAAGCTGGCGGCATCACAATTCCGGACTTCCAGCTCTACTACAAAGCTGTCATCATCAAGACAGTATGGTACTGGCACAAAAACAGACACATAGATCAATGGAACAGAATAGAGAGCCCAGAAATGGACCCTCAACTCTATGGTCAACTAATCTTTGACAAAGCAGGAAAGAATGTCCAATGGAAACAAGACAGTCTCTTCAACAAATGGTGTTGGGAAAATTGGACAGCCACATGCAGAAGAATGAAACTGGACCATTTCCTTACACCACACACAAAAATAGACTCCAAATGGTTGAAAGACCTCAATGTGAGACAGGAGTCCATCAACATCCTAAAGGAGAACACAGGCAGCAACCTCTTCGACCTCAGCCGCAGCAACTTCTTCCTAGAAACATCGCCAAAGGCAAGGGAAGCAAGGGCAAAAATGAACTATTGGGACTTCATCAAGATAAAAAGCTTTTGCAAAGCAAAGGAAACAGTCAACAAAACCAAAAGACAACTGACAGAATGGGAGAAGATATTTGCAAATGACATATCAGATAAAGGGCTAGTATCCAAAATCTATAAAGAACTCATCAAATTCAACACCAAAAGAACAAAGAATCCAATCAAGAAATGGGCAGAAGACATGAACAGACATTTTTCCAAAGAAGACATCCAAATGGCCAACAGACACATGAAAAAGAGTTCAATATCGCTCGGTATCAGGGAAATCCAAATCAAAACCTCAATGAGATACCACCTCACACCAGTCAGAATGGCTAAAATTAACAAGTCAGGAAATGACAGATGTTGGCGAGGATGCGGAGAAAGGGGAACCCTCCTACACTGTTGGTGGGAATGCAAGCTGGTGCAGCCACTCTGGAAAACAGTATGGAGGTTCCTCAAAAAGTTGAAAATAGAGCTACCATATGATCCAGCAATTGCACTACTGGGTATTTACCCCAAAGATACAAAAGTAGGGACCCGAAAGGCTACGTGCACCCCGATGTTTATAGCAGCAATGTCCACAATAGCCAAACTGTGGAAAGAGCCAAGATGTCCATCAACAGATGAATGGATAAAGAAGAGGTGGTATATATATACAATGGAATATTATGCAGCCATCAAAAGGAATAAGATCTTGCCATTTGCAACGACGTGGATGGAACTGGAGGGTATTATGCTGAGCGAAATAAGTCAAACAGAGAAAGACATGTATCATATGACCTCACTGATATGAGGAATTCTTAATCTCAGGAAACAAACTGAGGGTTGCTGGAGTGGGGGGTGGGGTGGGAGGGATGGGGTGACTGGGTGATGGACACTGGGGAGGGTATGTGTTCTGGTAAGCGCTGTGAATTGTGCAAGACTGTTGAATCTCAGATCTGTACCTCTGAAACAAATAATGCAATATATGTTAAGAAAGAAAAAAAGAAGAAGAAGAATGTAGCAGGAGGGGAAGAATGAAGGGGGGGAAATCGGAGGGGGAGAAGAACCATGAGAGACAATGGACTCTGAAAAACAAACTGAGGGTTCTAGAGGGGAGGGGGTTGGGAGGATGGGTTAGCCTGGTGATGGGTATTGAGGAGGGCACGTTCTGCATGGAGCACTGGGTGTTATGCACAAACAATGAATCATGGAACACTATATCTAAAACTAATGATGTAATGTATGGGGATTAACATAACAATAAAAAAATTAAAAAAAAAATAAATAAATAAAACCCAATTCTGCTGACAAAAAAAAAAAAAAAGAAAGCTACATCTGGTTGACAGATGGGGCCCATTAGTCAGGAGAGTGAATTTTTAGGGAAAGGCTATCTTTTTCAGGAGCAGTAACTTCTGTATGGTACAACCAGAACAACTTACAATTCAAGGGGACCCACTTAAGGATCCCAAAGCCATGTGGAAGTTATGTCCCCGCTATCCACACATTGGCTTTCACTGCAAACAGCAAATCCTTTTATTCCAAAGGCTGCTTCAAGGCCACTCTTCACACCCAGCTGACTACCCTACATCCTACTTTCCCAAAATAGCCGGTCTTTTGCAAGCCTTAACCCTATCATTTCCCCCAGGTTCTCCATATCTCCGTGTCTTCATGCTCAAGATACTCCTATGGCCATCAGCTACCATGAGCTTCTTCCTGCCTCAGAAGCAAACCAGTTCCCTTTTCCAAATTCAACTTCTTTCTTTCCAAAACAACCTTTTATTCAACTGTTGAGATCACTCAGTCTGGCCTCCTACATAAGGATCTCACTCTATCACACTGTCAAGGAGCTCCCAATCCTCCTCTTTCCGTTTGCATCTTTATTGTATCTTTAATCTATATGAATATATTTTCCATATGTTTACATATATGTACATATGTGTGTATATATGGTCATTTCCTTGCCTTATATGCATATGGAGTATCTACATGTGTACTATATATACACACACATACATACACCTATATATGCTATTTCCTTACCATTAAAAATAACCAATACACAAACCCAAAATTCCCCTGAATGTGCTGTCTCTTTGATCTTCTTTTGTACCTCCTCCTTTAGACGCTGTAACCTTGCTACCTCCAACACCGTTGGAGTTTTTTAAAGTCTTTATTTTTTAGAGCAGTTTTAGGTTTACAACAATACTCAGAGGGAGGTACGGAGACTTCCCATGTACCCGATGCCCCTCCACACACACAGCTTCCTTCATTATCAACATCACTTACCAGATGGCCTTTTTTGTTTTTTGTTTTGTTTTGTTTTTCTTTACTAAGGGTGAACCTCCATTGACACATCACACTCACCCAAAGTCACTGGTGTAACTTAGGGTTCATTCTTGGTGTGCATTTTGTGAGTCTGGACAAAAGTATAATGACATATCCATCATTATAATAGAAAGAGTATTTTCACTGTCCTACTAATCCTCTATGCTCTGTGTATTCATCTCTCAATTTTTTTTTTTTTTTTTTAAAGATTTTGTTTATTTATTTGACAGAGAGAGATACACAGCGAGAGAGAGAACACAAGCAGGGGGAGTGGGAGAGGGAGAAGCAGGCTTCCCGCAGAGCAGGGAGCCCGATGCGGGGCTCGATCCCAGGACTCCGGGATCATGACCTGAGCCGAAGGCAGACGCTTAACGACTGAGCCACCCAGGCGCCACCATCTCTCAATTTTTGAGTGATTGTGTTTACTATGTACCAGGATGTCCATGTGGGTAAAATGTTCTAAGAAAAGGTCATTGATTCAATAGTCACCATACACCTCAGACTTCAATGCTGCTATTAACCTCATTATACAGAGAGGGAAAATAGAAAAATCAAAGAAATTAACTAACTTATCCAATGTCATGGGGCTACTTAGTGGGAGAGTGGGTTTGGGACCTGGGAGTCTGACTCCAATGTCCATCCTAGTCAGTATACTATGTTCTACAATCCTAAATTCTTTCACTGCTTGCAGCATGATTCCCTCCCCACGTCCTTCATGCAGAACTGGACAGAGTCTCCTCAAGTCAGCCGCCACTCTCCTCAGTGTCTCCGGGGCTTGGTGTTGCTCAGAAAGAGTAGAACCCTGGTTGAAAAGCTCAGCTGCTGGAGCAGGAAAGAAATGAGCTTGAATCCCAGCTCCCCTACTTCTTAAGTTGTGTGATTTCAACACTGACCACTCTAAGTCAGGTTCTTTATCTGCGTTAAATGGGAGTACAAACAGAATCTACCTGCTGTGGTTTCCCTTAAGAGTGACATCAAATGTGGTCCTGCATGGTGAGCCCCATGCTTACCACTTCTGTGTGCCACACTTACGTTCCAACAAATGGTAACAATGGTACAAACTAAACATAAGACAGTCTGATGGGACTGAGAAAAGAGACCAGTGCATGCTTTTGTCACTTTAACTTACTTCGACAGAAGAATATTTTCAGCAGCAGATAGGAACAAAGGAAAATGAGTTAAAGGGCAGGCAGACAAGAGGTCTAAAAACAATGCCTTAGAAAATAATTGTGGTAACTAAGAACACTGTACATGGAGAAGAGGCTTGGGAGAGTCTCGAATATCTGAAGACCGTTACATGGAAGATGAAGCAGACTGCCCTGTGTAATCCCAGAGGAGGAAAAAATGACCAAAGGACAGAACTTTGAAGGAGGCAAATGGTGATTCAATACAAGTAAGAACTAAAAATTGTCAGCTGCTGGTTGCTGCCATGAGAATCCCTGGGCTGAGCTGGAAGACACAGGTAGGAAACGGACCAGAGGTTCTAAAATCTGCCTGCATGACAGTAGCAGCTGGGAAGCTAATCAAATGGGCAAACGTCAGGACCCTACGTTCCAGAGACTCTGATTTAAGAGATGCAGGACCGGGCAGTGGCATCAGTATTTCTAAAAATCCTCCCAGATGAATCTGACATTCTGCCACGGCCAAGAATGAGTGGATCAAATGGTCTCCAGGACCCAATAAAACTCTCTAATTCTGGGATGGTTTAACTGGACTGAATTTCTGCTTTAAAGATGAAAAGGTGTAATAGAACCGCATTCCTTTTATCACAGTCATCTTCTGAAGGGGCCAAGCATAAAGATAAATCAATAAGATTGCTTTTCTCTGGCCCATTTTCTGCAGTGGTCCTCTTCTAAAATTGTGCTCAACTGAGTAACAATTGCTGCCCCAATCCATCAAAGTGTCTCGCTCTGAATGGCTGTTTCAATCCTCAATGTCTTATCCCTGTGGTCTTCAGACATGCACTTCAGACTGCTTCTCTGGCTCAGTATACCTGATTAGCACCATTCTATGTGGCTGAACCCTTAACCATGAAGCACCCCCAAACTTTCATTTCTGTTAAACCCTTTTAATTTGAATAAACCCTTGTTTATATACTTCCAGAATATAGCTCTCATGAATTTTTCCCCATCTATAATGAGGACATTCAGTGGATCTTAAAAATTGTATTCAAATTCTTAACATTTTGACTATTGTCAACAAGGGCTGATGATCTGTCACCTCACTCATCCCGCTCTGAAATCATCTTCTGTTCCTCTCCCCATCATTTACTCTCTTGTAGGTTCATGGCCTTTCTCACTCTGCCTCGTGCTTACCAAGAACACTTCTTCTCGTTAGGATCACTGCTCACTCTTCCCTCTGACTCCTGCTCTCTTGCTGGAAAGCTAGGTAACGCTCTCCCACTCTCTCCTAACCACTCCCACTCCGTCAGAGATGCCATCCATGACCAACCTAACTCTCTCATGCCTCAACATTTCCTCTAATAGCACTTCTCACTCCATGCCATGGTTTTAACTTAGCCTTTTCTTTCCATCTTCTTCCAACTAATAGGTAAGCTCCATGAGGGCAGAGACTTGGTTTTGATTACTGGTTCATCCACAGTGCCCCTAACGGTACCTTACACTAACAGCTGCTCAGTAAGTATTTACTGAATGGAGGCGTAAGAGAAAGAATGGATAATGGGGAAATTTCATTTCTGGGGATTAAGATTTGCCAGTCAGTCTAGGTCTGGTGGTAGAGCTAAGTTTGGAGTATCCAGGACTCCTGCTTTTCTCTGTATCAAAGATACTGGTTGCAATAAGAAGAGTCATTTTAAGGAGGAAAAGGGATTTGAGAGTTAGCTGAATAGAACTTTAGATTTTCACTGTTTCCATGATGTTGTAAAAATGTGTAGTAGTTAATTTAACTCATACTGGAATACATGAGAGAGTCGTCATGGGCAAATATGGAGGCGTGCAAAACTACAAGTTATAAGAGATGCAAATTCCAGGCCAGGCACAACAAAGGTGCACGCTGCACACTGTTATGCTTTTGAGGTAGAATATTATGTTGGTTTTTACAAAGCATTTCCCTAAAGCAATAAACATAGTAATTCAATTATCAGTTCAATTTAATTACTGGGTAATATATTTAATTGGTATACTCTAATTTCGGTCCTGTTAAATGTAACAAATCTCTGGTGTGAAATAATTTTAACAATCAACATAAAAATAGTGATCACATTAGTGTAATTTTATATTCTGCATAGATCGTACAGTTTAGCTCAACCTATAATTAAAGCTTACATTACAAATATAAATGGTTTGTATACGTAAGTAGTTTGAGTTTAAAACAGTTACCCTTACAAATACATTCCATAGATGCATTTATCAATTGAACTTGATTTCTAAATTCTCTGGAGGATATATTTGGGGAAAAAAGTGTTTGAGCTAGCAGAAGTCTCCACTTGTTTACAGAATTTCTGGAGCGCGTGGGTGGGGTAGTCAGTTAGGTGTCTGAATCTTGGTTTCAGCTCAGATCATGATCTCAGGGTGTTGAGATCGGGCTCTGTGCTCAGCACGGAGTCTGCTTAAGACAATCTCTCCCTCTCCCTCTGCCTCCCCACCCCCCTGCACTCTCTCTTTCTCTATCTCAAATAAATAAATTACTGTTTAAAAAACATTTTTCAACACTGCTGCTATACATGTAAGGCATTTACCAAGGCCAGTTAACCTATTTCGTTTCTAGATTGTCTCCTAATACTTCCTATACCCCTATGTTGACAGCACGAAAATAGGCCCTAGTCAAATACCTTGCTGTTCTCTATACAGCAAAGTGCTATATCAATTCTAAAATGAGTCAATATGACTCTGAATTACTTGTTCTCACCCATTACCAAATTTTGTTTAAATTGAAATTATATGAAAATTTGTATACGTGAAGGGAACTGATAGGGAAAAAGAACTTATGTAATCAAATATCCCTCAGTACATGCAAGCCGATTATCCTTAAAACCATAATGCAATGATTCAGATAAACTACCAAAGTAGGAAGAAGGAGGAGGAGGAGGAGAAGAAGAGGAAGAAAAACAGTAAGAAGAAGACAGGGAACTTGAAAAGCTCTCGTCATGCACTGGGACAAAAACGTACCTGGGGAGATAAATTATGACACTAAACCCAGTGCAAAAATATTAAAGCCCATTGCCCCCTGAAATATACATTTTCCTCAACTTGATTTTATAGTGACTCTTTTGCCAAAAATGTGTGATGATAACAGGGCAGAAATGAGTCAGCTGGAGGCCATGGAGACCACACACTTGTTTTACGTCCTGTTGCAACTTCAACTTTTCTGAGCCCGTGTCTTGTCTTTTCTTTTTTTAAAGATTTTTTTTTTTATTTATTTGAGAGAGAGAGAGAGAGAACACTAGTAGGACATAGGGGAGGGGCAGAGGCAGAGGGAGAAGCAGACTTCCTGCTGAGCAGGGATCCCAGTGCAGGGCTTGGTCCCAGGACCCTGAGATCATGACCTGAGCCGAACAAAGGCAGATGCTTATCCGACTGAACCACCCAGGCGCCCGTAAGCCCATGTCTTTTCATCTGTAAAGCGGTATTAATAATATGTGTCCTCCAATCGTCCTGAGGTAGTTTCGAGTGACAGGGTAATGGAGTTAAGTTAAGGACTTGTGACTGCAAAGTCAGGAGGGGCCCAGGGAGCTAGATGTTTGGTTTTCTGTCTCTCATGATCCATATCCTGTCGACGGGTGGGCATGGAGAATCAAATTTTACATAAAGCAGGACTGTGTCTGGGTAACATGTATGGCTTTAACCACCATCTCGTCTGCCCTCATGACCCATGGGGATGCACTCACACACTCACACACGCACACATCAGTGCGTAGCCGTCCCGAGCCAGCTACCTCTCTCTCAGATACATGAGATGGTGGTCTGTAAATTGTACCCATTATTCTCTTCCAAGCTTTTTCATGGTCCTCAAGGGAAGAGAGCTTATATTCTGTAAACCGCTGTGCACTGATTTAAGAAAATTAATACATGTTATTTTTAGAGTTATAGGCTTACAGAAAAACTAAGCAAAAAGTACAGAGTTCTCCTATACCCCGACCCAGCTTCCCCTATTATTAATAACTTGTATTAGTGTAGTATGTTTGTTGTAATTGATGAACCAATGTTGATAGACTGTTAAGTAAGGTCCAAATTTACATGAGGGTTCTTTCATTGTGATGTACCTTCTATGGGTTTTGAAAAATGTACAATGTCATGTATCCAGCATTACGGGATCCTACAAAATAGTTTCATGGCCCTAATAACCCTCTGTGCTTTACCTGCTCATTCATCTCTTGCCTCCTCCTCCTTCCTCTACAACCACTGTATGTAACCTCTTCAGACTTTTTTTTTTCACTTAGCATAATGCATTTAAGTTTCCTCCATGTCTTCTCATGGCTTACTACATCATTTCTTTTTAACACTGAGTAATATTCTATTCTATGAATATAACAGATTGTTTATCCATTCACCTATTGAAGGACATCTTGGTTGTTTCAAGTTTGGGGCAATTACGAACAAATAAACCTTCTATAAATCTTCATGGGTAGGTTTCTTGTGGACATACATTTATAATACCCCAGGCAAATATCAAGAAATAGAGCTGTTGGCTCTTGTGGTGAGGATATGATTAGCTCTATAAGAAACCACCCAACTGTCTCTCCAAGTGGCGGCACTACCCCCTCAAGCAATGAGTAATTATAATTCTCTGTGCTCTATACCCTCGTCAGCATTTGGTGTTGTCAGTGATTTGGATTTAAGCCATTCTCGTAGGTTTCTAGTGGTTTGTCACTGTTGTTTAATTTTCAATTTCCTAATGACACATGATGTTGAGCATCTGTTCATATACTGGTTTGCCATTTGGGGATCTTCTTTGTTGAGATGTCTGTTAAGGTGTTTTGATGGGTTTTTACCTGGGCTGCTTCTCTTATCAATGAGTTTTAAGAGTTCTTTGTATATTTTGGATAACAGTCCTTCATCAGCTATGTCTTTGCAAATTTTTTCTCCCAGTCTGTGGCTTATATTTTTAATCTCTCAATACAATGAAATGTAATTCAGGAAAAACACTGTCCTCTAAGTGGACCACCAAACAGAAATATTCATTGAATGTGGCAGGCACTGTGCAGAGGAAATAATGCTGAGGAAGACAATCTTTGCATTCATGAAGCCCAGAATGCAAGGAGAGAGAGAAAACAGATGAACACGTGATTATTCCACAATGCACGTTATGGCAGGGATGACGAGGACATATTCGGGGCAAACATCACAGACCAGAGAGAATTAGTCAAGGCTTGTTGAAGGAAGCGCCTTGGGATCTGACATTCAAAGTATGTTAGTGGGGAGGAAATGACTCTGCAGAAGAAGGGGTCCCTTTGAGGCCAGGTGTGGACAAGGGAAGTCCTGTGGTCTGTGGAGCACACTTGAAGCCTTTGGGTGTCAGAGGCAAGGACTGACACAGGGTGTACCTGGAGGGCTTAGCTGGGATTCCACTGTGGAGCCCCTCTGATTCCCAGTTAAAGAGCCTGGAGTTTGTCAAGGGTGTCATAAATCTGGAGAAAATTAAAACCGACCTAAAACCAGAGTTCTGTGATGAAGAGGAAGGGCAGGTACTAAAGGCCGTCAGTCAGCACACTGGAGCGCGTCTGAGCAAAGTGGACTGCGGTCCGAAGGGAAGCCACGGCTGCCCCCGGGGGGGGGGGGGGGAGCACCTCAGAGAATTTGCGGAAGCTCACCTGCAGGGCACGGATGTTGCATTAGGCAAAGCACACAAAGAAAAGAGAAAACAAGGAATCACACACACAACTGAAAACATGACAAGGAGGCGACAAGTTTGAAACATGTCCTGGTGGCTAATTTGTATCAAATTGTCTCCCTTTTTAGATTCTGTCTCCATGATGTGAATATACAATGATCGACATAGTGATTCTTTTTTATTTATTATATTAGTATATTTTGTAAAACTCCAAGTCAACTCTGGAGGATATCTCCTTAGTTTCCAAGACAACTAAACTGGAGAGATTAATTTGCATTTAAAATATTCAAGGAATTTCTGCCAAGGCTCGCCTTCACCGGGCAGCTCACTTACCTAAAGATTGTTCATTTAAATGTGCTTAAGAGCATCAGAAATGATAATTTGGCCTCATTAAAAAAACCTCAGCTTAGCTAAGCTTCCATTTGGGACGGAGAAAACTGGAAGGAACATTGCTTCCGCGTTAACAACAAGAAAAGAACAGACTGGAGAATCACATGTTTTCTTGAATGTACCAGAAAGCTGGTGTTGTGTGGCAAAAAGTAGACTGAAATCTAAAGAAAGACAGAAGTTTCCTGGACGGGACAGGACACGAGCCCAGGATTATCCGTGGCAGAGCAAGGGAGGAAAATACATCGGGTGCCATAAAAAGCATTAAGAATTCAGCTACATTTTTAACACATTCCTAAAGGCAGAGAGCAGGTGAGCTGAAGTATGCAACAGGACAAGCTGCCAGAAGCCACGGACAGGCACATTCTTCATCCATAGCCATGAACCTCCACTGGGGGCTCACCAGAAAGTCTGGAACCAGGCAAGAGGCCGTCTGGCAGTTTCTTATAAACATACATTTACAGTACAAGTGAGCAGGCCCACTCCTGTTTACCCAAGAGAGAGAAACACTTTAATTCATACAATATCCTAGATCTTTGTATCTTTGTAGAGGTTTTATTCATACCTATCCAAACCTGGAAACAGCCTAATATCCATCAAATATGGAATAAACAGACTGTAATGCATCCATACGTAATAAAACACTAGTCAGCAAGAAAAGGAAGTACACTTTGGATAAACGCCGCAATATGCAGGGACCTCATAACGTGCACCAACCCCACGCGCGGTATCCTAAGTCCAAGAAGGCAGAGCGGAAAAGCTGCATATTAACCAAATTCATTTATATTACATTCTGCAGAGACAGGCAGAGGGACAGAAAACAGAGCAGTGCCGTCCACAGGATGCGGGGAACTATTCTGCACTTCGGATGCACTGGTGGGGACTTGACCATACACGTGCATTTGTCACAACCTGGAACCATGTGATCAAAAGGGTGAATTTCACTGGATGTACACCATCCCATTATCAGAGGAGAATGACATAAGAAACTCTGCTCTGCTTGCACAAACTGAGCAGTTGCTGCTGCCCTGATAGGTGAGAAGAGAAGAAGAAAGCGATTTCAGCTTCGGCGGTCAACCAAATACCCACGCTCTAGATCTCCTTGCGATTCTGCTCTTTTCTTTCAAACCGAGCTGCTAAGGGCTGCACAGTCTATTTGGAAAGCTCAATTCAAAACGAGCCGAACTGGCTGGGAATGAAATACAGGCCTATATGTTTAAATTTGGAGCAATGTTCTAGAAATACTCTGAACAAAATACACAATGCTCTGAACAAAATGCTGTGTATTTATGACAAAAGAAACAAGAACCCTTTACTGGTTTTGAATCAGCCTGTTATTTTTAAGACAAATAAAAGGCCTTGAACAAGTGCTACCTATTAGTAATTTTAGAAAATATATTTTCCCTCCAGTAAAATAATGTAAAATTAGGGCCAAAAAGGTTGTGTATGTGTGTGTATGAGCATGTGTGTGTGTGTGTGTGTGTGTGTGTGTGATTAGCTTACATTTTTATAAACTGCTAACTGGGACAGTATCTTTACGACAGATTAAATCTGCTGAGAAATGCAAAAGCAGGCAGTCCCCTTGGCCTCCTCAAAATAGACATATGCCATCTATAATCTTCTCTTGATTCTTATTTGCATGAAGGCAAAGCAACCAGGACTGTTATGGGGGAGAGAAAAAAAATTTAAATAACGTGCTTTTAGTTGAAAACCTGAAGAAAACCGTGAGTGAGCGTATCAGCG
Organism: Halichoerus grypus; assembly: GCF_964656455.1. Classification (NCBI taxonomy): domain Eukaryota; kingdom Metazoa; phylum Chordata; class Mammalia; order Carnivora; family Phocidae; genus Halichoerus; species Halichoerus grypus. Next base: position 109,081,837 of record NC_135722.1, read on the forward strand.
CCTCGCGCACCTGCCACGAGGGAGCACCGAGGCCCACCTGATATCACAGATGTCATACGGGAAGCAACTGCTCTTTCCACACTGTCTGGCGACTTGGCAGATGCTTCCAGAAGCAGCTGGTGAGGGGAGCGGCTCTGAGCTGCCTTGAGGGCTGTCATATGCCTTGGTGGTTGTTGAATTAATCGTCCTCTCAGCTCTCCTGACCCCAAATACTTCTAGATTGCTTAGATTCTCAAAATAAATGAACCAATGAATGAAAATGAAATAAAGTTAAAATCATTTTATGATTTCGGCCATCTCACACAATCACACAGCGACCGTGCCCAGATTTGATAGCGTGTGATTGAGGGTGAGCAACTGATCTTGCTACTTTCTGTCCTGAGTTGTGGCCGGCGTGTGGGGCGGGTGCTGGCTGCCCACCCGCCGCGGGGGAGGCACGGAGCACGGAGCATGGAGCACGGGGCCACGACGAGGCCCGCGGCCCGTGCTCAGGTGCTGCAAGCCCAGGGCGCGCGGCAAAATCACGGCCACGGCGATGCACCACCACCCAGCACCGTTTTATCCCTGTGTCAACACCAGACCACGAAAAATAAGAGCTGGTAAATCTACTTCAAGGCACAGGGGCAATTTTCACAGAGGCTGGATATACCTGATCTGATTCTTAAAGAGTAAATGTGAATTTGCTGGCAGATCAAGGGAAAAAGGCATTTCCGGCAGAAGCGGCAGCGCGGACCGAAGCAAGCAGATAGGAAAGCACCTGACCTGCCAGGAAAAGGCCAAAGAGGAGCAGGGACTCAGGAGGGATGCATGAACAAAGGTCCAGGGGCAGATATAGGCCAAGTTGAGAAATGTGTATCCTAGATGTTGCTCTCTGACCACAGGGCACGCAGGACCCTGGAAAAGCAGGGCAGAGGCAGAACTCACACACACTAGAAACCTCCCAGCGATCTGTGGGCTCCCTGCACGGGCCAGGTGACCACGGCACCTCTCGTCCCTGCTTCTTTCCGTGATTATCCCATTATTCTCTCTCTCTCTCTCTCTTTTTTTTCCTAGACACTCTCCCTTTGCATAGCAACTCAATCCTGAAATCAAAATTAACGTCATCTCAGGTCCAGCCAGCTGGTTGATCTCCCTCCTCACCTCATTATTTGTTTCCTGTAAGATGCGGCCTATTTGCCATTCTGTGGTCCTTCTCAATTTGAGCCCCGGAGGCAGCCCTCAGCACAGAAATTTCTTTTTGTCTTTAGTTGTTGTGTGTTTTTTATCTCCATCCTTTCTCCTGAAAACCCATTAGGTGTTGTTGGAAACTCTGGATTAACATTCTCTGTCTGTCTTAACTTCTCCGTCACTTACACCATGTCCTCATCCTTTTGCATTTCAGTGTGAGAGAACTGAGGTCAAGGTTTTATTGCCTCATTACATTTTCTTCTGTGTCCATTCAGGTAAGTCCATCTACTGAGGAGAGGTCTCTCTTCCTCTCCTCTCTTTTACCTCTTCCTCCTCCTCCTGCTTTTCTTCTTTCAGTCAGGTTAGGATACCCTAACCTATGTTGTGAGAACAAAGCTTTCCTGAAATTTTAATGGCTTAAGACATTAATAATTTATTGTTGACTCAGTAAAATTATGCCAGGCAGGGAAGTGCCTCCATTTTGGTGCTCTGAAGCCAGACACGTGTACCTTCCTGCTCGGAATGGCAGAGGAGGAGAAGCTGAATGCATGGAATATTATTTGTAACTGGGCTATGTAACTCTCACTGCCATCCCACGTCTGTAACCCGGCCACTCAGTCTAACTGCCAGGGGGTACCGAGAATGGGTTCACAAAAAGGAAAATAAAACGGTATTTGATAGCGAACACACAGCTTTCTCTCTGCCAAAGTTTTCATCTTCAAGATGTCTACAGGTGATAGCATCGGGAATCTTGCTTACACAGCACTCAGATTTATCTAAAGTTCCTTTTACTTTCTTGTATTCACTATGACTCCTCTGTTGCACCAATGGGTCCTAAGGCTGTAACTGACATTCGTTATCTCCTTCTTCTAAACATTCTGCTGTTCTGGGAGGCCAGATCTTCATCCCTGACGGGGTAACTCGGATCTTCATCCTGGTTACCATGCCTTTCAGACCACGCTTTACAACGGCCCACCTGTATTTACCAGCAGGCATGAGAGACCACGAGGAAGCTCAGCATCCCTGATTCCAGACACACTCCTCTCCACCCCGTCACAGGGCAGCAACCTTTCACCTCAGTAAGTCAATTACTTCTGCTAGAATAATAACTCCTGTCTTTTCCTGCTAACCCACCGGCAAAGGAGTGGACAAGATACGCAGTAGCGGACAGACCTCTAGGTTTAATGGAACCCTACTCCCCTAGCATGAGCATCCTCCCTGCAAAACCAGAACTCCAGTCAGGCGGAGCCTGATGTTTGGGGGAAAGGTGGTAAAAATTACCCAACTGAGTCAATGACATACAGTGATGATAATACTATTTTTTTTTAAGATCTATTTATTTATTAGAGGGAGAGCGCACGTGCACACACACATGAGTGGGGGGAGGGGCAGAGGGCGGGAGAATCTGCACGCAGACTCCCTGCTGAGCACGGAGGCGGTACTCTGACTTCTAAGCTCAGAAGCATCTATTCTACTATCGAGGATGCAGCACCATATAATAGCTGTCGGCTTCAACCCCAGTCCTGCAAGGATTCATCCCAAAGAGCTCAACTCAAATGTACCTTTTATGAAGTCATTCTTATGTTCTATTAGGAAACAGTTTCTAAATGATGCAGTATAATTCAGAACCAATGAATCTCATTGTCCTATTTTTTTTTTAATACCTCTTTTACTGTCAAATAGGTCCATTAGCCCAAGACCACGTTAGGAAAATCCATGATCATAAAAGAGATACTCCGTGAGCCTGAGACAGTGAGACCCACCTGAGACGGTGAAGACAAACCCATTCCCAGAAAGCACTTCAATCTCAGTAAAGATAGAACACAGGTGATCCGAGGTGATCAATAAGCCACTAAGTAGCTGGTCAGTGTCCACGAGGGGCTGTGCCGCCCTGAGGGCTCAGTGTCAGTCTCTGATCTTGCCAGCCCGGAGAGTCATCATTAACAACGGCTTTGTCAGCCTAGATGCGAGCAAGCCCTGCTGTTGTTCCCGAGCTCAGTCTCCACCCCTGGCCTGTAACCGGCCCTGGACCAGTTCCCTGGGCTGCTTCGAAAGCCATGAGGCGCCGAGGACAAAGACCGCCTGCCTGTCGATGGGAAGTTTATTATACCCACTTGTTCAGTGCTTCCTCTATAGTATTCGCTTTCTTTGGAGCTTCCTATGGGTTATCTAGTGTTGTATCACAAATTAGCCCAAAACTTAGCAGCTTAAAAAGGCATTTCTGTCTCGGAATTTCTGTGGGGAAATAAGCTGCCACGTTGTAACTTCTCCTATTGAGAGGCCCATGTGGCAAGGAGCTGATGTCCCCGGCCCAGAGCCAGCAGGTACCTGACGCCTGCCAATAGCCACATGGCCCACTCACTCCTGCAGACCCAGAAATTTCAAGGGTATTTGGATGTTCAAGGTTTTAAGACACATCCACACTTAGGTTCCTCTATCACACCTTATCATTCCCGTAATACTTGTTGGGACTATGAATTCAGCTTGCTTCTATCACGATCAGATCCCAGTCTCATACACTGCCTGCAGGAAACAGGGTCCCTCTAAGTGTTACCATAGATGTCTTCTGTTCTTCACATCTTACCCTGAGTGGTTAATTACCTGACCTGAGTCTGTAGTTTTTCCCTCCTATGTTTTGATGGCAGTTAACTCAAACCAACAAACCACACCACCTTTGTAAATGCTACTGTCTTCACATCTCTTAAATGCTTTTCTTTTTTTTCCCACAAGCCAGTGAGCTAGGTAGAATAATGTCCCTAAAGATGTCCCCATCTTAATCCCCAGAATTTGGAAAGTTGTTAGTTTACATGGCGAAAGGGGATTTGCATATGCGATTAAGGTAAGCAGCTTGAGATGGTGAGATTATTTTAGATTATCAGGGTGGAACCAATCTAACCACACTGTCCTTGGAAGCAGAGAACTTTCCCCAGCTGGGGTCAGAGGTAATGTGGCTATTGGAAGAATGGTCAGAGACAGGCAGTATTCTAGGTTCTGAAGGTAGAAGGAAGCCAAGGAATGAAGGTGGCCTCTTAAAATCTAAAACAGACATAGAAATGGATGTGCTCTGACAGCCTCCAGAGGGAACACAGACGTCCTGACACCTGACACACTACTGAGACCTCTACTAGACTTCTCACCTATAGAAATAAAAAATCACAAATGTGTTAAGTCACTAAGTTTGTAGTAATTTTTTTAGGGATGCAACAGAAAACAAATACATCAGTGTATCCCATTTCATCCCCTTTTGTCCTAATTTCTCCAGGAGAAAACATCAGTAATTGCGACGTTGAAGAGTGCCAGGAATTATCTCCAGCAAATGCAATGGAATCATTGGTGACATAGTTCTAGAAACGGGTTCATTGTTAGCATTTCAGTCTGCGGATCTGTAAGACTACTTCCAGCCCAACTCTCTTAATTTGGGTTCTCCTTAAGACACATCTTGAAAAAAACAACCGAAATGTGAGTAGAATATTTGGTAAGTGATCCCAGGAAACACCAGTGGAGAGAGGTAAGTAATACAAGGAAGGGAAGGAATCCAGTGACAGATAAGATGACCACCGTGGGCACCCGGAGCTCAATCCTATTGAAACACCGAGGAAGACAGAGGAGAACACGCCCTTGGAAATTACTCCACCCAAGAGATGGGGAGACGAGTTAATGACCCAAACGTTCCCATCAGCCACGGCTGGAGGGATGGTTGATCCTGAGGGCTACTGATGTGCCATCAAGAGGGCAGAAGAGTCTCTGGCGGTCAGGGGCAACTGAGGCCGAGTCAGAGGTGCTAGCATTTGGAAGCTGGCCCAGAGTGCAGAGAAACAGACATGCTGAGGAGAGAAGAGGGGGTCACTTACAGTGTCTGCCATGACCATCCATCCATACTTGTTTCACTACAGGACACCCATCACGGCCCTTCTGCTCTATCCGGGCCGTTGGCTGCTCTCTATGTCACATGCTCCTGACCTGGACCTCATCTGGCCTCCTCAAATCGGTAACCCTCTCCCCCAACTCCACTGTCTTCTCACAGAGTTTTAATTTACCCTCAATTCTTTATTCTCTATTATTTCATTCAAAGTCTTGCAACGTGGCCCCAAAACCCCCCAGGATTGCGCCCCACTTTTCCCACACTTCTTTTGTTTCTAGTACAACCGCATCTGCGCATGTTCTCACAAGCAATAGATACGAAAAGGCAGCATTTGATATATTTCTCTGGCCCATCACTCCTCTGCTCCTTCTATTCCTACTGAATTCTATCCCTGAGTTATTCCTCCTTTCCCGGATAGAGCACATGCTTTCAATCCCCCATTAGCCCTGTCCCCACAGCCTTTTATGCCTTGACTCATCTCATTCTTCAAGGCCCAGCTTCGTCTGTGATCCTTTTCTCACTGCCTGGGTAGAATCATTCCCACATCAGGGCTGCAATGGTGCTGTTTCTTCTTCTGTGTGTTTGACCCATATTACAGTTATTACCTCTAATGTCTGCCAATAAACGGTGAGCTTTCCAGGTCATGCGCACACCTGAGTGTGTTCGCCGTGGCGGGTATCGAACAAACGGGCCTCTGGTAGCACGCGATCAGAATCGGATTAGCTAGTCTAAAAGATGGGATGAGAAACGGTGTTAGATAGAAGTGTTGTTCCAAAAGACGGACACCCAGTCGAGTACTCTCAGGACTAAAGAACACATGACTTTAGTCATCTTTTAGAACAGGCTTCCAAAAATGATAAATTAAAATGAATAAATGTTAGAATGACCACTTTGTCATGACCTAATTCTCCTTTTCCCTTTAATATTATTTCAAGCACTGCCTGTGGACTTGATTTACTTGATTCTTCAAGCATCCTGGAAGAAGGACTCTTTTGATTACAGTACGAATGGGAGGCTGCTGTCCCACGGCAGAAAAATGGTGCCGAGTTGCTGCGGACGGGCAGGCCGCTCTCCGGCCTCGGTGAAGGAGCCGGATGGAACCGCACACTGCAGCCTCTGTCTTACGTTTTAAAATGATATTTGAAAACAAAGCAAAACCGAACAAAACTGAAGTAGATTTAGCAACAAGCAGCAAAAATGATTAAATGGATAAAAGCAGCCTCATGTGAGAAAAGGTTAATGGAGCAAGAGATATTTATTTAAAAAAACAAAGACCCAGGGTGACGTTAACTGTCTAAAAGTATATTAAAAGTTGTTTTTTTAAATGAGAATGCTGAAAAACAGCTCTATTTGAACAATGCAAAATGAAAATGAAAAATAAATTTCTCTTAAGAGTTTTCTTAGATAAAAGTTGAATATGTTTGATCACTAAAATTATTTGTCAAATACACAAAATATGTATGTTTAGACACATTCTGCCTGACACCTTTCAAAATCGCTCTCATGGACAGATTCCACATTTACCCACCTAGGGAAATGACCCTATGACAATGTGCCCAATGCCTTTCACATTCTAGGAGAATTTTTTTTTTTTTTAAGAGAAGAGGATTTGGATCAGGTATCAGATTTACAAAGCCAAAGTGAAATGAAGGATTGAAGCATTAATAATGTGATAGATGAATGAATCTAAACAGTGATGGTAAAAACATAAAGATATAAGAGCCACACTTTCTAGTTGTAGTTTACTTCTTCACGGAACTTCTAAGCAGGATTTAGGGATTTTGAAGCTGTTTAACACTGGGACATCATAAATGCAAATGAATGGTTTACTGTAACAGTGACCTGTGTATTTTCCCTCTGTGGGCACTGAATAGTTCAGATTTAAATCTGGAGGGAGCACCCTGTTGAAAGTCGAAGTAGCTAGGGTCTGGTGCTCGCTGTGGAGTATGTAGGAAATGTCAAGAAGAATAAATCTCTCCCTTCCTGAATTATTCTGCACTGTGGTTATTTAGACAGCCAGAGAAAGACAGTGATAGAAGGCCCCACAGACCAGTTTGCTACCTTCTCGGGAGTTTCCCAGGTATTATCTGAAATCAGCCCCTTACGTGGAGCTCAGGAAGAGACTAAAGGAACAGGCCTCCAGATTGGTAGGTGGTGGGTTAATAAGCAAGGGGTCTTTTTTACGAGGCTGGTGTTGGGTGGCCACAAGATGAGTAGGTCTCTGTACCGACCCACCAAATCTTAAGAGATTACTTGGAGGCCTTAACTGGGTTTGGTCATGCACACCACTCAGATGGTCTCAACACTACACCACTTTCTTGAGGCCATGCCCTTGGACAGCTTCAGGAAGCTGGGAAGCTAAGAAGAATACATATTCCAAGGACAGGGGAGTGGGTGAGGAGCCTCTGACTGCCCCGGTCCAGATCACTGGTAAAGCAGTGGTCCCATCAATGAAATACGGTGAACAAACCTACAGGCTCAGGTTATGTGGGAAGATTCTGCAGACAACAGGGACTGAGCATTACGGGAGCATTGCAAGCTGGAGGAAACCGTAGGAGAACAGGATATTGTAGGTTATTGTGATTTGCATATTGTATGTGTACATGTGTGGGTGGGTGTTTATAGTTGTAGGACAAAAGGAAAGGGGAACGCACATGTATCATATGCTAATTATGCAAACTACTTTCTACTGTGCACTTTGAACGGATCTTCTGCCTACGTTGGTTTTGTAGCTGCACACAGAAACCATCTGAAAGATACATTTACGGAGTCCTAAAGACCTTCCGTGTTGATACATTTCATTATACAGTATCTTAAAACATCACATTTGTTAATATCACGATCAATCTCAACAGAAACATCTCTGAGTATCGAGAATCTCTCAAGACCATGGAGGCAGATACCATTTTTCCAAAAAACCTGATTTTTGCTTGAAAGCCCCAATATTATCCTTGGCAGCTGTCTTCTTAAAGGGATAGGTTTACTTCATCTTTCACTTTGTTGGGTTTTCCTTTTTCAATCGAAAATATCTGCAAAATACTCAAGTGTGAATAATCGTAGTTTGCCAGTCTGCTGGAGTTTCAAGTAAACGACGCTTCATGAATAAAGGGACTCCCTCAGCTAGCAACTGAAATCATCACACAAGGGTTTTACTGAGAGACGAGCCCCGTGCTCAGGCAGGCATCGGAAGAGCTTGATGCCCATTTCTCACTTTGTCACACGGAATATTAAATGACACATCATATACTCAGGGGTCAATACTTAATAAAACTAGTAATTTTTATTGCTTTATCAAGGTCATTCATAAATAAAATTGGCGCGCGCGTGTGTGTGTTGCACGGCAATGAGAAATGCAATGACTGCATGTAGTTTGTGGCCCTACCCTGATGTCTGATAAGTTGCCGGCAGTTTTATCCACCACTGTTCTTGCACGGTCAGTGAAAATGTCGTCACAGTAAAGGAGACCTAGTGTCTTAGTGTTATTATAACAATCCTTGTGACTTTGAGGAGTCCCTTAAATGACTTCCATGCACACCTGACCCCGTCTGGCCCAGAGCCCAAAGTTCTAGGGAGAGTGTGCCACTGGGGAAGAGGGTATCTTCAGATGGGACCCCAGCCGGCGGATGTCACCAGCCCCACGTCTGTGCCCATGTTAGAAGCCCGTGGCGGGCGGTGCACACGACCACATGGAGCCACAGGGGCATCTCACGCTCCTCCCTCAGTGTCTCGGGCTGTGAAACACCTGTACTCTTTCTCTGACGACATTTCGTCTCTCCCACTGGAATGTCTCATCTGCTCATTCTGGACCTCTGACCCCACCTCGGTTACTTGGTTTCTCGACCTCAGCTTTCTCCTTCTGCCTGGCCATCCCAGAAACCATTTTCCGAGTCAGTTTCCAGTTCCTCCCTCCCGGAGTTTCTCTCAGGGGAGCAGGTTCCTCCTGAGCCCTCCCCTCTGGAAGCACCGCCTAGATGTGCGAACAGAAGAAAGCCGGAAATGTCCCCCGTTTACTGGCAGTAACTTTCCTGTAGGAGAACACTCACCATTATTTAATGCCTTTAAGATACAAGGTTTTTATCAATTGTGACTTTGCCTGACAATTTTCAGAGATTAATGGCTTGTGAGAATTCAGAAAGCGTACCTAAGCAGCATTTCCCAATTCCCAAACACAAGAATCCTATCAATAAAGAAACATGCATATATGTTATCCATGGTAAGTAGTGGTGATCCCTGAAGGTCTTTCCTGGGAAACAAGCCACTATATTTTAGGTCTGGATTCTCTAATAGACACAATCAACTTCAGTTAACTTTTAAAAATTGGGAAAACAGTTCCTTAGTTTCCAAGTTATGATTTGTTTTCATATTCCTAGCTTTGGAACTTTTGTTCCCAAGGCTGTCTCTGAATTTTGTCCTTAGGACAGAAATTCAGACTTTTGGACTTGGAATGCTGGGTTCATTCGGACTATCTGTGAGTTCTCCTATAATTTTTCATGTATTAAACCCTAATTCCTTTTTTTTTTTTTTTTTTTAGATTTTATTTATTCATTTGAGACAGAGAGATACAGAGAGAGAGAGAGAGCATGAGCAGGGGAGAGGCAGAGGGAGAGGGAGAAGCAGGCTCCCAGCTAAGCCGGGAGCCAGACGTGGGGCTCGATCCCAGGACCCTGGGACCATGACCCGAGCCGAAGGCAGATGCTTTAACGACTGAGCCACCCAGGTGCCCCAACCCTAATTCCTTTTTAACCCTTTGTTACTGTGGTTATTTTATCATCATTAGTTTTGGTGTTAAAGAAAATTCATGAGCCATATACATAGCTGTTTCTTTTGTGGTTTACTACTTTAAAACTTGGTGTCTTTAATCAACCCCTCAGTTCTGTTATTTTAAAATTAGAAAAAAAAATAGTGCCAAGTTCTATGGCTGTTGATGAACTCTACTGACAGAGAGTCAGGCCTATGACAAGAAAGCACCTGTTAGGTCTCTCTTTAACGTGGAACAGTGTAGACAAGGTGGGACCCTTCATTTAGACGGACTATAGGATCTCGAACATTAACTACATTTCATCATCTTGTATTTTCAGAAACAACAATAGTGGGAGGCAGATAGTTGTCAATAATAAAAAGTTTTGCTGGTCCACACTATGACTGTAACTAAAACAGAGACAGTATCCTCTTTTCCATCTTCCTGTATACACATTGACTCTGCCTCAACCATCAGGAGGGAACCTCCACTGAAAGCTGCCCTAGACATAATCAACTGGATCAATGTCTTCTTGAAAATTTTAGATTTTTCAAGGTTTTCTCACTCTGGGTGTTAGCATTCCTGACAATATTCCGCAATCCTAGTCATTAGTTTATATCTGACCACATCCATGTTTTTCCTTTGTCACCTTCATGTGCTTCTTCAGGAGAAGAGTGTAGGAGAGAGAAGGAAGGCAGATCTTGACCTTCCCTCAGGCACTCACACGTTTGGTACTTTGGTCTTAGCAGTTTTATTAGAAGAGACCAATTGATGTCCTGTGTGTGTTTGAGGCAGATAATTTGTTTGGAACTGTTAGTCTTATGTTGGGAAGTTATTTCAGAAAAATATGATCATCAAACTAGTTCTGAACTTTGGTTTCAGTTTTCTCTGTGTCGTGGGCTTGCACTACCTACTCGGGATGTCTGGGGAAATAGGGAGATTCTGTGACTGAGTCGTCAACAGTCTCCCGTTGCTGATGACACAAGGGATCCTTTCTGCCTGATGTGTCATCTGTTCCTGTTTGCTCAAGCAAACATTGTTTCCTCGTAACTGGCAGAGTCCTCCCAGGAAGTCTCGTGACAAGCACTCCCACCACGTCCCTCATGCTCCACCTTGCACGAGCTCTTTACGGTACCTGCTCACTTTTCCTGGACCGGGAGAGAGGGACAGAATGCCCCTGAAATACGTATCTGGCTCCATACACATCACTAGGATGTTGAGCCCATCACTGGCTTCACCAAAGACATGATCAGGAACCTACCACCACCTCCTCCCATAATTTCATAAGCTCGAAGGTTTGAATCTTAATATTATTGCTTGAATAACACCAGTTCAGGGCTTTAAAAAAATGCAGGAAACCAAAATGCAGGCTAAAGTTACTCAAATCATGGTCCTTAAATGATCTCAACTAGAATTACGTGGAACACTTCTAAAAATACAGATTCCTGACTCCAGCTCAACTCCCAGAAGCAGTGTCTTTGAGAATATCTCTGAAAAATTTGCACCTTTCATGAGAAATCCAGGTGGCTGTTTTTCTAACCCAAAATTTGAAAATCACTGCTCTGGCCTGTGTTCCTGAGGCTGAGGATTTTGTTTTATAGGCAAAGGGACATGAAACCTCTCTTTTACAGGAGAGATTGAGGTCGATCTTTATCCAAAATCTCTTAAAGGGGTTTTGTGCTTTTTTGAAATGGAAAATAAAAATAGTCATCTTAGGTGATACTCTGCAGTTAGACAATAAATCAAAATCTGAATCTATGAGAGGAAGAGGGGAAATCCATTCTAATTGCACTTGGTCACCCAGATCCCCCTTTCATGGGTAAGTTCATGTGTGTTCCCTGAACCCACTTCTCATTTAAGAGGGGACAGTAAAGGGGCAGAATGAGGGAAGAGGAGGAAAGAAGCAGAAAGTTCATATCTGACAGGTTTGCCCCACCTAAAAGGAGAGATACTGAATTAAATAGGGTAAGAAAAGAGCAGGAAAAAAGTATATTAATAAAAATAAATTAAATAAATAAAATATGAAATAAAAAATGTCCACCTCACCACAACACAAAGCTTGTCTGATGTCCTCACAGTTACCAGAGGTCATGATAAAATTCTGGCAAAAATGTAATGAGTTTTGTGGGTAATGACTAAATGTAGAAAATACAGAGGAAAAGGAAATTTATATCATAAACCATGTAGAACATCCCAATATGACAGCCCAATATGCCAGCCAGAAGGCAATTTTAAGCAGATTAATAAATATTTTGAACTCTTATTAAAGTAAGAGACAAGAGGATATGACTTTCCATATAAAGACTAGGGTAATGTTATAAAAGCAATAGCATTTACTGCAATGTGTTTCCCAGAGCACATTCTGTATATTAAAATATAGATTTACACTGTCACCAAAATGACTACACACAATAAATGCATTACAGATTAGCTCACAGAATAAGAGACTTTGTTCCCCTTTCCTGTTATCTTCTTGTGATTAGCACGCTGTGGCTACGCTCTCTCCAACCTGAACTTCCCAGTCCCACATTTGTACGTATTTTCACTAATATCAGCAGCAAACACGTCAGTATTCCCCGTGCCAAATGCTGGTGATGCTTAGGACCCTCTCCTCTTCAAAGGATGCTCTCAGGAAAAAGTGTGACACCGGATTTTCAGTCTATAAATGGCTTTAAGTCACCAAATACCTCTTGAAAGTGGAGGTACACATTTTAGGTGTGAGCTTACATGATAAAAGTTTTCATATACCGCAGAAGCAATTTCAGAGACCCTGGGGAAAATGGGTAAAATGATATAAGGTCATAGTCAACGTGAATATCAGATTCTGGGATTTGAAAGGATTTCTGCATTGCAACAGGCACCTCTATGCCTTAATAAAGTGCATATTCACAGTCTTCAAGTGAAAGTTTCAAACATTTAAATAACAGTGGCATTAGTTAAATTACAGAATAAATGAGCGTGATGTCGTATCTATTTCGCGACATGTGTTTTTCACTAACGGAAGTCCAGGCGCCTGGTTCAGTCTCTGGTACTTAATGGGTGAACAAATATTTGTTAAATATTGACTGAAAACATGCTAGTCATTATATTTTAGTTTCACATTATCTGTTTTGGTCACCAAAAACTCTGTGTCTTAAAGCAGCACATTATCTATGGTACAATATTGACTTTCAAAAATAGCTATATATTTAAACTTTATTCCTTGAGAATTTTCTTTTGGAGAATTTTTGTCTTGATTTGAGAAGACCCATTAGTCTAATGCAAATTGCTTATTCTACAGTGACAGTGACAGATAACTTGCTCTAAAGATAAGACTTTGCCTGGATGAGAGAATTTAAGCATGAGGCGGGGCAGTCACTTTGCTAGCTCACACAGCAGTAATGAGGGAGTAAGAACTTGACCTAGGCAGTCAGAATCCTGTCTGTCCAAGATTTTGATCACGTAAGAAGAGAACCAAAAGAGTACAGCTGCATGCAATTAAGGGGAGGAAGTATTTCCAAGGAGGAAAGAGAAAAGGATTTATGATTTCAACGTAGCAAACCCAACAGAGCATTCAAGGACAGTGGGGGCTAAGAGAAGTCCTTGTAGAAATTAAATGTGAATCCACTTGGCCAATTGTTAAGGTGGGAGTAAAAGGAAGAGAAAGACAGTGAGAATAAATTATTTTTTTAAATGAATTTTGACAAAGAAAGGAAAGGGAATGATCACTCACCCAGGTCAAAAAAGACCTTTTTAAAGAGAGAGGCAAAAAAAAAAAAAAAAAATGGATGTGTAGGGAAGGAAAAAGCTAGTGGTGAAGGAAGGATTGAAGGATGGGGGAGGGAGAGGGCGGGAGAGAGGGAGGGAGAGACAGAGAGAAGGGAGAAAGAGGGGGGAGAGGGAAGGAAAAAGAGGGGGAGGGAAAGGAAGGGAGGGAGGGGAGACAGAGAGAAGGGAGGGGAGAGAGAGAGAAATGGAGAGAGGAGACATAAGAGGAAACAAAGCATTGGGAAAACCAATTCTCAGACAAGAGGAACAAGGGCCACCTCCAGAAGGTGGTGTGACATAGAACAGACTATTTGTTGGAATCCACCATTTAATTATTAGAATACAACTGGTCACCTCAGTGAAAAGCTAGATATTTTAAAATAGAACAGTCCGCTCTTGATACAGCTGATATTTCTATTTTCAAGGGTAAGATTCTGTTTGAAGGATTTTATCTACAACATTTGACGGTACCCATAAACTTCCTTTTTGAACCATGGAGTTAGTTAGGAAAGAGTCATAAATATCAACGTGAAGAGTGTGGAGCGTTGATGTGATGAGTGGTAGTGTCATGAAAAATCAGCTTGTTTAAACAGAACCCTAAACATTTATCTCACTGAATAGAAGAGGTATTAAAACGTTTTTTTAGCATAATGTCTTTTTGATGGTTTTTATGGGGGCAAGGATCCTCAGTCTGTTATCCACAGAGAAAATTGGATGAATCAGTGTTCCCAAAATGTATTACTAAGAAATCACACCACACATTGAGTGTGTATGTTTAACCTTTACAAAGAGCTTGAAGGAAAGACTTTTCTTTTTTTTAATACTTCACTTAAAAAACCATTGGAAATGTACTTTTCTCAAGAGGTAATTGATTCAGTAATACCGCAGAACTTCAGAGTGGAAAGTATGTAGGTTTATACCAGAATCATTTCTTTGTGTTTTGTTACACCTTTTGAATTTTTTTAATGAATAAGATGAAGAGTAAATACAAGGAAAGTGAGTGAAATTAAATTAATATTTGTCTTTTATCCTGAATGCCCTAAGAGATCTGGAAATATTGGGAAAGAAGAACATTATACATTATTTATATGCTGTTAACAAAATGGAAAAGAATGTTATATTTGCTCCTTAGGTATAAGTAGCCACATTTTATAATGGACAAACATCTCCTAACAAAGAGAATGAAACTAGAAAGGGACTAAGTTTGTCAAACTGGGATTCTAGAAAAATACTATGTAAAAGCAGGAGATATAAATAATTCTTCTTTTGGAAAGGACATTGAAAAAGATCTAATCTAAGCTATCATTAATACAGAATTTCCTCTACATTGTCCATCTCAAAGTATAATAAGCACTAAGTACGGGCCAGTCACCAGGTTTGCAAAGGTGAATAAGGTATGTTTTTCCTACCCTCAGGAAATTACAGTATAGAAGTAAAAAATAGCTGGGAAATAGTTTGTAGGTAATAGACAACAGTATGTTGTATAAAAATTATATGAAATAATTTTTTTTTCATCAGTACAGCAGCAGCATAGAGTAGGGAGGGAATAATTGTTACATGTTGTCTCAGAGAACGCAGCCTAAGTATTTTAAGTCTAAGGTGGGTGTCTAAGTATTATAAGCGTTTACCAGGAAGACATATGAATATTTGTCTGGATAATATTGAAGTATTTTTGATCTATCTGAAGTCTATTTGAAGCATAAGATGGAATGCCGTGTTTAGGGAAGGTGTTTTAGTCCTTCTGAATCATAACGTACCTGTACAGACCTGCAGGACACAAAGAGGGAAGGCCGACGGGTGAGGAGCCTGGGGAGGCGGGTGGGGGCCGGGCCGTCTGAGTTCTCGCAGGTCAGGCCAACATACCCAACCTCCGACTGGAAGCACCAAGAGGTGGGGCAGAGAAAGAAGTGGGATGTGGTTTTAGAGAGATTGCAGGAGTGGACAGCGTGTGGGGCGCCTGGGTGGCTCAGTCGTTAAGCGTCTGCCTTCGGCTCAGGTCATGATCCCAGGGTCCTGGGATGGAGCCCCGCATCGGGCTCCATGCTCCGCGGGAAGCCTGCTTCTCCCTCTCCCACTCCCCCTGCTTGTGTTCCCTCTCTCGCTGTGTCTTTCTCTGTCAAATAAATAAATAAATAAATAAATCTTTAAAAAAAAAAAAAAAAGGAGTGGAGAGCGTGGAGCACGGCCAGGGTAAGGACAGGGCCATTACGTAGAAAGTGACCACAAGGGTCTAGACACACAGAGGAAAAGACTAGAATCACAACACGTCCGTGGGGTAAAATTCCAAGGTACATTCTTAGGATATGGAGTTAAAGGAGGAGTTGAAGACAGATGCTTGGCAAGTGGCACAGGGTGATTTAATTGATATTAATATTCCTGGAATGCTTTACCCCTGGGTGGAATGGATGGTTTTAGCCACTGGTGGTCAGGGTTCTCAGAAAGACCATGAGGTGCCGCTGATGAAACTAACCTCTTCTGTGACAATTTTAAGACACTCTGGATGTCACTTACTTTATGGGGATAATGTCCCAGGTGCCCGTGATTAGTGAACATCACCTTCTTCAAAGACCTTTAGCTGCCATATAAATCAGCAGTATATGTGCTTCACTGAGCATTTGTAAATAACTTACAAATTAATTGCTCCCGTTGTTCAGATAATTCTGCAGAAGGATGAATCAAATTAAAGTTGCTCTGTTTTTTGTTTGGCAGAATGGAGGGAAACTGAACTTTCTATGAACTTATGCAAAGCTGGACATATATGTACATTTATGGTTATTGTAATAATAATTAGGAACAGGTCCCTTTGATGTTTTGGCATATGGTGCCCTACAAAGTTAACTCCCTCACATCCAAACAATATCCTTGGACCATTTTACAAATAAAAAAATGATAAGGAATGAAATCCCTTTCAGTGAGAGACTGGCACCAAAGTTTATTCCATCAGATGAGCTTTATAAAAAATGAGCACCTGGCTCTCGCTTTAAACCCTTCACATAACTTTCCTGGGACCATATTGTACTCCATCCTTGGCTCAGGAACTTAAGTGCTAGGAAAAAAGAAAATGGTCCAAGAAACTTAGGGATTTTATCGATAACGTTTTCTACTTCTGCCTGCTCAATATCAGGTTTTTTTGAAAGAAAGATGTCTCATCGTAGTTTCTACTACTGCATTTGCTCTTTCTGATGACCATGCACTAATATATTGGTATTATATCATCGAAAAGGTAAAACTCACTGTTCTAGTGTATAAGTTGACAAGGTTTGTATCCTTGGCAAATCCAATCATGGAGAAATTGGTGATGTGGCATACAAACAAGAAATTATAAAATAACTGACATAGTCTAACAAAAAGTTTCCCATTTTATTGAGGTGTAATTTACATCGACTCAAGCCCATCCATTTTAAGTATATAGCTGTTGAGTTGTGAATATTTTATAATGTTGGGTAAATATTGCCATAGTCAGGATACAGAACATTTCCCTCATCCTATATATTTCACTTCTGTCGATTTGCGCTGGTTCCCCTCATTAAAGTCCTGGCCCTAGGCAAACAATGATAGACTTCTTGTCACAATAGTTTGAGTTTTCCACAATCTTACATAAGTGAAATCATATATATCTAATTTAGTATCATGTATTCAAGATGTATCGCAAGTGTGGGTGCATCTACTGCTGAGTTGTATTCCACACTATGGAGGTACCATAATTTGTGTATCTACTCACTAGTCAACAGATGTTTGAATTTTTAAAAAGGATTTGGCCATTGTGAATAATGTCGCCATGGTCTAACAGGGGAAGGTGTGAAGAAAGAATAGTAAGAATGATATAAAGAAGGGTCATGAGCCAAAGAAGGCACGTGACCTTTAGAAGCTAAAAAAGGGAAGGAAGTCAATTCTTCTTAGAAGCCCCTACAAGGAATGTAGCCCTGCCAATCTGTCATTTATGACTGTGTGTAAACCACACTGTGTTGTCTTAAGCCTCTAGTTTGTGGTAATTTGTTATAGCAGCAACAGGACTAATACTGACTCTGGTTTGTCCATGTTTGAGTGTGGAGAGATGTTGTCATTTTTTTGGATACATACGTAGGAAGAAGAATGGCTGAGTCACATACAACATATACACTGTTATTTCAAACAACCAGATCACCTTACAACATACTGTGTGCCAAGGGGAGGAAAACATTCCTGGCGATATCCAAGACTGCTCTCATATGTGACTGTCACTAAAATTAACTTAGGCGCTATCGGGATAAATTAATTTTTGTGACTAAAACTACGTGCATGGGAGTCAGAGAACTATGTTTTGGTACCTTACTAATCGTATAATGTTAGGAAGGCCACCTAGTTTCTTTACTCTCTAGTTTCCTTATCTACATGATGAGGATATCAACGTAAGTGAGAGTATGCATATGAACGGAATAGTAGAATCAGGCTCACTGTGCATGTAAAATATTATGATTACGAATATTTGGCAATTCCTACAAAGACACTCCTTAAAAACAATGTGTGTGTGTGTGTGTGTGTGTGTGTGTGTCTATCCCAGGTGGCTGGTGGAAATTATAACCGAGTGTGATTGTGAAAGATGTTAGTTAAAAAACTATTTTCAAGTTTACATTTGTAAATGGTCTGTCCAGTTCAGGTAAAATCAATTATAATATACCTTAAAAATATACTTTAAAGTTGTATTTGTCAGCATAAGAAGAGGGTAAGAGTATATAATCAATAAAGTAAATTACCATAAATAATAAACTGATATTATTCCTTAGGTTATGTAAGAAATACTAGAATGTGTGTGTTGGGAGAGGGGAGGACAGGGTAAATCTGACCAAGCTTCTAAATCTCACCACTGATTTATAGTACATACAGCAAACTGAGTTACCTGGGTCTGTGTCCACATCCATATCTAATCTCTATGCATCTATCTGCACATCTCAAGCCACAGACTTACATCAGAGATGGGAGCGCTTTCTTCCAGAAAGTCTGGCTCTCTGGTTTTGTGCTATCCTCAGCCATTGATGACTGTTGTCTAGATCCATCAAAGCCTTAAAGGTTGCAATATGGTAATATCCTAATTCTACCATTCTTTCCTCATTGATTATTATGAATCTGAGCATAAAGTTTAATTCCCTTGTCAATTTGAGGTGATCTTGTACAAGAGTGCCAATATAAATTCTTCATAGCTTTCTAAATATCGAGGTGATTTACTAGCATCCTCTTAAAGTGACAACCCTTCCCCCCAGCCTGGTGCCTCATGTGAAATTAACATTCTATTCAACTATTATTTGAGTGGTTTCTGACATAATTGAAGAAGAAAACTATCTTAGGGAGAAAAATAAAGCACAATTTTTATTAGACTAGGAAAGAGTAGAGGCTAATTTTATTAAGCGGTTAAACAGTAATAGGAAAAAATGCACATACTGTGCCTTCTAGTTCAGTGGTAAGAAAAATTTCAGGTATGTGGGAAGAACAGAAGTTGATTATTTTTTTAAATCTTCTAACTGTGCCTTTTAAAATATAACTATTAAGCAATAACAAACACTCAAAACGCACAAAAACTCCCAAGCCATGACTGAACAGAACATTCACCTTGAAGTAATACAGACAATGCATATGATGAAGACTATGCACAGGATAACTCCTATAGGCTAAACCCTGAATGAGATTATTAAGAGTTACATTTCCTAATGAAATAATGCATCCAGGAAATGCCCATCAATGCTACTAAAATCCTACGTGAAAGCTTTATGGGAACTTCATGACAATGCTGAATGCCACCTGAGTCCTGGGCTCCTGGAAAACAATGATGGTTAAGAAGTCTCCCCACCTCTTTCTACTTGAAGAAGGAACTTACTACAAAGAATCATCTTTCCACATTGGACTTAAAAAAGATTCACAAATGATCCCCCCTTTTTCTAACCTATGACAAAGGCATACACAGACCCTCCAAATTCCCATTCTTCGCCTCATGAATGATAAGCTGAACTGTTTGTTCCCAGTGGCCAATCTGGACGACGTGACTGATGACTGCACTTGACCAGACTTTAGTCAGGCTTCTTTCCCATGCTGCCATCTGGACTCCCCGTCAGTTTGGGTCAGCACCAGAATGCAGAACAATCCTCTCAGTGGCCCTTTCCAAGCTTAAGAAAAAGAAGAAAGAAAGAAAGAAAGAAAGAAAGAAAGAAAGAAAGAAAGAAAGAAAGAAAGAAAGGAAGGAAGGAAGGAAGGAAGGAAGGAAGGAAGGAAGGAAGGAAGGAAGAAAGGAAGAAAGGAAGAAAGGAAGAAAGGAAGAAAGGAAGAAAGGAAGAAAGAAAGAAAGAAAGAAAGAGAGAGAGAGAGAGAGAGAGAAAGGAAGAAAGGAAGAAAGAAAGAAAGAAAGAAAGGAAGGAAGGAAGAAAGAAAAGAAAGAAAGAAAGAAAGAAAGAAAAGAAAGAAAGAAAGAAAGAAAGAAAGAAAGAGAAAGAAAGAAAGGAAGGAAGGAAGGAAGAAAGAAAGAAAGAAAGAAAGAAAGAAAGAAAGAAAGAAAGAAAGGAAAGAAAGGAAGGAAAGAAAGGAAGGAAGGAAGGAAAAGAAAGAAAGAAAAGAAAGAAAGAAAGAAAGAAAGAAAGAAAGAAAGAAAGAAAGAAAGAAAGAGACAGAGAGAGGGAGAGAACCTAAACCACTGCAAAAAGAGAGCGAGGGAGGAAGGAAAGGAGAAGGCAGGCAGGCAGGCAGGCCTGGTCATTTCTAGCCTCTATTCCTTTGATAACAGAACAGCCCTTCTGCCCAGTCCCTGCAATACCTATAGGCCTCCCAGGCCACGTCCCCTCTGCTGTCATAGCCCCCGTCACTTTCTGAGCCACACTGGCTGTTGCGATGCTCTTTCCCAACAGTGTCTCCTTACCACAGCTCAGACTGGGGTTGTTTGCTATTGGTAACAGAGGGACTAAACTGCCACTACCCAAACTGATCCATTTGTCACTAAGAGTAAGAAAAAGCAGGCAGTAAAAAGAAAGAAAAAAAAATCCTCCTTGGTAGGATGCAACAGGGAGCATACACTACCACCTCTACAGTATTCCCACCAAAAACAAACTAACAGACTTGAATCTGGATCTAACCAGGCCTCTAGCTCCAGCTATACCCCTTACAGGAAACAGAGAAGCCGGAAGAATAAATTTACGTTTGTTTGTTTGTTTGTTTGTTTGTTTGAAGCATGAGGATACAAAGTAGCCAATCAAGACCACGGGGGGTTCTATAGGACACATGACCCACTTCCTTCAATGAAGCAATGTCCTGAAGAAAATGGGAAAAAGAAGGAAAAATTTTAGGTTCAAAAAGGCTTAAAAGATATAAGAATGATGCCTAAACTTTGTTTGGATCCTGACTTTAATGATCTGTAAAAAGATATTTTGAGACAATGAAGGAAAATTGAACTTGGACAGAATATTAGATGATATTAAGGAATTATCATTAATTTTGTTGGGTCTTGTTGCAGGACCCACTCTATTTTTTAAATGGCCTCATTTATTATAGATATCCTGAAATATTTATATCCTGAAATATTTATAAGTGAAATGGTATGATATTTGATATTTGCTTTAAAATACTCAGCAAAATACAAACATGGAGGGCACAGACGAAACAAGGTCAGCCACCACTTTTAGCTCCGATCAGCCGTGTGACGGGCAGCGAAGAGTTCTGCACACTATTCTTTATAAATTCCTGTGTTTGAAAATTTTCATAATCAATGGTTAAAATGATGGCTATGGACTTCTGGTTTTAGCTCCGTCATGGAAAGGGCTTAGAAGTCATCACTCCTGTCCTTTTAACAAGAAAAAAGCTGAACAAACTAAAAATTGACCACTTTTCTTGGACTCATCAGAGAATTAAGGTCACAGGGAAAACTGGAATCACTAAATCTGGAGAGGTACAAAAATATACAGAATCAAGGCACAAATAGCTTTTCTGGAACAGAAGCTACCGGAACCATAAATTGGTAGGAACCCTCGAATGGTGATTCTGATGACTTGCTGGAGGCTGAGTGTGGACTACCATCAGATGAGACACTGTGGGGGCCAAGTCAGAGGGGACAACCACACAGTCACGGGTTTACCTTCAGGAACCCCACCAGCTCCTCCAAAAACAAAATCCTCTTGAGTGTCTGGCAGGAAGAGGAGAAAATTAAGCATTCTGAAATATTTCAGAATAATTTTTATAATAAAAGCCTGTTCTCCAAGGAAAAGATGACCCCATCCTCATCCACCCTGGGAAAGGGCAACCAACCATCCTCATCTAGCCCCCCTGTCTCACCTAAGGGGAGAAAAAAATGTTAGCAAACACTTGTGAGGGGGGCAGTTCTGAGGCCCCAAAACTAAAAAACTGAGATGTAATTTTACAATTATAGAATACATCTTGTCCCCCACACTCTACCCACACATCATGAGAGTGTCAGTACAACAGTGGATTACAGCTCAAAGAGCTTTAAAACAAAGCTGCACTTAAGAAGGAGCTCTTTGTTTTTCTTTGCCAAAAATAATGGCAGAGACCAACACTCGACACGAGGAGGAGCTGAGTCGGAGACAACCACTCCGGCGCCAGGACATGCAGACCAGCTTCTACCAGGATCATCACAGAGCTTCCACCGAAGACCTCCTCGGTTCCTGCTCCCTGACACACACACCTGGCTTTCAAAGGAAGATCACAAGGCAAAGCTAAAAGCCAGGGAAAAACAGTCAGAAGACTGTGACCTAGCACACGATCGGTTTATTTTGATTTAAAACCTTTGTTGAATGAGTAACAAAAGATACGATTAATAAATATCTGTAACATTCTGAGTGACAATGTATGTTCTTGTTTCTTTTAATCTGAAAACATTTCTAGGACATGTTTGTTGACATCTGCAGGAATCTGTGAGAGCTGATTTTGTAGTTACACAACCATAAATTTGTTTAAACATCCATAATTTTTAAAACCAGTAATTTTTTCTAAAATTGTAGTATTTATGCCTAAACCTATATCAATTAGACAGATTCTTTAATCTTCTTGAGGGGAAAAAAAACCCTGAACTTCTAAATTCCTAAGGAAAAAAAATTTTTTTTTGCCCTGTAAATAAAAGTTTTTCCAAATACAAAACAAAGAGAAACTGCAGGTCTTGGCTATGTCACTCTTTCAGTGACAAAATTCTTGTTGACTGGTTTGAAGAAATAACATCTGACAAGGTTAATACAAACAATTTATTCCAAAGGTGGGTGTTATCTCAGTAACTGTAGAAATGTTTCAAAGAAAAAACACAGAAGAACGAGAGCCACTATGGGTAAACGAACAACTTGAACTATCACGAATGGCTTAGCAGCTGCAGGATAGGCAGGGAAATGATATACTTAGAGGGAAAGACAGAGACGGTGAAAGGAGAGCTAAATTAGGTTTGGACTCAGAATAGGGAAGAAACAGAAGCCATGAAATGCAAAGCTTGGTGCACTAAATTCACTGGAGTGACTGAATTATTATTATATATTGACAGCGTGGTAAGGTTGCTCTGTTGCTAAGCGATATTCAGAAAACAAGCACTCTTTCTGTCTGGTACTCCTGTAGGGAAGGGGACAGATGAAGCAGGACTGGCTACAGGTAGATAATTAATAAAGCGCCATGATGGATACATGAGATTTCCTAACACCCTGCCCCTTCCAGTTTTACTTGCTCAAAGTTTTCCTCAATAAAATAGTTCACATTTCACCTAGGATGTTAAAAATGTAAGTGCATATTTACTGGTCGACCTGCCATGAGAAAACCAAGACCTTTCACTCAGGTATTCGTCATTTATTTACTCAATGACAACCATATGCTAGATCCTAAATCCTGGCTTCAGTACTCTTTTCCACACTCCAACCGAGAACTTAGAGGGGAAATAGAGACAGAAAGAATTTATCATCAGATTCTAAAGAATATCAGAACAATGATAATCATGACGAAGTTGCAGCAATTATACAATATTCCCCTAACATAACAGAGAACAGATGAATAAACCCAAAGTAATCAGTAAACTGGCAGCATCATCAATTTATTTTCGGTTTCTGTCCGCCAGAGCCACCTGCACGGAGCCTCTGCTGCTCCAGGAGAAAGTCACACACTGGAATAATAATCCCATGAAGTCAGAAAATTTCTGTTTATTGTGGAATAAAACCACTCAACTTGCTGCAACTTGGTTAACATTTTCTTTTAATGAAAGATGCTCTGTGTTGAAAAAATAAATAAAATACACGTCATTGTTGGCAAAGGGAAGGAAGTAGGTAAGAAATCTGACATTGAGCTGCTGCCTTGGGGCCCCAGCCCGGTTAGCAAATTCTCATCATTACCAAGGTGAGTCATCGGCATTTCGTGGGTGTCGGCTGGGGGTGAGCCCGTGTTCTAAATATCCTGGGTGAGATGCAATTCAAGCAGAAAACAGGGCAGCCGATAACACAGGCAGGTTAGTGATGATCTCACAGTTACGCAGTTTCCTCTGTTAAACTTCAATGTAGAAATCTGAAGGCTGGCATCAGGGTCCCTGAAGTCCTCTGCCAAACGGAGACCCATTCTCCATGCTAACGCTTTACCTGAAGCCCCAACCAGGAACTGATTGGGAATGACTGATTTCTGTTATGCAAAATATTTTATTTACTTTTGAGCCTTCCATCTTCCCAACGCTACCTTTAAATCCAGCTGGTTTCCAAGAGCTACCGAACTATTGACTCTGTCCTGATATTTCCTCCTTATGCCCCTGCTTTGATGGGAGCCTGTACGGTTTCTCATGTAGACTGTTGGGGTAATAATTGATTTTTCTCCCTTATTCCAGAAGCGACCTCACCCTGACCACCATACACTCTGTGTGAGAATGACCTATCTAAACAATTACATGATCATGACATTCCTTCTTCTTCACTGTCTCCAGGGAAATAGCTGCATTTCTTAACTGGGTATGCTCGATGTCTGATGACATCACTCCCCCCACCTCCACCCCTGCCCCGTTCTTCCCCCTTCCCCCTTCCCCTAGCTCCTGTGCCTTCATACCTGTTGCTGGCTTTGACCACAACTTGCTCTTCAAAACTGCCATTCTTTATGCTACCGTACACATTTTCTTCCATCTGTGCATATTCAACTTTTCAAACAAGTTACCATCTATGAGTTTTTGGAACCAGTTTTCTCAGGGTCCTTGTTTGGGCTGTTTTCGATCACCTCCCCTCCCTGAACCATTCCAGGGAAGCCCACTTTCCCTGTGTTGTCAGCGCCCAAGTGCCCCTTTATCTTCACTTTACTCACCGTGCCTCAGTTGTTGGTTTTGTTAGTGGTCTTTCGACTGGATTCAGCTCCTTGTGGACAGGGACTTTTGCCTTAATTTTCTATAAAGCTTTGTGTTTAGAACTGTCTGGAATATGGTAAGAAGCCCACTAAATGTTTGTTAAGTGACTTCACACTTTGTAATAGTGACAACTGTTTTCAAGACCAGTCTTTTAATTCTCTCCTTCTCTCTGATTTCATATTAATCTCGAGGAAATAACCCATCATTTTACTCCCATTTTGGAAATTTTCAAACATTTCTCATTGTCAAGTGAGTGACCTGCAGATGTCTCTTCTAGGAGTTCATTTCTCTATTTGAAAAGCTCCTTTTTTAGATATCGTGTGCCCCAGTCAGGTAGAAACAATCACCCCCTCTTCTTCCCACATTCCTGCCCATCTCTGTCTCCACATCCTTGAGCATGCATTACCTTATGCAGTTAGTATTTTTCATTATTTAAAAATATGGAATTTGCACTTAGAAAAGAGCAATCCGGTAACATCTCATTTTATTTCATTTTGCATTCTACTTTTAGGGTGATTTCTTATTTCTCTATTGCATTAGTTGAAAAGAAGGACTATATATGCTACTAACTTTTATCTCCCATAATACCTTGCACATTGTAGGAGATCACTGTCTTTGTTGTGTGAGAAAAATAAATTAATGAATGAATAATGGTTGAGGGGTTAGTGTGTGTGTGCGTGTGCACGAAGCTGATTGCTGTAACAATCACAGAGATTCTTACATTTCCCAAGTCTTTCTTTTTTCTTTTTTTTTTATAGCTAATACATTGAGGATTTCAGTTAAGTCTATCATATAAATAAGATAATTGTAGAATAATTAACAGGGAGTTAAGTCATGTTTAATAACTAAATGCAATCATTCCAATCTTTTGAAAGCACAGTAACGAGAAAGCAGAGGCGGCTGCCATGCAGCACAGAACTGAGTTCATGGGAAACGCGTCTGTGGGTAGAGTTAGGCATGGATGTCCTCCACCCCATACCCTCCTCATGTCCGGCGTCTGAGTCTCATGCAAGACTGGAGGGAAGCAGGAAGGGAAAGGAACAAAGACGAAAGGGTATTTTGAATAACTTTCTGATGAGAAGAGGGAAACTGACTTGGATCAGTGTGGACCCAGACCCCAGAAGGCATGAAAAACTTAACCCGAACGGATTTGTAATTAGACTATTCTTAGAGCACGTTAACACCTCATTAATCTGAGTGGGCTATGACCTTAACATGTGAGGGATTTTAATAATTACCTTGGGAATAGCAGTGCGTTCCCCTCTTTGTAACTTAAGTGTTTCTCTGAGTTTAGTGAAATTTCAGATGCTACTGGTCCATTTCAAACTCAGTGTTCACACACAGTATCCACCAGAACATTTAGCGATGTCAGAAAAGCCTCCACGTGATCAGAGACAGGACGGGCATGGGACTGGATCAGTGTAAACCATTAGTACAAGGAATTACAAAGCCATCCCATATTAGAGAATCATTACTGGGAGAAAATTTTAAATACAGGCATAATAAATAAATCCTATCACTAGGTCAATTAAGGACTGTTTAATGAAAAGTCTTAACCATGCAAACCATTGATTTATAAATTCCATTTCTAGGAACTGAAGGTCAATAAATAAAGCGGAGTATAAAGATTTGGTTAGAGGGATGGTTATTGCAGAACTGCTCATTAGAAAATAAATCTGCAAGAAACCAAACGTTCAATAATAACAGTGCATGGCATACTGTACTGCAGCCAGGAAGACACTGAGCAGATTTGTGTCTACTCCCGTGGGTAGCTATTCTCAAATGCCAAAAAAGAGATACACCAGTGACATATCCCAGGACTGCAGACGATGCAGCACAGAGGTTAAGAACGAGAACCAGCCTTGCCCTCAGTGTTAGTTACAGCTACTTTGTCTAGGCGAGCTGTTCAGTATTTCTGGGTCTAAGCTCCTCTAAGTGCAAAATGGTTTGCCCAATACAATGGCTTTTGGTGCCTACGATGCTATGAGCGATTTTTATTTCAATGTTAGATACAACCAGAAAAACCACCGCTCATCCCCAGACACCCACACCGCAGCTCTCCTCTGCTGTGCCGCTAGTCTGCAGTACTGAGCTGCTAAGTCATGAAGTCACGAGGCTGTGCTCGGAATGTCTATCCTCACTGAGCTTCCTTACTCTTCGCCATACATTTGGGAGCTAGGATGAAAGCAAAAGTGCTTTCAACTGCATTATTATTGTGGATTATGCAAACCAGTGTACTGGATTTAACAAGAAGAGATTCGGGAAATAATGATGAAAATTTCCACTGCATTCAGTAATTTAGTATTAGCATTAAATTGTTCTTCCACCATGGGTACAGCCCTCCCACAAAACAAGAATGCAATCGGATAAAGAACAGAGGCTCATGCACAGAATCTAGGACTTAGCCTAACTGCACAGTTGTTTCAACTATGTCAAGTACTGCCCTTTTTTCGAAGCACGAGAAACTGCCTTCATTTTTCCATCCCTTTTTTCCTTCTGTGTTAGTTTCTTATGCAACAAATTACCATAAACTTAGTGGCTTAAAATAATACAAATGTATTCTTATAGGAAGTCAGAAGCCCGAACTGGGTCTCACTGGGTTAAAATCAAGGTGTCAGTAGGACTGCACTCCTTCTGGAGGCTGTAGAGGAAAATCCATTTCCTTCAACAGTTTCTGGAAGCCACTTAGATCCCCTGGCTCGTGACCTCCCTCTCTACCTTCAAAGCCAGCAGGATAACATCTACAAATCTTTCTTTCTCCCTGTCTTTCTTGCATGTGCATGCATGCACACACACACACAAACACACACACACACACACACACACACACTTCTCCGATTCCTGCCTGATCCTTTCCCTGATAAGGGCCTGGTGATTACACTGACCCTCCTGGATAATGCAGGATAACGTCTCCATCATGAACTCTTTAACCTTTAAAGTAATATACTCACATGGTCCAGGGATCAGGACGTTGACATCTTTGGAGCGACCATGGTTCTGTCTACCATGCTTTCCTTCTAAACAATCCTTTACACCAAAATAATTTTGAAGCATTCATCTCTTAATATCCCATAGAGATTTCCCATCAATTTCAGGACAAAATCCAAGACCTTGCCATGCAGGACCTAGCTCAGTAAATCTCATGTCCATCCTTAACTTGCATGAGTCCTCCACTAGTATCTTTATTCCAGCTGTCCTGACATTGCTCTGAACCTTCCTCCCTACACATGGCCACTTTCCTTGGTCCAGGTAAGGGACAAGAGAGAAATAAATGAAGCAATGATGTGATGAATCGAGGGAAGAGGAAAGAGGAGAGTTTAGTGGTATATTTAGAAAGTAGAATTATCCTTGCTTAGCGATCTCAATTATGGGGTACTCTGAGCTGACAGGTGTGAGAGGAAACTAGGAAAACCAGATTCTGAAGAAAGAACAGGTTTGGAGGTGGAGGAAGATCATGGGCTCATTTGTCACATACAGAAGAAAACATACAGTCGATGTTAGGATAAGAGCATTACTCCCTTTTGTGAAAAATTCAAGACTACCATTCACATCAATGACTTTGAGTCCATTTTAATTATTTATTTATTTGAATTACACATCTTTGAAAACAAGAGAAACATCTGACAATACAAGGAGCTCTCGCTGCCTAAAAATACTCCCCTGTAGGGGCCTATGGGTGTTCCTCTTCAGCTGTTCTGCACAATCTTGCAAGACCAATGCAAACGATAAATGATGAAATGATTTTTGATTTGGATGGTAGGGCCGAGCATCCTGTCAGCAGTAAAAGACAGTTGGCCCATAATCTTTAGATGTTAGTCTATTCAGTGCTTTTGATTTAATTCCACAGGCAGGCTGTGAATAGCTAACTCGGTGATATTTGTCTTAGGTTTGCTTGCAAAGCTTTATTTGATGCCGATTCATAAATAATACTTGCTGCATTAGAGAATCTCATTATCCTTCATTAGGAAAAGCATACTAAACAGAAGCTAGGATTCCATGTGAGGCACTGTCTTTGGGATGAAAGAGCCAAGGAAGACAATGGCTTTGCAGTTTGGGGCACAGAGAGGCAAGCAAATAAATGCAGGCTCTAATCCCCTTGTCTTTGATACTTTGCATAACCTAGGTCTTGTAACAGAAGACCAAACTTAGGCTAATGTCTCAGTAATAGATAGGAACAATTAGTAAACCTTTAAGTGAGTAGACGTTCATTATATCCCAGCCCTCCAGGAATACGGTGCCTGACTTAAGTGGCTGATAAGTAGTTTTTAAGTAAATTATCAATAGCAACATTAAGTTTTCCCATATGTGAAATCAATTATATTAATCAGAAATTCTAAAATCCTCCTAAATGGGGATTAAATATTCTTTACACAGCAATTTTAACGAAGATTTACAGCATTTACAAAAATTTCCCTTCTCACACACATACACTTGTGCGCACACACACACATACACACACACACACCTTAATTAGACAAAGATAGAACCCCTGCCTGTAGCTTTTCCCTTGTTATTTTAATGCTGGAAATGTACCTTAGGTTGACAAAGAAATAGAAAATGCAGTCCTTTATCTCAAAGAGCTTATGGTACACCAGGGATGACACAGCAAATGGAATGGGACAAAGTGGAATAGTCCTATTAGTCAGGTCACTAATTTCAGATACATTTATATCATTTTTAGGATGTACATATGAAATAGCTAGGAACAGAGTATGAATATAAATCAAAACAATGTTTTTTTCCTAAAATATTTTAAACCAGCTTCTTCAAAGAAAGAGTATTAT
The DNA here is from genome assembly GCF_964656455.1 of Halichoerus grypus. Taxonomy (NCBI): domain Eukaryota; kingdom Metazoa; phylum Chordata; class Mammalia; order Carnivora; family Phocidae; genus Halichoerus; species Halichoerus grypus. Next base: position 109,111,443 of record NC_135722.1, read on the forward strand.
TTTAGAAATAGGAACATTTGGATTTTTGAGAAGCCAGTTTTGTAGGGGTTTAGAAACAAGTCGAGGCTAATGATTCAGAACACACGGGACGTTTAGCTGGACAGACCTCGGCAGCATAAGGCCTTCGTGGTGTTACCACCATTCTTAGCTGCTCGGTCAGCAGGCTAGATGGCCCAGATGTGCAGAAAGTGGGAGGATGACAGCATGACAGAGGCCACCTGTAAGACAGCTGGACAGATGGTTCAGCTCTACGCCACATCTGCAAGGCGTGTGGAATTGTTGGGCCATGGGGGAAGGCGGTAAGGAGGTGACCACAAACAGTGAGCTATACAAAGGGCAGTAGGGTTATGGATGCAGATGCATATAGATACATAGACTGATCTGGCCAAATGAAAAGAAAATTAAGTTCTTATAAATTCCAGCAAGGGAGAATGCACCAATTTTATTGTTCTGGACCTAGTATACATCTTGAAAAAATTTGAAACAATCTAACCAGTTCCTAGAAATGGGTGCAGAAAGAGTGGAGCTGATTGGATTTCCACAAGGACCCATAATAAATAAAACAGACTCAGAATCAGCATGCTGAAAAGAAGATCCTCATGACAGACCTGTGTGGGTCATGGAATTGAACTGGGGATTCAGAAAAAGGTAAAGCTGAGTTTCATTGTTCCCTGAGTGCGAGGAGTGACTATTAAAATGACATTAGTTAGAGAGGGAAGAAGAAAGGAACGCCCATATGTGGCCTCCAAAACAGCTTTTCTCTTTTCCTGAAGAAGTATTTCATAATCACATGTCATTTTCATATAGGCAAACAAGAGGGTCACTAAAGAGTTAAAGAACAGGATATTCTGGGATTGTTTTTGTTTTTTTGTTTCATTTTTCTTTTAATTTTTATTTCAATTTAACTTAGTTAACACATAGTGTATTATTAGTTTCAGGGGTAGAATTTAGTGATTCATCAGTTGCATCTAACACCCAGTGCTCATTCCATCCATGGGCATTTAAGTTGCTTTAAACGACTTTATTAGTCAAGGTTCTCCAGAGAAACAGAACCACCACGGAGATCTTTTAGTAAGATAATGAAAGGAGAACATCTAAATGACAGTAGTAGATAAAACAGAAAGAATTCCTCCATCTTTGGAACCTGATTTGTTGATTTTTTGCTTCATTTTTTTCTTCTGTTGGCTTACAGAGGACAATTTTTTAGTTCATTTTCTGAGGGAGGGCTAAAAATGTATGAGCTTTTTAGCTAGTTGTAGTAAACGGCGGGAAATTGCTACATTCAACAAAGACTTGAATCACTCACTAACCCTGCTGCAAATGAAGGAAATGTTCCAGCAGCTTTTCCCTCGTGCCTAATTAAATATTTATATGAAAGAAAGTGATGTATCTCAATAAAGGAAATACATTCAATTTACAATAGTTGCAGAATGTATTGTCACCAATTTCAAACAAAGCGAGATTGCACAGAGCGATGCATTCATACTGAAATACAAAAACATTGCCCTTTGTCCTGACGTCACTTTCTTCTTTACGCAGCTAGATTCTAATATTACTGCACTAATTTATTAGGTCTATTTTTTGTTTCCATTTCAAGTTGAACTACTTCAAAATTTCTAATTTGCAAATTCAGTGCCTAAAATGAACATTTTACTACTTCAAGGCACTTGTCCTGTGTTGTCTCTCATAGTGCTTGCCATCTACTGGTATCACCCGTGGTCAAATATTATAATAATATGTAATAACAAAATGCTTAGAGCAGCTGAAAACTGACTCGCTGCTGCTGAATCCTAATTTATTTTTAGGATTTCCAAGAAACCAAATTGTTCAACCGTGTTCAACTCTGCATCTAAGATGTAATGTCAAGTCGGAAAATGGCTTCATAAAAAATTTCAACATCATAAATGCATTTCAAAGAAAGCGCTCTTGATGGCCCCTGCTCTAAGTCTGGCTTTAAATATCCAACAAGACTGAAATATGGTCACAGAATAAGAGTTCTCTGAGGTCATGCTACCTCTGAAAAAAGTACATGGTCATCACTGGTCACTGTTTTTCTGGGGGGAAGGAGAGAAGTGAGAAGAAAAATCCCTCAGTAGGTTTCTTATCAGTTTTGCAAAAACAGACTCTGCATTCATTTAAAGAAGTGAAAACACAGTGATATATTATTTTTAATATACTAAAAGATGTTATTTTATTTTTTAATATATTATTCCAAACGGATAGGAATGGAGTAGACATTGCAACGGCACGGCAGCTGGGGTGTGATGTGTTGCTTCTGGAAGCCTTGGCGGTTCTGTCCTACTTCCAGGGACGAGTGAATGTCCAGGGCTGGTTTTGCCTCAAGGTGATCCACTGCTAAGGCAAATACCTCCACATCCTCCCATGAATGGGAACGATCCATGCCTGCTCCCATGAAGTTTTATTGCATTTTGTATAAAAGCGCAGCCTTGCCCGTTGTATATTTCCACGTGGGAGGTCATCGCTGAAAGGTTCTCCCCACCAATTGTTTTGGGTTTAGGAGTCCTCAGACTTGTATCTGTACATTCAGGGGACCATGCGACACGTTTACAAAATAACTAAAGTACTTAACTCTGCTTTGTTGACACTTTTTATTTTTCCATTCCATGACAAGATGGCAAAATAGTGTAAGATTAGTATGTCATATAAATTAGTTAACCCTGGAGAAAAACCATATTGGGTTCCTTTATTATCCATGAATAAAAGGGGTGACAAATAGAGATCTATTATGATGATATTACAGGGTATGCTCTCTGTTCCTAAGGTTTTCCATATGAAAGCTACAAGAAGAGGGGCTCCTGGCTGGCTCAGCCAGTGGAGCATGGAGCCCCCAAACTCAGGATTGTAAGTTTGAGCCCACGTTAAGTGTAGAGATTACTTAAAAATAAAATCTTAAAAAAAAAAAGAGAGAGAGAGACAAGAAGAAAAGGTATCTATTTCTTCACTAAGGAGTGAAGGTAAATTACTTGTTATGTCCCATGCAGGTGGTCAGGAAACTACCAAGCATTCTATTGGAGATCTTTAAATCGTACATTCCTACCCAGTACAGGATATCTTCTTCCCAGTACTCAATAAATGTCAGTGATAATGGCCAGTGTGGTGGGTCAAACTGACTTCAGAGCTCCTATAAAATCTAATTTTGCTCTCATTCTGGGCATGAAATTATGGCCCCCAGAATTTTTACCCCTAAAGAGATGCTGTAGGTCTTCGTCAAAAATGGTTCCAAATGTGGTACAGCTTCAACTTTTCAAAAAGGTAAGTTTTAGAATTTACTCAATATATATGCACGCCAGTAAATGCATCTAACTTTATAAATAGGGCAATGCGTGCATTTTGAAGTTACATCTCACAAAGCGTACTGAAGGGGGAATGCATTCTGACAAATTAAGCAATTACTGCTTGACAGTGATTGTAGGTTAGGCCTTTTTCTGCCCGTTTTATTCAATTCTGAATACCCTGTTTCTAGGAGATGTCTGACACTTATTAAGCATCCCATGGAAGTTCAATGAATGAAGGAAGGTTGTAATTCTTGAAACCAACATTGTTCATGTTTTATTTTGAATGAAAATTTAAAGGGATCCTTTAAGGCAAAAGACTATTGAATGGATACAATGATAATATCTAGTTTAGGAAAATAATCAAAGAAATTTGGTAGTAACATCTTTTAATACACAATAAAATTCAACTTCATTGGCCAACAATCTTAAAACTAATAGAACAAGGTCAGGATCGGGTTCCTCTTAGCTAGAAACCTTTACTTGCATATTTTACCAATGGGCACTGAAGAAATGGGAAAGGAAAAGTACACATGCTCTGGGGGTGGTTAATGGCCAAATACATTTTAGAAACCATACTCAATTTACCTCCCTCTCCAACAGTCTTAAAACAAAAGATTATTTTTACCTGTGTATCTCAAACTTATTTCACTATAGAATCTTTCATTCAGACTTATTTCACTATAGAATCTTCATCTTTACACACCTGGGAGAGTGAGCATTCTGAAGAACATAGTTTTACAAAGTGTAATAGTATTGCATAATTACAACTGTTCTCTAAAATAACTTACAGATTTAAAGTCAGTCAGAGAAAGACAGATACCATATGATTTCACTCATATGTGGAATTTAAGAAACAAAATGAACGAGCAAAGGGGGAAAAAAAGAAAAGAAACAGAGAGACAAGCCAAGAAACAGGCAGCTAACTAGAGAGAACACACTGAAGGTCACCAGAGGGGAGGTGGGCCGGGGGATGGGGAAACGGGATGAAGGAGGGCACCTGTCATGATGAGCCCCTGGTGATGTAGGGAAGTGTTGAATCACTACATTGTACACTACAAACAAACTAATATTACACTGCATGTAAACTAACTGGAATTTAAATAAAAATTCAAAACTGAGTTCTACATTCAATGTCATTCTACTCAAAATCTAAAGAAGTTTTGGGGGTCAAGTTTTATTTCAAATTTAACATAGGTGTACATACATATATGTCTACAAGAGCACCGAATGAAAGTGAGAATTACTTTTTATGAGAGGAACACACTAATTTTTAGATTCTTTGACTTTAACAAATTATGTAAAAATTTGGAAATTTACTACATGGACTTTTGTCACTAGCTGTGATGAGCACAGGGTTTTTCTTTTTGACATATTAACATGAAGAATTCAGTTTTTTGAATATTAAGCATTATTTCATTTTCTACCTATGGGTTATGGCTCACCATTCAATTGATAGTCTCTTGCACTTGATTTGCTAAAACTTTATTCGAGATTTTTGCATCTTATGAGTGAGATTTCTTTCAAGTTTTATGCACTATATATGTACTATTTTTGTAGCTACATATTTTTAATTACTGGGAAATTATTGGGAAATTGTCCCTTTTTTTTCTGTTCTAAATGGGTTAAATAGCCCCAGAGTTATGTGTTTCAAGTTTACAATAAACTAAACTATGGAATCTTCTAGGTGCATCTTTTCTGTTAGTAGTTTTTTGATAATTATCACAAAAAAATTCCAAGGCCTTTTGACTCTTCAGCTTACTACATTTTGTGGTCATTTTGGCAATTTGTATTTCCTAGAGAATAATTGCAACCAAATTTTATTAGCATCATAAAATACAAAGTGTCTTTTTATTTCTTGGCTTATGCCAAATTTTGTACAATCCCTGTATTTTTTCATGTTTACATTACCAAATGGGTTTATACATTTTATAGTTTAAAAGGAACCAAGTCGTGACTTTATGTAACAATACAAACTTCTACCCTGTTTTCTACTTCATTATATACTTTACTTTTTTAAGTCCTCATAACTACTTTTTCTTATATCATCTTTCAGATTTTAGATTTCATTTTTGATTTAATTTATTTTAATATTATGTTAACATATAATCCAACTGTGAAGGGGAACATGCTGACATACAATTCATGTAGTCTCATATGTAGTGGTATTAATGTATAATCTTAGAGTTCATTTCATGTTAAATACAAAATAGTGTTAAAAAATGCTTCCTAATGGGGCAGACTTAAAAATGATCGCATTTGCCAGTGACTCATTTATATAAAGACTTTTCTAGGTTAGCAGACAAAACCCTTTTTGGTGGACCTACTTCTGTGGATTCACAGAAACCAAATTACTGAGGGTTGCAAAGAATTAGCAGGTCATTTGAAAAGCAGCTATCTCTTCACCCAGACTGTGGTTTTTCCTGCTCAGGTTCTCAGTCTATGAGCTTTGCTGAGGGACTGTTTTGGCTACTGGAAAAACCATAGGTTATTTTTAATTTCTGGTTGTCAAAGTCACTGCATCTGTAGGGAAAAAAAAATGTTTCTTGACTAGACGTAGAGGTGGTTTTTATTTATTGTACTAATGCCTCTCATCTATCTATTTTCATGTTGTCCACAGTGATCACAAATTATTTTCAGGAACAACATTTTTTTTAGTTTTATTTATTTATTTGTCAGAGAGTGAGAGAGCCCATGAGCAGGGGGAGCGGCAGAAGGAGAGGGAGAAGCAGACTCCCTGCTGAGCTGGGAGCCCGATGCGGGGCTCGATCCCAGGACCGTGGGATCATGACCTGAGCCGAAGGCAGATGCTTACCCATCTGAGCCACCCAGGCGCCCTGGAAAATTCAGGTTGGTCTATAAGTTCACAACTGGAGACAAGCCCTTTGCTCCCAACACACACACAAAGCAGTGAGATGACTATGGAAATAGGTCATATGAGAATATCTGTAAAAAGAAAAAAAATTAAAAGAATATAAAATAATTCAAAAAATAAATGAATATAAATATCTCCCTGGGGTAGAAGAGAGAAGAGAATCAGGCTGAAGCCCCCGGCCCGATGGAAGCAGGAGTGGGGGCTAGGCATTGGTTTTAGAAACAGCTCAAAGGCTAATATCACTGCCAGTGAGGTGGGAAAGAGAGATGGGGAGGTCGGGCTCCTCCAAGAAGACCCAACCTTTCTATTCATCCGGGGAAAGCAAATCAAAGCAAGCAAGACACACTATATCATACTCATCAATTTGGCCAAGGAAGGAAGGGAGAGCGAGGGGGAAATTAGGCAATTTCAGCTACCACTAGAGAAATGGGAACTTTTTTACGCTGCTGGTGAGGGTTTTGAAAGCTAGTATTTATGGACCACTCGAGGTGTTGCAGACATTGTTCCAAATACTTTGAACACATAACTTATTTCATCCTTACTGCAACCCAGTAAGATAGATGTTATTGTTACAGTCATTTGACAGATGAAAAAACTTAAGTCACAGAGAATTATCTTGTCAAGGTCACACAGCTAGTTCTCAGGGATTCTGACTCCAGATTCCATATAATCCTGAGAACATAAAATAGTACAATGACTTTTGAGAGCCGACTGGAAAATTGTAGTAAAGTTGAAGAAGCACACACTGAAAGACCACATATATCCACTTCTGGATGTCATTCCTACGCCTTGCACTTGGAATCAAGGAGGTGAGTGCAGAAAGGATCCTTGCAACATTATTTACAACAATGGCAGATGCACAGTATTTATTTCACACCAAGTAAAATTCTTACATTTATTAAGTATTTTGTTCTTCACAACAATCCCATGCAGGGTTACTATTACTATTTCCGATTTAAAAATGAAGAGGATGAGGCACAAAGAGGTGTGTATGAAGTGGCAAATATTTAAACTACCTAAATGCTGGGGCGCCTGGGTGGCTCAGTCGTTAAGCGTCTGCCTTCGGCTCAGGTCATGATCCCAGGGTCCTGGGATCAAGTCCTGCATTGGGCTCCCTGCTCAGCGGGGAATCTGCTTCTTCCTCTGCCTCTGCAGCTCCCCCTGCTTCTGCTCTCTCTCAAATAAATAAATAAATAAAATCTTAAAAAAATAAAAATAAACTACCTAAATGCTCATTAATAAAACAACAGATTGTAAGCCTAATATATTCATACATAGGAAGCTTACAGTGGTTATACAATGAGTAGTCTATATATTTATATAGAGAGACAGAGACAGAGAGATGCACAAATCTGAAAAAAAAAACAATTTTTGGAAAAGTACTGATGCTAATGTATTTTTAAAGGTAGGAAAACGTAAGGATGATGTTCTACGTGCACTGACAAGATTCTCTTTGGGTTGCGAGGAAGACAATGGGATTGGTAATTGTGCACCAAGGGACACCAGTATCTACATAGTTTTATTTTTCAAACAAAACAAACTCTAAAGTTACTATGAACAAGTATCAAGATTTTTAAAAAACTGAGTAGTGGGTACACTGCTGTTTTTATATGATTCTCTATATTTTCCACATGATTAATATATTTTATACTAAAATATGACGGTAAATTGAAATTGTATCCATCATGTATTAATCAACTTGACATTAACTTTATTAATGTTATTAAAGATTTACTTGTGCATGAGAACAAGTATCATGAAAAATAGCTAGCAGTATTTACCATTAATTAAGAATTTACTTTCTGAAACTCTCTAAGTTTTTATATTAATTTACTCATTTAATTATTTTATGAATTCTACTAGATTGGTGTAAATGTTGTTGAAATTGTTAAAGACAGAATGATTCAAGGATTGAACTGGGACCACCATGAAAGTGTTGAGTACCCAGCTCGCAGAGTCATTAAGAGGAGAAGCTGTTCCTGGAGTCAGTAACCTTCTATGAATCCTGTGAGTCCCATGAGTATATCCAGACAACACACAGAGCAGACATCTCAGGAGAGTTCCTAAGCGTCAATATGCACAGTACAGAAAGACATTATTTCACCAGACCTTTTCCCTTTAAAAACCAGGGTCCGTTCATATGTCTCTAAGACAGACACACTAGAAAGTCATATTTGAATCCTCTTGTACCTTTTAAATGTTTATTAACCTTTCCGTCATCACTGAGAGACTTTAATTCTTACTTTCCTCCATACTGAACATTTTCAGGAATGCAGAAAGCACCAACTGTGGGAAAATGTAGCCTGCTGCATCTAGCTAGCTTCTTCACCTCACGTGCAGTCAATTTTCTCAGAGATAAAACATGGTGTAGCACGCGTCTGAAGTTAACTTCAGATAGACACTCACATCTGTTTCATCATCTCTGATAACATACGCTCTTTAATCTTTATACACACAACATCCCCATATATTTTTTTCCCGCGGTGCTCACCCCACACCAATGTCCTGACAAGTACATTATTGTCCTTCGCTCTCGTGATCTATTGCTGTGTAACAAAATGCTCTCAAAGTCAGGGCTTTAAAACAGCAAAAACCAGCTGGTCATTACTGCAGTCGGGGCGGGATTCGGCGGGGATGTGTCCCTGCTGCAGTGACTTGAGCGGGGGGCTCCTACCGCGTGGCTCTGGGGACCCCATTCTGTGGGGAGCACTTTATTAGACTCCCCTCTCCCATCTTCTGAAAGGCAAACTGAAGGGACCCCCCCCCCAAAAGGGTTTATAGGATAAAGGAAAATATATTCAGCCTGCACAGATTAGTCAGAGTACAGGATCAGAGAGAACCTTGGGAGAGAAGGAAAAGATACAAAACCTGTACAAATTCTCAAGGTTAGAAAGCGGAGAGGTCGGAGGGGCCACGACAAACGTGCTCACTGGGGGGGTCCGCCTCCCACCTCCGGACCCGGTGTGCAGACTGAGCACCTATCAGTGAAGCCACCAGTCACTTCCGAGAGCCCATCTCAGAGCCCAAGACTCATTTCTCTGAATCTCCTAACCCCCAGAGTGGAAAGCAGCGAGATCTTAAGTTCTTTCAAACCCTAAGAGAAAGAGATCATTAAAAGTGTGTGGAAAACAGAGCAGCTTAGCTGTCATTTCTTGTGCCATTAACTTGGAAAGCAGCTCATTTCCATATACCTTTTCAGGCCCTGTAGATATTTTAGATACTTAATTTTAACACATGCTAAATCACTGCACCCTGCAATACAATTTTCTCATTTCACATGTGCAAAAGGCTTTTTTTTTTTTTTTTTAACAGAACATCAAACTGGCATTTTTCCTCCCCAGGAAAATATTTAAATTGAGTTTTCAATTATGCAGAGAATTGTACAAGTGAATGAGGGAGCTCTCTATCAATCTGCCTGCTTTAGAACAAGGCGGGGTGAACTCTGCATATCTATCTCACTACATCTCGCTGAGGCTTTCTGGTACTTCAGATAATGTTGCAGCCAAGAATATGAACTGTTTTCCTTCCACGCACATAATGAGTCCATGGGTCAGTCCAATGAATGCCAACAGGATTATTCATTATCTGGTGACTGCTACATTTTTGAACAAATCTCCTGGCTTTGTTGGTCTACAGCTAGTCACTCTTCAAGGGCAATTTCCCAACCTTCGAGAAAGGGTACCTGAAACAACCCTACCTGATTCTGGAAAAATAAGGGAGATCTTGTTTGCATGCTATAAGCCATGCGCTTTTTTGTTGTTTTTTTTTTTTTGAGTATCTACTGAGTACTCAGGTTTGTCCTAAGAGATATGTAAATTACATTTATCACACCCAAGAGTTGAAAATTGAAGATACAGCAAGCCACATAAAATAGTGGAGATTAACCACCAAACCTTGAATTTAACATTTAAATAATGAATACAACAAATAGGAATTGGATTGATGAGGAAAGAGAGTTGCAGGACTCTGCATTCTACAAGTGATTTTCTTGTATCCTTTTTCTATTTGGGGAGGAAAAGCAGATTCTCTGCCTCTCCGTAGGGAAGAGAACAAAGGAAGTATAGCTTCTTTTAAAGAACACTGTACTCTACAAAAAGGCCCACAAGTCCCTCCTCAATTTTCTTACATGATTATCTGGGTGTTAGGGGCAACGGCTGTGGGATGGGTTCTCTGACGGCACCTTTCAGTACGTCCTGAGGAAGACGATCTGTCCAACAGCTGAGGGGTGTCTGAGTTTAGGATGTGGAATGTTCAGGAACATCTGTTCTTAACTTTGGACCTTCGTATCAATTTTAGGACAAGAGAAAAATTCCACTCAGAACACAATATCCTCTCACATAAGCATGAATAAAGTTAGAGGTTTTGAGGGGGAGAGAAGAAATCAGAAAAGTTGGTAGGCATTAGATTTTGTTTCTGTGGGAAATAAAAGTCAAAGTTATACTAGGGATGGAGACAGTCAGCTTAGGCTAAGAAGTAAAGGTTTATAGTAAGTACTGGAAAAGAGAGAAGGACACGTAAAATTAATATCGTGCACTTAAAAGATCCATCTATATTGAGAAGTTTTACTCTTCAGTGAATCCAAGAAGCATATTTATGTAATTAAATAGGGTAGGTTTAATGTCTAGGCTTGATTCTGAGTTGAAGATCCAAAGAAGGATGAGGCTGGAGGCCATGGGGATGAAGGCAAGTGAAGACATTTGAAGAGTATGTTTCAGATTATTTATCTCTTAATTAGTCTCCTTGAAAAAAGGTCTTAGAAAAAACAAATTTTGGGATCCAGTTGCCTTGAAAAACTGAATAGATCTTAGAGTCAAGAAGAGAGCTGTGTGTTAATCCAGTGTCATTCCAACCGAAAAGAGGCATGGATGAGAGATAAGAGCACATTCAGAATTATGAAAAGGGAGGCAAATCAAGATAAATGAGACAGCAAATACCAGGGAGTAAATGTACGACAATTAGTTTGAATTCAGAAACCAAATGGTGGCTCCATGAACTGGGAAGCAGGGAAGGATGAGAAAGCTGGACTAAACACCACCGTGTGCTGTTAGCCAGGATGAGTCTGAGCCACCCCCGAAACGTCCTGGGCTACACAGGAGTTGTAAGTGTGGGGAAAGACCAAGGTGGGCTTCCAGAGAGGCCTCATCCTGGCTGAGAATCTTGCACTAAAAGCTGTTGGTCGGATGAGTGACAGCATCAGACTGTGCTTCTGAGAGAGGATCCGGCATTGTTCAGAAGACGGGCGGCCACGGGGCAATAGGAGTTTCAGAGAGATGGTGCTGACCTACACACCGCACACAGTGGTGCCCAAGTCCCTTCTTCCTGAGCTAGCACTGCTTACAGGAACTTCTCAGAATTTGCCTTGATGGCTCCTGATGAATAATTGGTTGTATGAGAAAACTCTGCTTGGTTAACTCCGGTGACTTACTTAACAAACATCAATCAGTCAGAAAACTCACCTAATGATGCCAGGCTGAATTTTCAGTGTTTGATACTTTTAGCATCCCGTGTCTCGGGGCATAAAACCATCTTGGGAGAACACTTTTCACAGACTTAATCCAGCCTTAAACTCCAATATGCCTCTTGGTCCATGCACGCATCCTCTGACAGAGAAGTGCACCAAAATGCTACGAAGACTAAGGAAAGGCCACAGCGATGGAAGACGCTCCTTGGTAAAAACACACTCTCCTCAGAAGGCAGCAGAGCCCCAAATCCAGAGTGAAATGAGATGTAGCGTATCGGTTCTCCATGAAGAACAGGAATGCAACATTTTAGTTTCGCAAATTATTGCAATGACAGGACAGGTACCTGGTAGTTCTCAGAGCTGACGATGTTGAGCCTTTTACAGTTTTGGAATGTATTTAATATGTCTCTTCCAACAATGAAATTGCAATATTTCCCCTTAAATTGTAGGTCCCGAAAATAACAGGAGGGATATTTAACAAACATTCTTCTTTACAATTTATGAAAATAACTTTTTAGATTGCAATAGAAAAAAAAAAGCCTTTGGAAAGTTGTTTACCCCCTCTTTTCATAGGGTGCTGCCAAGAGGAAATGAATAGTGTCTTTTGAGATATTCACAGACATCCGGTGTGGACTGGGGAGCTCGCTTTGAGAGCCAGCATTTATTCTATTTTCTGTATTTGAACCGTTCTGCACAAAGGCTGTCCCCGACTCAGTTGCAGTGTCTTACTGAGCACCGGATGCTGGAACGTTCTCCCTCCTCATCCTCCCGGCCCTGCCCTCACTCGTCTCCTGCGGTACTGAGGTGGGAAGCAGGTCTTGCGCCCTCAGCCTCTCCTCCCTGGCTCAGCACAGGGCGACGTCCCGGGACAGATGTGTTTCCTAGGGCCGAGGTACTGGTAAGCCGGCGACCTCCGCGCTGGGTGAGACCAAGGGCAAGCCTCAGCAATACCCTCCAGCTAAGTGGACACCTTTCTCCCCCTTCAGGGATGAGTCTGAGATGGAGGAGAATGAGCCTTTCTGCCCCTGCGCCCCCTCACACCTCATGTGTGTGCTGTACAGTTTACATACGTTTTGCATTCTACTCGAACGGTGCCAAGACAATTTTCTAAGAATACAAACGTACAGATATAATTATAATCACACTTTCCTCCCAACTTCTGAGTGGCTCTCGCAATAACATATTTGTAGTGACTTCTTCCCATCAAATCTCCATAGCGTCAGATACTCTGTTTCTCTCCAAAGCCCACACGGAGCCTTTCCTATGGGTAGAAAATAAAGATGTTCGCAGAGCCTGCTCTGTGGTCCCAGTGGCCCTCGCCTCTTAGTCTCTTCCAACTTAACTCCTGAGATTTAGGTGATGGGGTTGCTGGCCTTGCTCTCTGTTGAGACTGACCCGCTTTTCTTGTGGTATCTCCCACTGCAGTTAGCTCTCTCCTGCTCCAAAGGACTTCGTCCTGACTCTCTATTTCTAGCATGTACAAGTTTCAATTCCCTGATGGGTGTGCTTTCTAAGTTTCTCCATCCTTCGGCCAGGTTTCAATGTCGTAAACTACCGCTGTCATCAAGACGTGAGCTGGGGAGTGCCACGCTCCCAGAACTGGCTGGTGCAGGGCTGTCTAATGGCTGGCTAAGCCAGGGAGCGGCACTAGAGGATAATGAGGGTACAGAAAAATAAAAGCAGGGTCTTCCCTTGGGTCACATTATCCCCTCTTTCCTGAAATTTAGTCCTTGCACGAGCCTCTGTCTTCCCTCTCCGTGGCACCCAACACCAACCTGCGGTTGTAACACTGCCCAGTGCACTCTAACCTGGGGCCGCCACACGGGGCCTCGCCCTGCAGCTAGTACACCAGGAGAGGGGCAGGGAATGCTCTAGAGCATTAGCTCCTTGACCAGGTACCAGCAGGTGTCCTGCCCGCCAGGAGATCCTCCGGTCCGCACACCAGCAATCTCGGTCACGTGAGGGGTCTCCCGGGCTGCCCACTGTCCTGTAACGTCTACTTTTTCTCCCACCAACACAACCAGAAATGTGATGAGATCCAGGTTCCCAAACCTATTCCAGGAACAACCTCCTTAACAGTTCCTCAGGACTTGGCTGGCTCTCTCATTTCCATTGTGCTAGACTGGACTTACATAAAACAAAAAAGAAGGTTGCTTTGCCAGAGTATTTAAAAAATCAGCAGGTCGGTAAGAAGCTTAAATGATTTTGCCAACTTTCTCAGAGTGAAAAAGCAGTTACAAATATCCAAAGTTATAAGGTTAATGGTGAGTAGGGGCTCATATGTAATGAGACCGTGTGAGGCGCAAAGCAAGCGAGTACTGGGTCGACTAACCTAGAAGAGAAGGGAGCGCACACGGTGCATCTGGAAGAGATGCATACAGCAAGAACACAGGGCACACAAAAGTCAGCCAGGGAGGGCTCCCCGGGAGGACCCCTCACAGGTGGCTGGCGCTCCCGCGGGACATCCCCGCCCCCATGCGGTTAGAACACCCTCACAAAACTGTCCTTTCAACCAGCTCACATACGGCCTTTCCAACTGTAGGTTTGTACAGATGAAATCCCCCTGCCCCAAAACACAAAACCCTCCACTTCTTTTCCGAAAGTCACCTTTGAAACAAATCCTAAGAAGTCAACATCATTTCTAGGGAAGAAAGGAAATTAAGCAGCGTTATTTCTCACTCATTCCTTTTCACTATGGAATTTCCCCCATCCTTGCAAAATATCAAAGCAGTGGAAATATGAGGAGCTGTAGAGAATGTGTGGGCATTTAAGTCACAGAGGGTGGGAGCTGAATCTGACTTTGAACCCCTACGTAGAGACAGCAACACCTACCAAGCAAGCTTGAGGGGAGGCCTGAAAGAGGCAGTCCATGGAAAGTGTAGAGCCGACACATAACTGGGCTGACATAAATGCAAGTTATTTATTATTGCCACAACGTATATGTATTAGGCACCGTATCTTGAGAGACGTCCTACATAAAATTGCTGAGACTTGAGTAAATGATGAAGGAGGAAGTTAAATTATACATTTATTTTTTAAGCACGCATTTGCTAAGTAGTATGTCCTGTGGTGCATGTCCTGGGGACAAAACAAATAACCCTCTCATCCAATAGCTCAAAGCTGCGTAGAGAAGACTGGGAACCAAGACGGACTGTGGAGGACACAGAGCGGCATGTGCATAAGGCGGACCTGTGACCAACGCCGAGGTGGCTCAGCTCAGGCTTCACAGGGAAAGTGCTACTGGCCTGGCTCTTACAGGATGAGCGAAAGTTCTGCAGATACAGGTGAATACACGTAGACATATCACAGAAACACAGAACTGCCTCAGTTACACAAGGAGGTTTAAGGACTCATAAATGAGGCAGAATACGTAAATGAACACAGGGACAGCGAGCAGACTCAAAACATGTGGCTATGAACTTGACCAATAAACCCGAGCACCTTATTGGCAATCCCTTTGTAACCTCTTCTCCTGAGCTCGCACTGCAAATGCTGAAATGCACTCTCCCCGTGCTCCGCCTCCTTGAAGCTTACCCACTCCCTCTGTGCACTGAACCCTGGGCTCTGGATTCCCCTGGAGGTGCGTGCTTCTCAGCGTCTACTTTCCTTCCTTCAAATGATCATGTCCCATCTGCTTTGGGTAGTTTGGGGAACTGCCACTTCCGCTTACCGGTTATGCAATTCTGGTAGGACCGCCTAGGGTTTTCCTGGCACGCTCATTCCCTTGGCCATAGTGACCAAGGTCAAGGAAGGGTTTCAACATATTGGTTAATTTATTGGATGACTTCACTAATCAGCGGATGAATACAGACTTCAGCCAACAGGCACATTGTATTTTCCTGGCTATCAGGGCTGCTTTGGGCATTGGCAGATCATCTAACCCAGGCCCATAAGTGTGTTCTGTAGAACACCGACCAGATGTGCTGGACAACAATGCGTCTCCGAGGTGGGCGGCAGGAGGAGGTGAGGGCCATGGTCACGTTCCTCGCACAGAGCTCTCCCGGGGGAGCTGAGCGAGCCCGGGGCAGACGGAGTGTAGAAGGGAAATGCTGATGATCACAATTCTAGTTTCTAATTAAACTGAATTCTTCATTTACATTAGCCAACGATACCCCAGGTGTATTAGTCTCATTTAAGTTCAAGTATTGATCATTTTGAGCAGAAAGAATCCTGACGGATACTGTCATCTTTTCTGTCAGCTAGCTGCAGTTCTTCATTAGCCTATGTTTGTGAACTTTCACTTCCCAGATTTTGAGAACTCTACAGTTTGTAGAAATCAGTCTATTTTTTTTTTAAGATTTCATTTATTTATTGGGGGTGGGCAGTGCATGAGCTGGGGCAGGGATGGAGGGGCAGAAGCAGAGGGAGAAGCAGACGCCCCGCGGAGCAGGGAGCCCGACGCGGGGCTCGATCCCAGGACCCTGGGATCATGACCTGAGCCGAAGGCAGGTGCTTAACGACTGAGCCACCCAGGCGCCCAAAATCAGTCTATTTTTATCAACTGTCTACCCAGTTCATCCATCTGAGAGAGTTTAAGTTCAAGAATTTCTGATACCTGTCACTGCCTTTTTTTTTTTCTCTTCGTTTTATTACTTTTCTTTGGGGTTCAGGAAATCAGTCTCCATGGTCTTTCAGCCCCTTGGGTTCCTAGGCCATCTGATTCTTACACTTTTATTCTACATTTATTTTATGGATGTGTGCAGCCAACATGCAGAAACACATTCGTATGTGCACGCCTCTAGGTCACTACTAAACTGACTCATAGTGCTTCAGAGCAGTCATCTATGCATGCTGTACCAAAATTTAAAACTATTTTAATACAGAATATAATTAAGCAAATAATGATCTGAAAAGGAGTATTACAACTTACCAATGGTAACATTCATATGGCTGCCACAAATTGGGTATGAATAACCAATATTCGAAAGTACAAAACAAAATATACATAACAAGCATTTTGTGCACGCTCTAACTTCTAATCTATTTATTTATTTTTGAATCGGAAAGTGCTTCAGGGTCATAAGCCAACATCTATCAGCCTTCTACTGTTAATTTTATAACGTGACTAATGGAGAATTCTAGTTGACTGCCTGGTGGGTAAGTTTGATCTTATTTAAATGATGGTGCTACAATCCAATTTTTCCCACGTAAGCTCTCTCTCTATATGCGCAGAGTGTTAGTTAATAGTGGTTCTTCTTGCTTCTCCTGCATCATTTTTTTCTTTAATAAGTGGCTTCAGGGAGAAATGAAACTTACTGGCTAAGGATTAAAAACAGTTACGTGTTCCCATCCAACTTACAATCAGTGTTTCTAATTAAACTCCATCCTTAGAAATTTCTTTGTCTCGAATCCAACCCGTTGAGTGGTTACAGAATTGTCCAAGTGTATTCCTTCTATCTCCATGCTAATAGGTAATGTGCGGCTCATACATCTTTATAACCGTTCATTACCTGCAAACGGTATGCTCTGACTTTCGTGTCCTTGAAACTATGAAATAATTTTCCTCTAATTCAGTTCTTCTTAATGTTTCTACTTTAAATAGAATGTATTAGGAAAGTGAGATCTAAGCATTTTTAGCAATTCTGAGCTGGGGATATCAGTTTAGTCAGAACAGTGTCAAATGTGGAACCCAAGCAACATGATTGGTACTTTGAGGTTGAGGTTGATGTGACATTCTCTTGAACATATTTTAATGCTTATGCATATTTAAATTAAAATTTTAACCTCCTGACATTCAAACCAACAAGCCATTCACCATCCAACTAGAGAGACAAATGAGATGACACACAGCAAAAACCACCTGTGCTTAATCTACGCTCACTGCACAGAGATTTCTAAGAAGTCTAGTTGTTTGCTAACATTTTGACAGTGGATTCCGATATTAGCACAGCTTTTCTGACTGATTATACAGAAATAATTCATTTCAAATATTTGTCTATCTATGAAATGGCTGCTCGCTCGAAATGATGGGATGGTGCCTATTCAAGTCATGACATCCAGCTCGTTTTACGATGTCACTCTTTGTATGGCGAGTAAGTTTCTGGCGACCCCACACAATATGACTTCTTGTCTCCAGGAAGCCTGGGTGAAGTAGGAGTCTGTGCTAGATACACTCTACCCCTCCCTCTCAGAGCCCACCTGTCCGGCAAAGTCTTACAGATTTTACCCCCTTTGGACCCCCGCTGTCGGCTTCAAAGCAGCAGGGCTCCCTCAGGGAGGTTTATCTGCGAACACGGCCAGACAGGCCGGCAGGTCAGGTGCCAGTGTTGGTTCTGCCCCAGCGTGGTCTTGTCCTGAGCCATGTGGGGGCCATGCAACCGCAGCTGCGCTGGGCTGGAGGGTTCTCACCTCAACTGAAAGTGGGACCCCCATGCACCACCAGGCCACAGGGGGAGAAATAATCACCCTGTCATCGCTCGATGCTGTTTCAAATTTATCACTTTCTCTCACATCTATCACAGTGCCAGTTTTGGATTAAGATGCCGAAGTGAACATTCTCATGTTCAGCGGGCGGCACACGGGAAAGTTATTGTATTTGACTGAATCTCTACTTGCGGTGAACGGGCGACGCCGAAACTGGCAAGTTGCCAGGGGCCTTTGGCTTCATTCCGTAATTGTCAAGTTCCATGGCATCGAGGAGTCATTTTAATCCCAAGTCACAGGAGTTATTTTGCAACCCGAGATCCAGTGCTGCTACTTAAAACCAAAATATGCCACCATTTATGGCACGGAAATACTGAACACCCTTCTTGCCAATGGCCTCTGTGTTTATTTACTTCAAGTCCCAAAAAACAGCGCAGATCGGTCTCGCCACCCACGTTATCAATAGTACAGCAAATTCATAAAGAGTCTTTCTTCGGCGAACGGAAGCGATTCTGCAGTCTGACTGAACTCCCAGCGTCCCAGTGAGGGAGACGGGAAGGGGCAGGGTATGTCCTCCAGTGTCGAGTTCAGGGAAGTAAGGAATACAAAAGTTAAGTGGCTGGTCTCCACTTATTCAAAATAAATGTATCCGGGAGCGGAGCCAGGAATAAAGATCAAGTCTCCTGGCTCAGGCTCTAGGCCCCACGCTGCCTCACAGCTCTCAGAATGTTCATCTTCTTGGAAAGCGCTACCAAGCCTTCCCCTAGGGCCACACCAGACTCAGACACACTGCCATCTGCTGACCCACCGAGGGCCGTACGCACCGCTTTCCCTCGAGCACGCCATCTCCGGGAGGCCAACGGGCTGGGTCTCCTGGCCTCCGTAGGAGAGCAGGAAAGGAAGCAAATGAATTTAGGACACCCCCTTCCCCATCAAAGGACCCACATCCTGACACTCTTAATATTTACATAACAATGCAATGATGCGCTCTGTTCTTTATACGTGGAACGCCCTTGCAACCGTATGTTTCCCCCTGTGCCCTTACTCTGACACATTCTTCCAAAAACCTGGATCGTCTAAAACAGCCTTTCTTACAACATAACAGTCTGGGGAATGCCATCCATTTCTGTGTTGTCTGTATTGTCTTTTACCAGTGTCCTACGAGATAGGCTAGTTACCCTACAAGGTGCCAAAGACAGAATCACAGAATCCAAGCTACACAGCCACAGTCCTGGGATGGTAGAAAATACCATAAAAATGTCCTCACGGGGCTCTAACAGTAAGAGAACAGGATCTTAAATACATCTTCAACAGGACTCCCTTTGTTCAGAGCCAAGCTATTTGTTCCCCAGAAACACTGTCAGTATCTTCTTTCACCATATCTACCCTTCACAGCCTGCCTGCACGTTCCTTAGGACAAAAGTAACATTTTCCAGACTCAACAAAGTTATGGTGAACACAATTTATTTTTCCATCTCATTATCGTAGCTGAGTTCAAGTCATAATGTCTGTCTGTCTCCGGTGCTCATCCCTGTACTTAGTTCTCTACCTCTAAGGTAAAAGTTGAGTTTAAATAGTTGGAATATTTTCTTTTATGAGAAAGATGAAATAATATTAATATATTACTACAGAATCAACATCCACAGGAACAGCTCAGACGGGAGCTGAGGCATCTGTGTGACCCCAGTTACATGAACGCATTCTGCTTTAAGATCTTAAGAAAAAATTCTTGCCTGTGAAGGTGGTTCACAGACATCTTGGTTAAGAAATGTTAAATATAGAACTTATTTCTGATCTCTCAGGATATAAAAGCTCATATTCATGACAATGTAATCATTCTTATAAAGGAATTTTGCTGATCTTTACAATTAGTTATCCTTTGAAGTTCACAGTTTGAAACTCAATTCAAAGACCATATTTGAATTTGGAAGAAATGTCTGTATTTGTCCATCCAAATCTTTACAGGAATATCTTATCTTGAGGTCATCTTGGGCAGAAATAAGAAATGGTGTTGTTTCCACATTTTTTCAATATTAAGAGGGTGTCAAGAGTCACAAAAGACGTGGGGAGTACCAGCAGGGAAATATTAAAGAATGGAAACATTAGGGAGTTTTACTGACTCGGTGAAATCACAACATTGTGGAATTTTAATTGAAATTCTCTCTACAGAGAGAAAACTCCAGCCCTGAAATCTGGTTCTCTCATGTCCAGTGCTGAGTGGAGGCCTATTAGATGCGGAGGGTAAGACTGAGGTCAGGGAACACAGGAGGTGAGGAGCACAGAGAAGGAACGGGAGGTTGCCAAGGCATCTGAACCTCTTTGGTATGAGCTTGGACGAGGAGCCAGCTCTCTGGAGGGTTTATCTGAACTAAAACTAAACCACCAGACTTTCGGAGAAGCAGTAACAGGAACAAAATGTTCTTTAGCCTTGTTCTATTTAAAGCTCATGCATCTGTAATAATCTTTCACAAAATGATTATTCATACTTGCTTCTCTTTATAACATGGTGACAATACATCACACTGTAAGAATAGCAGTTAGATTGTAAAAGTGCTTGTGAAAACTTCTTTTTTTTCCTGACACTAGAAAAGGGAATTAGTTCAATGGTGTTACTCATATTTCCTATGTTATTGATCTTTTTATTTTTCCTATCCTTCCATTTTACATAATTTGCTGTAAAACAGGATTATAACATCTTATATTTTTTTAAGATTTTATTTATTTGAGAGAGAGAGAAAGCACAAGCAGAGGGGGAGGGCTGAGGGAGAAAGAGAAGCAGACTCCCCCCTGAGCAGGGAGCCCGATGTGGGGCTCCATCCCAGGACCCTGAGATCATGACCTGAGCCGAAGGCAGATGCTTAACTGGCTGACCCACCCAGGTGCCCCAACATCTTATTTTTAAAATAAAGACTATAAGAATAATTCCAAATGAGATTTCAGACCTTGGTACAAAATAGCACCATTTGTTTTAAGTAGAACATTATGCTCTCCGCTTTAGCTTCCAACCTAGGTGAGTGAGGAAGTATGGAGCGTGGCATTTGGCGGAATTGAGGACAGTCGAGCGCTCAGAGGCCAAAGCAGCAGGAGTCCACAGAGCCAGAGCCGGGGGGGTAATCAGTTGCAAAGAAGAAATCTCTGACCGTAGGTAGAAGGTCTGTCTCAAGTTCTGTATGTACATGTGTGTGAGAAATCTTCCTGAAGCTGAAGAAAGAGCCACCGGGAAGGATTAGGGAGGATAATTACAGTTCATACAGAGCCAGAAATACTGCCTATTCCCACCATCCAGAAGAGTTAGTTCATCAAGAAGATATAACAATCCTAAATATATTTGCATACACTAACAGAGGTTCAAAATACACAATGAAAAAATAGATATAAATGCACGGGGAAATAGATATAACCACAATTATAGTTGGAGATTTCAACATCCTACTCTGGATAGCTGAGGGAAGAAGTAATGTCAGTTCTATACAGACTCTCAAAAACTGAAGAGGAGGGAAACCTTCCCAATCACTCAATGATGACAGCATTACCCTGACAGCAAAACCAGAAAAAAAAAAAAAAAAAAAAAACTTGCTAAGAAAACTAAACCAGAGACCAATATTTCTCATGAAGACAGATACAATACATAAACATAATCCAACATATGTAAACGAAGTAATGCATCATTATCAAGTAGAGATTATCCCAGCAAATGCTAGGCTGGTTTAACATTTGAACATTTACCAATATAATTTACTATAATAACAGATAAAAAAAAAAAACCATATGATAATGTCAATAAATACAAAAAAAACCCACAAAAAACTTGGTGAAATCCAATGTCTATTCTTGATAAAAAATCTCAGTATATGAAAAAAAGACGAGAACTTGATTTTAAAAATCTAAAAAAAGTGTATGAAATATCATACTTTTAGTTTTAAGAGACTGATTGCTTTTCTCTTAAGTTCAAAAACAAGGAAATCTCATTATTTCTGTTCAGTATCATCCTGAAGGTTCTAGTCTATACACTAAAGCAAGAAAAATAATAACTCACACAGATTGGAAAGAAAGAAGTCAAACCGTTTGCAGACAACATGATCATTTATGTAGAAAATTCAGTGGCATCTACAACAACAACAACAACAAAACTATTAGAAGTAAGTGAGTTTAGGAAATTTGCAAGATGCAAGATCAATACTGAATAAATAAGTTATATTTCTACATACTAGTAGTGAACAATCAGAAATAAAAAGTAGCATTTGTAATAATATAAAAAATACAAAATGCTTATGAATAAATGTGATGAAAGATATAAAGACCATGACACTGAGAGCTACAAAACATTGATGAGAGAAATTAAAGAACACATAGATAAATAGAAATAAGATCTGTTCATAGCTGAGAAGACTCAATACTGTTAAGATATTAATTCTTCACAAATTGATCCATAGTCAATGAAATCTTAGTTAAAACTCAGCAGGCTGTTCTATAGAAATTGGAAATAAAAATTCTAATTTTTCATACGGAAATTCAACGGGTCTAGAGAAGTTAAAATAACATTGAAAAAAATAGTTGGATGATTATTACATAACCTGACTTCAATACAGATTATAGAAGTTACAGTAATCAAGGCTGTGATCTTGGCATCAAAGTAGATCAATGCAACAAATCAGGCAAATCAATGGAACAGATTAAAGAATACAAGGATTGGTTTTTAGCAAAAATGCAAAGATAATTCAGTGGAGAAAGAATAGTCTTTTCAAAATAAAATGATGATGGGGCACCTGGATGGCTAAGTCGGTTAAGTGTCTGACTTTGGCTGAGGTCATGATCCCGGAATCCTGGGATTGAGCTCCATGTGAGGCTCCCTCCTCAGCAGGGAGTCTGTTTCTCTCTCTTTCCCTCTGTCCCTCCCCTGTGCTCATGCTCTCTCTCTCTCTCTAAATAGATAAATAAAATATTTAAATTTTTTTTAAAGTTTCAAAATAAAATGATGCTGAAACAATTGGATATGCATATAAAAAAGGTGAACTTTAATCCATACTTCATATCATGTAGAAAAGTTAACTGAAAATGGATCATAGATGTAAGTATAAATTTAAAACTATTTAAATTCCTAGAGGAAAACAGGAGCTAGTCTTTGTTATCAAGTTAGTACGGATTTCTTACATAAAAATTAAAAGCAGAAATGTATACCAGAAAAAAGTGATGAATCCCATGTCATCAAAATTAAGTACATTTGCTCTTAAAATTTTCTGTTAAGAGAATGGAAAGGAAAGCCACAGACCAGTGGAAAACATTCGCAATACATAATGTTGGCAAAGAACTTGTATCTAGAATACACAAGGAGCTTTCAAAGGAAGAAACAAAAGCCACACTATATCTTTGGCAAAAATATTGAACCCACTCTTTAGAAAACATGAATGAATGAGCTCACTCCTGCCCCTTCCACGCAAAGAGCTCCTGGGAGCACCCGGGGAGATAGTAAGCATCTACAAGCCCAGAGAAGAGGTCTCAGAATGAGCCTCACCTTGTCAGCACCTCGATGTTGGACTTCCCACCTCCAGAAGTGTAAGACATAAATTTCTGTTGTATAAGAAAAAATAAGTATGTGGATGCTAAATAAGCACAGGAAAAGTCTTCCAGTCGTACCTGTGAACTTTGAGGGGGCACTTCTGCCTTACACTCAGCTGCACTTGGTGTCCCCAGACTCTCTGGGCCACAAACCTGCCGTCTTACGACGGGAAAGGGCCGTAAGCCAGAAGTCTTGAGGGCATAGATATGTTACATACATATTTTTGAACTTTTTTTTTTTCACATGAAGTGCCATGGCCTGTAGTTAACTGTGTGGCTTCTTATAGAAACTACTTGAAAATGAATCCTAAGTGGTTTGGGGGGGCAAGATAAAGTAGTTCTTCAATGTATGTAGAGATTCTTTATGTTTTAAAGACAAACTTCAAAAAATACAAGTCTGGGGCCTCCAAAATAGGGTCTAGTTCCCAGAATCTTAGAGTCTCCCTAGAAATGAACCTGGAATCTTAACACACAGCTCTGGCCAGTTTCAGATAGAAGGTGGAGAGAAAAAATTAAGTTTCATGGATCAGTGCATTCTTGGAATTTTGCTTGTTGTAACTGTACAGAGAGAGTTCCTTGTAGATGGTGCATCTCAGATCAGTACTGCCCGGAGAAGTCATGTCAGAGGGAATGAAAGCTGGCTGAGATGAATTCTAAGGTCCTCAGTTTCCCAATGTAATTGTCAAATTGTTTATTCATAGATTATTTTACAAATACTTTAATAAAATTTACTTTGATATTTCATTAATTTTAAGCAAACTGAATATTACTGAAATTAAAATATCCTTTTATAATAATTTTTAGATTAAAATATTTCCAAGGATATAGTGGGCCTTTAAATACTCATTGATAAGAAACCAGTTTTTATACATTTTTAAAAATTCTTTTGAAGGTTTTATTTATCTATTTGAGAGAGAGAGCATGCATGAGCAGGGGGGAGAGGCAAAGGGAGAAGGAGAAGTAGACTCCCTGCTGAGCAGGGAGCCCGACACGGGACTCGATCCCAGAACCCTGGGATCTTGACCTGAGCCAAAGGCAGACATTTAACTAACTGAGCCACCCAGGTGCCCCAAGAAACCAGTTTTTAGTACTGAAATTTTACCATTATTTTATAATTCTAATTGAACTTATTTTGCTTTCCCCAGATAAAAACATGTTGTTGAATGATTTTTTTTTAGAATACTTTGGGAATGGAATTATTTTCATTTACCCACAGAAGCATATTAGAAAAATGAACGACCTTTCCCTGAAACCTCAAGAGATGGAAAATTTAAAACCAAGCCCTTTAAAGGAGCATCAGAGTCTACTCTCAGGAAGAAAAGAAAAACGCTACAGAATTAAAGAGGAAAATGTTCCAGGGGTGCCTGGGTGGCTCAGATGGTTAAGCGTCTGCCTTCGGCTCAGGTCATGATCCCAGGGTCCTGAGATCGAGTCCCGCATCGGGCTCTCTGCTAGGCAGGGAGCCTGCTTCTCCCTATACCTCTGCATCTCTCTCTCTGACTCTCATGAATAAATAAATACAACATTTAAAAAAAAAAAAAAAAGAAAGAAAATGTTCCAAGGAACAATTTCTAATGTCTAACTTGACACGAAGTCTGGCTGAATTGAGGCACACAAACATACTTGAACCAGGCCACGTGCTGGAGTTTACCTCTGCCATCCACTCTGACAACACTGTGGCTATCTGAGCTCCACTAAATCAGACCCTACAGAGACCCTATAAGGCGACACCGCTCACCAGGGGGTCATTCAGTGAAGGAGAAAAGTGCCCTAGGGCTCTGAACATTAGCTGGTTGTGGGCTTCTGGGTAGAGTTCCTGAACATCTGTAGATCAACTTCACTGGACTAGACAAGGACAGGGTCAAATGAGAATAAAATTAAAAACCCTTCCATTTCTAACGTATGACTCTTCTAGAAATTTGTGAGTAAAGTTCAATGGTTGTTGCAGATACAGACTGAGACCAACCCACCTGTCCTGAAAAACCCACTGCATGACAGAGGGGTGGGTGGTGGGTTTTCCAACCTCCAGACTTAGAAATTAGAGTAGGGCTATATACGTGTTCTCTGCACACTGACTTGGCAAGAATTTGTGGGCGGCTATCATGTGCGCAGAAGAGCAGAAGAACTTAACATGCTTTTGATTATTGATCAGCATGGCTATGGCGGCAAACTCCACAGTATGTGCATATGAATTATCAACTGCAGTATTACTGTAGTTTCTGTGCTGAGAAAACTGTCCCTGACATCGCTTACTGGCATTCTTTATGCCCTTAGGGATAACAACTAATTTTAATGTGAGAGTAGGCTAAAAATTAATTATGAAAGCAAATACATTCTGCAAAAGACAACAAGCCAATCCTGCATCCCTAAAGCAAATATTACTCTGGTAGCAGCACTCAACTAACAGATTTAACTTGTCATTGTTGACTCGTGTTTCTAATGTGGGCTAGGAACTTGCACAAACATTGATTCGTTCATACGTGTATTGAATACCTCACTATGTATCAGTCACTAGGTAAGGCACTGGGAAGAAAGGTCAGTAAGACATAGCCTCTTGCCTCTGAGTATAATGTAGTGTGCGCAGGATGGCTGGAGAGAATGGATCAGCTACAGTACAGAATTACAATGGGGTTTCTAAAGATACGAAAGCGCATACCATGGCAGTACATTCCAGATGTTAGTGGAGAGGTTTCAAAACTGCATGCTATTAGATTGTGCCAGGGTATACAGTTCTGACCTAATCCAGAAGTAAACCATGCATGGATTTTGAAGAAGAGTAATGACCAGATTAGATTTGTGTTAGAATGATCATTCCAGTTGTATCATGAAGAGGGTCAAGACTGAGCACAAAAATCCCTACAGGGAGCAAACTGAAACAGACAGGAAGGTGCGGGGGAAGCAGGGTGAATTAAGAAAGGGGTGGGGACAAATTGACCTTCAGGCCCCTCATTTCCAGTATCACACTGGAGCATGATATTGTTTCTTAGTTACAATACCGGCTGAAGGATGGAGGTAGTTTCAGAGTCTTTGACTTTGTCTTCCCCATTGTTACAGCTTTTACCCCAAAGGCTAAGGAATCACAGTGCAGGTTTTACCAACTGCTAAGTATTTTAATTACACATTCGGGAAAAAGAAAAACGACCACTGGATGAATCCACGGACCCAAGAGACCCACTGTAAGCTAGAACTTTGCCAAGACTCTATTATCTGGCCCCGAATGACCACAGACGTATCAGAGGACCATGATGAATTTGAAAGAATCTCCAGGGAACAGCGCCAGTTCAGATAGGTGTCCAATGGTCCTTGAAATGTTTGAATAATACAATTATCTCAGTCTACTGCTTCACCTGAGTAACTGGCTGTAAATCTCCTAGAGGAAGGCCTGAGGAGATTACTGAATATATTTTCAGTGATGTTGCAGAGTCCCTTGTCTTGGGGACCTGGTCTCCTCTCTAACCAATGGATTCCAGATCTGAAAACAGGCTCAAGTTAGGGAACTGAAAAAAGGTTCACAATTTTTTACTGAAGTAACTTCCCTCGGCCTTCTGGTCATCAATCTGGTTTCTTCTACTGGGAAGAGCTGACTAGGACCCTTGTGAATGGCCTGTTTTGCCCTCATGGATACCAAGCTCAAAACCCTTTGTAGGTCAGGTCCCTTGGCTTCTGCTCTGACTTGCTAGGTAATAGGATAACTGTAGCCTATTAGATTTAGTATTTAGCTCCACCACCTGTCCTAGATGTTGGGGGAGTCCTATCATGCCTATTATTCTCAGCAAGCCACATTTTATAATTGTGTCTCTTACTGATAGCCTGGCTTACCGAGTAAAACCACCACGGAAAGTTCCAGTGCTGTTGGTGCCGAGGTCATCATAGCACTTAGTATGTCCTGTGCACCTTCCCATGGATCATAATTATCTGGTAGACCTGCCATACATGCTCTGTCCAATCCCAGATGCCCACTTTCATGAGCATTTTGATTTGTTTTTGTCCTTTTTGCTGTGGTAATTCTAGCCTTTTAATGTCACTCATGTGACGTGAACGTGAAGCAAGTAGCAAGTTTGCCCCATCTCCTGGGATCTCTGCCTTCGTGTTAAATCCTACAGCCCAGGAGAGCATTTCCAAGACAATGAACTCTTTCCTATCCTATTGTATATTCTTGCCCTTTGATTAAGCACCCTCAGAATACAGTCCCACTCATACTCCCCCAGGACCTACTGGTATATGAGATCTATTTCTTACAGTTCTTGCGGGCTCTAGAACCAGCTAGGTTATGCAACAACTTAACCCTAGTTATAAGAGTAGTGGCCATGAGAAAAGGTGGAGATCTTGAGGGGCACCCCTGATTCTGGTTGTCTACCAACATAAAAGACGGGGAATGGGGCATGGTGGCCCTTGATGGGGTGCTACTCTTACAGACTCAGTAGGATTCTGAGAAGACAAAAGATACGTGGCATCCACCCTGCTGTCTTCATCCAATATGTTGAAGCCCCAGGGTGTTTGGTTTTATTAACCAGGGAAAATGACCTTGACATAACAAAACAGCTTTGGTGAGCATTTAACCATCTTTGAGGTTGGCCTCTCTGTTACGTTTTTGACTTGGTCCTCAGCTTTCTCTTCCTCTCACTGCAGGAGAGGCTTTCCCATCGGGCTTTCAGTGGCCCAGTACTCCCCTCTACACTACCTTTCCGTAGAACATCAGTGGCATGTGGCAACAGCCAGGCAAGCATGTTAGCCTCACAGCCACCGTTTTCTGTATACATTTCAAACACCAAGTGCATTCCCTTCCTCCACAACACCCTCCTAGTCCACTAGCAGTAAAAGGGTTGGCAAATGGACCAGCACCTTCCAGCAGGTGTACCTGTGCTCCACCAAATTTCAGCACTGGGACTCCCACTGTCAGACAGGTAAGTAGTGGATGATCCAACCTTAAAACACAACTTCAAACATGATTTATCTTCTCACCTGCTTTCCTCAACTACTCCCAGCCAATAATCACAATTTATTAAGAATGAATATTATGACGCTGGCCTGCCGAAACCTTGACCAAAATGGCAGGGAGCACTAAGTGAGAATTTCCCCAGAACTACCCCATATCGGGTTGAAACTATAGAGATTTTATACGACTGCCTTGATCAGATACGGACTGCCCCAGACAGCTCTCTACAGTCGAGGCAGACCCTGAAGGAGAGGACAACTGGATGGTTCTACTCAACACACTCTCTACAGCTGGACAGAAAGTCCTTTGTCTTTTTTTTTTTTTTTTTCAGGTAATCTCTACATCCAACATCGGCTCAAGCTCACAATCCAGAGATCAAGAGTTGCATACCTTACCGACTGAGCCAGCCAGGCGCCCCTGGACAGAAAGTCCTTTGAAGGGAATTCTCTCTACACATTTCCAGGTCTTCCAAGTTACATGAGTCTTTTCAAAAGCCAACTCTTGGCTTTGTTAATTTTCTCTATTATTTATTTCACTGACTTTTGCTCTTAATTTGGTTCTTCTCTATTGATTTACTTATATTTAATTTGCTGTTCCTTTTCTAGCTTCTTGAGATGAACACGTAAGTCACTATTATTAGCTTTTATTTTTGTCTATTAGAAATATTTACACTTATAAATTTCCCACTAATCACAGATTTAACTGCATCCCACAGGTTTAAAACTTAATATCATCTTTGAGTCATGGGTTATTTTAAAAGTTTATCACTTATTCTATAAATATTTGAATTTTTTAAGTAATCTTTTTATATTGCCTTCTTGCATAATTTCAGTGTAAGAAAAGAACATACACTGAAGAATTTCAATCCTATGAAATGTGCTGTGATTTTTTTTTTTTTTTCTGACCCAGGATATGGTCTACTTTGAAAGATTATTCTTCAGTTGTTTAATGCAATCTTCTTATTTCACTTACGTCAATGATTACAAGTGTTATTCTTTTTTAACCCTGATGATTTATTTTCTGCTTGTCCTAATATTTACATAGGTTCTAATGACTCTATCTTTTCCATGTTTTCTGTTGGTTTCATTAGTTTTTATTTTATGTATTTTTTAAAGATTTATTTTTTATTTTGGGTGGGGAGAGATAGAGCACACAAGGGAGAGGAGCAGATGGAGAGGGAGAAGCAGACTCCCCGCTGAGCACAGAGCCCAACTCAGGGCTAGATCCCAGGACCCTGAGATCATGACCTGAGCCGAAACCAAGAGTCGGATGCTTAACTGACTGAACCACCCAGATGCCCCTGTTTTATGTATTTTGAGTGTGTGTTATTAGACTATTTTAGTCTATGTTATTGCATGAGTAGCATACAAATTTAGAATTATTATAACTTTCTGATGAAAGTAAAAGTTTATTTTGATGAAATGTCAGTCTTTTCAATAGTCCTTGTCTTTACTCCAAGTTGTATGTTGCTATTAATTCAGCTATATCAGACTTCTATGGGACATAACTTACTGTCTATCACCTATGATAGTCATTGAGGTTTTTCCAAATCGAAAACTTTTGTCCTTAACTGTAGTTTTCTATACATATATATATATATATCCATGTAATTACTGATATATTCAGTTTTAAATCTACCATCTTAAAGTTTCCTATTTATACTATCTGTTCTTTGTTCCTTTTTAATCCTTCCTTATTTAGGACTTTTTAAACCATTCAATTTATTTTCTTCTACACACTTTTAATTAATTTTTTTAGTGGCTAACCTAAGTATTAATATATGTGTCCTTATTAGACCTTATTTCTAATTAATACTTTCACTAGTATCTGGACAAGGCAAGTAATTCACAACCTGAACTCGATTTTCTTATTTTCATGGATTTGACTTCTCTACATATTTTAAATAGTGAATATTCTTTTATTTTGATCTCCTTGATAACATCTTTTCATAACTGTTTTAGTGTGGTCACCCCAAGATAAATTTGATTTTTGTTTACAAAGGACTTTATTTTCTTTGTTCTTTGAAGGAACAGAATTCTAAAGTGGGACTTATATTTTTCTCAAGTGTTTTAGGATAACATCTCTTTGTCTTATAGTTTCTACTGTTTCCAAGTTTTCGGTCTTATTATTTCACCCCTGAAGGAAACATGACTATTTATATAGCTGCTTTTCATATCTTCCTGTTTTCAACTTTTCAGCCAAACCAACAATGAGCCTGCATGTGTTTGTGTGTGTGTGTGTTCTTTTATTCGAGATATTTTGAAAACTATTTGAAACAGGGCCTTGATAATTCTTTTTTTAAGCTTTGTAAAAATGATGGCTTTTTATTTTCACTCAGTATTGCTTCTTTCAATTCTCTGTTGTCCTTCTTCTGAGACTAATGACACAAACTTCCAGACTCTTCACTATGCTGTATCTGGCCCTTACAAACTTTTCTTTTTCATTTTTTATATTCTTTGGGCTTCGATGTGGGACTTTCTTGCTGAACCACCTTCTAGTTCACTAATCCTTGGTTTTATGGTGCTTAATTGCTATTGTACTTTTTCTTACATTCTTACTTTCAGTTACTATATATTTTTCTAGAATTTGTATTATTTCAATAGGTTCCAGTTCTCTGGTTAAATTCTCCATTTTTTCCCTCTAGTTTTCAAACACATTAATCATAGTTATTTTGGTATTTTGTGCCTAATAATTACAATGATCAAATCTCTTATGGGTGTTTTACTACTGTCTTTGATTTTTTTCTTCTAATTTTCTTTTTTGTCTTTTTTTTTTCTTTTTCAGTCATTTTGTTCTACTTCCTTCTGTGACAGATTTCTTTTTTCAACTTGACTTTGGAGGAAAAAAAACAACAACATAGTGATAGTGAACAATATGATCTTCCTGCAAAAAGAATTTAGGGTAATTCTTACAAGTCACTGGAGTATGACCAGATCCTCTTCACGTGGTGTAGTCTGGAGTTCACGCTTTGTAAGCCCTGTTCTAGCTGTACTCTGCCTTCGCGTATGAATGTGTTCCTTACATTTCTATGGTGTAGCTCTTACTGCTAAGGGTAGCCCTTTGAGGTTCTCAGTTGGGGTGTTTTCCTGAGTCCCTTGTTTCCGTGAGTGTGTGTGAGAAGGGACCTCTACAGTGGCTTCCACAGTACTGGGAAGTGGGTGAGTTCTCTGCCTTCTCAGTGCCAAACACCAAACCCGTACAGCTGAGGAGGTGGCGAATGCTCTGGGCAAACCTGCATGCAGGATCTGAGGCTAATTTCTCTGCAGGGCACTCTCCTCCAGGATCACTTCCTCTCTAGTTCAGCTGCCTTGGTTTCCCTGAACTCAGAACATGTTCACCCCATCATAAGACCAGCAGGATGCTCAGCCATGACTCCCTCTTTTGCCTCCATCCCCGTCCCTGAGAATCAGCAGATGAATGGGTGGGAGCACCTCAGAGGCGAACGTGGTGCTCACCTTGATGCAATTTCCTCTTCTCTTAGGTCTCATCTCCACAAATCTTGGCCCTGTGATTGTTTTCTAAAGAATTCACACAGCTGCTTTGCTTTGCTTTGCTTTGTTTTTGTTTTCTATCTAGATTTTACATCTACTTCCTTCAGGAGGATTTCTCTGATACACGCTACTCCCTCACAGACAGAAGCAAAATTCCCAACTCTGCTTTTAAAGATATAAACTCCAACAGTGTTTGCTTCCAATTTAATATCTTCTAAGTCTAGACACATTTGCTAATTTTGTGTTTTGTTATCAAAATTCCAAAATTCAGAGATATTGTGAGAAATGTCAAAACTGCCCACATGTTTGGTCTGTGGTTCCAGCAACATACCAGAGCAATTTTTCACATTTGATGACCCCTCTGGAGAGCGAGCCCTGGCTGTTATTGCCCAATGAGGAAAGGTTAAAAGGAAAACCACAAGCAGAAATATAATACGTTCAGGAAATTGCTGGAACAATTCCTGTGTGGGCTGTGATACAAAAGAGAGCCTTCCTGCACCCTGGGTGAGCTTTAGGACGCTCTCCAGAGCCCGTCCCCACAGCATGGCATTGACACGTGTGCATAGGGACTACGAGAAGTTTAATGATTTGGAATGAAAAATGAGTAATCTGATGTGACTGGAGAGTCAGCAACTGTGGATGTTCTTTTCTTCCTTCTCAGCTCCCTCACACCCACTGTCTTATAGGTCTACACAGTACTCCTTACTACAGTAAGAGAAACAGAAGATCTTTTTTTCATTGTATAATTTTAACGAGAAGAATTTTTCACCTTTGTGAAATCTTTGGGAGAGTCTGGTATGCATCCCTACCGGAGCCAGATGACCTTAGGCAGGGACCAGCAAACCTCTCTGGCCCTAGGAGAAAGAGAAAGACGGTGGATTTGGAGAGTAGTAAGAATAGGTCATGAGACCGTGTCTTACCACAGAAAGGGTTCAAAGGGCCACGTCAAGTATGGAGGGGGTGTTAGTTAGATAACTTCCTCTCTGGACGATGCCAAAACACACAGGCACCATTTCCCTGAAGAGAAGCAAAGTTGAAATCAGAAGGAAATAATTGCATTAAACAGGAAAAAGACAGGAGACAACAGGAGGATGACAGACAAAAGCACAGAGAGTTTAAAGGAAAGTAGGCAAGGAACTCGCCACAGGCTGTGTAGAAGCTCACAGCTTTACTGCTAAACGAGCCAGACGTACTTCTCCACTGTGCTCTGGGCAGGCCACGGAGGCAAAAACACATGTGTACGGGGTCAGACTGAATGTCAGTGGTCACCCCGGCATCATTACCCCACTCAATACCCTAACATGACGGACGTCTGAACGGGGTGTCTGTCCACTGCTTAAGCACATCTGTGATAACTTTCCTAGATGTCAGTAACTTTGTTCTGGCTTGTTCCTGCTAAAGACAAACAAGATCTTAGAGGGGCCACTACGCAGCCGCCTTCCTCATACTCTTTCTCTTCATACTGGCCCCCTGCCTTTCCCCCATCTGCCTTCTATCTTTCTCTCTTTCTTATTTGTATTCCCTCCTTCTGTCTCTCATATGCCCACTTTTCAAAACCACCAGCCTTAAAAGGAAGGGGGAAGAGCAAAAAGTGTTAATCTAGGGAGAGTCAGCAAAGTGGGATGGGGGGAAAACAAGATCATGTTTCAACCCCTTACCATTTACAAGGACCGCCTCTGCTACAGCCTAAAACATTTTCATAGAGCTCTCATGGAAACATCCAATCCTAAGAACCTCACCACTTCAGTCAGCTTATTCTGTTCCTCATCAGTTAACGACTGTTAGAAAAATTTCTCCCAGTGAGCTAAAATCTGCCACTCTCTGAACTTAGGTCAATGGTGTTCCTGGTGCTGCAAGATGCTGAGGGCGTTCAGACCCACTAAAAAACACGGAGTCCTTTTGTATCAGCTAGGAAGTTTGGTTAGCACTCAACCACGGTCACACCAGGAAACAGAGGATTAGTATTAGTTAATACTGAATCCTAGTTACCGGTCTGATTTTGGGCTCCCTTTATAGTTGACTCTGGGCTTTCCCATAATTCCTTGCTGTTTTAACAGTTTTCGGGGCAGCACAACATTGATTCTGTTTCTCCTCCACTAGAAAAGCTAGGAAACACTCAACAGACCAAATTGAAAGGTGAATAAAGAAAAGATTTGAAGACAGTAATTGTTTATCGAGAATGAAGTTGCCAATGCTGCAATAAACATTTCTCCATTCATGAATCTGAGAAAAGACAGATTTTAATTTCCTCAGGGTGTTTCGTGCCTGTTAATAGAAGGTCAAATCTACAGCAGGCGGCACCTCTGACTGGCAGGTACAAGACCTCGGTTTAAATACAGGTTTGGCCGCAGCACTAATGCGTGACGTCGGGCAAAACACCTCACTCGGGATATTCAATTTCTCATGTATACAATGGCACCAATACCACATAAGTAAAATATACAAATATTATAAGATATTAATAGATATAAAATATATTTTCCCCCACTAGACTATGTGTTCCTTGAGGGAAGTAACTGATATTATTACCCTTCTTTGTATCTAAATCCTAAAACACAGAAGTAAGTGCTCACTAAAAGTCCATTGGGAAAAAAAAGCACTAATAGCTGCAGTACTTCCTTTCACTCCCTCTTATTTTGTAGGCAAACAAGTTCCAGTAAACAGAAGACAAACTCTTTAGGGCCAAATATTAGGAGGCAGCTTGGAAATCTTTAATGTGTTAGTAAGATTAAAAATCACTTTATATTGAGGTATCAGAATTTTTACTTAAAAATATATAATTTTCTCAGTGAAATAAGTAAAAAAAATATAATTTTAAGTAGCCCTCCCCCAATATATCCATAATACTGTATTATAGGAATACTGTATTAAGGAAAAGTAACTACTTGATATTTGTTTGCTAAACAAGTGTATATATGTCCTAGCATCCTCAAATAAAGAAAACACCCAAGTACCTCCTATAATTTTTAATGATTTTTAATAATTCCTAATTTCTGGAGTTCAAACTAAGAAAAACAATTAGAATGGATGTCTCATGACAGCTGACAGTATGTTGTGAGGATCATCCCATACTGGGGACATGGTAATCTAACAAAGCTCTTTGAAAGGGTAACACAAGAATCCTGAAATCCTGAATGTTTTACACAAAGAACCTAGTGAGTTAGTCATCATTAAGATAATAAAAATACTGCTAATGCAAATGGACTGTCCCCCTGCATCTTTCTGAAACAGAGTCTGTAAATATAAACATAGAACCTGCCTCTTTAAGTCTTTACTTCGCTGCAGGTTGAGCTCTCAAAAATTACTTGGTAAGCACAGAGAAAACACTCTCAGGTTAGCCGTTTTCAGCCTGATCAAATGACTGTTTATCCCTGAAACGTCTGCCCCTCCCTGTAGTCACCAGTACTTAGAGTGACTGCCTATTCTGCTTCCCGGGAAGGCGTGAGGAATAAGGAATGGCTCACGCAAGACTCTTGTTAGCTACAGCCTCCCGCAGATGTCTGTAATTAGGGTTAAAAGGGGGACCCATGCTTATTTGGAAGTAGAAAATACTTTAAGGGAGAGGATGCATGTGAGTTGGAACTTAAAGGAAGAACCGAGGGTAGGGATCCAATGTGGGAACAAGGCATTTAAGCAGCGGGAAGAGCAGAAAGCCTTGGAAGAGAAATATGTTAGTATGAACAGAAGATGGGGGGTATGGAGTAAAGATTAACGGGAAGTTAGATAAGAAGAGTAGGTTGGGGTGAAGTTACAGAGAGCCATGGAAGTCCAGCTGAGAAGCGGGACACAGCTAACTGGACAGCGAGGTGATGCTGCAATATGGCATTTGAAATGGCGAAGAAGGAACTTGCAATCACTACGACTGAACCCAATGATGAGTTTTTCTAGCACTGAATACACTGATTTTCTGAGAGTGTGTTACCTTTTTTAGATCAGAATTACTTTTTTATTATGTTCGATTAGCCACCGTATAGTACATCATTAGTTTTTGATGTAGTGTTCAATGA
The DNA here is from genome assembly GCF_964656455.1 of Halichoerus grypus. NCBI lineage: Eukaryota > Metazoa > Chordata > Mammalia > Carnivora > Phocidae > Halichoerus > Halichoerus grypus. Next base: position 109,147,425 of record NC_135722.1, read on the forward strand.
TTCATTAGTTGCATATAACACCCAGTACTCATCACAACATGTGCCCTCCTTAATACCCATCACCCGGTTACCCCATCCTCCCACCCCCTCCCCTCTGATGGTCTCTTCAACAAATGGTGCTGGGAAAATTGGACAGCCACATGCAGAAGAATGAAACTGGACCATTCTCTTACACCACACACAAAGATAAACTCAAAATGGATGAAAGACCTCAATGTGAGACAGGAGTCCATCAAAATGCTAGAGGAGAACATAGGCAGTAACCTCTTCGGCATCAGCCAAAGCAACCTCTTTCAGACACGTCTCCAAAGGCAAGGGAAACAAAAAAAAAATGAGCTTTTGGTACTTCATCAAGATAAAAAGCTTCTGCACAGCAAAGAAAACAGTCAATAAAACTAAGAGGCAGCCCACGGAAAGATATTTGCAAATGACGTTACAGATAAAGGGCTGGTATTCAAGATCTATAAAGAACTTCTCAAACTCAACACCCAAAAAACAAATAATCCAGTCAATAAATGGGCAGAAGACATGAACAGACACAGATATACAAATGACTAACAGACATATGAAAAAATGTTCAACATCCCTAGCCATCAGGGAAGTTCAAATCAAAACCACACTGAGATACCACCTTACGCTAGTTAGAATGGCAAAAATTAACAAAAACAGGAAACAACAAATTTGGCGAGAATGTGGAGAAAGGGGAACCCTCTTACACTGTTGGTGAGAATGTAAGCTGGGGCAGCCACTCTGGAAAACAGTATGGAGGTTTCTCAAGACGTTAAAAATAGAGCCACCCTATGACCCAGCAATTGCGCTACTAGGTATTTACCCCAAAGATATTGATGTAGTGAGAAGAAGGGGCACATGCACCCCAATGTTCATAGCAGCAATGTCTGCAATAGCCAAACTGTGGAAAGAGCCGAGATGCCCTTCAACAGATGAATGGATAAAGAAGATGTGGTCCATATATACAATGGAATATTACTCAGCCATCAGAAAAGATGAATACCCACCATTTGCATCGACATGGATGGAACTGGAGGGGATTATGCTAAGTGAAATAAGACAATCAGAGAAACACAATCATCTTATGGTTTCACTCATATGTGGAACGTAAGGAATAGCACGGAGGACCACAGGGGAAGGGAGGGAAAACTGAAGGGGGGGAAATCAGAGAGGGAGACAAACCATGAGAGACTCCTGACTCCGGGAAACAATCTGAGGGTTTCAGAATTACTTTTAAAATTCAGATGCCTACTACAGCTCCTTAGAGCATTCGGTCACTCTTCACTTGAGAAATATGGAGAAACGTCCATACGCATGTACATGTTTCAGATAAAAGAGGGCTAATAAGTGAAACTCGACCCACGGTTACAAAGGGCTTGGCTGGTTCTACAATGTGCCACATGCTGTTGAGCCTGGCAGACAACATATCCACATCATGTCCTGCTCTAAGCAGTATTTTGCATATGCTCTAACACACAGGGGATGTTTAGCTAACAGGCGGTTTAATAAGCGCCCTTCCTTAACATCTGAATTCAACGTGGAGATGTCACTTGTCACTCAAGATGCCTCGGCAGCCCACTCTGTCCTCACTGGTGCCCCACACAGTGCTTTCAGCTCGCGGCACAGCTCAGCGTCCTGTGCTCCTCTCTGCATCCTCTCCCTCTAGAGGCACAGGCTCGCTCTGTCTCCCACGCATCTGCTTCATGGAAAAGAGACTGTAGAATTGCTTCCTGTCAAGTCATAGAGGCAACTCGCTCATGAACCAGCTACTGTGGAGGGGAGAGACAGCCGTGTCAGCAACGTTTTCCTGCTTACATGTTTTTGTTTCAAGGCAGGTGTTCTGTTTCCTTGTCCTAAGCAGGGATGACTGTGGCGTGGGCACTTTTCGGAACCCTAATCGGAACAGCCCAATGCTGACTCTCAAGCACGTGGATGTAACCCAGGGAGAGGGTGAAACCCAGTCACGGTGGGAAGCAGCACCCAGGGCCGAAAAGGACGGATGTGCCCTCACGTTTCTGAACACACGTCTCCCAGGAAGCACACCTTTCATGCATTACCCTGGAATGAGGGTTTGAGTTTTTACTGTAGAGAATTCTGATTGCTTGATTACACAATGCCTGCCGAGAACCAAGGGGAGCCGTTGAAAGGGTCCAGAGGATGTACCCTCTCTTGAACAGAGCTGAAAAGCCGCTGCCGCTGCCACATCCCGATCACAAAATGCCACATGTCGGGGGCCCTGGCACAGCTCCCCAGTCCTGGCCAAGCTGGGCCAGAGGGGCCAGGCGGGGAGAAGAGACGCAAACCTGACTGTCAAGAAAACAGAGCTCCAGCCCCCAATCTGATGCTCAGGATCTTTGTGTACTTGGGACTAGTCCCTTTATCCCCGTTTTTCATCTCTAACATGAGAGTTATCAAATCTGCTCCATCACCTTCACAGGATTCTTATCAGATCAGGCTTTTAAAACTGGTAAAATGCAATTCCACGGAACAGCCCTGTTATTCTGTAGTCTCATATTTACTCTTAAGATGATTGAGAAAAGCCGAAATTGGCCCCCATACATACGAAGCTAACTCTGAGAAAAGCTGTAAGTCAGTAACACTGAAGGGTCTGCTTGCCATTCACTGAGGCTGAGAGATCTCAGAGATTCAATTCTCTGATACCCAAGCGCATTTGATTCTTCTCTTATAATACAACAAAAATGCTTCTGTCTTGCACTTACCACACTCTAATATCTAGAAAGTAATATTTTTGATACTTTACTATCAAATGGTATTACCTGGTGGCATAAGGTAAAAAAAAGTGGCCGTGGGCTTTATCATGGGCCCAAAGAATAAGGGTTTGGCTAAATAAACAGTTATTAGAAGCATAATCACTGACAGCGAGATGCTGTGGCATCCTAGAATGGCCACCCAACTTGGAGTCACAGGTTATGGAACTAGCTCTTCTCAACTGTGAATCCATGTAACAAGCCATCATGTGCTACTTAATTCTTTGGCCCTTTGGTGTTCTTATCTACAGAATGAAGACAAAAACTGATATGCCGTTGGACTGTGTTGGACACACAAAGTGATAAAGTTTGTGTAAGTATTTGCAATATATAACAGCACAATAAAATATATAATTACAGCAGTAGTAGTGTTTGCAATAAAACAGGAAGGGAAGGTGAGACTTGGTGGACGGCAGGGTATGGTGAGTTCCTCCCATTCTGGAAGAGAAAGAAGCTAAACCTTCCCCAACGACAAATGAGAACAAAAGGCTGTTCAGTCACTTGTAGATCTTGCAAGAAAAATGAGGGACGTGATTGGATGAAGGTCAACAGTGAATACACTAGTCATTCATTTTGGTCACCTATTCAAATTATCTGGAATTCTTTTGTCCCCACTCCTAAATCTGGATTAGAAAGATTTCACTGTCTTCTGTGTAATATTAAACTTACTATACATAGCTGTTATCTTATAAAATAAACTACTATAGCACAGAATGTCACTCAGGATTAAGGATCAATATAATGTATTTTGGTATACTAAGGTAGAGGGAGGATGTAAATAAATAATATAGCTAAAATTAAACTAAGTCAATCTGAAAGAGATTATTCCAAAGGAAACTACTCAAAAAGAAATAAACACAAAAGCTAACAATGTGAAGTGCTTAGAAATACAGCAATGATAGTAATGGAATAAAAAGGGCAAAAATGAACTGATACAAGGCATCTATTGGCATCTGCTTCTACACAGAGATATTTAATGATATCTTAAGTTTAGGCACCTTGATGTGTCTTTTCATCTCTTTATGCTGTATTTTGTTTTTATTTGATATTGACATAACAGTGCTTTTCCTTATTCTCAATGAATTTTGGATAAGCCATTAAAGGCATCAGTTCTAGCTATTATAGGCTTCAGAGATAAATATCTGGAATTTTTTTTTAATTGCTCTGATATCCATCTACCAAACATCCAGATATTTAGAAATATCCAAATTACTGGATATAGAGTTTAACCTCTGGGTGATGAAGATGTATCAGTTACTGTGTATTAATATTAATTGATAGAGCCATATGCCCAGTGGCCAAGCTAATATCCTTGAAAGATGTGAAAGGCTGACAGAATGAAAAATGCGGACATCTGGATCATTTTTCTTTCTCAGAAGTGTTAATGTAGTCCTATAATTAAACATGCTCAATCAACAGATTCTTTAATAATTCCTATCAAGAATAAATATCACAGAAAATTTCTATTTAGCCAGATATGTATTTATTTAACAAGCTTTGCTAGTGGCAAACATAAAAGTCTTTGAAACTTCAACAACAAAAAAAGGAAGGTTTGTGTAAATTAATGTTAGTGAAAGCTCAAACAGAAATTGCTCATGAATTATAAGGAAACAGGCATCAATAAGCAAACCAGTTACCACAGACAAAAGCAGGTGTAGTAAGGAGACTTCTCTGGCTGAAACCACAGCTTTGAGGATCAACAAATTCCCTGACTGATAGTTCCCTTAGATTGTGTGTGTATGTTATCAGAGTAACGAGTCAAAAACTGGAAAATCACAAGTACTCAGTTATCTGGTGATCATGAGGTTAAAGATTTTGGCAGATTTTTCAGTTCACATTTTTAGAGTGATGATGCTATTCACACAAAAATCTAAAAAAACAAGTTACAAAGTGAGAATAAAAGGTTAACAATTACTAGGAGGAGACTAGAAGGAAAGGAAAATATCTCAGGCTTACTACTGATTTCGATTGTTTTCAAGCTGCTCTCAATTAGAGTCTGGATATTTGTAGATACTCATTTTGGCCGAATCCATGTATAGGTTTCAATAAGCCATAGTATTCTAAGGGGACTGTCTTTGCCATGACACCAGTCGATGGTCCTGAAAGCATTATCAGTATTTTAATCCGTGATCATTTACAGTAAAGGAGATGAAGGAGGAAGTTACAGAGAACTCTGCATTAGCACATGACGATTTTATTTCACTCTCATCCAATCCACTACTGGGCAGGTAAATTCAGGGCTTGTCATGAAAAACTCCAAACGGAATTAGCCTAGGTTCTTCGTTGCAAGTAATGGAAAGTAAATCTGGATGATTTAATCAGCCGCCAGAAGGAGGGCGAACCAGACTCTATAAGAGTAAGAAAAAGGGACAAGTGGAATCAAAATCACAGCATGCTGAGACCACTCCTGTGGCCACTGCTATCAGAGCCACGGACTGCACTGCCACGGTGGAGAGCTCCTGCACACCAGGCGTTTTCTCTGCATGATGCTCACAGATGTCCCCTCCTCTGAGACGCCTCAACGTAAATAAAATGGAGGGGGAGCATTCGGTACTGGTAACACCACATGCCCAACCTGGGGAGCATTCGGTACTGGTAACACCACACGCCCAATCTGTTTCTGCCCGGGTGACCTGGAAAACCAGACTGTCTTTTCAGTGTCCACAGACTCATACAGTGTGGGCAATGCTCCAACATGGGGAGGATGTTCATTTCCTGGGCAGATAAACAAAGAGACGAAAGCTCACTAAACGACATAGAATGTTAGGAAAGGAGCATGCTACAGTGTGAATTTTGGAATTTGGGATCCCTATTTCCTAAATATATAACCTCCAACATATTTCCTGTCCTTTTTGGGCATCTACTGGTTTGTAATTCCCATGAGGGTAAGACCAGGGTCTGACTTGTCTGTGTGGTATTTCTAGCAGTAGGACAATGCCTGACAATGAGCCAAAGTCCTCAAGTAGCTCTTGAATGAATGACGAGGCCACAGTCCACCACTGCGCATGCTGACAACAGCATGTAACATGCATCCTAAACACCTGTTTTCTGTGTGTGGGATTACTCAACACGTATTTCACACCTACCAAACTAAGCACCAGGAAATCAGGGTCAGTGTCTTATTTCTGATTGTCTCTACTGTGCAGAGCATGGGGTCTAACACTTGGTAAGCATCTGCTAAATAGCAGATGAATGAGTGCAAGCCTGGATATATTTTCTCACCTGCAAATTTGATATAGTATCCTACTCATTTGAGTCAATGAAAGTATGTCAAGATATTCTTACATAGTAAGTGCTCATTGTCGTTGTTTCTCTTCTGGACGAAATGACCTCCAGAATTAGAGTTCATTGTGAAATTCGAAAATTTAGTCCTCTCATGTAGACAGCAGGAAAACATTGTGCCATTATATTTATTAACCTATTTTGTTCTAATGCATTTACATTCTTCTTTAATGTGCTGAGAGCTCTCCCAATGCAGAGAACAGGTATCAGCTTTTATTTCATCAAAGTCAGTGTCTCCTAATGTTTAATCCATGTTCATTTTCTTGAAAAAAATTAATAAACGAGTGAATGGCTATGTGACAATGGACTTTCATTATTTCCTAGACTACAAGAGTCATTTCAGAATCAATAACATCACTTTTCACATAATGAAAGAAATATATTGTAAATGAAAACCCACCACAGCTTCTTTGTTCTTTATCCATGTTTGCCTATAAGAGCCAAAGTTTAATAAGATGCTTGAAGTAATGTATGCTTCTAAATGCTGACTACACATTACCAAATAAGAAAGTTTTCTTTATTTTGAAAAAGAGAAAGAATTTTGATAAAAACTGAAAAAAATCAGGCCTCAGGAGCAACAACAGAAGGCAATCTACTGACAGATGATTGTGGAGCAACACTGGGGGGCAGGGCAGCCGAGTAATACTTAGCAGGCACGGTTAAGAAACCCAAATAAAGAAGAACAAGGATAAAAGTGCAGATAAAACCATGTATTTGTGGATACAACTAATATATATGATATAGTTTTCAAGCAAGAAAACATCCTAGAAGTGAAGAGGCACACATTAAAAGTCAATACTGGAAAGGTTTACTGGATGACCAGTAAAATGAATAAAGAATTTCATTTGTGTACATCATCACATACTTTCAAAGCCTTGTGGATAAGAAGATAATCTTCAAAGCATCAGAGGTCATATTACAGGAGTGGGAATCAAAATGACACTGGGCTACTCGGTAGCAATTCTGGATCCTAGAGTAAAATGGAGCAACATTTTCTAAATTCCAAGGAAAATTATTTTTTTAACCTAGCATGCTCTGTTACAACCAAATACCATTAAAACTGTAAAACAGATTAAAGACATTTAAAACTAATCAATGACTGGGGCGCCTGGGTGGCTCAGTTAGTTGGGCGTCCTACTCTTCATTTTGGCTCAGGTCATGATCTTGGGGTTGTGATATTGAGCCCCTGTATCGGGCTTTGCACTGGGTGTGGAGCCTGCTTGTCCTTCTCCCTCTGCTCTTCTCCCCACTCTCTCTCTCTCTAATAAATAAATACTTAAAAATCTTTAAAATAAATAATTAAGGATTTAACAGTTAATCTTCCAAGTATCCTTTCCTAGGAAGTTGTAGAAAAGGTACTTGTGGGAAGTAAAACAAGAGGAAGGAGTGGGATCCAGAAAGGAGGCCTCACTGTAGAAGGAGGGTGAAAGAAAGTGCCAAGATGGAGGCCCGGTGGCAGGTGAGGACCAAGCAGTGCAGATGGCAGCAGAAGGGAAAAGAGAAGAAGGAGTAAGAGAACCAGGAATTTAAAAACAGAAACAAGCCAGGGGCGCCTGGGTGGCTCAGTTGGTTAAGCGACTGCCTTCGGCTCAGGTCATGATCCTGGAGTCCCGGGATCGAGTCCCGCATCGGGCTCCCTGCTCAGCAGGGAGTCTGCTTCTCCCTCTCCCGCTCCCCCCTCTTGTGCTCTCTCTCTCTCTCTCAAATAAATAAATAAAATCCTTAAAAAAAAAAAACAAAAAACAGAAACAAGCCAGATATACAATTTGGTGTGTTATGGCTTGTGTGGAAAATTACTGCTTTTGGGAAAAGTAATGGAAGATAAATAGATAATTATGTAAATAAAAGCAATAAGGCAATGGTTAAATCTGAGGAAAAATAATATGACTAAAGAATAAATAATCTAATCTATATTTTTGGCCTCCTCAGTGAAAAAAATATGTATGTATTCACCTACATAGAATAGTGTAAGAGCCTGCTATTGATTTAACTAATTATACATTAAGTATGTTGGGAAAAAAAAAGTAGGGAAATAAGGATGAAATTACACAAATGAGTTAAAGGCTCAGCTACTATAATGGGGAACCAGTAATGTCTGCCTAAAATAAATTCAGAAGAAGTTCTAAAGATAAAGAATATCCAATGGGAAAAAGACAGTCTCTTCAACAAATGGTGTTGGGAAAACTAGACAGCCACATGCAGAAGAATGAAACTGGAGCACTTTCTTGCATCATACACAAAAATAAACTCAAAATGGATTGAAGACTTAAATATGAGACCTAAATCCATAAAAATCCTAGAGGAGAGCATAGGCAGTAACTTTTTTGATGTTGGCCATACCAACTTCATAGTAGATCTGTCTCCTGAGGCAAGGGAAACAAAAGCAAAAATAAACTATTGGGACTTCATCAAAATAAAAAGTTTCTGCACAGTGAAGGAAACAACCAACAAAACTAAAAGGCAACCTTCAAAATGGGCGAAAATTTGCAAATGACATATCTGATAAAGGGTTAGTATCCAAAATATATAAAGAACTTACACAACTCAACACCCAAACCCCAAATAATCCAATTTTTAAAAAGGGTAGATGATATGAAAAGACATTTCTCCAAAGAGAGCATCCAGATGGTCAACAGACACATGACAGGATGTTCATCATCACTTACCGTCAGGGAAATATAAATCAAAACTACAATAAGATATCACCTCACACCTGTCAGAATGGCTAAAATCAACAACACAGGAAACAACAGATATTGGTGAGGATGCAGAGAAAGGGGAACCCTCTTACACTGTTGGTGAGAATGCAAACTGGTGCAGCCACTCTGGAAAACAGTATGGAGGTTCCTCAAAAAGTTAAAAATAGAACTACCCTGTGATCCAGCAATGAGCATGATGGGGGGTGGGGAGGGAAGAGAGAGAGAGAGACAAACCAAGAAACAGACTCTGAACTACAGAGAACACACTGATGGTGACCAGGGGGGAGGCAGGCGGGGTTTGGGAAAACAGGTGATGAGGATGAAGGAGGGCACCTGTTGTGATGAGCACCAAGTGATGTATGGAAGTGTCGAATCACTACATTGCACACCTGAAATTAATACTACACTGTATGTTAATTAATTGGAATTTAAATAAAAACTTAAAAAAATACATTGTCCAGAAATATGAATGTAAGTATCAGAAAAACTAGATGAAAGACTCAAAAGTTTGTCTTTACAGAGAAAGAGAAATTGGAAGACATATAAGGGTGGAGTTTAGAAAATCTGTTTTTGACTTTGAGGCTTAGAGAACTATTTGATATTTATAAACAATATGTCATTCTTACTTAGGAAATAACAATAGGCTCAAGAGCAGCCAAAAACAATTGCAATGAAATAAGAAAAATGACAATGCAACATTGGACATGAAGGGACAAGATTTACATTTACATTATATGTATAATAATTTGTATTTATAATATGAATGCTTACCTAGAAAATCTATGCCAGTCAAGTGAACAATTCTTTGAATTAAGAGAAGCATTAAGTAAGCAAATACAAGATAAACAGATAAACCTGAGGAGCTTCCCTACCTACCATGGAATACTACCAGCTGCTCTTCCTACCTGACCCACCCCCTTTTCCTGCCTGCACCCTTGTTTCCTCTGAGGGAAGCACTGCACCAGGAAATATGGTTTTTGTGGGAAATAATCTCAAGAGTCCAACTCCATCTGTGCAAGTCAAAAAGACCTAGATCTTTCTCTCCAACTCCTTGGAATAGAGAGAAGACAGGTATCCCATCTCAACTCAGCCCACTGGACTCTTGAGAACTTTCAATGGTGAGCTCATGACTCAAGTTCAGAAAGAATGATAGGACTGGACTAATGCAGCCGCAGAGTCCACACCCAGCTGTGCTTGGCTGCTTCAGTGTTACTGTATTTCCATTTTCTTAGCACTCCAGAAGAACTCTGGATGTTGCCTACTGAAAAGCTTCCCCCTGCCCCTTATGTATGTGAGCCTCCAGTATCTTTGGAAAAAGTCTTTATTGCCTATTTTTGTCCTGAGAGTTTTGTTGCTTGCAACCGAGAATCCTAACTGATATGAGCACCTGGGGATAAATATAACAAGAAATAGTTCTGATGTATATCATAACATGTCAAAGCAGATAAAGAAGCCTCAATAATAATAATAATAAATTACAAGAGAAGTGGAACATCCAAATATGTATCTATAAACTCAGTACAATCCCAGTGAACATATCTAATAGTATTATTACAGGAGAACACAAATAAGTCAATGGAATTAAATAAGGAGTCTATAATCATAACCTTTTAAACAAAGGATTATTGGAAGAAATAGATAAGCAATATTTACGAACTTATATTACCCTTTCATACCAGAAAGAAAAGCAATTTTTAGAGATATGCATAGCCAATATAGGAAAATATTCTTATATAATAAACAAAGAGGGACTTACTAAGCTAGATATAAAAATCAAAAGCTATAAGGAAGAAACACTGGCATAGACTTCTGTAAGAAGAAAAGCACCATGGTCAAAACTAAAGGGTAAATGATAATTTGAAACCATTTATAATAGATCAAAGTTAATATCCACATTATATAGTAATCTTCCATACATTGTTAAGAAAAAACATACACCAAGAAATTAAATAGACTGTATGCACAAGATTTCCAAGATTGAATACAAAAGGTATACAAGGACATAAAACTATGATCAATACAGTAGTGAGAAAATCCAAGTTAAATCATTTCAAGATACCTCTTTTTATGTCCTTTACTTTGGAAACACTTAAAAACTTCAAATAAACAATCCAGAAAACACTGAAGGGTAACAAGTGCACACAAGAATTGGAGGTGAAGATCTGAACTGTCAGATCTAGGAGGACATGTTGGCATTTTTTAGGGAAAGTTTAAGTTATTTATTTTAACCAATTCCAATTCCAGTTTACTACCATTCAGAAATAGTTACATATTTGCATATATAATGGCACTTAATGAAACTTTGTTCTTAAAAATGAGAAACTGGAAATAATCTAATATTCATTAGTAGAGGATTAGTTAAAAAGAATGCTCGCATACTGGAACAGAATTTTTGGGGAGAAAATGCATCCAGAATTTCAGGACAGGTTCAAGGCCAGACGTCAGATCCCTAGAGAGAGAAATGTAGACCTCTGGTAATCACGTTACAACCTGTAGGAATAGAAGTATCTGCTTCTCCTTGGCTGAATGAGGGACTATAGCCACCTCACAAGGTGGACACTTGGTTTCTACTCTGTTCTACCATTTCTGCATTCCCGACTGCAGGAGTAGCTCCTCCCCTCAGGAGCCAGGGTCTAAGCCTGTGATCACAGCTGCAGGACGCAGCCAGCCAGGGGCCTCAAGCCTTCCCCCCGCCTCAGCATTCTGCTGACATCATTTCCTTCAAGTACTGTGCTGTACATCACGTCTCCTGCAAGAAGTCACCCACCTGGGAAGCTGGCCTGTAGGATCAGCTTTGCACAACTGGCCAAAAAGCCAGCTGTTATTTTCAGAATTGTTGTGATCTGGTAGATAAACTACTGGTAGCTTCAAACCATGAAGAGTAAGATTATTTCCACCTCACAAGTCAGTGAAGGTAAAAATCAGGGCTTTAATTTTTTTCTTCCCCACTGAAGTGGTTGTTAAACACTTCCTAGCATATCACTGCTTTTAATTCTAACTTCTCATTATGAAACACTATATAAACATTTACAAGAATGAGGCAGAGCTATTTTTACCAACAACAAATAAATTTTACCAACAAGAAATAATTTCTAGGACATAATAATACCATGAAGGGGCGCCTGGGTGGCTCAGTCGTTAAGCGTCTGCCTTCAGCTCAGGTCGTGATCCCAGGGTCCTAGAATCGAGCCCCACATCGGGCTCCCTACTCGGCGGGAAGCCTGCTTCTCCCTCTCCCTCTCCCCCTGCTGTGTTCCCTCTCTCACTGTGTCTCTCTCTGTCAAATAAATAAATAAAATCTTAAAAAAAAATAATACCATGAAGAACAATGCTTATAGAATACCAATTTTGTGGAAAAGAAAAGCTTATATGAAATGTGTAGATATGTAAATGTCTAGAATAAAAGCTCCAGAAATTCACATAAAATAGGTGACAAAGGTTGGCTACGGAGAATCATGGTGGGGTTGGGGTTCTTTTTCTTATCTATATAGAATATACAATCTCTGATACAGACTAGTTTAAAAATCTGTAAAAAGATAATGTCAATATGTTTTATATAAAATTTTTAAATATTAAAGCTAAATAATAATAAATAATGAAGAAAATATTTGCCAAACAAAATATCTAATGCATTAATACTTTTAATATATAAAAAATTTCTGACAAATAATAAAATTAATAGACACCAATAAAAAATATACAAATACAGAGCAAGAACACACAAAATACTAATTTATCATACGGCAAATTATCATAAGCAGAAAAAGAATGTAAAAATAAAATTTTCAAATATTCAAATATTTCAAAATTAAAAATAATTATTGTACGATATAAAAAATATACACTATAGGTACATTAGATAGAAACTCACCTATAGCACCATTAGAATAACTAATTGGTGTATTTCCTGAAATAATTTTATCAATATGTTTTGAGAGTCATTAATATTATCACTATTTTTCGCCAAGTTGTTGCAGAGTTTGGAATATATAATAAGGAAACAGTTATATATACAGAAAGGTTTTTTTGGTTTTTTTTTTAGAAGGCATCTTTCTTTTTTCTTTCAAGATTTTATTTAAATTCAAGTTAGTTAACACATACTATAATATTAGTTTCAGGAGTAGAATTCAGTGATTCATCACTTAGGATAACACCCAGGGCTCATCACAACAAGTGCCTCCTTAATGCCCATCCCCCATCTAGCCCATCCCCCACCCACCTCCCTCCATCCACCCTCAGTTTGTTTTCTATCATTAAGAGTCTGTTTTATGGTTTGCCTCCCTCTTTCTTTTTTTTCCTTCCCCCTGTGTTGATCTGTTTTGTTTCTTAAATTTCACATATGAGTGAAATCATATGGTATTTGTCTTTCTCTGACTGCCTTAGCAAAATAAGTCAGAAAGTATTTTTGATTAAGAATTGTCATTATGGGGCGCCTGGGTGGTGCAGTAGGTTAATCATCTGGCTCTTGGTTTCAGCTCAGGTCATGATCTCAGGGTTGTGAGATCGAGCCCCGTTTCAGGTTCCAGGCTTAGCGGGGGAGTCTGCTTCAGACTGTCTCTCCCTCTCCCTCAGCACCACCCACTCATGTGCACACGCTCTCTCTCTTTCTCAAATAGATAAATAAATCTTTAAAAAAAAAAAATTGTCATTATAGTTTACTTATACAACTGAAGTAATGGGTATTCAAAATATATGAGGAAGGGCATTGAAAACATCCTGTAATTTCCTCATTTATCAAATTATATTTATATTCATTTTATAAAAAAGTGTGAAGACTAGGGGACTACCCGGCTGGCTCAGTGGGTAGAATATGTGAGTCTTGATCTCTAGGTTGTGAGTTCGAGCCCCACGCTGGGTGTAGAGATTACTTAAAAAAAGGCGAAAACTAGAAAGGGCAAGTTTTATTTGGCAGGCACAATAAATGACAGCTATTTTTTTTTACATTTAAAATAAAAAGTGGAATTTAAAAGTGAGATGTAGGATGATACACCTGTCTTCCCCCCTTCCCCTACTTTTTCTTTATCTAGCTAACTTTTACTCATCGCTCAGGATCAATGTGAAGGTCACTTTTCTAAGGGAGTTTCTGGCCTCCCTCCAACTGAATTTCCTCTGTTATATATTCACAGGACACTCTGCTCCTCTCCTTTGAAATTATAGTTGTAATTTATTGCTTTGAAACTATTTAATTGTAACTTTCAGAAGAAATATGAAATAGAAATCCAAAATGGGCTATATTTATCTTACAGTTAAGTATATATCCAGCTTCTAAAAATTGTAAATACTCCATAATAAGTTGAGAAAATGGATAAAAATGACTGATAGATTTAATGAATGCTTGATTGATATCAAAAATTAAAAAAAAAAGATAAAATGCTCCAAAATGGTTCTGGTGGATTACTTAAGGATTGAGATTATACATGATTTTTTTTTTTTTTTGGATTCACATTTAAGTCTCTATACATACATTTTACTAGTCTTATAAAGTAACTATTTATCAGCTATATAATCAGAAAATCAATCACTATCTTACAAACTGTGGCAACAGGAGTTGATAATGGAAAAATAATAAATGGAAAAAATAATTTAATAGGCTTTTCCAAATTATTACTGGCTGAGGAAGAAAATGAATGGAAAATTGAAGGAATTTATCCAAAATAATCTGAAGGCACATGACTCTAAAGACAATCCTTCCATTTCAGAACATATTGTAAAAAAAAAAATTGTTCACATTTATAATGTATGTTTTAAGTGAAAATAAAAGTTATATTCTCAAAACAGGAATCAATAATCTAGTCTCCATTCCTGGTTTTGCCACTAACTTTTGGTGAACAGTAAGTTTAGTTTTCAGAGCCTAAGTATTTGTAATCTATGAGAATAGTGGACTCTATTTTTCTATCTTTAATATCTTATCTTTCCCAACTTTCCAGATTCACAGAAGGGATTGGCTGAGTTTAGGAAAGGACTGAGGAAATCCCATCTGTAGATTCCATATTAGTCTACACCTATGTTCGCATTGGTGGCAGGTGTGGGGGAGAACAAAAATGAAGTTTATGTGATTCATCAGGACTCATTAAACAAGGACTAAATGTGACAGGACCGGACATTTCCAGGTTCCTGCCAAGTAGACAAGCTGACAAATCAAAGACTGTATGACTAGATTATGGCCTCTGCAGGAAAGTAGGTAAAGCTTTGAACTTTATATATATCAGAAAGCAACTGACTCGTGATTTCAGGGACTTAAATTACTTTCAGAGAGCTTGACATCTAAAATGAAGACAAATTCTTTTTTTTTTTTAAGATTTTATTTATTTATTTGAAACAGACAGAGAGTGAGCACATGAGTGGGGGGAGGAGTAGAGGGGGAGGGAAGGCGAGAGGGAGAGCTGAGCTCAACCCCACGACACAAGATCATGACCTGAACTGAAACCAAGAGTCAGATGCTCAACTGACTGAGCCACCCAGGTGCCCCAGGAAGACAAATTCTTGACTTAAACAGATACATGTTTCCCTGTAGTTTTTCTGTTGTTTGTTGTGGCTTGTTTATAAAACAGATTTAATTAGTTGTGGTATGATATTCTATTTTTTTAAAGATTTTACTTCTTTAGAGAGAGACACAGAGACAGAGAGCAAGCAGGGGTGGGGCAGAGGGAGAGGGAGAGAGTATCTCAAGCAGGCTCCCCGCTAAGCGCAGACCCCGACGCAGGGCTCGATCTCACAGCCCTGAGATCATGACCTGAGCTGAAACCAAGAGTCCGACGTTTACCTGAATGAGCCACCCATGGAATGATATTCTAATACAGTAATACTAAAAATGGTCATAAATTTCACAGATGAGCACAAGATAATTTCTTAAAACTAAAAGAAATCTGCTTTCATTTATTATACAGTTTACTCCATTTACATTTTACTTCACATTTTTTTCTCAAAAGGAAACTTCCACAGCTTACGGAAAATATCGTAACCCAATTCAAATAAGACCTGAGCTTATTAACTGACCTGAAGGATCACCCACAGAGGCCCACTGTCTGGCAAACGCATCCATGTTTTCTATTCCTGAAGATAAGTTTAGCTAATTTGCACTTTCTCCTGCAACTCTGCTAATGACATCAGGATTATCTTCCTCTACTCTCTACAATCAGATTTTTAAAATAACTCTTAAAAAAAAACTTTAAAAAATATTATACTTATCAATCAGTTACAGTAGGAAGAACACTGGTAATCAAAATATTAATGGATCTTGATGTTTTTATTGCTAAAAGAAACCTGATATTTTTTTGAAAAAAAAAATGAGTAGCAAAAGAAAGCCTAAATACCAACTAATAAAAAGACTCCATTTTAAAGCTAGTTTAGAAGAGGAGA
The DNA here is from genome assembly GCF_964656455.1 of Halichoerus grypus. NCBI lineage: Eukaryota > Metazoa > Chordata > Mammalia > Carnivora > Phocidae > Halichoerus > Halichoerus grypus. The sequence goes on from NC_135722.1 coordinate 109,163,542, forward strand.
AGAGACTGCATGTGACTGATGGGAGGAAGCAGCCCTGGGGACCTTGTTAAGATCCCTGAAGCCATATACCAGGTGAATGCTTTTATTGAAATTTGCTAATAATAAAACCACTGCTTTTGCTTTTGTAAGTTGAGTCATCATCATCAGATCCCCTATGTATTCTGAGGCCAAGATCTCAGCAAGAAGGATGACCACCCTGCATGGTTTCCCACTAGCTTACCACAGCTAGAGGAACAAGAATAATTGTCAGTGTGATACTGTTCAGCAGAATCATTACTTTTGCAGAGAGGAAGGCCCCGTCTCCTGGTCTCAGAGAGAGACCTTTCCTTTTCCTCCTCAGGTGGGAGAAGACAGGGCCCTAGTTTTTTATTTTTTATTTTCTTTTAGTATTTTTTCCCTCTGACTATCTAATGATTTTGGAAGATATGTGTGGGTTTTTTGGTTGTTGTTGATGAATTAGAGATGGCAATTAAATAGAAATACTCTATATATTATTAAAATTAATGTCCAAAACAAAATATGTTCTTAATCTCATATTTATAAAAATATGAGTAATCAACTTATTTTTAAATAAGGCAGTGGCCATTTTGAAAATCTCTTCTAAGTAATTAAATCTAGTCAATCTAGTCACTTGATGACATTCTTTCTTACTGAAGAAAGTGCATCTGATTAAAAGTGGATTTAAATCCTCGTGAGACTGCCTTCCCTTCTGACCGCAGGAGGCCGGTCCCACACCCCCTCTTCTTCCAGCTCCCAGTGTCTGTCAGCCTTTCAGGTACACGTTCATTCCTGACGGACTGTCACATCTTGGCCTCCCACTGAACCAATGTGTTCATACAGGTGTTGCTCCAGAGGCTCTTGGAACATAATTTGTTCCCTAAGAGTAGGTGTTCGGATTTGAATGTCTGTGTCCCCCGCAAACTCAGATGATGGAATCCCAACCCTCAATGTGGTGGTGTTAGGTCATGAGGATAAGCTCTCACAAATGGGATTAGTGCCCTTACAAGAAGTCACACGCTTAGCTGGCTCTCTTCGCCGTTCGCCACATGAGGATGTATGAAGGAGCTGCCATCTACAACCCGGGTGATAGTCCTAATTGGAACCTGACCGTGACCCCAGATTTCCACACCCCAGAATTCTGGAAAATAAATGTCTGTTGTTGATAAGTCACCCAGCGGATGGTATTTTGTTACAGCAGACCAAGCTAAGACAGTAAGTCTTACAAGGAGGTATTACTGCCCCTATTAATAAAGCTAACATTTGTTGAACATTTCTTAAATATCAGGCTCTATGCTAAGTGCTTTATGTGCAATTACTCTTTTAATCCCCTTTACAACTCCATGAAATAGGATCTATTATTATCTCACATTACAGATAAGAAATGGATCTCAGATAGGTCACATAGCTGCTAAGTCATAGCGCGGAGACTCGAACTAATCCCACAACACTCTGTGAAACTGCCTCCCCTGTGTTGGGATTCTAACCACTGGTTTCTCTCTTTTCTGTTTCAGCAAAGGGATATAGGTTTTTGCTTGTTTTATCTTTACATTTATCTTTTTTTAAAAATTTTTTTATTGTTATGTTAATCCCCATACATTACATCATTAGTTTTAGATGTAGTGTTCCATGATTCATTGTTTGTGCATAACACCCAGTGCTCCATGCAGAACTTGCCCTCTTTAATACCCATCACCAGGCTAACCCATCCTCCCACGCCCCTCCCCTCTAGAACCCTCAGTTTGTTTTTCAGAGTCCATCGTCTCTCATGGTTCGTCTCCTCCTCCTATTTCCCCCCCTTCATTCATCCCCATCTGCTATCTTCTTCTTCTTCTTTTTTTTTTTTCTTAACATATATTGCATTATTTGTTTCAGAGGTACAGATCTGAGATTCAACAGTCTTGCACAATTCACAGCGCTTACCAGAACACATACCCTCCCCAGTGTCTATCACCCAGTCACCCCATCCCTCCCACCCCACCCCCCACTCCAGCAACCCTCAGTTTGTTTCCTGAGATGAAGAATTCCTCATATCAGTGAGGTCATATGATACATGTCTTTCTCTGTTTGACTTATTTCGCTCAGCATAATACCCTCCAGTTCCATCCACGTCGTTGCAGATGGCAAGATCTCATTCCTTTTGATGGCTGCATAATATTCCATTGTATATATATATACCACTACTTCTTTATCCATTCATCTGTCGATGAACATCTTGGCTCTTTCCACAGTTTGGCTATTGTGGACATTGCTGCTATAAACATCGGGGTGCATGTACCCTTTCGGATCCCTACTTTTGTATCTTTGGGGTAAATACCCAGTAGTGCAATTGCTGGATCGTATGGTAGCTCTATCTTCAACTTTTTGAGGAACCTCCATACTGTTTTCCAGAGTGGCTGCACCAGCTTGCATTCCCACCAACAGTGTAGGAGGGTTCCCCTTTCTCCGCATCCCCGCCAACATCTGTCATTTCCTGACTTTTACATTTATCTTTTAACTTTTGTTTCCTTCAGAAAGAGACCTCGTTTTGCCTAAGGGAGGACCTAAATTACAAAAAGGTTAGCATCGTATGAGACTGCATAAGTCATTTCACTAAATGTGACTTCAGTGCATAGATCTTATGAAGATTGTATGTAGCCAGACACAGGAAAACTGTAAAGATTCAGCTTGTTAGGGTGACACAACTGAGACATGTCTGTTTCCCGGGACATAAACTGAGATTAGAAGGCACAGAGAACAGCAATAGGGAGTTACCTCTTGAACAGAAATGTTTTGTGTTAGCTCCTCTCAAAAATAATCTGAATGAAAAATGACTCTCCACTGTAGGGAGAATAGCAGAATGGTAGCAGAAAATGTTTACGACTTATTTCTTTTTTCAATTTTATCCAAGAAATCAACCTGTAAAACACATGTATGCTGGTGGTGTTGGTCAATTTGTACCAGTTTGTGCGGAGAAGGCAGTAAATCCACCCACATTTATACACACAAGAGTATGGACAGCATGAAGAAAAAGCAGCTGACAGAAGAAAGGAGGGAGATATATTTTTTTAAAGATTTTGTTTATTTATTTGAAAGAGAGAAAGAGAGCAAAAGCACAAGCAGGGGGGTAGGGACAGAGCAGGGAGCCCGATGCGGGGGGCTTGATCGCAGGACCCTGGGATCATGACCCGAGCCAAAGGCAGACACTTAACCAACTGAGCCCCCCAGGTGCCCTGGAGGGAGATATTTTTAAGACTATTTCTCCGCGCCATTCTTGAATACCTTTAATGAGAATGTTAGTTGTAATTAGGATCTCCCCTTATCAAGAAATCATCGTTTAGGGCGCCTGGGTGGCTCAGTCGTTAAGCGTCTGCCTTCGGCTCAGGTCATGATCCCAGGGTCCTGGGATCGAGTCCCACATCGGGCTCCCTGCTCGGCGGGAGGCCTGCTTCTCCCTCTCCCACTCCCCCTGCTTGTGTTCCTGCTCTCGCTACCTCTCTGTCAAATAAATAAATAAAATCTTTAAAAAAAAAAAAAAAAAAAAGAAATCATCGTTTATAACAGAGATTGGCAAAACTCTTCTATAAAGAGTGAGATAATAAATATTTTAGGCTATGAAGGCTAGTTGGTTTCTATCACAACTGTTCCATTCTGCCATTTTAGCACAAAAGCGGCCACAGACGTATTTACACAAACGGGAATGGCTTTATTCCAATAAAACCACAAACACTGGCAACCAGGCTGTGGGCCATAGCGTGAAATCCCTGGTCGAGATAACTGAGACTCAGAAATATGAATACTTCCGATAAAATGAACTGAACTTGTTTAATAATAAAATCTCAAAGATGAAAGTGATTACTGAGGAAGTATGTGCTAATATTCTTCCTGTTATTTATGGGTCTAAACACAAGAAAACAAACAATGCATTCTATAGCTTGAGGTAGTAAAGTCCAATCAAGAATGAGAGTTTTATTTATTTTTTTTTTTAAAGATTTTATTTATTTATTTGAGACAGAGAGAGCAAGAGAGAGAAAACACAAGCGGGGAAGGGCAGACACCCTTCCTGCTGAGCAGGAAGCCCGATATGGGGCTCGATCCCAAGACTCCAGGATCATGACCTGAGTCGAAGGCAGACGCTTAACCGACTGAGCCACCCAGGTGCCCCAAGAATAAGAGTTTTAATGAAGTCAGGACAATACAGTTGGTGAGCCTGAGTTCAATGGCAGCATGAGCAGAACTTCTTGAAAAAACATCCACATAGAAAGATATTAATTGAATCTGGGACCATTTCAGAATCTTAAATGTGTGATCATGGATAATCTCTAAGCTTGTTATTGAGGTCCTTACAGACACATGTCCTATATCCACTCTTGCTATTCCTTGCTCCAACATTTATGGAAGATTTCGAAAGTAGTATGCAGTCATTTGTAATGCATACACACCTATTCATACACATACATATAGGAAAAAGAAGAAAATGTACCATTTGAGGAACTAGCAACTCTATGCACAAAAGCACCAAGGAAGATGCAGGTTTGAGGTTCAGTGAGTGAGGAGAGAAAAGGCCACCTGCCAAAGCCTTCTCCTCTTTGACTCTGATCACAGATACCTCTGGAAGGCTTTTACTTACTCTGACTGCACACATCATCTGCTGAACAAGCTCAATTACATCAAAGACAAAGGAAAGTAAGAGTAGTAGTCATTCTTTTTCTGGACATAAGAAAGCTCACAGTCACTGCCCTGTAACCCAGAGATGAAAACTGGGCAGATCTTATAATGATTTTATAAAAAAAGATTATTGGAAAATCTGCTTTTCTTCATGTTTTCCATACATTGTGAATTATACCATCATTTATGCAATCCCATTAGCTAGAAACATCTCATCTTCTCCCACTCTCCACTTCCGAGCCCTGACAATCCTATACATTCTATCGCCATACCAATTCTAAAGCATGACCCCACTTCTATATACCCACTGCTACTGCCTTCCTTATGGCCATAAATTGCATCTCAGCTAGACTTGTAGGACAATCTTCTAAGACTCTTACCTTTTATATATTCTCTTTCGTGGAAATCAAAACTACAATGAGATATTACCACACACCTATTAGGATGGCTAGTATCAAAAAGCCAAGAGATCGTAGGTATTGGCAAGGATATAAAGAAAAGGAAACACTTGTGCATCGTAAGTGGGAATGTAAACTGGTACACCACTATGGAAAACAGTATGGAGACGCCCCAAGAAATTAAAAATAGAACTACTGTAGGACCCAAAAATTCCACCTGTAGGTATTTATCTGAAAGAAATGAAATCACTATCTCAAGGAGGTATCTTCACCCCCACGTTTATTGCAGCACTGTTCACAAGAGCTGAGATAGGCTAACAACCTAAGTGTTTACTGATAGATGAATGGATAAAGAAAATGTATAAATATATATAAGTATAAATAAAGTATATATATTATATTTACAAAGGAGTATTATTCTGCCATTAAAAAGAGGGAAACACCACCGGCCTGGCTACAGCTGTGCGCACAGGACCCAAACTGGGCTACCAGAAAAGCTGTGCCCAACCATGCTGATTGGCAAAGAAGTTGGCATATGACCCAAAGTGGGTCTATTTCCTTTAAAAAAAAGATTTAATTTATTTATTTGAGAGAGAGAGAGAGAGAGAGAGTGGGGGGAGGAGCAGAGGGAGAGGGACAAGTAGACTCTACACCCAGCACGGAGCCTAACATGGGGCTCAGTCTCACAACCCCGACATCATGACCTGAACTGAAATCAAGAGTCAGATGCTTAACCGACTGAGCCATCCAGGTGCCCCACTCTCTAAATATTTCTAACTCCAGCTAGGAAAAGAGCATTCTTTCATCTGGTTATATAGTTAAAGAACTTGAGTACAAAACGGAGGTCTATTTTCCAATACTCCACCTCCACATCCCTCTTATGTAGTAGCAGAGAAAGAAGAAACTGTGCAGAGGAGAGTAGAAACGAGAAACGGCTGCCATCCTGACAGTTCGAATCCCGGATCATACTCATCCCTGACACTAGCTTCCATCCACATGACTGTGCTCTGTTCTTCCACCTGGTGACGGGACCTAATTAATTTCTTGTTTTAGCTTACACTGCTGTACTGTCCCTTGTGATTCAAGAGTTTTGACAAATGCAACTGCCATTTCTTACCCTGGCTTTAGTCCTTCTGTCACCTTTTTGAAGATCTGCTTCATGTCCATAAATGCAACTTTATCCCTGGACTCCTCTTTCAACCATCCTGAGGCCAGAGTCAACAGGCCAGCATACTCTTTCTCCTTCCTTAATCTCATTCCTGTCCTGTTTGGTTTTCTGAATCCCACCAGGTAGGCTGTGAAGAGCTTTAGAATCCAACAACAGGAACCTCTGAGAGCCCTGAGAGCTCATGATGGCACCAGACAGAGATAAAACTTGTTGGAGAAAGCCAGCTCCTGGTGGGACGGACGGTTGTTCAATGAGAGACTACCGGAAAGGAAGAAGAGCTGAAGTTATGAAAAATGACTCATAAAAGCCCCAGTCAAAGCACTTGGAGTAAATAATCATTAGAACTTGGTGACATTGATGAAATACTCCAGTCGGAAGGCCTGAATGTCTGCTCCGAGTCTATGGACAAATAAATTAGCCTTGTTGAATTTCAGTTTCCTTTTCTTTTATTGGGTATTAATAACTCATCTGGCTATATCACAGTTGTGTGAAGATGAAATAATGAATGGGCAAACTCTGAAAATTGGATAGAACTTTATAAATACAAGAATCCTGTAGGGGCACCTGGAGGGCTCAGGAGGTTGAACATCCGACTCTTGGTTTCAGCTCAGGTCATGGTCTCAGGGTGCTGAGATGGAGCCCCACATAGAGCCCTGCCTGGGGCTCCCAAACTCAGTGGGGAGTCTGCTTCAGATTGTTTCCCACAGGCTTATGCTCCCTTACTCTCTCCCCAACAAATAAATATTAAAAAAAAAAAAAGAATACATAATACCTTAAACCAAAGGAGTAAGTCCAGATTATAGAACATGAGCTGCTGAGACAGGCTAGCGGGACCAGGGACACTTCTACCCACCCCATGCTGGGTCACACTCAATAGGGGCTATATTTTCTGTTTACTTACCTATCAAAAGCACTACCGAAAGTTTAAACAGTACTACTTTCCAAGTAATTTAACTTTTTGAGGATAACAGGAAAAAATATCATTCCTGGTTTTCAAGGTCTGGATTCAATAAGTAATATAAATATAACACTTGGTGAAGACATGGCAGTCTCTCTGACACTGCTAAGAATTAAATAAGGGTGGGAAAAAAGGCTATTTTGGACCCTTTTTAAGAGTTTCTTTTTTTTTTTTTTTTTTTTTGCTGATTCTGCAAGGATTCAAGATAATTAGATTTATAAAACAACATAGCAAGAACTCCCAATTTCTGCATTGTGACAGGCTCATTGATAAAACCTGCTCAGGCAGAAACCAAGTTGGAGAGAATGACAGTTTATTATTCTTGTTCTCCTTAAGTAAAGGAAATATCCTTAGAAAGTTGAATCCATCCATCCTCTTTTAAACAGAGGTCATTAGTCTTTTTCCTTTATTAAAATGAGCACGAATTGAACATTCATAAATTGATTCTCTCTATTCAGCTGCGGTCTGAAACTAAGCTTCCATACATTTTAACAGACATTTTCTGAGTCAGAATCTCCCGGCAACACGTTCAGAATATAGCTCTGACCTTATAACTGTTAAAAAAAAAAAAAAAAAAAGCAAAAAAGCAGTTTCAACCTGATAAAAACTCACAATGTAGTGTCGCTTATGAACTTAAAAGAATGGCAATGACAACTATTCTTGGTCACTCATTTCCAAGATTTGCAGATTTCACATAATAATAAATAGCCTTTCAGGGTAAATACAAAGCCACATATCGACAGTCCCATCTCTTGCTATCTCTAGTATTCCTGCAGTAATTACTGAGCGTGTACAGGACACAAGGCATTGAGCTAGAAATAGTCATAGGAAGACACCTCAGCACTCCATTCAAAGACCATCCAATTCAGGAAGGGGAAAGGTGCTACTTCCTTGCTCTGCACTTGACTTTAATTAGTTTTCTGACCTTGGGTAAGTCACTTTTCCTGTGTCATCCAGTCACTTAACACTTTTTTACGGAGGGCTGCCCATGGGCCAGGCACAAGACAGACTGAGGAAGGACTTAGCCTTCATGGAGCTGATGTCACAGTAGGTCAGACATACATTAAAGAATTGAACCCAGAGATAAATACATCTACAGATTGTGCAAAGTATAATAAAAAGAATTTGATGTGAAAGGATATTTAAAACCTTGGCCCCTGATTTATTCTGCCCGTCCTCGGAGGCTTATCCGAGAGGCTTATCTAAGGAAGTGAAATTCAAGCTGGTCCCCCTGTGGACAAAGAGCCAAAGAGGGACCGTTAACAGGTTTGAGGAACGTGAGGTCAGTGTGGCTGGAAAGCACAGATCAAAGGGAAGGAGGGCAGCAGGTGGGACTTTAAGAGCTGGAAACAGCACAGCCTACATCCTGTAAAGCCTTATGGACGTGTTACGAATTCTGGACTTGATCCTGAATGAAATGAAAGATCTCTGAAGGATGTTAGGCAACTGAATGGCGTGATCAGATCTGTATTTTTAACAGTGACCTGGGCTGACGTGGAACGAGGAGACTGGCAGAAAAAGATGTGGCAATTAGACGTAACAGACTAGACATTCACGCAATGAACTGTAGACAGGAAACCACAGTACCCAACAAAAAGAGAGAAGACAGAATACGTTCTATCACACACTGCCAGTTATGTAACGACGGCCTGGCCAGAACACATGTGAGTAGAAGGATATATACTAAACCCCTGAAAGTGGTTGCTCTGGAATGCCTGCACAGGAACTGTAACAAGGAGCAGGTGTTAAGGGCATAAACAGCTGGGTGAAACAACAGAGTGGCCTCCATCACTCCTCCAGTGATGTCAGCAGGCTAGGAAGTGCCAGTACGAGAAACAGGAAATCCTGTCCCCGGTTCCCGTGTGGGCATGCACTGAGGGAGTAGCATTTGAGATGAATCTTAGTGGAATAAGCAGGGGTGTGATAATAAGGGATGAAAAGTTTTATTTCAGACACAGCATGAACAAAGCAAATATTTGCAAAATACAGAGAATGTTTGAGCAGAGGGGTTCAGTTTAGTTTGGCTAGAATATAATTACAATAATAAAAAAGCAAAGGGAGGAGAAAGACTGTAAAAATAGGTTGGATCTAGATACTGATAACTTTGCATGCCCTTTGCATTGACCTTCTCCTTAGTAATAAATTCTGCACCATGTTTGCAGCAGGAAAGAGATGGGAAATACAGGTGTATGGTAGATTTAAAAACTGTATAGAACAGACTGAATGGGGAGAAGAGAGTTGAGGAATTTGAAGCAGAGAGACCAGGTACAGGGTTCCTACAGCAGCCCAGGAAAACGTAACCAGACAGAAAGGTACATAGAAGTCCAGGATAAGAGATTACGAGGACTCAAACATGCATTTCCAGGAAGAAAGGGAAAAGTCAGAAGTAGAGTGTGGGCAAGTCATCATCTGGCTTCGCCAGGAGGACCACAGGAAATTCTGTGGTGAAGAAGAGGAAGATGTCAAAGAACTCAGGAAATTACAGATAGAATTGAGAGAGAATTGAGATCTCTTTATGAGGAAAGAAATTTAAAACAAGTAATTAGAACAAAATGAGGGTTGCTGGAGGGGAGGTGGGGGGGGATGGGGTAACTGGGTGATGGGCATTAAGGAGGGCAGTGATGTGATGAGCGCTGAGTGTTATAAACAACTGATGAATCACGGAACTCTACATCTGAAACTAATGATGTACTATATGTTGGCTAATTGAATTTAAATTAAAAATAAATTAATTTTAAAAATTTAAAAAAATAAAACAAGTCATTAGAAATTCAATTTTAAACACCTTCACTGCAGAGTGCTAGCAGAATATGCAGGTGGATGAATTAAGAAGGAAACAGGAATGCAAGATAGGAGTAAATGAACCAGAGATGGACCAGATGAATATGAGACGAATAACTGGTAGATTGCTGGAGTACAGCAAACTTGGGTTTGAACTGATGCTGATATTATGCATTGCACACTATTGTCTTTTATAATTTTAATCAGTTTATCCACACAATAAATATTATTTTAGCACTTCTTAAGTACAGGATGATACAAGGAGCTGGGGTTATAGCAGTGAAGAATAAAACACAGCACCCATTCTTGTCACTCTTATAGTGAGAGGTTTTCACATTCAATATTAACTAAGCAACTACTAAGTTCAGAGGATTGGGGACAGGCAGATGAGCAAGATGTGCCCCTTGCTGTATTGTGAGTACCAAGAGAGCGACAGAGACACCCAAAGGAAGGAGACTCCACAGAGGACACTGGACCTGGCTCCTAAGGAATGATTAGAAGTCCATCAAAGTACATTCATATGGACTATCGGCTCCTTTAGTTCTGATCTCAACTCTGGGAGGGTCAAGTAAACAGCTCCTATTAAAGATGTGTTTCTTTGGGGATATTCTGACCTATTTAGCAAGATAAGAAAAGGACAGTTTGGTCATCCTGTCAATCCGTGTGTTCCTCTTTCCAGTATCACTGCTTCGTTTGAATTATGTCTTTTTATTTAGCTCTAGGTGGAAGAACCAAGTATTCTATGAGAAGATTGGTCTTTCAGGGGTGTGAAATGGTGTGTTTGTTGAACAAAATATACAGTGTCTAACACATTATGATTAATTCAGGCAAATATATTCTCTAAAGAGAAGTCTTCATTTTACTCTGTCTACAAAGAAGTGGATTTAGTAAATAGGTTAAAACAAAGGTTCTCTGTCAATAAGACTTTTCCACAATATTATAAAGGTGGCAAAGATCTCTCTCTTTGACAAAAGGGCTTTTACTTTCCCAAACACCAGTGAATATAAATAACAAGCAAAATAGTTTTCAGTTAGATTCAGGGTTTGATATTAATATACTCTAAAGGATTTAAATTTTAGCTGAGTTTAAAACTAACAACCAACATGTTAAAAGTTAATTATTATTCCCCAAATTAAGTGCTTTATTTTGCAGAGCATGCATTGTGCCTCCTAAGAAAATAGGCATTTTGTTTTCTGTTTAATTATCCGCTTTTTTCTGTCGATCAGTGTCAGTAATTTGTCAAAAAAGAGTCAAGGACACCCTGCTTTCGTATCCATGCAAATAGGATTCAATTATCCCCAATGAGTTTGCAAAACTTGCGTAAGTCATTAATTTGAAAACCATGAGAATTAACGCAGGGGAATTTGGAGTTGCTGTCAAAGACATTTTAAAATTACTCCCATTTAAACTTTGATTATTAACACTCAGAAAATGCCTAGTGCAGCTAATTTTAACTACTACAAACGATAACTTATATCATAAAAAACACAACTGGTCAACTCTATTATCTTAGGTCTAGCATAATTTTGTCTAAAACTTAACCTTTCTTTAGATTAAAATATGACTATATCAGACAGCTAATATGACACAAAGTAAATATGCCAGCAGAGTAGGAAATGATCTCGCTGGGTGCTTCAATCCCCTCTAATCCATATTACATATGTGAACACAAATAGAGGCTCATTCTCTACATGTGTGTGGAAATTTCTTCCATTCACTTGTAAGTTTAGCTCTATCTGTCCCAGAGCTCACACAATGATTTATCTTAAGCTGTCGAATATTTTTTAAATTACTCATTTAATAATGCCTCATTGATCATCCATTAAATACAAGGCCCTATGCAAGGCACTGAGTATTAAAACATGTCAGTAGTCCAGGGACTGGATCAGCTCATAATATAGTAAAATGCATTTCATTTTGATTGACAATTATACAATCACTATAGTGAATTGATCATTTATGAGAGGCACGCCTCTATGCTAAGTGTTTTATTTCTTTTTATAGATAGAATAAACGATCACATCTACCGCACACTCTCTGCTCTCCCATATTCTCGCTATCCACCTTACATCAGGCTCCCTGCCTTACCACTCCACTAAAAATGCTCCTAACAGTAACCTCCACCCTACTAAATGCACTGTCGAGTTGTCAACCCTCATCTTCCTCCACCAAGCAGCAGCAGAGGACACAGTTGGTAACATCCCCTTTTGAGAAACACTTCCTTCACTTGGGTTCCAGGCCTTCACATCCTCCTGACTTTCCTGCCATCCTCTGGCTGAGTCTTCCTTATCTCCCTGACTCAATTTCAAGATGATGCAGGTCTCAGGTCTCAGACTTCCTATTTGCTTATTTTCTATATCCACTGTCTTGATTTTACTTATTCTTACAGTTTTACACTCTAGACACACATACACATGTACACACTGAGGACTATCAAATTCACATATCTGTTCCTTGCACACCACCTTTATATTTAATATCTTCACTCTTACGTCTAGTAGGAGCCTCAAGCTTCTATCTGTAGTCAGCCTCTGTTCTTTCTCCCATCAGTCCCCTCATGAAGGCCCCCAACTCTCTCTCCACTCTCAGGAAATGAAGACCTGATCCTTCTCCTTGCTCAGATGAATACCTTGGAAACATCCCTGATTCCAAAACTTCTCTCAAACTCCACATCTAATCTGTGAGCAACATCTGCCTTTAAAAATACATCTAAAGGACTCTTGGTTTTGGCTCAGGTCATGATCTCAGGGTCCTGAGATCGAGCCCCACACCCGCCTCCACCTCAGCGGGGAGTCTGCTCAACCAACTGAGCCACCCAGGCACCCCTGGTCTTTTTTTTTTTTTCTATAGGAAATGAAACACGTTTATTTCAACATATACACATCACATAAACATATATATGTTATGAAGTACTCTGAACCTTCAAAATTAGTTTGGATATTTGAATATGAGAAGGAATATCTTTATTCATTTGAAACAAACAAAATTATTCATAGTATGGTTGGTAGAACACACATTAGAGTAAAAAAGGTAATATATGCTGGGTGATAAAGTTGTTATTAATAATGGAATCAGAGAAATCTAGAGTTATGCCTTCCAACATTCCTTACATAATCACTACAAACCTACTGTATGCCAATTTCTATATAAAGGATGCTAGGAAATGTTTACCATTTAGTCATGGTAGCTGCTTTCAAGTCATCCACATACCATCTAAAAGAGTAGACAGACATAAACAAGGAATTGTAACAGAGCATAGTGATTCCAAACTAGAAGCTTAGTACAAACTATAGTGACAACTCAATGAGGAAGTAACCAACTTTATTTAGGATGCGAGAATCAGAGAGATTATACTTAACGTCTTGAATGATAAGTAGTTGGTCATTAGGCAAAAAGCAGATGAGTGTTCAATGCAGAAGACATAGCTTGAACAAGATGAAACACAATGTGTTCGGGAAATCCTAGGTAGTTGGCTGGAACCATATTACTGAGTTTGGATTTTAGCCTGTAGGTATTATGGGGTATTGAGGTATTTTATAGTTTCAGTAGGAAACGGCATACTTGATTTGCTATTCAGAAAGTCAACTGAAGGAAGAGGATTAGGAAGTGAAAGACACTAGAAAGGAAAGCTCTCAGGAGTCAAGCAACGTATTCCAAGGAAAAGCTGCAAGAAAGCATGAACTAGAGCACTGGTGGCGGACCTCTACCAGTGAAGAGAGATGTGAAAGCGCCTTCAAAGGTGGAACTGACAGGACTTAGTGCCCCGTTTGCTGTGTGAGGCTAGAAATCATCTAAGATAATGCCGACACTTATCTCAAACAGAATGGCAAGAAGTTCTAATAAAAAAAAGAGGGTGTGGGAGAAGTAACAGGGGGCAGTCAGAAGAGACATGAGAAACAGAACAATGAGTTTGCTTTTTGATATGTGAAACACTGAGCTTATGGGAGGATAGCGTATATATGAGCCTCAAAAGTAGATGCAAAATCTGGATCAAACACGGAGCATCGAACCTTTCCAGAAGACCTGCGTTTCCCCCTCTTCTCTGTGCTCCTGTGTGCTCACGCTGTCCTCCCCAGCTCAGTGTAGTGCACGTCAGCGGAACTGAGCGCTGACACCTGGCTTCAGTCCCCACGCGCTGCAAGGGCTAGAGGAGGAAGACGCAAGAGCACACTGGAAAGTGATTTTCAAAGCACTTTTTTTTTTTCCTTCGAAGTTGGAGAAAGGAGGTCATCACTATCCTCTGTTCATCCATTTCTTCTAATTTCATCTACCAGCCGAAGCTCCGAGGAACAGGGGGGTCAGGATTCATCATGCATAAGAAGACATGGTGCTGGGGTGCCTGGGGGGCTCAGTCGGTTAAGTGTCCCCCTTTGGCTCAGGTCGTGATCCCGGGGTCCTGGGATAGAGTCCCGTGTCGGGCTCCCTGCTCAGCAGGGAGTCTCCCTCTCCCTCTGCTGCCACCCCTCCCCCTCTGCTTGTGCTCTCTCTCTCTCAAATAAATAAATAAAATCTTAAAAAAAAAGGCGGCGTGGTGCTGTGACTGCCGTACCTGGACTCTCGCAGGTGCTGCAGTCACGTAAGCTGGGGCTACAGAGGGCTTGGTCCTCCCCAAGCAGGAAACAGATAATCAACTTGCAGGCTCGGGAAGATAGCTGTCTCGATTCAAGCATCCTTTTTCCATGTGAATCCCTGGTGGTTGTGCCCTAAATCACCAACCAGCTCATCCCCCGGCTGCAAATCTGGATTCCTTACCCCCTTGCTATGCCTGATCTTTCCATTTCTATGAATTTCCTGATGTTTTGTGTTCTGCTTTCTCTGCGTCTGTGCACTCGATGTTTGTGCCATCCTTCTGTGATCTGAACGAACATCTGTCCACGTGCTCACCCATGCCTGACCTCTCCTCTAATGCTCAGGGACTGCCTCAGCAGACGGGCGCCCACTCAACCCATTCCTTTGTGCCCCATCTCTCATGCCCACTACGGTACCAGGTGCAGCAGAAGCTGAAACTAGATGGTAGGAAAGAAGAGGGATATGGGTGCGATAACATCAGTTGTTGGAGCCACAATCCCCTCTGGGTGACTAACTTTCAATCTCACTTTTCACATTCCCCATGGAAGTATTCAGTTTTACTTCTTCTTTTCTAACAGGCAATTTTAGAGAAAAAGAAATCTACTACCTCTAAAAGAAATTATCTGTGGAAGTCATGCTATGAGTTGAGAGAAGTCTGACCCCCCAAGGGGAATACTTTCCAAGTTACATTAATAAAACTGCTACTATAAAATGCAGCAAGTCATGAAACCCAGAAGTTTGATTAGGTACAGTAACAGCATCACAGTCACCCATGGGTCTATATTATACTACATTACAAGTTAAATTATGAAATTTTGCTGAACATATATGCAATGCGGGGTATCAGCTGCTACTCAAATGTTGTTCTTACGTACTTCTTTCTATGTCCATCGTATTTAGCTTTTCCTAAAGTTTCTTGTTTTCCTAGTGTCCCTCTTCCCAAATTTCACTCCAAATTAAATACTAGATGCAACACTTATTCAACATTTGATATGTCATATGTGTTTTTCAGAAACATACATGATTAACATGCAGGTGTTATGAAGTGTTGAGGCATTGAATAGTTTTAGGAGCATCATACAATTTCTGAAGCATGTTCTTATCTAAAAAAAATAGATCCTCACATAATCTGTTAAAACCATCAGGGTAGGCGCCTGGGTGGCTCAGTCGTTAAGCGTCTGCCTTCGGCTCAGGTCATGATCCCAGGGTCCTGGGATCGAGCCCCGCATTGGGCTTCTGCTCCCCGGGAAGCCTGCTTCTCCCTCTCCCACTCCCCCTGCTTGTGTTCTCTCTCTCGCTGTCAAATAAATAAACAAAATCTTAAAAAAAAAAAACAACTGTTAGGGTAAATATTACTATTCCTATCCTGAACAAAGAAACAAAGGTCCATAAGAACTCATGCCAATGATAAAAAGCATTCCATAGTTCCTGTGAAATTAGGCACCCTGAGACTATTCCACTATCCCATATTATTTTTCTATTTCTATTTCTTATATTTCTTTTATTATTTATCATCATCTACTACACTATCCATGCAACTTATCTTATTTCTGTTTATCTCCCCACACACACTAGAGTGGAATGCAAGCTCCATCCGGCGGAGTTTGGCTGTGTTTGCTTCTGTGTTGGCTGAATCAAGAAAAATACTTGGCATACAGGAGACATTCAATACACTTACTGAAGGAATTAACAAAAAAGTTGAAAGGGAACTCCTCGTTAGTAATAACAGACGCCTGAAAATGGTGGACAAATGGCGTCAAATCATTACAGCTAGTATTCATTGAGCACTTAGCAAACAGCAAGTGCTGTGCCCACAGGCATGATCTTGTGATGGAGTTCATCACAGTGGGTAAGAGAAAATCAACTCCATGGTGAGACTCCTTGAGTCTAAATCGCAAGTCCACATTTATTAGCTTATAGCTGCCCTCAGAAAAGTCACAGAATCTTTTCAACTTTCAACTCTTAAACTTTAACATAGGAGTGATAAAAATACGACCTAATAACACTTTCGCAAGGATAAAACCTTGTAAATCTATTATAATTGCTCAGGTAAATGATGCTAACTTAGGTAACGGTAATTCTTATTAAAGCCAATGTGCTATGTATGATTGTTATCCCCATTTTACAAAGGAGGAGTGTGAAGTGTAATATGGTTAGGAAATTTGCCGAAGATCACAGGGCAAACTATAACCTCAGATCATCCTGACACCGCAGCTCACATTCTTAACCTCACCAATACCCAGCCACTGGGAAAATAATTTTTAAATAAAAAAAAATATATGTATCTTCTGCCACCACAAGAACACTATAGTCTACTAACATCTTAATTAAAAGCTATATATATTTATTCCATTTTTATTTTTTTACGATTTTTTTTTTAATTTTATTATGTTATGTTAGTCACCATACATTACATCATTAGTTTTTGATGTAGTGATCCACGATCCATTGCTTGCGTATAACACCCAGTGCTCCATGCAGTATGTACCCTCCTTAATACCCATCACCAGGTTAACACATCCCCCCACCCCCCTCCCCTCTAAAACCCTCAGATTGTTTCTCAGAGTCCATAGTCTCTCATGGTTCATCTCTCCCTCCGATCTGCCCCCCTTCATCTTTCCCTTCCTTCTCCTAATGTCCTCCATGCTATTCTTTATGTTCCACAATAAGTGAAATCATATGATAACTGACTTTCTCTGCTTGACTTCTTTCACTTAGCATAATCTCCTCCAGTCCCATGCATGTTGATGTAAAAGTTGGGTATTCATCCTTTCTGATGTAATATTCCATTGTATATATGGACCACATCTTCTTTATCCATTCATCTGTTGAAAGGCATCTCAGTTCTTTCCACAGTTTGGCTATTGTGGACATTGCTGCTATGAACATTGGGGTGCATATGGCCCTTCTTTTCACTACATCTGTGTCTTTGGGGTAAATACTCAGGAGTGCTATTGCTGGGTCATAGGGTAGCTCTATTTTTAATTTTTTGAGGCACCTCCACACTATTTTCCAAAGTGGCTGTACCAACTTGCATTCCCACCAACAGTGTAAGAGGGTTCCCCTTTCTCCACAACCTCTACAACATTTGTTGTTTCTTGCCTTGTCCATTTTTGCCATTCTAACTGGTGTAAAGTGGTATCGCAATGTGGTTTTGATTTGAATTTCCCTGATGGCTAATGATGATGAACATTTTTTCATGTGTCTGTTAGCCATTTGTATGTCTTCTTCGGAGAAGTGTCTGTTCATGTCTTCTGCCCATTTTTTGAACTGATTATTTGTTTTTTGGGTGTTGAGTTTGAGAAGTTCTTTATAGATCTTGGATACCAGCTCTTTATCTGTAGTGTCATTTGCAAATATCTTCTCCCATTCTGTGGGTTGCCTCTCTGTTTTGTTGACTGTTTCCTTTGCTGTGCAGAAGCTTTTTATCTTGATGAAGTCCCAAAAGTTCATTTTGCTTTTGTTTCACTAGCCTTTGGAGATGCATCTTGAAAGAAGTTGCTGTGGACGATGTCAAAGAGGTTACTGCCTATGTTCTCCTCTAGGATTTTGATGGATTCCTGTCTCACATTGAGGTCTTTCACCCATTTTGAGTTTATCTTTGTGTATGGTGTGAGAGAATGGTCAAGTTTTTTTTATGATTTTTATCTTTTTTTAAAGATTTTATTTATTTATTTGAGAGAGAGAGAGAGAGAGAGTACAAGCAGAGAGTAGGGACAGAGGGAGAGAGATAAGCAGACTCCCCAATGAGCAGGGAGCCTGATGCGGTGATTGATCCTGAGCCGAAGGCAGACACCTAACCTAATGAGCCACCCAGGTGCCCCTATTTGTTCCATTTTTAAACTTAGGTTGTGTGCTGAAAAGAATCTGAGTTTGCAGGCAGAGAAGTGAACATAATATATTCAAGAACATGGTTAAATTCTCTCATTGCACTGGGCCTGTATTGCAGCAAATATTTATTGAAATAAGTTGGCCTCCTACTGGGACTTAAAACAAGTTTTATTAAACAAGAATTTCCATTGGAATGGTATTTGCTATTTAGGGTTTCACCAGCATGTAATATAATCTCCAAACCAGGAATTTAGTTAGATCTTAAGTGAGTTTGAAAAGGACATACAGATGCATAGAATATATAACAATACATCAATCACACACGTGTTGATCATGATTTGGGTTATTCTCTCCTCATCCCTTTTTTCTCTCCCTCCCACTCCCTCTCTCTTTCTTTCATTCTTTACTTTGTCAGTGTGTGAATGCACATATAGAAACTTAAGAATCTGTATGTGGATGACAGTTGAGAATAGTTATCCTGAGGGTTTCATTACAGCAATGATGGATAAAGAATCATTGTCAAATAAATGCAGTATGGGACATATTTCTGTGTGGACACACTACACACACTCACAGTGGCTTGTGGGGAGAGGAAGAGACAGAGAAAGAGGAGAGGGAGAAGGAGAAAGGGAGAAGGCAGGGGAGAGAGAGGGAGGGAGAGAGAGTGAAATCTACAAAGCCAGGACACTAGGGTTTCAAATTCTCTGGGGAATGACATTTGTTAGGCATGTTTTCTGGAAGTCTATAGCCTAGCTGCCTGGAATAAATACACTTGGCTATTCTCTTTTCCTTTCCCCATAATAGGGTCAGTGGGGTGAGCTCTTATTTATAGAGGAAACTGGTTCCAGGAAATTGGGTAGGTGGTTACAGTGGAGTCTGTTTGTAATGTGAGCTAAAGGTTTCACACTTTATACTCTTGAACAGAGAGAAAGAGAGATTTCTTGCATTATTTCTTCCTACCTATATCCTCCTACCAAAAATTTGACATTATCTTTCCCTTGAACTATATTCTGATTTGAATCCCAGATGTTGATTGTTTTCTTTTTATAAAATTCAATCAATTCTTATATGTGCTTTTTTAAAGGAATGTTTATGTATTGCAACTGATTTGTATGTGTTACTAATTGTCACAATAAATAAACTGTCAAAAAACATTTTTGTATCATCATCATCATCATGATCATCATTATCACCACCACCATCCCATTATAGGGATTTTTCTTTTTTTCTTTTACTTTTTACTTTTTTTTTTTTACTTTTTTTTGTAGATCAGGTATAATCAGAAATCAGCTAAAGATGAATACCAAAATTGAGCCACATAACAAGGGCATTCTTAGGAATCAAGACAAAGCTGTCATGCCACAGCTAGAAACATGTGGAGATGAGGATATAATTAAAGCAAGGAGATAAAGGAAGACTAGAAATACCAGTGAACAGTGTTGGAGAAGGTAAAGAGAAAGGAAAGTGGGGACTCCATAGACCACAGGCGGAGGGCTGCTGGGAGGCAGAAGGGCTCACATGTCTAAAGCCTTTGTCTTCGGTGACTATAATTCTCTTCTGCTTGGTTCAGGCATATATCTTCAAATTCTGTCTGCCTTTCTAAACAGCTAAGTAATTTTTTACACTTGGCAATATGAATTTACAATAAGAGTTGAAAAATTATTTCCAGGAGATGGGAGGGAATGGTACTCTAATGAATGAACACAAGCTGTTCACTCAGCAGTGTTCTCCACTGTAATACTTACATTACAGTGGTGGCATTTAAACTCTAGTTCCTGGTACTTAAGTTTGATATTTGAAAGAGAAGTGTCCATTTTATTAATATTCATGTATACTATACACACACACATACACACACACACAAATGCCCCACTGCCCCACTTCCCACTGGTATATTCACATTGGTCAATTTATATGCAAATGTAACATCTAAAACTTGCATAATTTTATATGTATGAAATAATGCAAAAAAAAGTATTCCTTGGAAAGAACTCTACAGCCTGTCCTTTCCATTGACAATATAGAGTATAGCAGGTAGTTTCTAGCGAACAAAAAGATACCAGCAGGGTTCCTACTCCCAAATCTACCCTTTCGTGCTAAAATATTTGGGTGGTTCTATGCCAACTGAAAAATGGTCACCATTCAGGACCAAGCTTTCTTTCGAGTTAATCCCTAGGACTGTACTTCCATCATGTTTTCATTATAAAAACTTTAACATTGGGCTAGGGCACTTTACAAGTGTGTGATTAAGGAAGGAATGAATCCCCAAAGTTGGAGGAAGACACAATTCAACCAAGAAAATCATCTTTCCTTTTTCTGTACATCTTTCCTTTGAAAGTGTAAGCTGTCCAGAGGTGTTTTTATTTGCTGCTCTGTACCCTCATTCTGACGCTGACTTAATGGAAAGTGAGATCGACTGGAAAGTGCAATCGACTCAACACCCATCCACACTGATAAGTGTGCTTAATTGGCGCCTTCCTTCCCCTGGAGAGTATTAAGCCCCATATAAAGTGACTTATTATTTTCATTAAATACAGGTGATTAAGTCTATAAACAGGCTTTCTGTCTGTTAATAAAAAGATATCAGAACTCCCAAGAATTCAAAGTCACTGCTTTTAATAAATGCAGCTGACTGCAAAGATCTATTTATAGATTTATCAGTGATTTATAAATGGCTTAAAAGCTTTGTTCAAATCACACAAAGCACGAAAATAAATCATCTCAAGATTCACTTATAAATTGGAAAAACATAATTATGCTGAAGACTTTACAATATATGGAACGAAAATAATCACTAAAGTTGGATCATTTGGCTTTTACCAAATTAGAAACATATTTTTTTAACTCGAAAGATATTGAGCAATAGCATTCTAAATACCATATTCCTTTCTCAACAGAATACTAGACCAAGTTGAACTTTCGTTAATTGTACGGACTGATATTCTGATGTTAAAAGAACCTTGAGTGCTCCCATTGAGAGGAAATAAAGTTACAATTACTTCTTTACACTGAGCTGACATCATCTTTTATGGTATTGAAGAGTATCATATATAGGAAAACAACATGCTTTGAATGATAATGTTTCTCTTGTGAAAACATCAAAATAACATGAATTGATACAATTACATTTTCTAAGTCTTTGCTTTGAAATTTGAAAATCCCAACTCATAAATGGCTTGTAAATAATTAATCCAGAAATCTGTTCAGCTCCTACAGCACACACAAAAGAAATGCACCTCATTTTGAAAGCAAAATATGTTCTTATGTCCTACAACAGGCTAAACCTTTAAGCAGTCTAATGGATCACCGTGGGAAGCTTTACTCAGAAATGCATAAAACAAGTAAATTTTCATCAAAATGGTATTTATGAGATCTCATTCAGCCCAAGTGTCCATCTGCATAGGTTATTAAAAAGTCAAGGCGTCTAATGCGCAAGTGGCACATAGCAAAAACTTAGTCAGCATTTTCTGTTCTATGCTCTACAAATCACAATAAATCAAGAAAGAACTCAACTGTTAACACCTCTAAACTCTTACCACTGCACATCAGAGAAATGCTACAGCTAAAGAGTCTCACGTTTAAGTGACTGAATTAAAAAGGTTAAGTTTAGATAGGGTTTAGGTTTAATAGCTCTTCCCACACAGGCTGAAACATGTCCCACTATCTCAGAGTTCATTCTCCAGCATTAGGGACTTCATTTCAGAAATTTTACCAACTGATTCTGCAGATTACAAAGATCTATTATAGCCAAGTTGCCAGGCAGCGAGAAAGAGGGAGACAAGAGACATAAACATTCTCTGATAGTATTTTGATTAAGGTTGCAAATATTTAGCTACCATTCATTTAGAGGTTTGTGGCATTTGCATTTAACTTATTTTGGGGGATGACAAACTGATATGTTAGTCAAGAATTTCATTTTTGTGGAATGTTGAAAAATGACCAACACGAATATGAAAAAAGAATTTGGTGAGAGTGAGTAGATGGTGGAAAACTTAACCTGATTAGTCTAAATTAATCTATGATGAATCTAAAACCTTAATATGGGGCTAGATTCTGGGGGCAGCAGTACTGAAGGCTTCCCAGCTCAGCCTCTGGCTTTTCTTCTGAGGACAAGAGAAGAGCTGTGAATTATCACTCCACCATTCACCTACTTGAACTACAGTGCTCTTTTAATGGTATTTGAAATCCCACTAAAAACATGGGAGTGCCTGCTACTTGTGATGGCTATTAAAAACAAACAAACAAACAAAACAGTGATGTAAATGTTACAGAAAGAGAACAAGACTGAAATCCAATGTTACCTAAACTCATATACCTACAGCAAATAAAACTGAGTACACACTCACAGAATTCCTAGAGCAATGGTTCTAAACCATGGCACTGAGTTGGGATCACCTGGAATACTCATGGAAACTATCATCAATGTTCAATACCTCTCCTCCCAGGAATTCTGACACAGGGCGCCTGGGAGAAATAGCAGTAAATCTTAACAGCTCCCTATAGGAAAGGGCTTTGGCTCTGGGCTTTCCTGGGCCCTGCACAGCATGAACAAAGTTCTAGAGCTTATGGAACAGTGTACCTGAATGTCTTCAACCTTTATTCTTTTTTTCTCCTTTTTTGTTCTTTGTTTAGAAAATAAATACCTGGAAAAAGTATGTGGAATTTCATATAATTGTGATCTTCCCTTATGATAATTATGTATTTGTTTATGTATCTGAATAGTCCTCCTTGCAAGAGAGCAAATAGATTTTCTCATTATTCTTTTCAATATCT
Source organism: Halichoerus grypus (assembly GCF_964656455.1). Lineage (NCBI taxonomy): Eukaryota > Metazoa > Chordata > Mammalia > Carnivora > Phocidae > Halichoerus > Halichoerus grypus. The sequence goes on from NC_135722.1 coordinate 109,186,664, forward strand.
AAATCTAAATACAGAATGGAAACTTTGCAAAGTAAGTGATAACATTAGATGCAAAATACCCTGCTTTTGTCTGATGTATGATCTCAGCATTTACATGCATCTATACCGGAGATTATACCAATTTCATGAAACCCACCTTCATTTCTTAAGGTTTCCTTCTATAATTCTTGCAAAAGTTGTTCATTCAAATAACCTTCATCATAAGAATTTGCTATAAAATCCTATGATACTTTGTATCCCTGGGCCAAGCGGTTGATGGAAGGCTCTAATCACTGGAGGGACACCTGCCCACCACTATGTAGTATTTGTGGAAGACACAGAAAAGCTGCCCTGCTGTGAGAATGTTCTCTTGCAGTACGCAGGAGGGTGACTGCAGCGGGAATTTTCCTACTAGCTACAAAAATTCGTATTGTCACCCATTTCTTACCCAACGGGAAATAAATTATTGGAACATTTGCACACAGCCGGAACCAGAGTATTTGTGGACATTATGTATGTGGCCATTACGAGTGATGTGTTTTCCAAGGGTACTGACCCTACTTTTATTAAGAAATGTCCAATTTTATCTTTGATTTAAAAAATTCCTTGAGCATAAATGCAAAAACTGCTTTAAAATATTTGTTTGCTAATTCTAATATCTAGACTATCTCAAAGTTTCTATCATTTGTCTTTCCCCTAGAGAAAACATGTTTTCTTATTTGTTCGTATGGCATGTAATTTTAAATTATACCATGGACATAGTGAATTATTTGTTGTAGAAAATTCTGAATTTTTTTGTTTCCCCAAAGAGTGCTATTATTTTTTTAAGCAGGCAGTTAATGGGGCTGAACTAAAACTGCAAAAGTTGGCATCCATGGTGGGTGGCAGCTTAAATGTTTTATTAATTCTTTTCGTCTCAGCTGACCTGCTTACAATCTGCACAGCATATGCATAGGTCAAGGTTCAGGGAAAACTTCCGATGTAGAATCTGGGGTATTCCCCTTTAGTGGTATCCTTTCCAGGGTGTACTCTAAAATTTCAGTTGCTGTGGTTGTCTCAAAACTTAACTCTCTGGTTCTCCAAGCCAAGAAGACTAAAGATTTCTATGGGCCCTTTAGTTGGTCCTCTTGGTGCTAACTGGAATGTACCTTCAGACTAAAAGCTGCATAAGGAGTAAGTTCCCTTATTCTTTTTCTTTCTTTCAAATGCCAACTTCACTTCAGTTTCTATCCACATTTATATACTCGCCTGTGGTTTTGGATAGTTGTCTTTATATATATATATATTTTTTCCCCCCCAGATTTTTAAGCACTGAGATATAATTGATATATAACATTATATTAATTTTAGGGGTAAAGGTAATGATTTGATACATGTATACACTGCAAAGCCATGACTATAATCAGTTAACATGTATCACCACACGTAGTTGCAATTTTTTTTTCCTCCTGATGAAAACTTACTCTCTCAGCAACTCCTAAACATGCAATATTTCCCCCAGATTTTATAGTTGTTTTCTGTAGGGAGTTTGGTTCAACCGGATCTACTTCATCATATCTGGAAGTTTATATTAAGGATGTTGTTGTGCCAATTAATCAGATAGCAAGAAAAGAGTCTAAGCATATAAAGAACTGAATTGGATAAAAATGAAATGAATTCAATTTTAACAGCCATGTATCTCAGTTGACATCTTTCCACGAGTTTCTCTGCAAGAACTCTGGGGAGTTTTAAGTTTATTGGGATTAATATCATGGATATTAAACGAGCAATGGATTTGGGACATTGTTACAAAGTAAAATGAATGAGAAAATTATTAGCCAAGATTGACACTAATAAGATGTATTCTTTCTTTAGCCTCCACAGGCATGTACACCAGGTTTGCTTAAATCCTTGAAAGAAAAGGGCACCATCAGGTAATTATTGTGAGGTAAGAACAAAATCATCATCATATAAGCAGTGATTATAAGGATGTTGAGTCACCTGAATTTGAAATGGACATTTACTTATTTGTTTGCCCTATAATTAAGATAAATTATCTTTTTTATTTAAATTAAATTAACATATAGTGTATTATTAGTTTCAGAGGTAGAGGTCAGCAATTCATCAGTCATTACATCACGTGCTCATTACATCACGTGCCCTCCTTCATGCCCATCACCCAGCTACCCCACCCCCCCTTACCCACCTCCCCCTCCAGCAACCCTCAGTTTGTTTCCTATGATTAAGAGTCCCTTATGGTTTGTCTCCCTCTCTGATTTCATCTTGTTTTATTTTTCCCTCTCTTCCCCTATGATCCTCTGTTTTGTTTCTTAAATTTTGCATATGAGTGAGATCATATGATAATTGTCTTTCTCTGACTGATGTATTTCGCTTAGCATAATACCCTCTAGCTCCATCCACGTCATTGCAAATGGCAAGATTCCATCCTTTCTGATGGCTGAGTAATATTCCATTGTGTGTGTGTGTGTGTGTGTGTGTGTGTGTGTGTGTGTGTGTATGTATATATAGACCACACCTTCTTTATCCATTCATCTGTTGATGGACATCTGGGCTCTTTCCATAGTTTGGCTACTGTGGACATTGCTGCTATAAACGTTGGGGTGCAGGTGCCCCTTCGGATCCCTACATTTGTCTCTTTGGAATACCTAAGGATAAATTATCTTTTAACTTAATGTTATCAAATCTTATGACCTCATTCTTCAAAAAGAAAGCTAGAATCTTTCAAAAATTAAAAGAAAAGCAGATATGCTTACCCTATAAATAAATGCCAATGTTAGTACCTTCCTTAACACAGTATTACTTAAAAAAAAAAAAAAAATCACATGCACAACGGCACCTGAGTGGCTTAGTTGGTTAAGTGTCTGCCTTTGGCTTAGGTCCTGATCTTAGGGGCCTGGGGTCAAGCCCTGCATCAGGCTCCCTGCTCAGCAGAGAGTCTGCTTCTCCCTCTCCCTCTGTGATCTCCCTTGTTCTCACTCAAATAAATTAAAATAAAATCTGTTTAAAAATCACACAGAAAACAAAATAAAAAAACATCAGTTAAACTGGATATTAAGCTAAAAAGAATTTTTAAAACTATTACAATTTTTATTTGGCTTTTGGGACTATACAACAAGCTTGACCAAAAACTGAGCCAGCATCTTTTTCTGCTGCTGTCTTCATCCTTAAGAATGTTCTAATTATTTATTTTTGAGTGAAAATATTTCCTACAAGGGAAATGCCTGCATACTTAGACCACTGATGAGGACCAGGTTGTCCAGTCCTTGAATAAAGTCCCTCGGCTGCTTTCTGCCAGAAACTTCACCCAGCCATTGCCAAACAACAAAATTACAAGACCATCAGCACATGAAGAAGTTGGCAATTCTGGACTTTTTAGAACACAGTAGAGAGGTTGTTGAACACTATTTCTTGGAACATGACTTCCTTTGGGACATCTATAAGGGCTTGCATTAAATCCTGCGTGTGGTAAGAACAATACTCCGGTCCCACTGAATATGTGCTTTTTCTCATTCATGGATAAAAAGTCAAAATACATTTATTTTTTTTTAAGATTTTATTTATTTATTTGACAGAGAGAGACACAGCGAGAGAGGGAACACAAGCAGGGGGAGTGGGAGAGGGAGAAGCAGGCTTCCCGCCGAGCAGGGAACCCGATGTGGGGCTCGATCCCAGGACCCTGGGATCATGACCTGAGCCGAAGGCAGACGCTTAACGACTGAGCCGCCCAGGCGCCCCTCAAAATACATTTAAAGCCCATTAGTGATGTAAGAGCCCTATGAATTGGAGACCATGGTAACTAAGTCTGAACACAAGAACAGCTTTGACTGTTTTCAGTGTATTCACTCACTGCAAGGTGTGCAGGTAGTCAAGAAGTACGCTGTAGAACAAGGAAATTATAAGCCAGGTTTGAGCACCATAAAGACTTCTGGATGAAAGAGAGAGAAATGAATGTGATTCTCTATTTGTTGTTCATTTGTTTATGGTAATAAATGAAGGCAAAACGGTAAGAAGTGACAGAAATCTAAGTGTATAAGAGAAATCTAAATGCCCAAGTATAGGATATATGGTCAAGAAGAAAACATTGATGAGTAACTCTATGCTAAGAGGGTTATTCCTTTTAAGAAAAAAAGCAGCAGTACAAACTGGAGCCTTGAGATTAAGTGGAGTGAATGTCTTGTCTTTGGTTCTGTGTCAGTCAGAAAAGGTTACGCTACAGTAACAAATGACCCCAATATGTCAGTGGCCCACAGTGAAGGTTTATTTCTAGCATATATTACCTGTCAATATTGAGTTGGCTGCAACTCTGTTCCACATCACTTCACCACTGAACCCCGGCTGATGGAGCAGGGTCTATTTTGAACACTGCTGATTCTCATGACAGAGCAAAACGGTCAACCACATGCTGGCTCTTCAAGCTTCTGCTTAGAAATGACATACATGATTTCTGCTCATATTTCACTGGCCAAAGCCTGTCAGATGGTCATGCCTGAGCCCTGCAGGTGTGGTGTAAAGCTCTCCATCACCGAGGAGCACCTCTAGGAGAAACACTGAATATGGATGAACATAAAATATACCACAGCTATTTATTAGCATGTAATTTAAGAGCTTTATTTTTTCTGAAATGTAGTGTGCCATTTTTGGGGAAAGAAAACAAACTAAAAGTATCAATATTGAAGATGGTTGTGAAGATAAGTATGATGTGTACTAAATGCTTGGACCAGGGACTGAGGCTCACAGATTACAGTACTGTTTGATTATTTCTCTCTTCCATTTACCCATAATATGACCACATATCATCTGACAGAACTTTGTGACAAGAACTCACCCAGAGGCAGTGTAAGACTTGTTAGTCTATATGGCTGGCAGACAGCATTGCTGTGAATTCAGGAACAAATCCAAAGAAAATGCACACTTTTGACAATTAGACACAAGGTAAAAGATTTTGCCTTAACATTTGTCCCTCAGAATGAAGCCTTTGGAGAGGGAGTCTATGTGTCTGATTGATTCATTTTATTTATTGAGAAATAATTCATTCCCTGATGGGAGAGTTATGAAAAATAATTGCAAAATTTAGGATGATAATTAAGGGAAGTTAGTGTGATCATTCCCGATGGGTTTGATCACTCTTGGCCTATGGAAAAGGGTTCCCAAAAAAGTCCAAGTCAGTGGGAAGCAATCCAGCAGAGCCATGCTCCTATAATCCTCTCAAAGCTAACTAGGGACCAGTTATTGCACAATCTCCAGGAAACATGGCCCAGAACATTCAGGAATTCACACTAAGGGGCCTGTGTTTGCCATCACTGTTTTCATCACAACATGGAAAGTTTTGCTAGATGCCCCAGCAGCTTGTGGTAACTAGAGTAAGTACGTCTGGTTCATAATGACCCAAGACCCTGAAAATAAAACTACTTTTCACAGCAGAATTTTCTGACAAACTCTAACTGAAAAATCCTACCTTTCGCGTTGTTAGGAGATGCTAGGCATTCACCACAGCTTTCTGTCAGTCACATTTTCCTGACTCGGTGGAAGGGATTCTATGAAATTTACCCTGGAATGGCCACAGATCGTTCATTAAAGAGGGATGAACCTCTTGTTGCAACTACTTTATAGCTATAAGAGAACAGAATACACTTGAACTGGTTGGGGAAAATAAGATACTGTGGGTTTTTAATTATAAATGAGTTATATACCAATCCTTGACACATCAACTATTTGATGACTCGGTCATAACCTATTTTCTGTCACGTATGGCTTACTGACTGAGAAAACATTTCTCTGTCCCTTTCTACGGCAAGAATCACTACTACACTTGGCCAGGTACAGAGCACGTTGAAACTTCTCGACTTTGGATCCAAATTTCAAAGCTACTTATTCAGAAAACACACACACACACACACACACACATGCACACCACAAACAGAATGATCTTTCAGAAACACTAGGTCTAAAAAAAAAGATAATATTCCCTTTGGAATTCTCAATTATCCCCCCCATTTGTATATGTGTATGAATATCTGTGCAGTGCATATATTATTTTTGTTTACTTTTATTTTTACTACCTATAAGCTCCTTGAAGACAGGAACTGTCTTTAATTTTAAGGGCTCCAAGCTTGGCCCATGCATTTGTAAAGAAAGGTTTCTTGAACTACTGCTCAAAACTAGAAAACCTACAGATTTTGGTTCTCTCTTTCCAGGGACAGGTGAATATTTCTCACCACTCCCCATTTCTATCTCCACTTCCTAACCCATATTTCTTAAAATAATATAATATTCTATAACAAAGTTAAAAATGTAAGACAGCTCATGGTAACAGTTATATTTCCTCAAGATCAATTATGAGCTGATGCTATAAACAGTACCTTCATTTATTAACGTTCATAGCTGAGCTGTGTGTTCTGTTTTTTCTTCAACCACTGATAATATGAAGGACCCCAGGAAAGCCCTCTTACTGCCAGTAAAAGGAAGCATGCACAGGGGGTGCAAGCAACATCCTAGTCAGTCTGTGTGTACTGGTCTGTTCAAACCTTACAACAATCATAAAAGGTCCTAGTTTTTATTTTCATTATCTCAATATGGAAACGGAGGTCAGTGTAAGTTAAGTGACTTGCTTAAGTTCATAGAGCCAGGCTACGTCAGAACTCAATGGGAGGCAGTCGGGCATCACATTCGTTCCCTTAATCACTACAATATGCACCCTCATTGCACTTAGCATTTTCATTTGTAACGAAGATCCAGATCCAGCTCTAAAAAGTATATAATTTTAGAATACTCGCTGTAAACAACGAACAATCTATTTCTTGATTCTTTTGCAAACAAGAGTCAATGACTACTACTAGCACAAACCTGAACTCAAGAATAAGCATGATCTTCAGGATAAGTAAATCCACTAAGAAACAAAAAGCTTTTTATTAGAAACACAAGTCCTCAACACACATAGCATAGTCATAAAATGCAAACCTTTCTATTATATTGGGGGAAAAAGGTCATGTCTGATAAAGTCTAGCACAAGATAAGATTATCAGGAATGTATGAAATAATCTAGAGTTCTAAGGAGCTATGTAATTTTAATATATGGTGATTAAATTACCTAATTAAAATGATTTACATTTTTATTCATAGAAAGAGTCAAATATAGGTAAGAGATCAAGTTTTACTAAATGTGCCCAGTGCAGATTTGGGCAGAACAGAAAAATGAACTCATGAGCCAATGCTAGGAAACCTTTGGTTCTTAAAAACTCTTCCAATTCAGTAGAAACAACTATTGTTGAAAGTCCTTGAAAAGCGCTTTCAATAATTGTGCATTGCAATTTGCAGATTCAGCTATGAGTGTGAACTATTAGCCTAATCACTACCGTGAATGCTGTTTTTGCAGTGTTTTCCACAACTGTTCATCTTTCCTGTTTGACTACAACCACACTGGTTCACAGACCCAACTTCTTCCCGAACGGTTACAAAAACCTTCACCTTCTGACTCTGTTCTGAGTGATGTGTCCTCCCTAGAGCTGCCAGATGGAATTTACAAAACTATGACCATCATCCCAAAATAATGCATTCCTCAGGGGTCAAAGTTTAGCAACTAAACTACACAGCAAAATTCAATCTTATCTTCTTCATCAGAGTCCACTCACTCATCTTTTTCATGAAAATTACTGTCATAATTGCTTTTCGTGGCTACAAACTATAATAATGTTTAAGTAAAGGAACTAATCGCTTTTAATGTAACTTAACAGTAAGTAAGAGAGAGACACTCCTAGTGGCCACCCAGTTGCATTCAGTAGTCTCCCTATGTTACTCCCAATGAGCCTGATTCTATCAGCTTCCCCAGGTTGCTAGCTACGTGTGTGCGGCCACCACACTCCCATTATCCCATCCATATGTGAGCAGAAAGCTGCTTTTTAGATTAACCAGAGCAAATTCAATATTTATTTTATTTTATTTTACTTTTTTTAAAGATTTTTATTTCTTTATTTGACAGAGACAGACACAGCGAGAGAGGGAACACAAGCAGGGGGAGTGGGAGAGGGAGAAGTAGGCTTCCCGCGGAGCAGGGAGCCTGATGCGGGGCTCGATCCCAGGACCCTGAGATCTTGACCTGAGCCGAAGGCAGACGCTTAACGACTGAGCCACCCAGGCACCCCTCAATATTTATTTTAAAAAAGCTAGGGGCACCTGGTTTCTGGACTTCTCTGCATGTGTGGGCTTAGGACAGAGTCCAAAAGTCTCTTAGTCGGTCTATAAGACTCTTCACACTCAACTTCTGCTGCTTCCTCCTATGACCTCTATCATTCCAGTCAAACTGAACTACTTGCAATTCTCAGGATACTTCTTCCAGATTCTTTACACATGGCATTTCCCCCAGTTTCCCTCTAGAATATATATACAATTTTTCCCCCAAGAATAATCATTCCCATTTGTCACTCTGTCTCACTTTACACACCTTCTGGTTTTTCAGGACTCATGTCTCATCCTCTTTTGACTCTTCAAGGATCACATTTTGGACACACAGGCACACACCCCAAACATATATTCGTCCCACATGTCACTATAATGCCTTGTGCTTGTTGCTATTTTAGCACTTAATGCAGAAATGAATTCACAGTCCCCCCCCGCACACACACACACACATACGAACACAGTACTAATCCTTAGGAGGAGTCCAATAAAGAGTTGCTAAATAACTTAGATAAGCATATAATATGAAGCAGGTGAAGAAAATACTAAAAATAAAAAAAGGAAGATGTTCTCTTGAAACAATGAAGAAAAAAAACCACCAGAAAACATCATGGTTAATACAAATCTGTTGTGACTATGTGGGGCCCACCTAGACAATCAAGGATGCTTGCTTATCCTAAGGTCAGCGGATTAGCAACCTCAATCCCAAATGCAATCTTCCCCCCCCATGCCAGGTACTGGAACTGATTCACAAGTTCCAGGAATGAGGATGTAAACATCTTTGGGGGCCATTATTCTGACAACCACAATCACTACTAGAACACGAATAAAAAATCTCGTGAATTAGGTTAGCATCAACTACCTCCCACATTCTACACCAGTTTTTTTTTTTTTTAACCATTTTCATTACAGTTTGATTGACTAAAGGGGATTTTCTCTATTCACCAATAGAACAGCTTAATGTGAATGGTGTGCTATTGGATTCTCACTTACTTTACAGCTTATGTTCATTTCTTATTTTGTGGCTTCTGTTCAATAATTAATGAAGGTGGAGTTGAGAAGCAATTAGAGATCAGGGGAAGGTATAACTTAACCCCCAGCCAAAAGCTAGCAGGTAACCTGCACCCAGTAACTCCCCAGTGTCTCCTTTGCCCTAAGTCCAAGATCGAAAGAAAAGAATGTTTAAAGCAGCAAGGAGCCCAAGCACCAAACTTAACCGCACACATTTATGACCTCTGGGATTTCAGAAAATGAAGGGAAGAATGTTTTGCTTGACTTGTGTAAGTGGTGATCTTAAGAACAGAAAAATATATCAAATTAAGCATATTCAGCTTAATACAGGCTATTAATTTTTAAATAGCATATATAAAAGCAAAGAGGTTTTTAACCTAGAGTACCATGAACAGTTAGCTGTTTCTAAGACTTATTTTCATTTGTGTTTGAGCAACTTCAACAGATATACGTTTGTAATTTTGGCACAAGCTTACCGTGGCTTCATCCGCATCCCTATCAGCATCAGTGTGTGCTGGACCAGGGCGTCTTCAGGCAGCCCCACCTCTTCTCAGGTAACCCTGAACTGACCTCCATTTGCTCACATCCAGATTACTGAAAGCTCTCCATTTCTTCCATAAAACACCAACACAGAGGCCCAAATGTACTGAAAGCACATAGCTATTAGCTGAATCTCTAGTGTGCCTTCTACCGACTCGACTCTGTTCAGATCAGTTCTTTCCTGGCTCACATCAGCTGATTTGTATTTGTGAGTAAACAATAAAACACAAAGGCAAAAAGGAAGACAGTTATTATTTCTATGAATATCAAGGAGACTGCTATGGAGTGGTTCAATAAAGACAAGATGCTAAAAAAAAATTGCCGCTAAACTTTATCTGGGTGAAACAAATGTTAAGATTGGAGAAAAGATAACTAAAAAGATTGTGGTGTTCCTAAGATTACACAGGTGGGGAAACTGTAGAACATGCATTTTAACTGGAATTAATACAAAACCAACAATGCTAATTACCAAAGAATATGGCAAAAGCCGTATCTCTACACTAAAAGATTAGCAAATTTACATACATATAAATACTTTAGGATAAGTAGCTTTTAACTATATGTACGATATTTTATGATCTTTTCTTTAACAACTTCTGGATTAACAGGCTAACTCCTGTCTCCAATACAAGGAACAATAGATATTATAGAGCCTCTCAGAACTCCAGAATGCTTCATACATCCCCAGTAATCCTATCTCATGTTAGACCATATCAGACACGGTCTTTTCCTTCAATGTAATAGAAAACAGCAAACGCATGCATTTTAGGACTATGCCGGATGTGTAGATGACTTGTGTTCTAATCATGAGTAGGATACGTGAATTGTAAATAGTATAATCTATCTGTCTTTCCAGAGGAAGATTTAGCAGTGACTTCATTTTCATCTGAACTTGAGCTCTGACTTCTTTGAACATAAAATAGGGTAACCCTTTGCCTCTGAGGGTAAACATTGCAGAAAGAATTTAAGAGCTTACTGAACTCTAAGTAGCATTTGCAGCCAAATTTCTAAAAAGGAGGGCAATTCTTTTTTCGTGGGTAGCCTTTGTTCTTTCTGTTACAATTGCTAGAAATACAACCGTAATGAAACATACTTGGATAATTATGTTTTTCAGATTTATAGTTTGTCTTAGAGATCAATGTGGTCTGCAAAATATAAATTTCAAGCCATCGTCTTAAATGTCAGGCTGCCAGTTTTCTCAAGCGAGTTGAATGATTAGTTATACTAGATGTCAGATAGAAGTTTTTACTCTCCAGAAACCACCTCAGGAGCTGACTTTGTAGGACACAAGAACATCCTCTCCTGGGAATGTGCCACAAGCCTAAAGGTGAAGGCTGAAACTATTTTTCCTGAGGAACATGTTTGAGAGCCAAAACTCATTTTCTTTTCCCCAAGTCCTTTCCAAATTCTGAGACACAAAACAAAAAACCACAGGAAAAAAAATTTATTATGCTTGTCACATTCCCATTACTTTGTACCATATCTGCAGGTTTTTGTTTTTTGTTTTTCTTTTCCTGGTGTGGACATCACACTATAAACATTTTGAGGAAAAAATAATATCTGAAGACAGAAATTTCCTGAAAATTCTTTAAATGACAAGAAAATAGGAATTCTGTAGGTCAACTCCAGTATCCAAAAGTCCATGTGCTACTCCAACGATCCCTTAAACTCCGCCAGGTTGTTCTGTGGGAAGAGGAAAGGGAGGCTGTGCAGGAAGGTTTCACTTGCTTTGGAGTGGAGGAAGAGGAGGGAATTTCCTGCAGCAGAACTCCGTCCATTAAGCCAGGAACATCAGCAGCATGCCAGGCAGGGTGCTGGATGCCGAGGAATTACAGTAAAGGTGTGAGAGCAAAAGCTGCCACAACAAAGCATCACCAGCTGAGGGACTGAAGCAACAGAAATTTATTTTCTCACAGTTCTGGAGGCTGAAGGCCCAGATCAAGATGCTGACAGGCCTGGCTTCTTCCAAGGGCCATGGTGGAAGGATCTGTTCCAGGATTCTCTCCGTAGCTCACAGATGGTCCCCCTCTCGCTGCCTCTTCACGAATGTCCCTCTGTGTGGGCACCTGCTGTCTCTTTGTGTCCAAATTTCTTCTTATTAAGACACCAATCAGACTGCATTAGAGCCCATGCTGCTAGCCTAGTTTTACCTTCATCACCTCCTTCTCCAATAGTTACCTTCTGAGGTACTAGGCTTGGGGCTCCAACATAGGAATCTGGGAGGTGTCGGGGCACAGTTCAGCCCATAGCAGGAGCCAGATGCACACGGTCCCATTCATCCCCTCAAAGTCATAGAAAGAAGGGCTTCAGTTCTACCCATAAAATATATGAGGATAATATTTTTAAGTGGATTACATGAGTAAGGAACCATGTTTCTCAGCACAAATGACAAGCATAGGAACGTTTGTTAACTGCAAACGAATCTGTGTTCCATGGAATCACTCTGAGGCCGCTAATGTGGCTTAATTGCATGTTTCTTCTACCAGAGGCTTCAAGATAGGCTGCCCCCAGATGGGGTAGAAGCTGGAAAGCCCTGGCAGAGTCATGGTGGCAAAGTCGGACTCCAGCAGGTGGCATTTTCTAGATGATGTGACGAGAAAACCACAGTACTACTTACTGGAAATGCCAGGCATTGTTTACCTCTTTCATTTAAGATCCACTTACAAACACTGAAGAGCTCTAAGATTCCAGTCCAGAACAAGTAACTGTAGCACTAGATGATTCACTCACAAAAGTATTTATTTGCCACTGAAAAGGTTTTCAGTTTATAACATAAGGTGATCACACCATACCTGTGACAGAAACATTTCACAGATGTGACCTGATGGATTCCTCAGAAGCTCAATCTTTTAAATATAAATACACGTATATGTCAGGCTAGAGATTAATGCCATTAAAATAATTGCCATTTCCTCATTTACACAGACCCTCCATTAAGTGTTATCCTGGTGCTTCCATTTGAAGATTCAGATCTTCAGACCTCTTGGTATTAATGATTTTCATTCCTCCCGTAATTCAGATAGAATTCATTCTCGTCCCTGGCTTCACATCACTCCATTAGAGCATTTGGCAACTAATTTAGCTTTTTGCAATCATACTTTCTCTGCCGGCATCCTGTCCAGAGGAGACACGTGGGGGGGAAAGAAGCTACGACCCCCTTCTGGATGCGGACTCCTGGTTCGGCTTTGCCAGCCGCACCCACGTCTGACCGCTGTCGGTCTCCGCTGTGCTTGGGCAGTTGGACATGCCGACACCTCACAGAGGTCCTGTGAGAGCGAAGGACGCCGCGCTTTGGAAAGCGTCTTGTCAAATTCCATGGGAGTGGAAGGTGAGGCATTCTTAGGCCTTCCATGCCAAGTCCAGGTAAACGGCATGGTGGAGACCCCATTTTTATTTTTTGGGGGGTAATCTTAATATTGAAAGTCAATCATTATTAACAAAACCTCATACAATGCAGGTGTGGGTCTCATGTTAAGAATGACTGAGGAATCCCTATTGCTTACTTCTTACCCTGGATGAACACTAGCTAAAACTGTAAAATGTTTGTTTGTTTTTCTTCTTCCAGAAGATCCTTCCTAAAAGGAAAGTACCTTCTTGTTCAGGAGCAGTTACATCCACACACACCCACACACACACACACGATGCATTTCCCTGTGATCCAAAGAAGTTACTCTCTAACGATCAGTAGGCATATTTCTTCGTCTGGGTGAAGGGCCCCCTGGTGCATGCAGAGCTGCAGGATTTGAGGGGCATCTGTTTCTACACACACATTACTTTCAAGTAGACATTCACCATGTGCATCCAGGTGCTATAAATACACTGGTTGTGTCCTTCAGTTCCTGTTTCTTGTTTATGATTCATTAAACAGGAAAGCCAAATGCCATAGCCAATCGCAGTCGTGCCCGGCGGTGCAAGGCCTCCCCAAGGCGAGCTGCTACCCAGCCTGGGGCCCTGCCGAACATGTTACCTTAAGTATATGCTCCGGGACCAAGGTCGGCTGCATACAGTGACTGACGTCCTGAATGTGCTCATGTTTATTGACCGATTCGGGAAAGCACAGACGCTATTAGTAAGCGTTCTCTCCTCAGGCAGCGCGGCAGGAAACAGGCCGGACAGAGCTGCGCTCTTACGTAACCTGCCGCATGCTGCTGGAGGCTGGCAGTAGGTCAGAACGGCACCGGGCAAGCTCCCAAGCAGTCTGACTTGTTCACTAGCAGCCCAGTTTGTACAATATTGCCCAGCGATCCAACCCCTCAACTAGGTACTTTGAGGAAATGACTTAAATCAAGCACAAAGTCCCAAGTGATTGACCTATTGAAATCTTTGAATGTTTTAATAATATGAACATTAATGACAAAGTTGAATACTTGACGTATAAAATTCATTCATACACGTAGTAATCTGCCATATTCTCCTGATGTGATTTGCTGGCTGGAGACTATAAAATCTATACAAAGTAGCCCGGCTCGGGAAGAACACCAACTACCCACACATCAGGCGACATTCTTAATGTCTTTCCACAAAATCTGAAGAGTCTGAGCACACTGAAGAAAGGTAACGGCAGCCTCAGCGGGCTCAGAAGCTTGTCCGGCTTGTGAGAAGTCAGCTGCCCTTCACAGCCAGGACCAAAGAGAACATTCCAGGCCTCAGCCCCTACACTATCATCAATTATTTATTTAAGAAGAATCTCTGGGCGCCCGGGTGGCTCAGTCGGTTAAGCGTCTGCCTTCGGCTCAGGTCATGATCCCAAGGTCCTGGGATCAAGTCCCGAATCCAGCTCCCTGCTCAGCGGGGAGCCTGCTTTTCCCTCTGCACCTTTCCCCGCTCATGCTCTCTCTCTCTCTCTCTTTCTCACTCTCAATATATGAAATCTTAAAAAAAAAAAAGAATCTCTTAGTTGCATGCCAACTTCGTCACATACCCACATTTTTCTGGGAACCACATATGGGTACTCATACACTGTAGGATATTAAGGAAGTCATTGCTTTTGAGGGTGGGCAAAGCATTAAGAATATGTTATCATAAATAAAACTGAAGGATTCAAAGGTGCATTAATCCTAAACTTCCATGTAAATACTACTACTCACAAAAACTATAATGGTAATAATATATAATAATGGTGATATTTCTTGATATTCACTCAACTTTATAGTGTATAATATACTCACTCTTCATATGTGAAATAAAGCAAATGCTACCTTTGAAAAGAGAGACTGTTACTTTCATAAATCTGAGTTTTTGAAACTTCCAATTTCTTATTACTACTCAAAATATTCTTGGAGATACACAATTATATAGAAATATTTGTATGGGTACTTGGTCATTATGCGCTTTCCCACTCACATTTCCCTACAGATCTTTGAGTAGAAGGGAACGTGGATGAGACAGTAATTAAAATATTAACTTGAGCCAATATTTATTGAGCACTTCCTGCGTGTCACGAACTATTCTAATGGCTTAATTGTTTTAATCCACTTAAATACTATGCTATATATATAGTATTTAAACTTGTTATGAATTTGTTGAATTACAGCAAAGTAAGAGAGCTGCTCAGATAACCTCTTTATCACCTCCCGGATCTAATAGTCTATGGTCCTAAATACATGTGCATTCAGTTGTGCACATACATACTTGTATGTGTGTGCGTATTCACACTTTCACGGCAGGTCAAATTAATTATTGGTTTTAGTTACAGTTTTCAAACATTTAAAATTTTAAAAAGTTCATGCTTAAAACTACTATGTGCAAAAAAACTGTACTGATCTCTTGAGAGAAATGTAATGAGGAGCTTCCCTGAAGGATCACCACCTGATAGAAGACCAGACACACGTGCTCCCGTAGTTAACATACGAAAACACGTATGTCGTTGCAAGCATGCTGGTGTCACTGCTCTTGGAGCCCCGTGGGCATGCCACGTGAACATGGCCGCTGATCCACGACATCTGGGGCTTGCCAGGAGAAATCTGTTATTTGGGGATTTCCATTTTCAAACACTGCTGCTGTTACCGCCCCCGCCCCAGCCCCAGTGAGCAAGATCCACCCCCACTTTCTACACGGAATTCAGGATTTGGCTCTAATCCTCACTTTCAACCACTGTGTTGATAATTTCAGTATTTATGTCAATGATCCTTTGCCACTGTTGACATCCTAGATCCCTTCTTCCCTGTACCAATAGGACTGCTCCTAGGACCCCCGCATCCAGTTATATCAGGCCCCTTCTGAGGTCTCCAGTTTGTCGTGTTTCATACCACACGGTGCCCTCAACACCCAGCTCCTCTGGCACCCCTGACCCCCTCGCCCCTTCACACAGGGACGACCTCACTTACCATGTGCATTTCCGGTGTCCGTGCCCTGCAGGGCCTGGTCCCCATTTTCTAACCGTGTACCAAGTATTTTCACCGGGATAGTCTGTAGCCTTTTCAGATATTTAAAAGGTAACTCAACCCCCCTCCAAAACAGAAGCTTTATTTCAAACTTCCCTACTTAAGTGTTTGACCTCTTCAGCAGTCGTCTTAGAATATCCTGAGAATCCTTGTTCCGTCTTCGCACTGAAAAGCAAGCCTTGGTTTGCCTCGTCCTTCACAGTAACCTCTGCATCGTTCTGTTGGCTCGGCTGCAGCCCCGCCGGCTGAGTTCAACACCGCACTGACTTAGTTCATTAACATTCCCGATGTCTCACCCTCCGCAGTGTACTTGGTGCTCGGCTGCCAATCTCATCGTCGTAATATGCTTTCCCCTGCAGCATGCCTTCAGTGATCTTCTCGTCTCGCCGGACTGATGCACTCCTCTATCTTCATCCTATCGTGCACCCTGTGCGTGTCCGTGGCGTCGGTGAACCCCTCACACGCTCCTGCAATGTCCTTTCCTGCTCTCCTCCTTCCGCACTTAGCGGTCCTCCACAGAGGCCCGTGCCCTGCAGAAGGCTTCCTAGTCAGGTCAGGCCTCACTGAACTTTCTGTTCTTCAAATAACGTACTGCTGGTGCTGTGACCGCACGAGTGTCCATGTGTCTTACACCCACGAGAGCAGAGGCTGAGTGAGGGGCTCTCACCTCCGTTAGCACCCATCACTGAATGTCAGAGCTGCAAGTGAAAACAAGTGCATCCTGTTTTCATTATTCCACAGAACCCACTTACTTAATATTCAAGGAATTAATTTGGTGCTCAAGTATGTATTAACCTGTGTTATGGAATGAATTGTGCCTCCCCAAAATTCTTTTGATGAAGTCGTAATCCCAGTACCTCAGAATACGACTATTTAGAGATTGGGCCTTTAAACAGGTTCATCAAGGTGATATGAGGTCATAGGGTTGGGCCCGAATCCAATCTCA
The DNA here is from genome assembly GCF_964656455.1 of Halichoerus grypus. Classification (NCBI taxonomy): domain Eukaryota; kingdom Metazoa; phylum Chordata; class Mammalia; order Carnivora; family Phocidae; genus Halichoerus; species Halichoerus grypus. The sequence goes on from NC_135722.1 coordinate 109,203,695, forward strand.
CGGACGTCCTTACAAGAAAGATTAGGACACAGACCGAGGGGCCACTGTGTGAAGAGAATAGAAGGTGACCATCTGCAAGACAAGACTCAAACTAACCCTGTTTACCCCCTAATCTTAGAACTGGAAAGAAATAAATTGCTGTTGTTAATGCCAACCAGCCTACTTTGTTATAGAAACCACAGCACACTAACGTACCCGGCATAATTATTTATTTTTGATATTTATCTGAGGTTCTATGAAAATAATTGCCATTACCTATTATAGTCTGCTCAAATGTTATCATAAATATACATAAATATCAATATGACAACATACTGTTGTCAATCAAACACTGAAGAAAAGTAAGTAACATTTAATTTGGTGGGCAGACATCATGCTTTTCAAAGAACAGCTAAATAATTCTAAACAGCTAAGTCTTACATCCAAATATGACTCTGAAAATCAGCATCTAAAGTGAAATAGATATATTTACCACTTTGATTGCACATCATGAAATTTTGCTTGGTATTTTATTTAATTCCTTTCCCGTTAGAAGCAACAATGAAGTTACTTCAGTCCATGATACTCCTTTGAATTTAAATGCCCCTAAACTGTCACAAATGCTTAGCAAAAATCTGATACTCCTTTTCTGGGATTATTCAAAATCTAGACTAGACAGAGCAGAAATTGTCTGACTGATGGTCCACTTTCTTCCTGAAATAAAGAGTGATTTCCCTAGTCATTGTCTAGATTAGAAATGTGCAGAGATATATATATTTTTTCATTCCCAAGGCTACAACTACTGCTCTGAGGATTTTTATAAATTCTCAAAATGTCAACTCTAATTTAAGCATAAGCAAAATATACCCACTATTGGGGCTGACATGGAGGTTGGCCCATTCTCAGTATAAGCAACACCTGAATTAGTAATTTTAAATAAAAAGTCTTAAAATCCAGTGGACTTCAATTCATCTTATCTCTATAAAAGTTAGGCATTATTTTTTAAGATTGGAAATTTAGTCCCTTTTCTGATTGTAAATATAAATTTAAAAGTATGCTCCTAAAATGGGACTTGGCTTTGATGAGAATATAAAAATATTAAATGTCAAGTTATCCCTGCTTTGCTCTATCTATGTATCTGCTTTCTCATCTTTATTCTTTACAAGGATTCCAAAGTGTTACAGGTTGGATTTCCAGAGAACAAAATCCCAGCGATGGCGATTTCTGTGCAAGTAGTTGACTGGACCAAAGCTCCAGAGAGTGTACAGAAAGCGGCATGCAGCAGAAGCACGAGTGAACTGAGACGTCCTCACAACAGTGGCCTTCCTGGAATCCACGGGAATCTCTGGAGCCAAGAAGTCCTTGCATAATCCTTCCAAACTGGGGAAGGAGAGCTGGGCCTTCTACCTCCACGTGGTCCAAGACATTGGGTGTAGACGACTGTAGGACAGGGCAGGACTCTGGATGCGGGGACTCCCTTCAGGGGATGGCCATCCTGGAGAAAGACTCAGCTGAGACCTTTCACCTGCCCACGTTTCCAGAAACTGGGAGAATGAACGCCTGGGCTTGCAGCTAATGAGACATCATGCTTACAAACCACAGCATCCACTATAAAAAGGTAAGAATTCAACTTCATACATATTGGCCAAGTGTTTGCAGGTCAATAATTTTAACATTTATAAGACTCAGTTTCCTTCTTTGTAACTGGAACTATTAACACCTTTCAGGCTTTCTCAAAATAATTTTTTTAAAGCCAGTATATGAGTGAAAATTCTTTGGGGCATAAAGAATCAGAATCAAAATGTATCTTAGAAACTATCTAGGTCCATTTCTTTAGTATAGCCGAAGAAGTGAAGCCTAATATAGAGACCTATATTTCTTCATACCTGACACAATTCTAGCATTTTCTATTTATTACCTCATGTAATTCTTAGTACGGCCTAGGAGAAAACAGACAAAGAGAGGTCACGTGACCTGACTGCAGTCACACAATTGGGGGCAGGGGACAACAATGATGATCTCCAGTCCCAGTGGCTTTGCTTTCAACCACCATATTATACACTTCCGGTGGGACAGCAGTCTGTGGGAGGTTAGCGGTCAGGTCTTCGACTTTCTGCCATGTAGTTCATTCAACCTACACCTGGCAGCCGTGTAGACTGGAAAGCAGAGACAGCAAACTGACAATCAGGGGGCAGAACACATCTTGACATGTTCATTTGATCCATTGTTCTTTTTTTTCTGTTTTTAAGCATCTGTTTGTTTTAGTCTGCCCAGGGGTTTGTAATGTAGTTTGACTGAAGGGGTGTTCATGTTTAAAATGTCACCAAGGAGTGTCACATCTATAACCTTACGCCACATATAAACTGATGTCATGCACATATGTTCTCAGCCTGGTCTGTTCAGGCACTTGAGTTTGAAACCCCAGTTATTGGTTGAAACTCCAGATGGTGGTGATGGTGATGGTGATGGAGGTGATGATGGTGATGGTGAGAATGATGATGATGGTGGTGGTGATGATGATGGTGGTGGTGGTGATGATGGTGGTGGTGATGATGATGGTGGTGATGGTGGTGATGGTGATGGTGGTGATGGCGATGATGATGATGGTGGTGGTGATGGTGATGATGATGATGATGGTGGTGGTGGTGATGGTGATGATGGCGGTGGTGATGGTGATGGTGGTGGTGGTGATGATGGTGGTGATGGTGATGGTGGTGGTGATGATGATGGTGGTGGTGGTGGTGATGATGGTGGTGATGGTGATGGTGGTGGTGATGATGATGGTGGTGATGGTGGTGATGGTGGTGGTGATGAGGATGGTGGTGATGGTGATGGAGGTGATGATGGCGGTGGTGATGGTGATGGGTGGTGGTGAGAGTGGTGATGGATGGCAGTGGTGGAGGTGGTAGTAGAGGACAAGAAATAGTACAAGGAGGAGGAAGTGATGGAGGTGAGGAAGAAGGAGATAAGGAGAGAATATAAAAGAAGGAGGAGGGAGAATGGAAGGGAAGGAAGAGAATAAGTTATTGCTAATACTAATATAAATATTCAGTACCTATTACAGTATAGTCTTTGCTTCTTTTATATTCTATTGGTTTTCTCTGAGAAATCTCATCTGATATACAATTTCAGAGAAGTGCCACTACTTCTTTCCAGACAGATGTAATCTGCTTAAATGAATCAATGTCTCCACACCAGACTGACTCTTTTGATGGGAGCAAAATGTCTGCATGCTCACACAATAGATATGGGGTTGGGGGCGCAAAAGAGGGGGAGGGTAGGAGAGGCAGCTTACAAATTATTAAAATATAAATATTTTCATTCCAAATTTCATCAGAAGAGAAATGCCTATGAAGATCAAAGACACATTATCGGTTTTTTTCAGATAATTACTTTTAACAGGAAGAGATTTTTCCACGAAAACAGGAATTGAGACATTTTGAAAAACATATTGCTACTGAGCATCTACTTTCTGACAGGTATCATGTTTCAGGTTGAGGAGAGAGAAATAAAAGCAGACATTTTCAATCATGTAATAAATGCCAGAAGAGGCTGAACAGATGGCATAATTAGCACACAATTAAGAGAAAAAAGTCTCACATGATCAGGGAAAGCTCCCTGAAGGAGGTAAAATCTAAACTAGTATTTGAATAAATATTAATAATTGATCAGTTAAATAAAGGGGAGCGGGTATGTTAGAGGTAAGGAGTAGCACAGAAAGTCATAAAAGAATGTGAAAAATATAAATAGTCTATTCAGATACAAATATATTTGAGATTGCTAACGAAAAGGCAGGTGGTGATTTGAAGCAGCCAGGAGCCACATGCCCACTGAGTATTCCTGCAAATGAAGCCCACACAAAGGAGAGCAGAACTGAAGGACAGAGGGAGATCAGTCTCTGAAGATCCCATGGTTGTAACCAGCTGTGCCTGAATCTAGCATTCACTATTTACAAGAGTCTTCATCCCCAGGGTCTACACATTCCCTTTTTTGCTTAAGCTAGTGAGAGGCAGGTTGTAAGTACAAGCAAGAGAACCTTGCCCAGTGAAAGTTATTTTTTTTCTTGCTTTTGATTTAAAGCACTTTTAGAAATCCATGTCTTATTCTTTTTTTTTTTAAAAGATTTTATTTATTTATTTGAGAGAGAGAATGAGATAGAGAGAGCATGAGAGGGGGGAGAACAGAGGGAGAAGCAGACTTCCTGCTGAGCAGGGAGCCCAATGCGGGACTCGATCCCAGGACTACAGGATCATGACCTGAGCCGAAGGCAGTCACTTAACCAACTGAGCCACGCAGGCGCCCCATGTCTTATTCTTAAGTGTAACCTTCATAGGCCCCCCAGAACAGGACCCTGCACACAGCACCTTGCATTTCGTACATATACCACACAATGCATGCGCACATGCGCACAATCCCCGGAAGAACAACATTACCATGATCAGTCAGCGAAGCTATGATGAAAGCTGAAGGTCAAAGGACACAAAGGAAACTGACTAGTAGAGAAGTTCAACGACTACATCACTCACGTACACGGTTAATGGAGCCTGGCTCTCCTGAACCAGCCTTGTTGCCATGGTTGTTGTTTTTAACCTGTCAAAATGCAGTCATTTATGCTCAACCCTCACTTCTAAAGCTAATTACATGATGTTAGATACTTTATTCTCTGATGCATCGCTCAGGTAATGTTTCAGATGATGATGCATTTCGCAACATGGAAGTTTACTGTTTTATGAGCCCAGACAAAAGTGTGAAAATAGTTTCAATGATCTGTTTATCTGTCCTGTAAAATATATGATGAGGTCTTCATATGGGTGGAGAGCAGAGAACTGTTAAGCATTAAGTTCTTGAAAGAGTCAAAGAAAAAATTCTATCCAGTTGATTTAAATTGGGGCATACTAGGAAAATACAATGTATTCATATTATTTTTAAAGGTAGCACCTGAAAGTGATATAACACGTTATGTTAACTGTACTGGAAAAAATAATTAAAAATTAAAAGTAAATACATAAAAGATCATCGTACCAGGAAATTTTCAATTACTCTAACCTCATGTTTTCATTAAAAATACTTTTAATTCTGTACTTTGGCCAAAAAGGTGATTGTACACTGGAAATACTGCAGATTAAAACAGGTTAGAATGCTCTTTTTTTATGTGCTGTGTTAGAATAACAAGTACCTGAACAAAGTCTCCGTATGACAGTTTCTCCTTTAGGCTAACCAAAAACCAAGAAACACAACGTTAGTAGAATCTGTAAGGTGACAACATGGACAGATATTTGCTTTTCTGTCTTCAAATGATCACAAAAGGTGACCAGCAGAAAGCCATCATCATTGGTGTTTCCATCAACAACACACGCTGAGCCCTTCCTCTGTGCCCAGCACTATGCCAAATACCTCTACATACATCAGCCTAGAACAACCAGGTGCAATAGGTAATATTATCATCCTCAGTTTTTATATGAAAAAACTCAGGTTTAAGTAAGTTCAATAATTTGTCTAAGGCAACACAGCTAGTAAGTGGCAGGGTCAGTTCCAAGCTCTGTTTTCCTCCAGATCCAAGTTCATAACCATCACATTCCAGTTCCAACTATGTACCGAAAACAAAGGAAGTGGTATCTACATATGAGAAACTTCCTCTAGAAGGAATTCAGATCAGGTTTGACTTACAGCGTAAGAACTACCAGCTGTCGCTGACCTGTTGCCATCCCCAGCACGGGCTACGCAGGCAGGTGGACATGGAAGCAGAGGGCTGGCACAGGGAAAGTCTTCCTGGTCTTGGTTCCCCACCCAGTAGAAGCTGGGCAGAACTCCAAACAGAAAGCTCCCATGTCTGGAACTTTCTTCTTCAAGAGGTCAAAGACATCCCCCCCACTGCTCCTCCCACACACTTATATATAAGTAAAACAGATACTACATAAATGTTTTCTTAATTAAAATATTTGACTTTAAAATTTGTTGGAACATTTGAACTTGAAAATCAACTTCTTCTCTCAACTCTGTCTTGAAAAACATAAAATACCGTAAGTTTTCTACTGTTATAAGTCAGCTGCTGACACAACAATGCCGTGTCACAAAGTGACCACCACAAAATTCAGTAATATAATAAAAAGCATCTATTACCCCATTTACAGGAGGTTTGCTGTGTGTCTGATGCTTAGCTAGGGTAGCCTGCTTCCCATGCCTCACTGACCAGCCCAGGCTGGAGAGAAAGCAGCTCTCTGGGCATGGGCATGCTGCCGGGAGGCAAACAGAAACCCGTGACACCTTCTAATGTCAAAGCTCAGAATTTGCACCCTGTCAATTATACCTACATTCTATTGGCCAGAAAAGTCACGGGGTCACACCTAAAATAAGTCATGGGGCAGAAATATATGTTCATCCCACAGATGATAGGAAGGGGAAGAAAGCTGAGGACCAACAATGCAACCTAATCACACCCAGTGATTTAAAAAGTAAATAAGCAAAAAGTGTCTCTTGTTGCTGAATCCCAGTCTTTGTTGATTCTACATCTTCAATTACACTCATCTCAGGCCTGGAGTCCCTTTCACCTCTCCTCTTCTGCAAATTCCTATTCCTCTTCTGCAAGATCATGCTTGTATGTCACCTCATTTCAGAAGCCTTTCCTGGCCCGCCTTACACACTGTAGGTGTAAACTAACGTTTATATGTCTTGCTATTAAAGGAGACACACACGCAGATGCACAGTTTAAGTATTTTAAGTAGGTTTTCCGTCTTTTCTTTCCTTCCGTTTTTCTTTTTTCTCTCTCTACCTCCCTCCCTCCCTCCTGCTCTCCCTCTCTCCTCCCCTTCTTCTCTTCCTCTCCTCCTCCTGCCCTCTCTCCCTTTCTTCCCTTGGTCCCTTCTTTAAAAACCTTGACAGACATTGTTACAGCTAATATTTCTGGTTCTCTTCATTTTGGGCACATGATAAACTACATACAATTAATTTTAATTAATTAAATACATACAAGGTTAAACATGATCATGTGATTTGTGTGGCCCAATGAAATGTGTGCAAAAAGTGAGTGCCTTTTTCAGGCAGATGCCTTTAAAAGCTGGTACACAATTCCCCGTCTTCTCGTGCAGCAGGGACCACCAGCAAACCCAGGTAAGGGGGGCTTCCCTCACTCAAGGTCCCCAGATGAGGACAACAGGGGACAGAATCCCCAGCGACCTGTGGCATGCATGTAGCGTGACTAAAAACACACCTCTGTCATCCCAAGACACTAAGATATTGGATCATCACCACAGCATAACCTAGACTACCCTGACTGATAAAGACTCTTCATCAAAGTCATAGTCCTATCAGAAGTTCTCAAGATATTAGGATTTAAAGTCCCTTTTCCATGAGGACACTGAAAGAAACTTCTATAAGCCCTGGTGCTCACACAGCACTGTGATTATACAAAATACAGTTTGATGTACACAAGTTAGAAAGTGTTTGAGGAAAAAAAAAACTTTAATTTTTTAAATCATCAAATTTATATAATCACTAATACATAAAAATGGTTATAAAATATTAACACCCCCAAATTAGATTAAATTTTAAGTGACTTAATCATTAGAAACATTAATTATCATGTGAACATTTTGGTAAAAGGTTTTTAGATAACTAATTGAAGGTAAATTTGTTTTTAGGTCAGCTGAGTTTGGGTGAAAGGATTTACTATTCCAAGTTTTTGTTACTGCCCCTATACCCTTTAAGAAGCAGATATCCCATTTTATAATTAACGCCTTGACTTCACCTCAGCAATTCATCGATGGAGAGATAGTGAATAAATCTAGTATTGAATCTATTTGGAAATGGTTTGGAGCTGGTAATCCCCAGATTCATTATAAAACATACTGATGGTTCTTGCATAATATTCCATTGTGTATATATATATATTATGCAGCCATCAAAAAAAAAACAAACAAAAAAACGAAATCTTGCCATTTGCAACGACATGGATGGAACTGGAGGGTGTTATGCTGAGCGAAATAAGTCAAACAGAGAAAGACATGTATCATATGACCTCACTGATATGAGGAATTCTTAATCTCAGGAAACAAACTGAGGGTTGCTGGAGTGGGGGGTGGGGTGGGAGGGATGGGGTGACTGGGTGATGGACACTGGGGAGGGTATGTGCTATGGTGAGCGCTGTGAATTGTGCAAGACTGTTGAATCTCAGATCTGTACCTCTGAAACAAGTAATGCAATATATGTTAAGAAAAAAAAGAAAAAAGAAGAAGATAGCAGGAGGGGAAGAATGAAGGGGGGGAAATCGGAGGGGGAGATGAACCATGAGAGACGATGGACTCTGAAAAACAAACTGAGGGTTCTAGAGGGGAGGGGGGTGGGAGGATGGGTTAGCCTGGTGATGGGTATTGAGGAGGGCACGTTCTGCATGGAGCACTGGGTGTTATGCACAAACAATGAATCATGGAACACTGTATCTAAAACTAATGATGTAATGTATGGGGATTAACATAACAATAAAAAATTAAGAAAAAAAAAAGGTAAAGCCAAAAATATACTGATGGTTCCAAACAATACAAAGCCCAGTGTAATAGAGTTAAACATATTCATGTCTAGAATAGTGAGCCGCCACTGGTCTAAATAGAATGCCTATGGACCTAAGCTTTCCTCTACGTATACGATTCCTTCTTACAGAGTATCAGAAGGAGCAGTGAAGGACTACATGTGTGGAATGAAATGCACGACAGGGGAAAGACAAAGATCTCAAGGATGCAATCCAATATCTGCAGATTGGATGTATATCATATAAACTGCAAAGGTTTCAAAAGCCAAAATGCTCAAATGTATCCTACGGTTACAGGAGGTTAATTTGCAGGACCGGGCACACTGCACTGATATGCAGTGATTTTCAGTAACTTTCCTTTAAAGCAGGTCTCGCACTGGGCATGAGTCTGACCTCAGAGGACAGGGCCTCTGCTAAGTATCCCGCTACGTTAGTGGTATGTGGATGTGTAGGTCTTTTAGCTGCGCTGAAGAACGACTTTGGCTTCAAAGTGGGGAATCAAGGAAATAACACTCGGAACTCATAATTATTGTATCTGCTTCTGTTTCTTAAAGAGAGAGAATGTTTTGAAGTCATTCTCTCTAGCTGAATTGTCTGAGATCACGTATTGCACTATGAATACATCTTTTAATGTACGGCACATCACAGAGGTCTCCACTAGATGTGTGAAGAACCTGAAATACTACTTGTCTGCTCTTGCTTGTTTCTTCCCACCAGGTGTAAACATTTGGGGTGACAGAGTGCACCTGACTGATGCCCCGCCCCCTTCCCTAAGGCAGAAGGGCTGAATCATCTCGCAAGTGACTCAAGTTCCTGGGAAGCATTTGATAAAATGTGATTTAAAATACTTCGAACACTGTCTACCAAATGAGGATCATTACTGTTCTTAGCTGGAGCTCACTGATTGAAGTATGGTCATAATAGTTAATTTTAAATATAATGGATATCTAAAGAATGGTAATTTAATCTAAATGCAGATAGATGCTTACGTAGAGACCGTAAGACTCACTTATGAGGACTTCAGGTATTTATCAAAATATGAGGTTCTGATAAAACGCTGCTTAGCACATTCTGTATTTGAAATGATCTATTTGTGGGGCCTCCTTGTCTCACTCAACGAAAGCCAAGTATTTTCTAAGTGACCTACATGCTGTATCAGAATTCTCCAGAGAAACAGAACCAACAGGAGATGGACAGATAAACAGACAGAGACGTGTCATCAGGGATGGGCTGAGGTGATCACGGGGCGGAGAAGTTCCTGGCCTGCTGCCTGCATGCTGGAGACCCAGGAAAGCTGGGGGTGGGGCTCCAGTTTCAGCCTGAGCCTGAGAGCTGGGGGCCGACGGTGTGAGTCCTGCTGTGAGCCCAAAGGCCCCAGAACCAGGAGCACCGATGTCCAAGGGCAGGAGAGGACAGATGCTCCAGCTCAAGCAGAGAGCACATCGACGCTTGCTCTGCCTATGTGTTCTACGCAGGCCCCAACAGAAGGGAGCCTACCCAACAGTCCCGGCGAGGGTGATGGCCTTCTCTCAGTCCGGATTCCAATGCTAACCTCGCCTGGAAACACACACACGCACGCACACACGAGTGTTTCACCATCTCTCTGGATATCCTCTGGCCCAGTCTTGTTGACACAACTAACACAATGGCCCAACCTTCTCTCTTCCCTATCCTCTCCCCTTCCTCGTGCCATGCCCCAGCCTCCCTTGCTGTCCTAGAGCTCATCAGGCGAGCCTCCAGCTGGCCTTGGAGTCTCCGTGCCAGGACTGGGGACCAATCCTGAACTGGCTGAGTATCGGTGACTTCATGTCTGTACTTTCTGAAACCCGATTTCCAATCGCAACCTCCACCAGACCTCCTTCTTGTATTTCTTAATCCGTTACTTTCTAACATACCACAAACGATTATAAACTTGTCTGTCTCCCTCCTTGAACGAATGCTCTCCAGGACAGGGAACTGTTGTGTGTCTGGTTACCCCCGTACCTTCGGGAGACAGGAAAGCGTCTGCACACAGACATGTGAGGAAGGCAGCAACCATCTTGGTAAGAACTCTACTTGGGACTATTTTGCCCTTAAGTGGTTTTTAAAAAAATCACTCTACAAAACTCTTTAATGCAAAAAGAAAAACCAGTACTTTTGCAATCATATATAACTAATAGTCAAAGAAATACTTAAAATGGATTTATTTCTATGTTCATTAGTTTCTAAAAGAATAGAAATAGGATGATGCAATAGAGCAAAACCTTGGGACACGGACTCTCCACTGAATCAGTGTGAGTATTATCTGGGCGTTGCGGAAGAGGACAGAGAGCAGAGTTCATGGCAACCTGCACGTGAATCTAGACTCTTCCAGCACCAGAAGGGCCGCACAGCGTGGATTTTCCGAAATGATGGAGATGTTCCGCCTCGACGGTCTGATTCCACAGCCACCAGGCACACGCGATTTACTCAACGCATGAAATGTGAGTATGACTGAGGATCTGAATTTTTATTTTTTTTTAATTTTTTTTTAAAGATTTTATTTTATTTATTTGACAGAGAGATTGTGAGAGCAGGAACACAAGCAGAGGGAGTGGGAGAGGGAGAAGCAGATTCCCGCTGAGCAGGGAGCCCGATGCGGGGCTTGATCCCAGGACCCTGGGATCATGACCTGAGCTGAAGGCAGATGCTTAACGACTGAGCCACCCAGGTGCTCGAGGATCTGAATTTTTAATTTAATGTAATTTATAGCTAAATTTAAATAGTCACATGTGGCTAATGGCTATTCCATTAGCGAGCTCAGATTTAGATAAAGGACTTTAAAAATTCTCTGATATTCAATTTTACCATATGCAAAAGGAGATGAAAACGCTAATTTTTTTTTTAGCACTAACAGGAATTAAAATAAAAATATTAAATGGTCATCGCGCTGCCTGACACATGGAGGATGCTCATGCCGATGCTCTTGCTGTAGCTCTTAATCCCTGTTAGGTCTTTTACTGAAATCCTGGCGCTCGTTCCCTGGTTCCCTGGTTGTGACTCGTGGCCTCCATGAAGCACCAGAGGGGACTTCAAGCCTGTGGTTAAGACCCCTGGATCCCGCTCTTCTCACTGCTGTGTGTGCTGTAGTTCATGGTTCAATCTAGCCCTGGGAATAGAGTAGAGTGTAAAGGAAATTCTTCAAAAAGAAAGCAGTGGACTAATTATTGGGCTCTGATTTCAGGCAGAGTGGTTTATTTCTTACCGAGATCCCTACGAAGCTTTTTGCTGCTCTTCTCAAGCATTCCAGGGACTTCGTGCCCTTGTCCCCACGGGCACCTTCTGCCTCTACCTTCCCTGCGCTGACTTGAGTCAAGAAGGGAGAACCCATTCCGCCTCTTATGGTATTTACTGTAAAAACAGTAAATCCATATGCGTTATAAAGTGATACATGCCTCATCCAGATATCCTAATTTTATTAATGCTAAGGGGTATTCCCATTTCTTTCCAGATTTGAGATCAGAGTTAGATGAAGACACTTAAAATATCTAAACAGTTTCTGATTCTGAGAAAGCCGTTTAATCTTGTGTAAATTAACCTGTTGCATCCCTTGAGAAAACAGTAAGTGTTTTGTTGTTGTTTGTTTTAAACGAAGGCTGTGGTTTGAGACTTTCTTCCTAAGACCAATTTGAAAGCATTTCTGAAAATTCAGTAACTTTTTCCCATGATCTCATACACACACACACGTGCACGCACGCATTTTTTCCACTTCTTAATTCAGAGTTGTTTTTTTTTTTTTTAAATATTTGGGTTTTTTTAATAAAGATTTTATTTATTTATTTGAGAGAGAGAATGAGAGAGAGAGAGCACAAGAGGGGGAGAGCGGGAGAGGGAGAAGCAGACTCCCTGCCGAGCAGGGAGCCCGATGCGGGACTCGATCCCGGGACTCCAGGATCATGACCTGAGCCGAAGGCAGTCGCTTAACCCACTGAGCCACCCAGCCGCCCTTTAATTCAGAGTTTTTGATTGGTACAAGCTTAATGGCCTGTGGTCAAGCCCCATTTTAATAACCTAAAGTCATTAAAATATGCCCCAAACAATTAATTTAAAAGAAATAATTACATTCTTTTTTTTTGCCAAATTTGTTTAACAAGCTTTTGACTTTAAATCTACCTGTTCCTACTTGTCCATTTTACATCTAGATTCTCATTCTTTTAAACTGATTTTTTTAAAGTGCAGAAGCTATTTCTGCAGACCCCTCGCCATCAGACAGCTAGGTTACACACGCACACATGTACGTACGCAAAATACTGGATGACGCAACTGTTTTATCCTCTGATCCTCTGGGGTGTCTGCTCAACCAATGCCCTCCTCTGGTTAAGAGACAGGACACCCCCCACACAGGGGCCCCTATAACCATGTTTACATCACATTTGTACAATAGTGCCTAGCTCGCAGTACGGAATAAAATAAGTTAATAATAATGAATGTTAATAAAATTTTACTCAATGAATGAATAACTCATTCTGGCCTCCTGGCCACGGCTGGCTGGACCAAGACACTTAGCTAGTGCTGGCCAATCCGTGTACAGATTGAAGTCTGCCTCACCAACCTGGATATCCTGCAGCACGGTCACGATTTTGGTTTCACATCTGGCACAACTATTTGGTACCACTTACAATCAAAGCAAAGTGAGCTCAGGTGCAGAGAGTAAGAATAAAGGGGGTATAAAGTAAGAGAATCGTTCTAGCATTTCGATATATTCCACTCTGCCTTGTGCGGGCTCACATGGAATCCTGTACTTGGCAACCAGAAGACCTAGCACAGACAAGACCTCGGTGACTTGGAACCAAAGGCCCCCCGCCTCCACACAGTGGGGCTGTCCCTGGTGCTCCCATCACTGCCGCCTCTCTTTGGTCCTCACTTGCCCTTCCTGACCCTGCTGTGGGGTGCACGCTTCATGCAGCCTGTAAACTCTAACCATGTACTCTACAGTGTGTAACTGAACATAACAAACAAAAAATAAACTCTAATGTAATCTGAAGGTCCAAGACATTCCGAACCGTTCTGGAATCATTAGCTAGGCACAATAAAAGCTGCTTTGAGTGACCCAAAAGATGAATTTACTAAAATATGCTGTTATTCAACTAAACGTATTAATGCAACTTTCCCTTAGTAAAGAGAGTCTGGCTAGCTGTTCATCCAACCTGCTTCCTCTTATTTTGGGGCACGTGGCTAGACTATAGTCCGCACCCCTCTCTTAGAGGTAAAGGGAGCCATGTGACTGAGTGCTAACCAAGGGAACGCAAGCCGGACTGAGGTGTGTCACCTGCTGGTCTGGCCTCTGACACCCCCTGATGGCTTTCTCATGCTCTTTCCCGGTGGCGGACTGAGGTGGACACAAACGTCGCAGCCTTGGAAGTCAGTGCTGAAGCTGACAGGGTTGCAGGATCAGGGGAACCTGAATTTTTGCATCACCACATGCAGGATAACCTCCGCCCGAGACCATCCCCCACTTTGGACCTGACGTGGGTGAGAAGTTAATGCCTGTGTGTTAAGTGGCTGAAATTCCAGAGTTCATTTGTTCCCTCACTAACATTGTTCTAAAATGCACATGGAAAGGGGCTTACGTCGTGACAGTGGAGAGGAAAGGTGGTAATACAGGACAGAACCCAGGCTACCACCTCGGCAGAAGAAACCCAGGTGCCACCCTGCACGCAGTCTCCCAGAAGGCAGATGCTTTGGCATAAATGGGGAGCTCAGAAGACGGAGATCATGAGCGCTCACAAAAGGGGGATGACAAGAAAGCAGGGAGAATGCACCTGAACCTGAATAGCAGGAGGCAGGCTCATTGCAGCTGTCGCTGAACTGATTGTCTGAAGGCAAAGCAACGCTCTTGTGTGCAAACAATATGTACTACTTAGGGAACGGCAATTAGAATCAGGAGGCCCTGCCCAAGTGAATGGGGCCTGATGGTGTTTACTCAATTTTAAATTGCCCAAGTAGTGATAGAAAAATAAGCCCTGCAAAGCACTTTGGAAATTTCACTCACAGAACACTGACGGACTCAGCCCAAGAAGCTGGTAAAGCAAGACAGAGGTGAAGAAGAAAATCTCACGGCGGAGTGTATTATGGGGCTCTCCCCTGCGCCCCCCCCCCCAGCATCTGTTTCCATAGCAACTCTAGGTTTCCAGGAGCTTTACAGATGACATTAAGTGAACATCAAAACACTTAATAAAAAAAATTTACTATGTATACATAGAGTGAACTACCTGCCAGAATATTTTACACTAAGTCAGCATTTATTAGTGCATTCTAACAACACCTGAGTACTAACACATAGCGATAATTTACTGGGCGTTCTTGCCACATAATGAAACAGGTGAAAGTTACATTTCAGCAGCTCAAGGCTGCTGCCAGGTCAGTCTCCAAAGCTCTTTAACAGGAGAACAGACTCCCACCACATTACCATGAGCTAGATCAGTGGGACACATCAGCCTCTCTTTTCCTTTGAATTTTCTTCTGTTTAAATTGGGAGCACATTGATGCAATGGTAAGCACAACCAATCTTGGAGTGACTTAATTTCTGCCTTTTCCGTAAGCCAACCTCAGATAATTTAGTTTGGAGCAGGAAAACCATTTTTTAAAATTTATTTATTTATTTAAAATACTTGAGATAGAGATAGAGCGGGGGGGCGGGGGGGCATGCAGAGGGAGTCGGACTGGGACTGGATCCAGAACCTGGGATAATGACCTGAGTGAAAGGCAGATGCTTAACTGAACCACCCAGGCACCCCAAAACCATATTATTTATAATTACCAACATTAAATGCTTACTCTTTTTACCAAATTACCATGCAGCCCAATCTCAGTAATGCATGTCATTAACTCTGCCTGAATAACTCTGGCAAATTTTGCTGAGTTACACTAAATCTGTTTTGTAAGGACACTTAGAGTTCATTCTTTTTTTGTCATTTAGATTGAATTTCGAGAATTTAGTGGGAATTCTTCCAGAGCCCCGGGCAACTGGGCATTTTTAAATAAGCTTTGACTAGGTATAATTAATTTAAATTTCATCAAAGTGTGAACAGCATTTAGTGAAATATGTAAATCTGCCCATGAGACAGAGACAGCAGGTGGGAATACTGCACCTCAGGCTTCCAAAAGTGATCAATCCCATAGAAATACAAATCACAATCTAGGATAATCAGGCATCAAGCGGTGTAATTAAGTAGCTGGTTTTAACTCAAAATGTTACACTCCAGACTCGAGACATCAATAATGGACAGAGTGTACTCTCAGAATCACACTGGATGAAAATGTGGAGGCAAATACGGACTGACAAGTTCAAGGGTGCCTGATGAAGCTACCCTGGATCTGCAGAGCAGACCTCGACCCTGGCGCAGCATCACGGGACTGCATGAGGTGTTCAGGGGGAGGAGAAGGACGGCAATGTTCAGTAGGACAGAATGATCTTCAAGACCAGGATGGCCTCCTTCTTCTGTAATTTGAAGCGACTTGGAATACAGTAACTCAAGATCTGACACCCCGAATTCATTCTGCTCTCGCAGTTATTTACGGAGAAATTCTATAGCAGATATTGCTGCATCGGCAGCAATGTGACGTGGATCAGACAAAGGCAAAGAAAGCAACAGAATGTTCCCTGAAAGAGCTAGTGAGCCAGTGGGGATGTGTACTGTTGATCCAGGTATGGTTTATAAAAATAAATAGTGTTTGACTAAATATGTTTGTATTCCAGGGGACTCAGAGGAAAGAGGGCCACAATCTCCTAAGGGGATCAAGGAAAGTTTCAAGGGAGGAAATGACTGTAACGGGGCCCTAAATACCAGAGACCATAAGGCCATTGCCACATGGGGAGCGGACAGACCCTTTCTTCTCAGATCGTTCTGTTTTTACTGACACTGGGAACTGCTGGGAGCTGAGCTCAGAGTTAGCAGTCTAGAGGGTCACACAGACTCTCTCCTTGGCCTAAGTCTACTCAGGGTCCTCTACACCATCAAGGCCCTGACCTCAGGCTGCATCCTTGGCCAGATCAGTTCAGTTTTAATAAGAACTCTGCTGGATCCCCAGCAAAAATCCCCCAACCTTCATAATCCCTCCTCTACCACCTGGGTATCTTACCACTCCGGCCTGCCTTCAGCGAGAAACCTGTTGAGACAGTCTAGCAAAAATGCCCCAGCCTTCATCTTCCCTCTTAGTAACTTCCATCCACTGAACCCACTCTAAGCCTCAGCTACAAATCTCCACTTCTCTTTGTTGGGTTCAGACTTGAGCCTGGTCTGTCTCTCCCCCCTGCTGCGAAACCCCATTGTAGCAGTCCCCTGGAGAGTAAAATCTGCCTTCCCATCTTTAACAAGGGCCACGGATAATTTTTCTAACATACATACATTATATATATACATATATATGTATATATATGTATAATGCATAATGCATAAGCATGTATATATATGTATGTTATATATATGTATATTATTATAATTATATATAATATATATTTATGTGCTATATATATATACTATATAATATTATATACATACTATATATTATTATATATTTAACAAGGGCCATGGATAATTTTTAACATGAATACTATATATTTATATGACATAAATATATATTACATGAATATATATAACATGAGTATGTTTTATATATGTATGTACGTTATACACACACACACACACACATACACACACACACACTTCTTTAACAAGGGAAGCATCATGAATTCCTGACACTGAGAGCCTGAAGAGCTGAACTGGTTCCCAAACTTTATGACATTGGTTTTGCTGTTTTGTATTGTGCTTGAGGACAGAAAAGTGCTGCTTTCTAGAACGGTCTAATGAACAAGAGCAATGGGGGCAGGGGGTGGGAAATGGGACTGATTCAGAATCCTCTGAGGCATGCCTTTAGGATCGCTGACCTCTCCTGAAGCAGAAACAGCTAGGAAGGCTGTAATAGGTTGTGACAAACACAGGACAGGAAATAATCGTCAGGTGACCCAGGGGAAGAGAGAATTTAGAACCCAAAATGCACCTTTATTACAGAGAAGTCTCAAAGCTGGCCTATTTAATGGATGTCTGCATATTAATCTGAGGAGAAGTCTTCACATCTTACTAAATAAAATGAAGAAATTGAATGAAGGAATCTGTCCATCAATTGTCAAACATAAAATTAAATGTACTTGACATTTTCCAACTTGGTGTGAAATCTCTGTGACTTTTTTCAGAACTCCTCCCAAATGGGCATGGAAGGATAAAACTCTATGTGTGCAATGAACTGAAGAGAGATTTTTAAAGAAAAGTTATGCAGTCATTTTCCATTATGGTCAGGCACTTTAGAGTGATGAAAACTTTCACTAAACCAGAAGCATATGAATTATAACCACAAGGTCTGTAATAATTTCATTTTAGCTACTGATACAACTCTTGGGCTTGAGCTATAGCATAAAGCAAGTCCCCAGATGAACTAGGAAGGAACAATCTGGGGTCTGTGATTATGTGTAGAAAACATTAATGCACTCCCTGGGTTGTCTTTTTCTCCCCCTTGAATCTTGTGGCAAGAGAATATGTTTATCTAATAAAAAAAAGCTCACTGGATCCTTATGAAGGGATAGGCAACATTAAATACCCGAGCCCTGGATTTGGGATAACTGCATCTTTGTGATTATCTACAGTTCATTTTAAGCCCCATATTCAATAGCTTATTTGAAGATATTATCTTAAAGAACCTAGTCAAAAATATCCTTTTTTTTTTTTTTTTTAAATCTAGCATCCATTCTATCAACTATGAATCCTAATCCTTATATTCGGGAAAAACACTTTCCTTTCCATTACTGCACCAACTTTTGCTCTTTAACCGTATAATGTATTCCGATCTCTACATCATTGCCAAACAAGAAAAATGCATATAGTTTAAGTCTGACTAAACAAAACAAAACAGGTCAAAAGGAAATCTGAGAGTAAGCCTCAAATGAGGTTTTAGTACTTTTTTGGTTTTTGTTTTTAAATTTTATTCTCTCTCTGGGGGGCACCTGGGTGGCTCAGATGGTTAAGCGTCTGCCTTCAGCTCAGGTCATGATCCCAGGGTCCTGGGATGGAGTCCCGCATCGGGCTCCTGGCTCAGCGGGGAGCCTGCTTCTCCCTCTCTGTCTGCCTCTCCCCCTGCTCATGCTCTCTCTTTCTCTCTGTATCTCTGTGTCTCAGATGAATAAATAAAAGCTTAAAAAAAAATTTATTCTCTCTCTTTTTCTTGGTTTAAATAGAATCTATATTTAATTAGGAAATAGAATCTTGTCTTTTTCCTATCAACTTCTATGATAATTCTTGGAAGTTTAGCATCCACACTCTGATGGAGAGGCAACAATAAATTATTTATAATGATTAAAGGAAAATAAAAGAACCATAAAAAAGAAATAATAAGAGAAGGGCCAATTTGAAAAATAAATACATAGAATTTTAGAAATAAAATATATATAGTCAACTACATTAAAGATGCATGAGAATGTTGGTTAGACATCGCTAATCCTTTATTTGTGTTTTAGACTTTAAAATCTCCTCGTTAGCTTTGATTTTTGAGATTATCTTTAAAAGTCATGTTAAATATAGAGGAGCAAAGGGAAGAAGCTAACGGTAACGGATGCTTCCCACAAAGCCTGACACCCACACGGTGGGGTACACCGGCGCACGGGACAACAGAGGTACCCGAGGCTCAGGAACATCCCCACGCCGGCCGTTCTGTGCTCTTGCCTCGGGCTCCCACGGCTCCCGGGGCTACGTCGGCTGCCCCACGTTTATATTCCTGGCCCACACTATATTTGAAGCTCAAGAGAAACAGCCTCAACTGTCCGAGGTCACGGTCACCGGCACCTCACACTCTTCACTGACCTCTCTCCCGCCTCCCATCTGAATAACTGGCAACACTGAACGAGTCTCTCTCCCTCCCTTCAGCTCCCGCATCCAGTCACCAATCCTGTTGTCTCCAAGTCCTCCATGTAACCGACTCACCCAGGAGGTCTGTCTCACCCGAACACACTTTCCTGGACCTCCCTCCTCACGCATCCGTCCTATCAACTGCCCAGCACGCCCCCGTATCTCTTGGGATGCATTTCACGTCTGCTCGTAGCATCAGGGCATTTCATCTCACACCCCTTCACAAGGCCACGCATGCCTGCCAGGGGACGGAAGGCACTCTGGTGTTGGTCTGTCTTGTTCCTTCTTCGACTCATTTGATAAGAGTGACTGTATAAAGGCACCTTAACGAAACGGTCAGGAGCACAAACTTTGAAGCTAGAATGCAGGGGTTCAAACGCAGGCTCAGCCCCGTAGCAACCACAGAAGCTTGGACAAGTGAGTTAGGTTCTCTCTACCTCAGTGTCTCCGTCTGTAAATGAAGAATAGTCTGGTACTTGTCTCAAAGAGGTCTCAGGGGTTCATCAGTGAGTGTGACTATAAAACACTGCCCAACACACAGTATGTGAACTGTAAGCTTTCTAAGAATACAGGCACGCCTTGGAGATATTGCAGGTTTGGCTCCAGACCACTGCAGTAAGGGAGTATCATGAAAAAACAGTCCAATGGCCATTTTTGGTTTCCCAGCACCTATAAATGTTATGTTTACACTGTACTATAGTCCTAAAGTGTGCCACAGCATTACGGCTGAAAAACAATTTCTACACCTTAATTTTTAAAATACTTTATTGCTATCATATGGTGTTTGTCCTTCTCTGACTTATTTTGCTTAGCATAATCCCCTCTAGCTCCATCCACATCACTGCAAATGGCAAGATTTTATCCTTTCTGATGGCTGAGTAATATTCCATTGTGTGTATGTATGTATGTATGTATGTATGTGTACAAACACACACACACACACACACACACACCACATCTTTATCCATTCAAAAGCTGATGGGCGTTTGGGCTCTCTCCATAGCTTATCTATTGTTGATAATGCCGCTATGTCTGCACCTCTGAAACAAATAATACAGTATATGTTAAAAAAAAGAAGAAGATAGCAGGAGGGGAAGAATGAAGGGGGGGAAATCGGAGGGGGAGACGAACCACGAGAGACTATGGACTCTGAAAAACAAAGTGAGGGTTCTAGAGGGGAGGGGGGTGGGAGGATGGGTTAGCCTGGTGATGGGTATTGAGGAGGGCACGTTCTGCATGGAGCACTGGGTGTTATGCACAAACAATGAATCATGGAACACTATATCTAAAACTAATGATGTAATGTATGGGGATTAATATAACATAATTAAAAAAAAAAGAAAATCTGTATATAACTTTGACTCCCCAAAAATATAACTACTAATAGCCTACTGGCCTACCCATAACAAACAGTTGGTTAATAGTTATTTTGTATATTATATGTATTACACACTACATTCTTTAAGTAGGCTAGAGAAAAGAAAATGTTATTAAGAAAAAAAAAGATAATACTGCTATAAACATCAGGATGCATGTGCCCCTTGGGATTAGAATTTTTGTATCTTTTGCGTAAGTTCCAACTTTCATCATCTGAGCTTTGAATATGCCATCATCACTGATCACAGATCACCATAACCAATATAATAATAATGAAAAAGTCTGAGATATTGAGAGAATCACCAAAATGTGACACGGAGACACGAAGTGAGCAAACGCTTTGGAAAAAACGGTGCCGACTTTCTCAACGCAGGATTGCCACAAACCTTCATTTCAGAAGAAGCGCAGAATCTGAGGCACAATAAAACAAGCCGTGCCCGCATCCGTTTCCCAGACACAGGATGAAGCAGTGTGATGGAGGGAGGACAGGAGAGGCTAGGTTCCTGCGCTCGTGGAATTTAGAACCTCGTGGAATAAAAGAGATACCGAACCCCACATAAATAACGATATAAATACCACTGGATTAACTGCTGGGAAAGACAAGTACGGGCTGCATGACGCGTATGACAGGGCTATTCCATGCAGGCAAAGGCGCTGCTGGGGCTGGAAGGTGGGGCAGAAGCCGGCCGAGCGATGAGGGCAGGGACACAGAGACGGGAGGGAGAAGTAGCCCTGGAGGAGCGCCTGCATTCTGCGCTCCGAGCGCACCCGATGTGTCACTGCCATTACTTGTATGGAGCCTCTTTCCCCCTCACCCCTGTCCCCCTCGTTCAAAAACACATCAAAGCCCCACAAAAGCTAAAACTCTAAACGCAACGGTTTTAGGGCCCTCGCTGCCTCCTTCCATTCCTGACAATAAGCACACATCCAAAGACAGGAGTTAACGCGCTTGTGAAATCTGTCACAAATCCACCAATTGATCAAATAGGTATCAAAATCTTTAAGCAGCTCATCAAATAAGTATTTAAGAGGGATATCTCTGAAAGAGGATATACTGTTATATACAGAAAGTAAATGACATGCACTTTAATTTGGGCGTGTGACCAACCCAAAGCTGCGCCCCCTCGCTAACGTGCCTTCAGCACTCAGGTCCCAAGCAGCACAAGCTCGCCCACCAGCCACTTCCACCACCTGCTGTGGGCTCGACTATACTCTCCCTGACCCAACGCGCGTGCAACTTGACTTCTTCCTACACAACTATCCGGGCTGGGAAATGTGCCAGCAACTCTCATTATCAGCCCCAGAAAAATTAATAGCAAAGTATGAATTCTAAACGGGACCAGCTAAGAAAAGATTCCGATTGTCTTCTTTGTCCCCAAAGACATGAGCAGGCTTTGAACCCGATTCCGCCGAGATCGTGTGTAAAAGGGCTGGGATCCGACGTACTTCAGTGCGGCTTAGTAGATTATGGTGGGGCTCTACTTCTGTTCCTCAGAGGCTGTGGGCTTATTTACACTCATCTCTGAAAAACAAAAAGTGTCCTTGAAAAAGCATGTGCATTTCCTGGATCCCAAACATTTGGCTCGGGAGTCCACACCCCTCACCAGCACTGTTCGCCTCGGTGAGAATGTGTTCATGGCTTTCTGGGTACTGAATGCTGGCTCTTGGGTAGTGAAACTGGGACAAAAATCCTAACCATCAGCAACCATGAAAATCTATCTGGCAGCAGAGAGGCTCACTTGGAGCTGCATAGGAAGCAGTGGTTTGTTTTTACTTTAGGGGAGACAGGGTAGGAAGCAGGTAGGAGAAAACTCGGGTTTTGTTTTATAAAGCAAATCTGTGAATGTAATTAGATTGCTACTAAGAAGAAAATTAAGATTTTTCTGGAAGATTTTTAAGTTCTTTGTCAAGACTATGATTCTGAGTTCCTACCCTGAAGTAAAGCATAGTTGTCTGCGTGAGCAATGACGTTTCCATCTGTTTTGTCTTGATTTAAAGATGCAGTTTTTAAAATAAAGCCACCAGGCAATGCTTATTGAAAGCACAAAATCTCTCTACTTATCACCCAAGTAAAATACAGATTAAAACAACAAGCCTAGAAAGATAGGATTTTACACAATGCTAGTGTCACTTTATTTGCAAAAATTTTATTTTAAATGCGGCTAACACCTTCAAAATAATTATGGCCTAAAACGTAACCATAGAGCCAAATCTTATCTCAGATAATAGTATCTAAGAAGACATGAAAAGCAAATTAACTTGCATAGGCATGTTTGTAGTCAGATATTCTCTCTCAAATGACAGGGTAAACAAAAGAAGACTTCCTGTGGCAAATCATATTTCTTCAAGAATATGTACGGCATTTGATAGAATTCAATTTTGGAAGAATATGAAAGAAATAAATCTCAAGCAGTTGCCAAGATCCTTCAGTTATATGAAATTACACCTTTAAAATTATTCTTTTCTAGGACAGCAGCACTAGTCTTTAAAACTTACACAGGTTTTTCTTGTAGAAGCTGACTGTATCTTAAATATTCTATAATTTTCCATGACTGTTCAGTTGCCCCTGAAGTAGTATTTTTAACACTGTTTGAATTAGTTTATAACTGGTTTAAATACAAAGCAATTCATTGGATTAGGCAAGCACAGAATAAACGATCCCAGGTGTGTGTGTGTGTGTGCGTGTGCGTATGTAGTGAGTGTGTGTGTGGGGGGGGAATTGTGTAGCATGTACGTTCATGGTGTTATCAGAAGTTAAGTCATTCTCAAAATTTTAGAAATACATTAAAAATTTTTATTTAGAAATACTGTATCTTTGGCAATCATGTTAAACTTTCTTTCAAGCGGGCGGTCTCAACTCTCACCTCGTGCCCCTGTCGGGACCGTCCTGCACTGTGGGGCCACGGAGACATGCCAGGAGCTCATGGAAGCAAAGAGAAACACAAACACGTACGCGGCTACGGGTTATTTCATGGACTCCCCGCATGCCATCTTTGGACTGCAGGAAGAAAATTTCCCTTGATACCTTTCCTTTTAAAGGAGTTCCTTTTTAATTATTACCTTGAATCACAGGAATTTCCTCTGGAGAGGACATTAGAGATTATCTAGACGGGTCTCCTCCAAGCCTGGAGAGGGGAGGTGATCTTCCCCGCAGAGGGGACAGTCTGCTAGTAACTACCAGGGCTGGGACAGCGCGGCAAGTCTCCTGGCCATTTGTCCACTGCTCTTTCAATTGGCACGCATTCAAATTCTAAGACTATGTTGCCAGCACTGAGTAAATGACTAATACAGAAAAAACAACAACAACAACAAACTAAAGCAGACTTAAAACCACAGATATCCTCACTGCTCTAAGAGCTATCCTGAGTAGGAGTTGTTTCCCCTGTGACTACACAAACACCAGTATAAATAAAGTCCTGCTTCTTGCTTTCCTGCACAAATCCTGTAGGGCTAATCTGAGCACAGAGCTCCCATTAGCTTCAAAGGTACTCTTTAGTTCTTGGTTCAGCTCCGCAGGGATATTAAACAAGACAAGATGCAGGCCAATGCCTTTGAGATGAAAACTGGAAACAAATTACACACTATTTAGTTGAATAATAAAAAAAATGTGTTCCATCCCTACACACTACTAAATTTCTCTGACAATCTCCCTTAATCTTCTGACACTGGGGTCTCATTCTTTTGCAATATTGTTTCTATCACAACAATGAAATGTGGGTTATTTCATCTCAGGGAAACTTGGATGCAATTTGTTAAGCAGTAATTGTGTTACCCATGCTATTGATTTGGGCACTCATCCCACAAGGAGCCTGGCGAGTGAGGAGGTTTGCGTGAGCAGCACCGCCTGACGTTACCTTTATAGACATTGCAGTGAAAAGCTTCCACTTCTTTCAAAGAAAGGTTAAGTACAAATATTTCTTAGAAAGTTAATATTCCTCAACCAGAGACCGAGCTACAGACCACGAGTTACTCGGCCATTGCACACAGATCAATTCCAAGCACGGGCAATTTTTAATAAGGAATAGGGGGTTAAAGCCAAAGTAAGACTCATTAATAATGAAAGGATCCTCAGCTTTTTTTTTTCCCATTTAATCAAATTAGATCTGATGACAAATAAAACATCTTCAGATATCTCCCAAAATTGTGAAAACAACTGAAACGGGTAAAATCTATAGTGGTTCTGAAATTTTTTTTAAGTTCTTAAAATCTTAACATACAGTGTAATATTAGTTTCAGGTATACAATACAGTGATTCAACACTTCCATACACCATCCGGCGCTCATCAGGGCATGGAAGAATCACCTAGGGGATCTTGCCCAAAATCAGATTCTGATTTGGTAAGACTGGGATGGGCCTGGGGAGTCTACATTTCTTACAAGCCCCCAGGGATTGCTGACCACACTCTTGAGTGTGAGGACTTAAGAGAGCTGTTGGCTAAGATGGTCAATGATGAAAATTTGTTTTTACGAATACTAATGCTTCCCAAGTCCCTGCTATGTGCCAGGAACTTTACCTAGATTATGTTCAACACTCCTAACAACTGCCCAAGGAAAACATCATTGCCCCCATTCTACAGAGAATAAAAAATAAGTCTACAAAGAAAATACACAATGTGAATAAGGTAAAAAGACAGAACTGGGGTAGAACTGGGGCCTGAATTTAGGGTTGTCTGGCTTCCAATCTTTTCATCAATTTATTCAAATTTAAATAAATATGAATGGAACATGTGCATGTGTAGGACGTTAGGTACTGAGGAAACAGAGCAGTATAAAAAGACAGTCTCAGCTAATGGAGCTTATGTTCTAGCAGGGAAGACAAAATTAAACCAACAGACTATAATTAGTTACATAATTATGATTTGTTAAATCCTGTGAAATAAAGTTCAAGGTGTTTTGAAAGATTATAAAAAGAAAGACTGGCCTAATCTGGCTTACAATAAAAAAAAAAAAAATGCTACCCCAAAGAAATGCCTTTTAAGTTGAGTTCAGACAGATGAGTAAAAATTAACCAGGTGACTGGAGGTGGGGTCGGCGTGCAGGCAGGAGAACACCTCAATGCAGGCAGATGAATAGTAGGTACAGAACCCCGGGGAGAGGAAACCACCAGTGTGGTTAGGGATAAAGGGTTTGAAATGGGGCCAGTGAGAAAGGCACTGACCAAATCATGTGAAGTCATGAGGCTATGTTTATAATTCTGTTATTAACTTATTTAACTTTGATAAATTAACATATAGTGTATCAATAGTTTCAGAGGTAGAGTTCAGTTATTCATCCTTCACATTCAACACCCAGTGCTCACCACATCACATGCCCTCCTTAATGCCCATCACTCAGTTTACCTCACCCCCCACCCCTACCGCTCCAGCAACCCTATTTGTTCCCTATGATTAAGAGTCTCTTACAGTTTGTCTCCCTCTCTGATTTTGTCGTTTTGTTTTTCCCTCCCTTCCACAGTGATCCTGTTTTCTTAAATTCCACATATGAGTGAAACCATATAATTGTCTTTCTCTGATTGACTTACTTTGCTTAGCATAATATCCTCCAGTTTCATCCATGTCAATATAAATGGTAAGTTTTCATCCTTTCTGATGGCTGAGTAATACTCCATTGTCTATACATACCACTTCGTCTTTATCCATTCATCTGTCAATGGACATCTGGGCTCTTTCCCTAGTTTGGCTGTTGTGGACATTGGTGCTGTAAACAATGGGGTGCAGGTGCCCCTTCGGATCACTACATTTGTATCTTTGGGGTAAAACCCTAGTAGTGCAATTGCTGGGTCCTAGGCTGGCTCTATTTTTCACTTTTTGAGGAACCTCCATACTGTTTTCCAGAGTGGCTGCACCAGCTTGCATTCCCACCAACAGTGTAGGAGGGTTTCCCTTTCTCCGCATCCTTGCCAACATCTGTCATTTCCTGACTTGTTAATTTTAGCCATTCTGACTGGTGAGGTGGTATCTCATTGTGGTTTTGATTTGTATTTCCCTGATGTCAAGTGATGTGGAGCATTTTTTCATGTGTCTGTTGGCCATTTGTATATCTTCTTTGGAGAATCTCTGTTCATGTCTTCTGCCCATTTCTGGATCGGATTATTTGTTTTTTGGGTGTTGAGTTTGAGAAGTTCTTTATAGATTTTGGATACTAGACTAGCTCATTATCTGATATGTCATTTGCAAATATCTTCTCCCATTCTGTCAGTTGTCTTTTGGTTTTGTCGACTGTTTCCTTTGCTGTGCAGAAGGTTTTTATCTTGATGAAGTCCCAATAGTTCATTTTTGCCCTTGCTTCCCTTGCCTTTGGTGATGTCTAGGAAGAAGTTGCTGTGGCTGAGGTCGAAGAGGTTGCTGCCTGTGTTCTCCTCAAGGATTTTGATGGATTCCTGTCTCACATTTAGGTCTTTCATCCATTTTGAATCTATTTTTGTGTGTGGTGTAAGGAAATGGTCTGGTTTCATTCTTCTGCATGTGACTGTCCAATTTTCCCAGCACCATTTGTTGAAGAGACCGTCCTTTTTCCATTAGATATTCTTTCCTGCTTTGTCAAGGATTAGTTGACCAGAGAGTTGAGGGTCCATTTCTGGGTTCTCTATTCGGTTCCATTGATCTATGTGTGTTTTTGTGCCAATACCATACTGTCTTGATGATGACAGCTTTGTAATAGGGCCTGAAATCCGGCATTGTGATGTCACCAGCTTTGGTTTTCTTTTTCAATATTCTCTGGCTATTTGAGGTCTTTTCTGGTTCCACACAAATTTTAGGATTATTTGTTCCAGCTCTGTGAAAAATGTCAACAGTATTTTGATAGGGATTGCACTGAATGTGTAGATTTCTCTGGGCAGCACAGACATTTTAACAACAAAAGAAAGAACCAGAGGTAATACTCTCTGCTATAGATTTAATCAATATAATTTTGTTATTAATGGTGGTCTTTACCTACAGATAAAGGGAAGCCTAGGAGAGTTTTAAACAGAGATCAGTACAATCAAGGTCATACTTTTTAAAGTGCACTCTGTCACCAGGGTCTAGAATACACTGGAGGAGAGCAAAACCAAGTTCGGGATGACCTGGGATTTGGGTTGAACTGGGTGGTGACAGTGAAGATGTTAAGATGGAAGTACATTCCTATTGAACTAGTGATGGCTCGGATGTGGCCACACTGCCTGTCATCGCCATGCCTACTGATACACTTGCATTGTCTCATAATTTTCGAAGGGAAGCAGATCTCTCAGCTGCAGTACCGTAGTGTTAACCGTTTTTGGAGTCTATCATTACCACATTAGAAAGAAAAGAAAAAAAAGAAAAGAAAAGAAAAAAAGAAAAAAGAAAGGGAAGGGAAGGGAAGGGAAGGGAAGGGAAGAGAAGAGAAGAGAAAAGAGAGGAGAGAAAAGTCCTAACTTTGATACTGTTCTACCATCAGGAGTACAAATCTTGCAATTTCTGGAAGGTCAAAGATCCAAAGAAGTGTGGTATCATGTATATCAGTCCCCATTGCTGCTGTAACAAATTATGACAAACTGAGTGGCTTAAAACAACACACATATTTATTATCTTACATATCTGGAGGCAGGAAGCCTAAAATGGGATGGAGGAGCTGTTTCCTCTGACAAGGGATAGAGCACACTGCTTGGCCTTTTCTAGCTTCTAGAGGCCACCATATTGCCTGGCTCCTGGAGCCTTTCTCCTATCACCCTGGCCTCGGCTTCTGTTGTCCTAGCTCCTTCTCTGAAGCTGATGCTCCCGCGTCACTCTTATAAGGACCCTATGATCATATTGGGCCCAAACAGATAATCTGAGAAAATTCCCCATCTCAACATCCTGCACATAATTGCATCTGCAAAGAACCTTTTACAACGTAAAGTTACATACTTCCAGGTTTCAGGGATTAGGACAGGAATATCTTTTGGTTTGGGGTCAGGGATGGGGGAGGGTTGGCATTATTCTACTACTGTATATATTGAATTCTCTTGTCATTTTGAATTATAAGCATTAACAAAATATAGTTTCTACAGAACTTAAAACATAAAACACGGAAGATTAGCTTCAAGTCTACAATTTATCTAGATTGTATTAACACATGTCAATCAATTATAATAATAAAACAAAAACACACCTAAGTACTTTATGAGACTAAAATGAATAAAAATGGCATATGCTCTACAAGCACAGTGGGATTCAGTAACTGGTGTAGTGAAATGAGGATGTTCGGTAGTTAGAAAGACACAGGTTAACATCCTTTTATTTTCTGTCTTATTTGAAATATAAGAATAATCTCTCTCTCTTCCTCTCTTACCTCCCCCCTCTCCTCTTCCTCTTCCTTCTTCTCCCTGTCTCTCTCTCTCTCTCATATCATTACTGAAAGAACAATAAAGTCAAATAATTTTTATGAACCTTCTATTACACAGTAAACACTCAATGACATGGTGTTATTGTGCCTGCTCATGGTCATAAACCCTACCCAAGGAATCCACTACTCTGGCTTCTATCATCTGAGTTGACAGACTTCTGTCTTCACACTTCACACAAGTGAAATCACACATTGTGTGCGTATGTGTGTGTTTTATTCTTGCTGTCCCATGAACCTATGATACCTTTGCTGTGTAGTGTTCCATTCTGTAAGTATAACTCAATTTATTACTCAATGTATTTATACTTTAGATAGACAATTAGTTCCTCTTGTATTTTTGGCTATTACCAGTTTGGATGGTATGAACATTCAGACACACGCATTTGGTGGACATATTCCTGTTGAGTCAGTACCTCCATATGGGATTGCTAGTTCAGCATATATATATAAATTGAGCTTATGAGACTGCCAAAGAGTTTTCCAACATGGCTGCAATAATTTACAATTTTACAATCAAGGCACGAGAGGATCAGTTGTTCTACAAGCTCTCCAACATAGAATTTTGTCCTTTTTAAATATCTTACTTACTATGGTGAGTGAATGTTATCACATTAGCATTTTAATTTGTATTTCCCTGGTAACAATAATAGAATATTTTCACATTTGTTGGTCTCCTGCATATAATATTTTAAGAAATGTTCCAGATTTTCTATTATGTTTACTGTCTTTCTTTGTATTGATAAATGGAAGTATATATGAACAAACATATCTGAGAAACAAGTTCTTTACAAGGTATATGTGTTGCTAAAATGTTCTTCCATCCTGTGAAGTGCATTTCTTTCCTCTTTTAATGGTATCATTAGAAAAAGATAGTGTCCTAATTTTAATGGATTCCAATTTGTAAACCATTTCCTTTATAGTTACTGCTTTTGGTGACCTGGTTAAGAAGCCATGGCCTAATCCAAGGTTATGATGATACTTTTTTACACAATCTTCCAGAATATTTATTATTTTAACCTTTATATTTAGGTCCATAATCTCACCTGAAATTAATTTGTTTTTATTGTAAAGTTGGGGCAAAGCAATTTTTTTCCATATGGATATACACTTGGCCCTATACAATTTAACAGTTTATGTGTGATGCTTTTGAACTTCCTCCATGCGCAATCATGCCATTTATGTATAATAATTTATTTTTATTTTAATCTCTATTTTTCTTCATTTATTAAATGGGTTATGATCTCCAGTATACCCTTAAATATGATGGAATGCTTCTTTGTCTCATCCAAATCTCAGGAAGAAAGCTTTCATTACTTATCAGTTCAATATATTGGGTTTTTGTTGTTTTGTTTTGTTTTGTTTTGTTTTGTTTTGTTTTTAAGAGAGAGAGGTGGGGAATGAGGGGCAGAAGGAGAGGGAGAGAGAAAATCCCACACAAACAGGCTCCATGCCCAGCACAGAACCCGACGAGAGGGGCTTGATCCCATGACCCTGAGATCATGACCTGAGCCAAAACCAAGAGTCGGACACTCAACCAAATGAGCCACCCAGGTACACCTTTTCTGAGTTTTTAAAATTATAAATGAGTATAGATTTTTATAAATACTTTTTTGCTTTTGTATTCAGAAGATCATATATTCTTCTTTTTTATGTTATTATGATGAATTACATTCATCGAATTTTAAATATTAAAAAATAACATAAAACATTGCATACCTGGAACAAACATCATGGCTTGTTAAATAATGTCCCTTCTAAAAATTACTGATATGGCCCCAAGAAATGAACAACACCTCCCATTATTTATTCTCTTATGTAGTTCCATTTCCTTGATTTTGGGCTAGCTCTGCGACTTGACCTGTTTTTGACTGCTAGAGATAGTGTGTGAATTCTGAGACTTTCCAGCCCCCTCCAGCAGTAAGTCTCTCAAGGGAAAGCCTGCTGACATGTAAGCAGTCATGCAGCACTGGTACAGACAGTCACTGAGGAAGCCCAGGTGAGTAATGTGAAGAGGCCGCACAGACAGTGAGACATGCCCACCCAACACCCAGCTGTGTCAGCCCTCCAGCACAGACATTAGGCACGAAGAGTGGAGAAGGCTTCAGGGGCTCCCGGCAGAAGCCCTGTCTGACTACACTTGCACTGAACATAATAAATGAAAGAGAGGAAAGAAAAGAAAAAAAAGAAAAGAAAAGAAAAGAAAAGAAAAGAAAAAAAGAAAATTCAAATAAAGGAGATAATATTAACTAAACAAAATCCCATTTACTATTTGTTGAATTCTTCACAACAAATTCCATTCATTATAGCCTGTGAGATCTAGGCATGTCTACTTACTAGGACAGTCAATCACAAGTAAATCCAGTTTTAAATTAGCAGTCCTTGGAATAAATTAGCAGTCCTTGGGATCATATTCATGCTCCCATCCACTCATTATTTATTTGATGAACATTATTTAATAAACAGTTACTGGAAGCTACTGTGCCAGTCTTTGGGGAATGTAATAGGCAGCAAGAGTTCAGAAAAGTCACTCTAAACATAAAGATCCTTTCTGTCAGGGGGTTAAGATTAGGTAACCAGCAATTATTTATAATATAAAGTGATATGCATAAGATCTGACTATGCATTTGGACAACAGTATGTAAGAATCTATATAGTTCTTACAGGAACAAGCTGATAGTTACCAGAGGCGAGAGGGGTAGGAGATGGGTTAAAGAGGTGATGGGGATTAAGGAGTGCACTTGTCATGATGAACACAGAGTGATGTATGGTAGTGTTGAATCACTAAATTCTACACCTGAAACTAATATTACACTGTATGTTAACTAACTGGAATTAAAATAAAAACTCGTTAAAAAGTTAAAAAAAAGAAAAAAAGAAAGATCCCAAAAGAACACTTGCCAACTGAGGCTATTCAATGCACAGACCTGTGGGAGAAGATAATAAATTGTTATTTTAAACTACCAACTTAGGGGTTATTTATTGTTCTTATGTTTCTAAAGCAACAGATAATTGGAACAACTAGTATTTGATCTGTTAATCCTAAAATAGGTTTCTGTGCCAATTTTCATGAGATAGAATGGTGTGTAATTTTCTTTCTTGTAATGCTTGCGTAAAATTTTTGTTAGTCTTGCTTTATAAAGTGAGTAGATATGTATTTTATCTGAAAGAGTTTTTGTATTATCAGTGATACAATTTACCAGTGAAGGAACCTTGGCGTGGAGAGTACTTTGTGGAATTCAGTAAAAGAAGTTCATTAACAGATTACAGAATATTTAGATTTTCTGATGTTTATTTGATCTATATTTTCAAACTTATTGACCAAAATGTGTTTAAAATAATTTTTGTTATGTATTTAAAATCCACAGAATGTGTAATATCCTTGACACACATAATATTTCCCATTTCTGTTTTCTTCCTATTTTTCAGGGGTGGGGGAGGAAGCAAGGAAGGGATTATAAATCAAAAATATATGTTTATTATATTACTTTCAACTTTCCTGTGTCACTAAAGATGTGCCTCTTATAAGCAACATAGAGCTGGATTTTAATTTTTAAAATTTGGCTGACTATATTTATGTTTTAGTAGGAATATTTAGTTCATTCATATTTAATATAATCACCATTTTATTTGGATTCAAATCTCCCATTTTGTTATTAATTTCCTATTTGTTCTGGTGACTCTAATTCATTTTTTATCCTTTCCTGATTTCTTTTGGATTATCAAGATTACTATTACAACACAATAAT
This sequence comes from Halichoerus grypus, assembly GCF_964656455.1. NCBI lineage: Eukaryota > Metazoa > Chordata > Mammalia > Carnivora > Phocidae > Halichoerus > Halichoerus grypus. Next base: position 109,236,574 of record NC_135722.1, read on the forward strand.
TGCTATTATTATTACTATTCTTATTTTTCTAATCTTCCATTAGATTTTTAGTTGAACATACTTACTATAAATATCTTCCACTTTTAAGTAGTTTCTCTACAGATTTTCACAGGTACCAATGACTTACCAGAGATATTCAAAATTAGAACCCATCACATCCCAGATGATCAAGATTATTGCTATCCTCGTTTACATTTAGTAATTCGACTTCCTTTTAACCTCCTAACTTTTATGCCATTATTTGCACATGATTGAATTCTACATACATACATTTTTTAACTTTTAGGAAGGTTTTGCTCCCTATAAATTATGAAATATATATATATATATATATATATATATATATATATATATGTGTGTGTGTGTGTATATATATATATATAAAAGATATTCACCTAGAAAATTCTTAGGTGGTCTTCACCCCTGCCTGGCATTGAAAAAATCCACATCATCCAACATAACCCCTTATTTCTTTCATACAGTTTTTCTGACAGTGGTATATAATGAAAAATTTGAGGGGAAAAATGAGATTGAAAAAGTAGAAGCAGATAGAAATCTACCATTTTTCCTCTAATTTTCTATGATTGGAAGTACCTAACAAACCACCATACCTGAGTATTCATATCATCACATTTTCAACAACATGAAATAGTCTTTTAAAAATATTTTCATTATTTGGACTAAAGAAAATTGGACTATCAAAACATCACATATACCCATAAAACACTAACAAAAAAGCAGAATAAAGAAATCACAAAGTAATAGTCAGTACATTAATGTCTGTATCCACTTTCTATTGTGCAAGGTGTCAAGTTAGGGATGGGGAAGAAGATCAGAAATTCTCAGTACATCAGCCACCTATTTTGCAGAATTATCCAGGAACATCTTTCAACTCTTCCTTTGTGGAGCTAGCATCTCTGTGTTATGTGACACAGTGAATTCTGGTTTAAACAAACTGAACACCTCCTAAATCTTAAACCAAAAAAAGAAAAAAAAGAAAGAGCAAATCTGTTTAGGCAGAAAGAAAAAAGCAACTCACCATCTTTCTCCAAGAAGTTTTCCTCCTCTTCTCTTCCTACCTCTCTCTCCCTCGCCTGCCCCCCCCTTTTTCTGCAAGTTTCCCAATTGTTCAGATTTACACTCATGAAAATATTTACAAATTCACAGACTACTGAATGTTTGGTGTTGAAATGGTTAGAGCAAAACCAGACATTTTTTATAAGGATATGGTTAAAAACAACCACTTCACACACATTCTTTTTATTTTCCTTTTGATCAAGGTTTTGATATTTTACCAATGAGGATTTATGAACTGATAGTGTCTAAAATAATGTACTTGTTCCCATAGTCCTTGAAACTCTTAACCATCTTAATTCTGAATTACCACCTTTCTTCTATCCAGCAACCCTGTAATGTGGGAGAGAAATCTTGGTATTTCTGTTGGGGAAATTCTCACTTTTCACAATGTAGAGCTGAAAAGGAATTTGAAGAATATCTTTTCCAATTACCTCACTTCTATAGTTGAAATTTTTTTTTCTATTTAATATTATGGAAGGCACAATTATTTTAATTCTGACAAGAATACTAGTGTGACAGTTTAATTTCTCGACGTGGCTATGCTATACTCCCCTGTAATTCAGTCAAAGACTAAACTAGGTGTTTCTGTGAAATATCTTGGAGATGTTATTAAAGTTCATGGTAAGTTCACTTTAAGTAAGGAAGATGACCCTGGATAATGGGAGTGGGCCAGATTCAATGAGTTGTCTGAGGCTTCCCCGAAGAAGAAATTTAGCCCATGGAACGGCAGCTTGAGCTTGTGACCCAGTTCCAGCCTGCTCTTCCTGACAACCCTACCTGGCCCCAGTAATCATGCAAGCCAATCCCTTGTAATAGATCTTTCAGTATACATCCCCTATTGGTTCTGTCTCTGTGACTGAACTCTACCCACACAGCTAATAAAGTAAAATACAATCACATGTCACAGGCTTGCACTCAGATACTGCAAACACAGAAATCAATCTCAACCCCCTGAAATTCTCTTCCATTCTCCAAGCTAGTGTTAAAAATACTTCAAGAATTTACATTGAGCAAGGTATTAGATTAAACAGGACAGAGGATACAGAAGCTTCAGAGTTTTGTTAAGTACTATCAACAGAGAGAAAGGGAACGTCATGAAAGAAGAGCGTGTCACCCTAGCTCTACATGCAGAACAAAGTGTCCAGATAGAAAGAGTCACTGACTATCCCAGAACAACCTGGGCTTGTAACTGTTACGCAGGGTATTTGATCAGTTCACTGAAAATTACCTGAAGTTAATGTATTCTCCAGTATTTTTACAGGAACATTGTTTTTTGTTTGTTTGTTCATTTCCAGAACAATATCTGTGTCTCTATTCAGGGCTTATTTTTAATTTTTCAATTAATTAACGTAAAAAATATGGTGAAATAAAACCTAGTCTCTGCAACTATTCATACGCCTAAGGCACTGACCCAAAAATGCTTATAATGTGTTGCTTATCTCCTCTTTTCGTTTGAATTTTTCAAAAGATTTATGCCTGGAAGATAACTTTTTGCATTCTCTTTGATTAGTGAAGTTGATGAAAATTTTACTGGCAAATAGAGGTTCCAGTTCAACCCATCCACTAATTAAGCAGTATTTTCTTTCTTAAAGCAGAGAAGTAATTGAATCATTGGAAGACAAACCAGAACTTAATGACATGGCTCCCAGCACACAGCAATCACACGGAGTCACCTCACACAGACAGCCTGCGGGATTCTTCACTGCAAAGGCTCTAAAATTACACATAATTCAGAAAAATAAACTTGTAAGACACAGATCTAGAGCGGAATTTATCCATTAATTCATTTCATAAACACAGGTTGCTTACTGAGTGCCAGACCCCGTGCGAGCGAGCCCAGCTGAACCTGCAGGCGGGACCACCGCCCTGAAGACACACACGCGACCGCCAGGCGGGGACACGCACACACAGCGCGTTCCAACACGCGTGTGAAACAGAAAGCCACCGAGGACTGTCACGTCAGCTGACCGGTGAAAGACGTGAAGGAGCCAGGCCGCGGGGCTCAGGGAAACGAAGACCGGGTTCCGGCTGGGGGCGCAGGGGAGGTTACACAGGGCCGTCGGCCCAGTTTCATCCAACCTGTTCCCAGCTACCTCTATTAGAAGCAATGCTGTGATTACTATCTTTATAAATCTGTCAAACTTTAATAATTTCCTTATATCAAGTCCTAAGAGGCGGAACTGCTGGGTCAAAGATTGTATTTTTACGATTTTTTTAAAACACAGTCCCAAACTGCCTGAGGGGCCGGTTAGCCTAAGACTCACTAGCCACAATTATGAATACCTGATGGATTCTGCAGACATCCTCTTCCATGTTGCAGACAAAAACTTCATTCCCAAAAAGTCAAAGGTAATTAAAAAAAAAAGTCTTGAAGTCCCTGTACATTATTTTCTAGAAGGAGAGCCAGCTTACATGTGTAACATGTAAAACTGGTAATAAACTCATTTCCTCCCAGTCCCCGAGTCAGATCCATCGGCACGCATACATCGGGTGTTGTGTTATGCTGAGTCCCACTTAAACATTCTCCTAAACTGCCACGTAGAGACCACATGAGGCTGTTTATGTGTTCACTCTGCGGCTCCGTGTCTTCCCACAGGTACTAGTCATCTCCTTTGTAAACTTCTATTTTTTATCCTCCATTCTATGGAAATTTGGATAGTTGATTAAAAGACACCCCATCCCTCCAAATTCCTATGTTGGGACCTAACCCCCAAGGTGATGGCATTGGGAGGTGGGACCTCTGGGAGGTGATCAGGTCATGAGGGCACAACCCTAAGCTCCCCCGTCCTTCAGTCATGTGAGGACACAAGGACAGAACAGCCATCTGTGAACCAGGAGCCAGGTTCTCACCGCACATGGAGTCTGTCGGCACCTTGATCTTGGACTTCCCTACCTCCAGAACTGGGGAAAATAAACTTCTGTTGTTTATAGGACACCAACCCATGGTGTCCTATGAGAGCAGCCCAAAAGGACTAAGAAAAGCCCCGAGACAGAACTGCAGACAGCAGACGGTTCTCAAAATACAATCTCCAGACCAACAGCTTGAGACTCATTTGGGAACGTGTCAGAGATAAAAATTCCCAAGTCCCACAGCAGAACAACTGAGTCAGAAACTCTGGAGATGGGGCTCAGCAATCTGTGTGTTAACTAGTCCTCTTTGGGCGATTCTGATGTATGCTAAAATCAGAGAACCACCAGCTAGTTCACGTTACAGGGTAGAAAACACAACTTCAGTTTCATCATGAGGGCACCTGCTTTGAGTTCCAACCACTGTCCAGCTGTGTGACACTGGATGAGCATATTAACCTCTCTGAACCTTACTGTTAAATGGAAATAACACCTGCAATTAATGAGTGAATGTACACAGAGCGAGAGGCACAGTGCCCGACACACAGGAAGTTCCTAACAGCGGAGGTTGCACCCGGGACAACGATTAGGATAATGAACATGCAAATGAAGAAGAATTTCTGTGCCGTATTTTTGGTCTTCAGGCTATCTGAGCCCAGCGTTTGGTTTCACGTACCCTTGCCTCTAATTTTATAACTCAAACTTCTTATCTGACAGAGTCATGACTCAGGGTCACGAACCAGAGCACAACTCCTGCACTCATACCAAACAGAAATCTCTGTTCCACTTGGGGTTTCCAGATTTAGCAAATAAAAATACAGCATACTCAGCTAAATTTGAGTTTCAATCAACTAATATTTTGAAATCTAATTATATCCAGTGGAATATTTAGAACACATTTACATAATAATATTGTTACTTATCTGAAATTCAAATTTACCTGGGTGTGGTGTATTTTACCAAGTAGCCCTTCCTACGACACCCATCCCTGTGTACAATTAGCAAGTGACTTAACCTCTCTGTCAGTTTCTTCATCTGTAACAAGTAAGTAATAATAGTATCTACAGTATAGGGTTGCTGTGAAGGATACAAAGTGTGTATATATTATGCTTATATATGTGTATGCGTGTGTGTATGTGTGTACAAAACACAGTCTTATAAATAGTAAATATCAACCTAGGATATTACCTTCAATTATTTATAAAACATAATAGGTTTTAACGGCAATTCATGACAAGTACTCTAATTTATCATTTGGAAAACGTTTGGTCGGGGCCGGAACAACATACATGTCAGTAATACAAAGAGATATTTTGAAAATATGGAATTCTATTGAAGTAGAATTCATTAGCATATAAATGTTTCTTTCAACCAGAGAAATAAGAACATAGACTTCATAACTGCTACATATAAAAACTTTCCCACATCTATTTCAGAAGCTTGGTACTCATTATGCAAAATAACCAAAGCTTCTACTAAACTCTTCTAGAATATTTTTTGAATTCTGATGAGTTTTCAAATCAGCTTTATATAGGTTAACTAGTACCAGCTAAGTTCTATTTTTCACAGGAAAAAAAACAACTCAAGATTGTCAGGTTTGCAGAGTTTATGTTCTTTGAATGCATTTACTGTGAAAGACGAAAGCCCATTGCTGAGTTTTTAGATCAGGTAATAATTTTTATATTACAAGGACTAAAGTTAGGAATAGATTAATGGTTTCATTTTTATTTCTCTCATTTTTCCAGGCAGAGAAATTTGTCACTAAAACTCTTTTTATGTTTTGAAGCTCTGGCACTAATGGAAATATAAAAATGTAAAAAATATCATGCTAGAAATAAGGATGCCTATTATTTGGAAATATTTTAATTCATTTCTACTGAGTTTGTTTAATAGACCTTGGGCTGGTTTAAGTGAAATGCTGTATTTTTAGGAAATATACAAGAAAGAACACGTGACATATTAGCTCAAATCTTGTTAGCGTATCATGTCCTTAAGATATGTTTTTTGTGTTTTTATTTTTACCAGAAGAAATAGAGAAAACTATAATGTTCTAAGTTAGTCTTTTTTTTTTTTTTTAAAGATTTTATTTATTTATTTGAGAGAGAGAGAATGAGAGACAGAGAGCATGAGAGGGGGGAGGGTCAGAGGGAGAAGCAGACTCCCCGCTGAGCAGGGAGCCCGATGCGGGACTCGATCCCGGGACTCCAGGACCATGACCTGAGCCGAAGGCAGTCGCTTAACCAACTGAGCCACCCAGGCGCCCTAAGTTAGTCTTTGATAGGTGTAGGGTAGGATATATTTTTGGTGATACACGTTTCTAAACAGAATGGTAAAATGATGAACATTGACGAAAACTTACTACATTATATTAAAAGAGTAAAATTGTATCTCTTGACAATACTTCACTTTTAAATGCTGAGCCAGTTGGAAAAGAGTGTTGGAGGGAGTCTCTGACTTCAACATTCGACACCCATTTTCTCCCGCTATGTCTTCTGCCCTCATCAGCATTAATGTAGCAGTTTACACTTACCAAAGCTACTTCAAAAAATCTTATGAAGAAAGGGAGATCCGGTGTTATTTCGACATTATTTTAAATGTTTTTGGGTAAAGCCCAAACCCTTTAATAATGGCCCTATGTCTGTCTTGCTCCACACTGACCCTTCTTCCTGTCTTCTCTCTGGAGACCAGCTGCAATCACAGTCACCTCCGTGCCCCAACACAGAAACACCCATGCACACGAGCACGGCTTCCCCCCACGATCACAGTTTTCACTCCCCCTGACCTCCCAGCTGGTGCTCCAGCCATGCTAGAAGGTTGGGAATTCATCCAACCCCATTGCTCCCTTCAAGCCACATTCCAAGCTGCTGATGCTCTCTGAATGTTTACCTTCCCTCCCACGTGGTCCTCTCCTCCATACATCTTCCCTGGTTGACGTCTCTTAATTCTTCGTGCTTCTGATCACTTCTCTCTGGTTGGACTAGGAAGTTGCTCTGAGCCAGCCAAGTCTAGTGGCCACTTCCCAGAGATCACAGTACTGTTCTGTAATTGACCATGTGTACATAATATTCACATGTCTGTTCACTTGCTTCTTTTTCTCACTATTCTAGCTTTTTGAGGATAGGGACTGTCCTCTTCCTGGTTGTACCCCTGTACAAATCTATGGTCCAACATATAAGAGAAGAAAAGACTGGAGCAACACATAAACAATTTCTCCATCTATATATTGGGAAGCTGAGGAATAAGAAACTATTGTGTTACTCAAGAACTACAAAATGAGGATTATTCCTGAAGCCTTGAGGTGTAACAGAATCAGGACTGAACTGGATATAAACTGTTTCTCTCATTCTTCTTCATTCAGAATTCTTTCCAATTAGGGCTACAGTTCTCTACTCCTTGTCAATGTCACACTTCCTTTTTTTTTTTTTATTTCTTAAGATTTTATTTTTAAGTAATCTCTATACCCAACATGGGGCTTGAAGTCACAATTCCAAGATCAAGAGTTGCATGCTCCTCTGACTGAGCCAGCCAAGTGACTCACCAATGTCACACTTCTTGAAAAATATTGTCTTCATATAATGTCTCTGTAGCCTCACCCTCCTGCCCACTGTAATCTGGCTTCTGTCTTCCCAATCTACTGAATTTGATTTGTAAGATGTCGCAATGAATCTTCATGTTATCCTATCAACATCCCCACCTATTGAAATAACTCTCTCTAGGATCCACAGGTACCATACTTTCCTAATATCTTTACATTCTTGGCCTCTTTTCAGTCTCCTTTCCTGGTCTCCTCTCTATCCAATTTTCAATGTCACATGCCCCAGGGTTTTGACCCGAGGCCCCTCGCTTATGTCAGTACAAAGACTCCTACATCCACTTCCCACCTGCCATCGCCACTTGGCTCTGCCTTGGGCTTCTCGATATCAGGAAGGCTTCTATGCACCTGATTACTGCATCATCTGGCCCATATTAGTAATTACAGAACACTAGAATCCATCCTTTACTTCTTCATTTTACTTCTTCTTTCCATCAGTAAATCCTGTACGTTCTATCTTTTAAAAATATCCTGACTGCAATTTTTTTTTACAAGTTATACAGTTCCCAACCTGGTCCAAGTCACCATGACAGTTCTCCTGGATGACTCCTTAACTGATCAAATTTCCACTGATGCTACTTTTTAATCCATTCTCGACATAACAGTGAGGCTAGAATAATCTTTGCAAAATGTCAATCAGATGGTTCCTTCTCCTGCTTAAACCCTCTAATCTTTGGTTTACCATTAAAATAAAATTTTTAAAAAGGCCTTTCATGCTCTGGCCCTTGCTTATATTCTACACATTTAGGGGCACCTGGGTGGCTCAGTCATTAAGCATTTGCCTTTGGCTCAGGTCATGGTCCCAGGTCCTGGGATCGAGCCCCACATTGGGCTTCCTGCTCAGTGGGAAGCCTGCTTCTCCCATCCCCCCCAACCCCGCTTGTGTTCCCTCTCTCGCTGTGTCTCTCTTTGTGAAATAAATAAAATCTTTAAAAAAAAAAATTCTACACATTTAGATAATTCTTCACTTGACTCCTCTAATTCCTTCAGCTGTACTGACTTCCATGATTTCCTTGTACAACCAAGCTTTCTCTGGACTCTGGGTCTTTGATCTTGGTCCCTCTGCCAAGAATGTTCTCTTCCATTCCCTTCCCATGGTCTAGCATTTTTCCCCCTTGAGGTTTGAGAGACTGACACTCTACCCACTTTATTTCTGTTTTCCTTATCTTGTTTACTTGGTAATATCTAATTTTTGCTTCCTGGTTATTGTCTGTTTGTCCTCACCACCCACCTGCCAACACAAATCACAGTATTTGTCATCTTTTCATGGTGACACTCCAGGGCAAACACTGTAGGCCCCCTGGACATTCACTGACTGAACAATACGAATGGACATTAACTGAGTATGTGCGTGATCACCGTACCTCCGTTTTGTCTCCTGTACAACGGAAGGCTGTGGACGTGACCACATACAAACTACTCTAAAGTTCTCAAATTACTTGAATTTCTGAACCTATTTATTACTGATCAAATGTTTATTTATATGATATAGTGTGGAGAACACTGAGCAAAACAGAGTTGTAAAGCAAACTGAAAATCTTTAAGAAAACAAGATTGGAATGGTTTGGTGGGGCATGTGTTCTCTGAGAAATACACTACCACACAGTTAAGAGAGAAAATCAGGGAACCAAGGCTTCAGAGTGATTTTTAATAGCCATATTGAAACATTCTGCCATGTTTAAATAAGATTTACCACAGTAAATAGACATCTTCCAAAGAAGACATACAGATGACTAACAGACACATGAAAAGATGCTCATCAACACTCATCATCAGGGAAATGCACATCAAAACCACTATGAGATATCACCTCACACCTGTCAGAATCACTAGTATCAGAAAGAAATAAAAAGGCTGGGAAGATGGCAGAGTAGGAGGACCCTAAGCTGACTTTGCCCCATGGACACAACTAGGTAAATAAACCAGAAGACAACCTCACCTCAGCGTAAATGAACCAGAAAAAAACCAAAGACTAGCAGAACAAACTCCACAGCTAAAGACAGAGATGAGGCCACATCAAAGAAGGGAGGAAGGGTGGGAGGCAGTGCAATGTGAAATGGACCAGGCATTCCGTGGGGAGGGAGAGGCCCACTGTGTGCAGAAGGGCAAGAAACAGACTTCTGCACCAGGGAGCCCACATGGCAAAGACAAGTCCCCATGACATTTGGTTTTGAAAGTGAGAAGGGCTGAATTCCATGAGTTCTTACAACCAGAGGGCAGGCACCATCTCCCTCCCCTGCCCGACTGTGGGAACCAGCACAGCCCCGATATTCACTACCTCACTTGCTTACACCAACCCCTCTGCCCCCACAAACCCCACACTTCGGCAGATCTACCCTTCCCAGTCACTCTTGCCTCAGTCCCAGAGCCGCAGGTCCCCTCCCCCAGAAGACCAGTGCAAAGTTTGCCAACCCACGTATCCTGACCAGCACACTTTGCAGGGCCTCAGTGCTGGTGGCGGCTGCAGGGGACCCAGCAGAAGCCTGAGGTACACCTTGTTAAAACTGCGCACCCTGACCAAACAGCCCCAGTCACTGAGGGGCAGATGAAGCTCTCATTTCACAAGTAGACCAGTGCACAACTTATTAAAACTGGACACCCCATCATGTCCGGTGACGTAACACTGCCCCCAACAGGCAAAGACAGTCTCTGCAAACAACTGGACTGAAGGAGAAAGTGGCCAGGACACAATAGCAGGGCAAACAAAACACATATAGGAGAAACTCCCTAAAACACCAGGTACTAGGGAGCAGTGGACACTGCTCTACAGGACACTCCAGGACCTCTTCTTTATAAGGACACTACTTTCAAGAACAAGAGAAGTACCTCACTTTCCTAACACACACAAACAGACACAGAGAGTTAAACAAAATGAGACAGAGGAATATGCCCCTAATGAAACAACAGGACAAAACCACAGCAAGCAAAACAGAGATAAATAATACATCTGAATGAGAATTTAAAATAATGATCATAAAGATACTCACTGGACTTAAGATGGTGCAGGACATCAGTGAGATCCTTAACAAAGAGATAAAAAATAATCAGAGATGATGAACACAATAAATGAAATTAAAAATACACTAAGAGATAAATAGCAGGCTGGAAGAAATAGAAGAATGAATGAATGATCTGAAAGAGTAATAGAAAGTATTCAAGCTGAGGAGGAGAGAGAAAAAAATATGCAAAATGAAAATATAGGGAACTCAGCAACTCCATCAGTGTGATAGCATTCATATTATATGGATCCCAGAAGAAGAGAGAGAAAAGGGGGCAGAAAATTTTTTTGAAGAAATAATAGCTGAAAACTTCCCAAATCTGTGGAAGGAAAAATAAATTGAGATCCAGGAGGTACAGAAAGCCCCCAATAAAATCAATCTAAGGAGATCCACACCAAGAGACACAGTAACTAAAATGACAAAAAGTAGTGATAAAGAAAGAATTTTAACAGAACAAGAGAAAAGGAGACCATTACATAAAAGGGAAACCCCATAAGACAGATTTTTTAAGAGAAATTTTGCAGGCCAGAATAGAGAGGCAGGATATATTCAAAGTGCTGACTTATGTGGGGGTGCCTGGATGGTTCCATCAGTTAAGCATCTGCCTTCAGCTCAGGTCATGATCCCAGAGTCCTGGGATTGAGCCCCATGTCAGGCTCCCTGCTTCATCCTCTCTTCCCCACTTGTGCTCTCTCTTGCTATCTCTGTTGCTATCTGTCTGTCTCTCTCTCTCAAATAAATAAAATCTTAAAAAAAAAAAAGTTCTCATATATGGGGCACCTGGGTGGCTCAGCTGGTTAAACGTCTGCCTTCGGCTCAGGTCATGATCCCAGGGTCCTGGGATTGAGACCTGTGTCGGGCTCCCTGCTCAGTGGGGAGTCTTCTTCTCCCTCTCCCTCTGTCCCTTCCTCCCCCACTTGTGTGCTCTCTCAAATAAATAAATAAAATCTTTTTAAAAAGTGCTGACTTGTAAAAATCTGCATCCAAGAATGCTCTATCATTCAGAATAGAAGGAGAGATAAAGAGTTTCCCAGACCAACAAAAGCTAAAGGAGTTCATGATGCCTAAACCAGCCCTATGTGAAATGTTAAAGGGGACTCTCTGAATGGAAAGAAAAGACCATAAGTAAGACTACAAAAAGTAGGAAACATAAAAGCAGTAAAAATAAATATATCTGCAAAAACCAGTGAAGGGATTCACAAAGTAAAAGGATGTAAAATACGACACCATATACCTAAAATGTGGGATGGAGAGGAGTTAAGAATGGGTCCAAGCTTATGTGCCAATCAACCTAATACAGACTGCTATATACAGAAGATTTATATCCAAACCTAATGGTAACCACAAATCAAAACCCAGTAATAGATATGCAAAGAAGAAAAAGGAATCCAAGTAGATCACCTAAGAAATCCAGCGAACCATGAAAGAGAGCAAGAGAAGGATCAGGGGAAAACTACAAAAACAACACCACCACAAGTAACAAAATAGAAAAAAAAAATCTATCGATAATTGTTTTCAATGTGAGTGGACTAAATGCTCCAATCGAAAGACATATGTGACAGAATAGATAAAAGAACAAGACCCATCTATATGCTGCCTACAAAGACTCATTTCAGACCTAAAGACACCTGCAGATTGAAAGTGAGGCAATAGATAAACATCTATCATGTGAATGGATGTTAAAATAAAGCCAGAGTAGCAACACTTACATTGGACAAAACAGACTTCAAAACAAGGACTGTAGGGGCACCGGGGTTAAGCATCTGACTCTTGACTTTGGCTCAAGTCATGATCTTGGGGTCAGGAGATTGAGCCCTGCATCAGACTCTGCGCTCAGGAGGGAGTTTGTTTGAGATTCTCTCTCCCCCTCTCCCTCTGCCCCAGCCCCCATCCTTGCTCTCTAAATCAATCAATCAATCAATCAATCAATCTTTTAAAAAGGACTGTAACCAGAGACAAAGAATACTATAAAATAATAAAAAGATATAACATTTGCAAATATTTATGCATCCAACATGGGAGTACCCAAATACATTAAACAGATAATAACAAACATAAAGGAATTAATTGATAATAATACATTAATAGAGGGGGACATTAACACCCCACTTACATCAATGGACAGATGATCCAAGCAGAAAATCAACAAGGAAACAATGGCTTTGAATGACACACTGGAGCAGATGGACTTCACAGCACAGACATATTCAGAATATTCCATCCTAAAACAGCACAATACACATTCTCTTCAAGTGTACAAGGAACATTCTCCAAAATAGATCACATATTGGGCCACTAAACAAGTTTCAACAAATTCAAAAAGATCAAAGTCATGCCATTCCTCCTTTCTGACCACAACACTATGAAACTAGAAGTCAACCACAAGAAAAAATCTGGGAAGAGCACAAATACATAAAGGTTAAATAACATGCTACTAAACAACCAATGGATCAACAGAGAAATCAAAGAGGAAATCAAAACTTATATGGAGAGAATTGAGAATGAAAACACAATGGTGCAAAATCTTTTGGGATGCAGCAAAAGTGGTTCTAAGAGTGGCTTATAGCAATACAGGCCTACCTCAAAAAGCAAGAAAAATCTCAATAAACAACCTAACCCTACATCTAAAAGAGCTAGAAAAAGAACAAACAAAACCCAAACCAACAGAAGGAAGAAAATAATAAAGATCAGAGCAGAACTGCATATAAATACATATATATATATATATATAAAATGAACAGATCAATGAAACAGGAGCTGGTTCTTTGAAGAGATCGACAAAATTAATAAACCTCTATCCAGACTCATTTAAAAAAGGGGGGAAGGCCTTAATAAACAAGACCAGAAATGAAAGAGGAGAAATAACAACTGACATCACAGAAATACAATTGATTTTAAGAGAATATTATGGAAAATTATATGCCCACATATTGGACAACCTAGAAGAAATAGATAAATTCCTACAAACATATAACCTACCAAAACTGAAGCAGCAGAAATAGAAAATCTGAGCACCTGATTACTCCCAACAAACAAAAGTCCAGGGCCAGATGGCTTCACAGGTGAACTCTACCAAAAATTGAAAGAATTAATACCTATTCTTCTTCTCAAACAAGGGAAGGGAAGGGAAGGGAAGAAAGGAAAGGAAGGAAGGAAAAGAAAGAAAAGGAAGGAAAACTTCCAAATTCATTCTATGAGGCCAGCAGTACCCTGATACCAAAACCAGATACACTACAAAAAAAAAAAAAAAAAAAAGAGAGAGACAGAGACAGAGACACAGAGACACAGAGAGACAGAAAGAGAGCTACAGGCAAATAAATCTAATGAGCACAGATGCAAAAATCCTCAACAAAATATCAGCAAACCAAATCCAACAATACATCAAAAATATATATATATTCAACACGATCAAGTGGGATTTACTGCCAAGGTGCAAGATTTGTTCAGTTTTCACAAATCAATAGGTGTGATCCATCACATCAGTAAGAGAAAGGATAAAATTTATATGATCATTTCAATAGATGCAGAAAAAGCATTGTATAAAGTACAACATCCATTCATGATTAAAAACCCTCAACAAAGTAGGTTTAAAGGAAACATAACCTCAACATAATAAAGGCCCTATCTGAAAAACCCACAGTTAACATCATACTCAGTGGGGGAAAACTCCCAATTTTCCCCTAAGGTCAGGAACAAAACAAGGATGTCTACTCTTACCACTTTTATTCAATACAGTACTGGAAATCCTTGCCACAGTATCAGACAACAAAAAGAAATAAATGGCATCCAAATTGGTAAGGAAGAAGTAAAACTTTCACTATTTGTAGATGATGTGATACTATTTGTAGAAAACCCTGAAGACTCCACCAAAAAAACTACTAGCACTGATAAATGAATTCAGTAAGGTCACAGGATACAAAATCAATGTACAGAAATCCATTGTATTTCTGTACACTAATAATGAAGCAGCAGAAAGAGAAATTAAGAAAACAATCTCACTTAAAATTGCACCAAAATAATAAAATACAGAGGAATAAACCTAACCAAAGAGGTGAAAGACTTGTACTCTGAAAAGTATAAAACAATGATGAAAGAATTTCAAGACAACACAAAGAAATGGAAAGACATTCCATGTTCATGGATTGGGAGAGCAAATATTGTTAAAACATCCATACTGAAGTGATCTACAAATTTACTGCAAGTGATATACAAATTTAATGCAATCCCTATCAAAATACCAACAGCATTTTTCATAGAACTAGAAGAAGCAATCCTAAAATTTGTATGGAAACAAAGCAAGCTAGAAAAAGAAAAACAAAACTGGAGGTATCACAACTCCAGATTTCAAGTTATACTAAAAAGCTACAGTAATCAAAACAGTATGGTATTGGCATAAAACTAGACACATAAATCAATGGAACAGAATAGAAAACCCAAAAATAAACCCACAACTATATAGTTAATTAATCTTTCATAAAGCAGGAGAATATGCAATGAGAAAAAGATATTCTATTCAAAAAAGTTGTTAGGAAAACTGGACAGCCACATGCAGAAGAATAAAACTGGACCACTTTATCACACCATACACAAAAATAAACTCAAAATGGATTAAGGACCTAAATGTGAGATGTGAAACCATAAAAATCCTAGAAGAGCTCACAGGCAGTAACTTCTCTGGCATTGGTCATAGCAACATCTTTCTTGTTATGTCTCCTGAGGTAAGGGAAACAAAAGCAAAAAGAAACCATTGGGACTACATCAAAATTAAAAGCTTCTGCACAGCCAAGTATCAATCAACAAAACTGAAAGGCAAACTACTAAATGGGAGAAGCTATTTGCAAATGATATATCTGATAAAGGACTAGTATCCAATATATACAAAGAACTTATACTCAACTTATCTCTGACAAAGCAGGAAAGAATATCCAATGGAAAAAAGACAGTCTCTTCAACAAATGGTGTTGGGAAAACTGGACAACAACATGCAGAAGAATAAAACTGGACCACTTTCTTACACCATACACAAAAATAACTTTAAAATGGATGAAAGACCTAAATGTGAGACAGGAAAATATCAAAATCCTAGGGGAGAACACAGGCAGCAACATCTTCGACCCTGATTAGCTGTAACAACTTCTTACTAGACACGTCTCTGGAGCCAAGGGAAACAAAAGCAAAAATGAACTATTGGGACTTCATCAAGATAAAAACCTCCTGCATAGCGAAGGAAACAATCAACAAAACTAAATGGCAGCCTATAGAATGGGACAGGGTATTGCAAATGACATATCTGATAAAGGATTAGCATCCAAAATCTATAAAGATCTTCTCACACTCAACACCCAACAAACAAATGATCCAGTTAAGAAATGGGCAGAGGACATGAATAGACATTTTGTCAGAGAAGACATCCAGATGGCTAACAGATACACGAGAAGATGACCAACATCATTCATCATCAGGGAAATACAAATCAAAACCACGATGAGATACTACCTCACACCTAGCAGGATGGCTAAAATTAACAACACAGGAAACGATGGGTGTTGGCAAGGATGTGGAGAAAGGGGAACCCATTTACACTATTGGTGTGAATGAAAACTGGTCCAGCCACTCTGGAAAACAGTTTGGAGATTCCTCAAGAAGTTAAAAATAGAACTACTCTATGACTCAGCTATTTCACTAGGTATTTACCCAAAGGATACAAAAATGCAGATTGGAAGGGATACATGCACCCCAATGTTTATAGCATCATCATCAACAATAGACAAATTACGTAAAGAGCCTAAATGCCCATCAACTGATGAATGGATATAGATGATGTGGTATTTATACATAATGGAATATTACTCAGCCATCAAAAAGAAGGAAATCTTGCCATTTGCAACAACATGGATGGAACTAGAGGCTATTATACTAAGTGAAATACGTCAGAGGATGACAAATGCCATATAATTCCATTTATATGTGGAATCTAAAACACAAAACAAATGAACAAACAAACAAAACAGAAACAGACTCATAAATACAGAGAACAAACTGGTAGTTACCAGAGGGGATGGAAGGGGGTATGAGTTAAATAGGTGAAAGGGATTAACCAGTACAAACTTCTAGCTTTAAAATAAATAAGTCACAGAGTTAAAAAGTACAGCATAGAATATGTAATCAATAACTTTGTACGGTGACAGATGGTAACTACACTTACTGTTGTAGGTGTTTTGTAATATATGTGAATGTTGATTTCACTGTGTTGTACACCTGAAACTAATGTAATATATACCTCAACTATACTCCAATTTAAAAAATTTTAAATAATAAAATATAAAGATATTTGTTGAAATGTCTGTATTTTGTTTTCTACAAAGAGCAAAACATTCCATCTATCAATAGGTCAATTTTTTGAGCTTTTTTTTCCCCATGAGTCAAATAAAGCTGTATCGAGCCACTGATCCAAACCATCTCACACCACTCTACTTATTACTCAAAATATTTATAAGTAGCTGGACAGAAATAAAAGGAAAATCTAGAGCAGTGTTTTCCAACAAATATATGAGTCACATATGTGCATCACACATGTGATTTTAAATTCTCTGGTAGCCATCTAAAAAGTAAAAGAAACATAAAAATAATTTTAATAATATATTTTATTGAATCCAATATATCCAAAATATTATCATTTCATAATTTTCATGATACAATTATTTGTATTGTAAATACAAAAAATCACTAATGAGAAATTCTAAATTATTTCATAGTAAGTCTTCAACATCCAGTGTGTATTTTACATTTACAGACTTTCTCAATTCACAAAGCTACCTGTCAACTGCTTAATAGTCACAAGTGGCTATTAGTTACCAAATTGTACAGTCCAGTCCAGCTTTACAATGATAAAACAGAATCATAATTACTGAATGACAGAGAAATGGAATTTGTGTCATCAGATTATTATCTGGATGAATTCTAATAGGCTATACAGCTAAAACAAACAAACTTGACTATACATCTTAATAGTGTAGCCAACAGGGTTTTATTGATCTGCTGACAGCATGCAAGTGAGCTCTCAATATATTCTTGTAATAAAAGCTTTTCACTGTTAGACCCCTTCTTGCCCCTGACTTCTGTGTTATGTCGTATTTTACTGTATGTTCTATAGACTGCGGCCAAGTATCCCACTGATAATCATTTCCTCTTCCCTTCAGGCTAGAATTTTTTTTCTATGAAGACTGTGAAATAAGACCAGAATTTGCAACAATTGTAAATTAAAGAGATGGATCCAGTGAAAGTGCTTTTTCCTAGCATATAATGAGCTAACCACAGAGCTATTTTAATGGATCAAGAAATGTTCACTGTTTGTGCCTAAGGACCTTTAGGAACTACAAGATAAATGTCAAAAAGTATGTCTATAAAATGTTTTAAGTTGGAGAAACTATGAGTCATTTCTCTCTTCTTTGTACTTCTCCTCCTGTGGCTATTCTCCTGCTGATCTGTCTCTAGGGCTCAGTAGTAACAGCCTCAGCTGTTCACTGCAATAACAAAATCTGAAGCTTAGAGTATTTTTGCGACGTGCATACCCAGGATGACACTTCCTTACCTAAAATGAATATGCAACAACAACTAATAGGATCCACTCCCCAACACAGAACAGAGGTCCCTCTGTGTCTCAGGTCACTGCCTATAAACCAGACTAAGCACACTCAGTAAAAATGTGGATGAGGGCACAGAGGTGAAATATCCCATGCATCTGACATGCTGCCTGGCACACTCAAAAAAATGTTACTTTCTCTTCACGTTTCACATTTTTAAAAAATTTTATTTATTTATTTGAAAGAGAGAGAGAGCAAGCACAAGCAGGGGGAGCAGCAGAGGGAGAGAGAGAGGGAGACGCAGACTTCCCCGCTGAGCAGGGAGCCCGATGAGGGGCTCGATCCCAGGACCCTGGGATCATGACCTGAGCCGAGGGCAGACGCTTAACCAACTGAGCCACCCAGGCGCCCCATAAGTGAGAACTTTTTTTTTTTTTTTTAGATTTTATTTATTTATTTGAGAGAGTGAGATAGCGACAGAGATAGCTAGAGAAAGCACAGAGGGAAGAGAGGAAGAAGCAGGGAGCCCGATGCGGGGCTCGATCTCAGGACCCTGGGATCATGACCTGAGCTGAAGGCAGGTGCTTAACTGACTGAGCCACCCAGGCGCTCCAACACGTTTCACATTTTTAAAACATATTCCTTTATCTAAAAGAAGAAAATGTAAGAGATTTTAAAAAGGAAAAGATAAAGAAAGGGGGCCAGGAAGAGAGGGTTGGAGAAAAAGGGAAGGAAAGAAGAGGCGAAGGGACAAAGAATAGGGAAGGAAGGGAGGAAGAGAAGGATGAAGGGAGAGGAGAAGAAGGAAGAGAAGCAAGGAGGGAGAGAGGGAGGGAGAGGGGACAGAAGGAAGAGGAGGAGGGAGGGGAGAAGGGAGGAAGGAAAAGCCGGTGCATTCCTTCAGAGGAAGCAGCACAGCGGACTGTGAGTTCAGCTTCCGGGATTAGACTTGTCTAGTTTTGAATCCATGTTCCTTAATCTTTGACATGACATATTTCCCCTGCCTTTGTCTGTGCCCCTCCTCGCCCACGTGTGACATGGAGACAGTGGTCACAGCATCGTGTTGAGGACTAAACTAGGCCCTACGTGCGGAGCATTCCAAACTCTGCCCAGCACAGAGCAAAGGCTCAGTTATTGCCAACTGGTATCATCCCTCAAAGGGGCTGTCTTCCCAGAAGTGCGTCTGCGGGGCTCTCAGACTCTGGACAGCGCACAGGAGCCGATAGGTCCCATGGCGTTTACTGCCAGCATCCTGCTTCCCTGGGCAGAGGGATCCAGCTGGAAGCAGATGCAGCAGAAAATGAGACATCTGGATTCAGAGAATAAAAACAAATGAGCACATGAAAAAAGCCATCACTGGGGGAAAATATGTACTCGAAATGCTTTTTTGTCTACCAGCTAGGAAAAGAGATGTAGACTCCTCTCTTTCGGTCGAGTTGAGGTCAAAGGGCACAGAGGCTCGGAGCGGAGCAGAATCCGTGTACTGGGGACCTCAGTGGATACTGTGTACGAGGAGCCTCACCCCACGGCACATCGCCTCACGGGGGCAAAATCGTGATGAGAGCTGGTATCGGAACCATCCCACCTGGCATCAGATGCTGCTCGGTAACATGCCACATTTCAGTTCAAAATGAAATGAACTACTTCACATTTCACACACACACACAAATATATATATATATATGGCTGCAATTTTTTTTCCTGCTGCTTCTCTCTATCCTTCCCTCTCATCCTTATCCTCCCACTTCCCTTCTACCCACCTGTGTTGATTTGGCTACAAAAGGAGGCTACTCTGCTTTTTGTGCGTTACCCCTTCTTTTGAAATGGTGAGAGCAAGATCCTTGCTCCAGAACAAGAAGTGACATTTCACATGGGGCTGGGGAGCTGCACGTCGGCCTCGCCGCCTGGGGCCCGGGAATCCATCCTGAAGGTCATGCTCCACAGGGATCTCTCTGCCTGCCAGGTTTCAGAAAGCTTACTTTCTCATTATTAGCACCTAAGAGAAAACTTGAACAAGTTCTCCGATCATTGTTTTTCTTCATCTGTGTTTCAATCAACAAGAGGAATGTATCAGACAGTTTTCTGAGCCTCGTGTGAGCGCTTTCCACGTGTCAGCCACCGTGCTAGTGGGAATGGCAACACCAAGACAGAGGCCTCTCTAGTAAGTTCGAGTTTTGAGGAGGACCAGCACGTACATACATGCAGGGTAATGAAACAGGTTAAATGTCACAATGAAGTTTCAGAGGAAATAGTGATATTGCACAGTGGAGAACACATTACGTATCTGGGAAGAAGTTGGGGGCATAGTCATTGTGCCATTCTAAAAAAAGAACCCTGGGGCAACTGGGTGGCTCAGCCAGTTGAGCGCCTGCCTTCAGCTCAGGTCATGATCCCAGGGTCCTGGGATCAAGCCCTGCATCAGGCTCCCTGCTCGACAGGGGAGTCTGCTTCTCCCTCTCCCTCCCTCCCCACTCGTTCTCTCTCTCTCTCACACTCTGTCTCTCAAATAAATAAAATCTTAAAATAAATAAAATAAAATAAATAAAAAATAACCCTACTTGACTCTGTGGGTGACGTGAAATCATGGATGGGTTTTCCTATTATAAGGAGAAAATTCGCTTGCTAAATTTATTTACTTATTTGCTAACCTAGGATAACTTTAAGTATTTGTTAATTCAGAATCAACTTAACCCTCTGAAAATTTCAAGAATAAAAGCATAAAATGGATACGATTCACATAATATGCATAGTACATACATAAGCACATGTATGCAAATAAAAAACAAAATAATTAACATCAACAATGACGTGTAATTGTCTATTTTATAAATCTGATAATGAATCTATGATATGGTGAGAATTCAAACATAAATGAGAATGAAACCATCAGATGGAGGGACAGTTCAGCTAGGAGGCAAGCCTGGATATTAAAGCTTTCTGTACAGCAAAGCAGTGAAGAAATGCACGCCAGTGAGGTATGTAGAATTTTCATTATCCTGCAAAAATGAGCGAGGCACAAAAACAAGTGGGCTTCTTCATTAGGCTAAGAAGAATTGGGGGGAAAAAATCTGTCCACCATCAAGCCTGGGGAACAAGTGAGAGGCATGGTGGATTGATTTATTTCTTCTTCACCAGAGACTTTAATAGACCCTGGGTAAATCACTTTTACAGCTCCGGAAGGAAGAAACGTTCTGTCTTCTGAGTGTAGAGGCCCTGAGTGCTAAGTACATATGTGCATACACACACACACATGCGCGCGCGTGTGCACACATACATACACAGATGCAAACATATGCACACATACATACACACAGAGACATGCACACGCACACATGCACAAATACACACAGACGCACACACATACATACACACAGAGATATACACACATACATACACAGATACACACACGTGCACACATACACACAAACACAGATGCACACATGTGCACACATACATACACACACGTGCACACACACACACGTGCACACACAAACACAGATGCACACACATACACATACACACACGTGCACAATACACACAAACACAGATGCACACACGTGCACACATACACACAAACACAGATGCACACACATACACACATACATACACACGTGCACACATACACACACATGCACACAAACACAGATGCACACACATACATACACGTGCACACACACAGATGCACACACGTGCACACATACATACACACATACACACAGATGCACACACATATGCACACGTGCACACACAAACACAGATGCACACACATACACGTGCACACATACAAACACAGATGCACACACATACACATACATACACGTGCACACATACACACACAGATGCACACATACACACATACATACACACGTGCACACATACACAGATGCACACACATACACACATGCACACATACACAGATGCACACACATATACATACACACACGTGCGCACATACACACACAGATGCACACACACACACGTGCACACATACACAGATGCACACACATACACATACATACACACGCGTGCACACATACACACAAACACAGATGCACATACATACACACACGTGCGCACATACACAGATGCACACACATACACATACATACACACACGTGCACAATACACACAAACGCAGATGCACATACATACACACACGTGCACACATACACACAGAGATGCACACACATACACACATACATACACACGTGCACACATACACAAACACAGATGCACGCACATACACACACGTGCACATACACAGATGCACACACATACACACACGTGCACGCACACATGTGCACACATACATACACACAGATGCATTCACACATGCACACACATACACACAGATACACATACGTGTGTGCACGCGCACACACACGCACACAGAGAGACACACACAAACACACCCTAGAGGGGAATGAAGACAAACTGGCAGGAGGACTTTGCTCCTCTTTCTATCCTGGTGCAATGCTTGGGTATCAAGAGAAGCAGCTGGGCTGGATGAGTCACTTCAGCCACTTCATTTGACTCCCCTCCAACAGCTCCTGCAGAAGCTTCTCCTCCCCTACACAGACAAATCATCGTGGATATGGGCTTACTTAAGGGAGGAAAGCAAGAGCGGGGGCAAGAGAGGCATGCCCAATATAACGCTGGAAAATTAACTTTAACCCAGAAATCTGTTTTCCACTTTCCATTTGCCTTGCCTTCATGATTTTGATCTATCTGTACTTTCTTTTATAAAGAACTATACAGACAGTTCTTTATAAAATTGTGCACTTGCACACACATGCGGGCCCTTTAAAGAACATTAAACACATGCAAGAAACTCCTTGAAAATAATATGTCTACAAAGAGCCTGAATTCAAAGAGCACCTCATCGACACACAAGCTTCTCGTCCCTTTAGTTCTGTCCTGCTCATAGGACCGACTTACTACACAATAAATCCTCAATGCTCTGTACATCCCATCTCTGTGTCAAATCTCAGAAGAGCCATGATTCAAAGCACCTTCTCTGAAGGTACAGACAAGCAGCTGCTATTTGGGAATTGCTGCTTTCCTGCAGGTACGCCCCAATCCCACCGGGGCCGCTCTCAGAGCTCCCTGGGAGGCAGGAAGAAGCCAGGTTGCAGTCTGCTGGTGCCTCCAGAGAGGAGGAGACAGGAGCAGATGTTGTGTGAGGGCAGCAACCCTTCTGGTCTGCCCCGTCCCTCCCCTCCAATGCCTGCTGTCAGGAAATAAAACTCGCGTTTATCACAGTAGTCCTTATGATGCATAAAATTATTTCTGAATGGCTCTCATTCACAAAATGAGCAAAGACGTCTGGGGTGATGCTGAGAGGTTTTGTTCAATGGGTTTTTGGAAAACCTAAAAGTATTTGAGAAATTCCATGAACTATTAATATTAAATCTCTTTCTGGGGTTCACAATATACACTTGTTGATTTAATCCCTGATTACTGCGGTCTCTACGTAGGGGGTACCCATGAAACCGTCACAGATACGGGTTCCAGTCTATCTGGCCCCAGAACTGGTTTAGAATCCCCTCGCTCATTCTTTCACCATTCATGGAGCTACCTTTCTACGGGGCCATACTGAGTACAAGAAACCCCAGGAATCAAGGACCAAATGTTAGATAAAAGACACTCATATGTAACTGTAAACAGAGAGTAAGTGATGTAATAAGCATCACAGAAAGACTATCATGGGCTCAGGAGGCAGCAAGCCACACCACTCCGGAGGTGGGATGGGTCTGGAAGGACTCAGGGGAGTGCCAGACTCTCTACAGTCAGGAGGGTTCATCCAACCAACAGGCCTGTAATGGGTGTTCCACGCGGAGATGTTCACGTAAATGCTGACTACCGGACCAGCTGGTATTCCTGAGAAACTAACACAGTTCCAACAGACTGCAGGGTTGTACCTGGAGGAACGGGCCATGGACGACAAGCCGGGAAGACGCAGGTGGCAAAGTCAGGCAGTCAAGGCAGGTGGGCTACTAGATACCAGGACAGATATCTGGCTTCTGCAACTTCTAGACTCTCTTTTCCCACGCACATCCTCCCATGCTCCTCACGCAAGCCCAGGTCGCAGAAGCCAGGTCGGAACCCAGGGAGGCAAGGAGACTCATACGGCAGCTGGAGCATGGATCACCACAGGCCAGAGCGTCTGACCGCTCACCTTCTGGCGACCACCACTACCTGCCTGCTGAGCATCCTTACCCAGCTCACGGATTTTTTTTTTTTTTTTCCTTTTCAGACCACATTCTCTTTATGGTCACATTAAGTTAAATGTTCAGTGCTGTTATTCATAATGTCATCACAAAATATCTCACTGATGAATTGGTCTCTTTTAAGAAACTAAATGTTTTAAAAATGAATCAACAGATCACAAAAAGAACTGTAACAGTTTATACTCATTCCTACATCATTAACTCATTTACTCACCTAATATTTGTTGAATGTCTACCATGGGCATGGCCCTGCTGGAGGCCTTTAGAATAAAAAGATGAATAACACAAGGCTCCTGTCCTGCAGGAGCTAGTGGTCCATTGTGGAGCGGCAGGTATTCTTCCAAAGTAAGGAAGTATAGTATCAACCTGAGCTTTACATGCCCTGTGAAAGAGATTCAAGGCAGCCTTCTTCAGAAGGACATTGACAAGAATATTTTTATCATGATGGCATTTAATTTGATATCTAGTGGTTCATAAATGTCTAGACATTATGTAATCCCCTATAGGAAATGCAGGGCCCTAACACCTGGGATATGAAAGATCATGAAACATACACCTTACAAAATATTTTTTTCAAACAGATACTTGTAAACATCTATATGATAAAAGTGATAGATAAAATAATCTCTATGATAAAAGTGATTAAAAAAGCATATACTTTTATCTAGTCACAGATTTTACTTGTCTAGCTCCTTGGCCTGGAAAACCCAACTGACCTATCACTGTATAGTAATTTACTTAAATAGTTGTGAACATGAGCTAACCTTTATTTTATTTTTATTTTTTAATAAAGATTTTATTTATTTATTTGACAGAGAGAGAGAGAGAGCACGATCAAGGGGAGGGGTAGAGGCAGAGGGAGAAGCAGGCTCCCCGCTGAGCAGGGAGTCTGACGTGGGGCTCAATCCCAGGACCCTGAGATCATGACCTGAGCCCAAGGCAGATGCTTAATCGACCCAGGCGCCCCAGCATGAGCTAATTTTTAAAGAAAGCTTCAGTGGGACAGACTTGAAAGCTCTGCGCAGACTAAGCTGAGCAGGGATGTTCAAAGGTATGTTCCCTCTTGAGTGGACACCACCAACCTTGACTGGAGGGCTACTCTCATTGTGATTCTACAGAAGGCTGGGTCATGGCCAAATTGCAAAGTGCAAACAAGCTCTTCTTACCTTCTGTACTTATCCAAACATATCCGTTTCTGTGGTGCTATAAATGCTCTCATTGGAAAACCCCCAAATTTCAGCCTAACACAAAAAATGTTAATGCTCTGCTCACTTGAGAGAACAATGTCAGTGTTTCTTCTCTGCAGATGGTTATTTCCATCTTGCAGCTCCACTACTTCTGAGAACCCCAGAGTCCACCACACCAGTGGGGTGGGGGGGTGAGCAACACGATGGACATGCATGAAACGTTTACAGGGTTTATAGGGTTCAACCTGAAACACGGCACACATCACTCTGGGCAACTTCCACCAGCTGGAGTGTGTTCATATGGCCACAGCTAATGGCCAGGGAAGCTGAACAAAGGCATCTGGTTATGGGACCAGTAAGAAGAGGAGACAGGACTGTGAGCCATTAGCAGATTCAGCAACACAAAATACCACACACCTCTCCCTAAAAATAACTCTCTGATGATAATTCATCATTGCTCAGCCATCAAAAGGAATGAGATCTTGCCATCTGCAACAACATGGCCAGACCAAGAGGGTATTATGCTAAGTGCACTGAGACAGAGAAAGGCAGACGGCATGTGATGTCACATATATGTGGAATCTGAAAAAGAAACCAGATACATAAAACAGAAACAGACTCATAGATACAGGAAACAGACTGCCCGTTACCAGAAGGGGGAGGTGGGGAGGATGGTTGAACTAGGTGATGGGGATTATGAGATACCAGCTTACAGTTATAAAGTAAGTCATGGGGATGAAAACTACAGTACCGGAATAGAGTCACTAATATACTAATACCTTTTACATGGTGATAGTGGTAACCAGACTTAGCAAGGGATCATTTCATAATGTAGAGAAATATCAAATCACTGTGATCTATACCTGAAACTAATAGGATGTTATATGTTAATTCTATCTCAATAAAAAAAAAAAATTATGCTTGGGATCTTAAGACATTCAAATGCAATAATTAAATCATGTTTATATTTAATGTACAGGAGATAAGTACTTGTAAAAGGGGGAAACAAGAATTCTTTTGGATAATAACAATTACATTTTGCTTTATTATTTTAATTTTAGCATTTGAGGACAATATGTGTATTTCTGGAAGGCATTAAGTGTTAAAAGAAAGACAGCTGGATCTCTTACACCAGAATTCAGGACCTGCATTTACCACTGTGGCAGGTACAGTTTGGCCCTCATGTCCCCATTCACAATCACCTTTTCATTGCTGTCCTTTATCGTGGACCCTGAAAAGTTAAACACTAACCTTCCCAGGATCATCTGAGGCTAGAGATTGCAATGTGGCCCAATCATGGTCGGCTAGGTCTCCACAGAAGTGTGCTGGAAAGTTCAGAAAAAGACTTTCCTTCCCTGATCCTGGAAGCACTCTTTCCTCTACTCCTGCTTTATGCTGACAGGAAGACGAGCATAAGGGCTGGAGCTACACTGCCACTTTGTCGCCAGGAGGAGAAGGAACAGAGAGTCACAGAGAAGTCAGCCCGGTTATTCTCAAGCCGCCAAAAGGCGGTGCCAGCAACTACCCACATCTGTACTGTTTTCTCTGAGAAAACTGAAGCCCCTGTAGCCATTCAAACCCAAACATGTCTTCTGCTGACAGTCACACCACTGCCTTCAATACCCACTAATCACCATGCTGTAGTCCTGTCTCCTTGGGAGTGTCACTTAACCTCTGTGAAATCCAATTCCACTGTCATCTTTATTTTTTTTTTTTTTTAAAGATTTTATTTATTTATTTGAGAGAGAGAGAATGAGAGAGAGCACATGAGAGGGGGGAGGGGCAGAGGGAGAAGCAGACTCCCCGCCGAGCAGGGAGCCTGACGCAGGACTCGATCCAGGGACTCCAGGATCATGACCTGAGCCGAAGGCAGTCGCCCAACCAACTGAGCCACCCAGGCGCCCCTCCACTGTCATCTTTAAAGTGGACATAACAATATCTCCATCACAGCGCTGCTGTGGAAGCTACATGAAGTGAACATATGTTTAAAAAGCTTAAAGGGACTTCAGTACTCTTTATTTTCAGCACTGTTATAACCATCAGTACATGAAGAATATCTCCACTGTGCATCTTATCAAAATGTTAATATGATAAAATAAGTAATATTAATTCCTTTTGTTTTGTATTCTAAAATTTAGAAAATGAAACAGACCACTCAGCTTCATAGCTTGACTATTAAATTTACACTTGTGTTGCATATATTCCTTATACTACTGCATTGTGGTATGAATTATTAAATATATGTTGTCCTCTTTTTATCTTGTGCCCTAAGAAAAAGGACTCAAATGTGATTTTGAAGATTTTATAAAGGATATAATTTCACTTAATATTTACTTGTCTTTAAATAAAAATGGAGAGAAAATCCAGATTACCAAGGTACAGCAATGACTTTTATTAGATACAACACACCAAAGGTATGATCCACGAAATAAATAACTGATAAGATGGACTTCATTAAAATTAGAAACTTCTGCTCTGAGGAAGTCAACGTCGAGAGAATTCTCATTCTCTTGACAAGCCAGATACTGGGAGAAAAAAATTGCAAAACACACTTTGGAAAAAGGATTCATTCAAAATATACAAAGAACTCTTGAAGTTCAACAATAAGAAAACAAATAAGCCAGTTAAAAAGTAGGCCAAAGACCTTAACAGACACCTGGCCAAAGAAGATACACAGATGACAAATAAGCATATGAAAAGATGTTCCACATCATGTCATCAAGGAAATGAAGATTTAAGTAACATGAGATGCCACCACACTACTATTAGAACAACCAAAACCCGAACACTGACAGCACAAACCCTGGGGCGGACGCGGAGCAACAGGAACGCTCATCCGTCAGTGGTGGGAACCCAACATGGTACAGAGAGTCTGGAAGAGAGGTTAGCAGTTTCTTACAAAACTAAAGATGTCCTTACCATCTGGTTCACAATCACCCAAAGGCACTGAAAACTGATGTTCACACAAAAACCTGCACACAGATGTTTAGAACAGCTTTATTCACGATTGCCAAATCCTGGCGAGACGTCCTTCAGTAAGTGAGTGATACATCCAGATGATGGAATATTATTCTGCACTAAAAGGATAGGAGCTACAAAGCCATAAAGACACAGAGGAAGCTTAAATGCATATTAGCAAGAGAAAGGAGCCGATCTGGAAAGGCTACACGCTGCGTGCTTCCAACGACATGACCTTCTGCAAGAGGCAAAGCCATGGAGACAGTAAGAAGCTCAGTGGTTGCCAGGGGCAGAATGGGGGGACAAACAGGAGGAGCACAGAGGATTCTTAGGGCAATAAAACTACTCCATATGATACCATAATGATGCATAGATATCATTTACACACTTGTCCAAACCCACAGAATGTACAACCCAAGAATGAACCTTAGAGTAAACCATGGACTTGGGGTGGTTATGACACATGAACGTAGATTCAGCTGTAATACACTTATGGCTCTAATGGGGGATGTTGATAATGGGGAAGTCTATGCATTTGCGATGTATTATAAATCTCTGTACCTGCCCCTCAATTTTGCTGTGAATCTAAAAGTGCTCTTAAAAAAACTGTGTTAAAAAATGAGTATCTTTTTTTTTTCAGCCAGAACTGGAATTTGTCCAATTAATTTGGAAAATAAATTATTATCTGCGCACAAGTCTAAAAATAATTTGGCACTACTCATGGCTTGACAAGTAAAGAAACACTGGGGACTTTATTCCCATGAGTTCTGGGGATTATAATTTGCTAGCTGTAATTCTCAAATGGCTCACTGCTTAGGAAAAAAATTACGGTCAAGGGAGAGCATCAAGCAAGGTTTTAGAAGAGCAAATGGGCCAAATATTGGTGAATGGCAGAGGTGGTAGGGAGCTGGAGGAGGAGAAATAAAAACAAATTTAACATTAATCTTTTATATTTTCCTAGATTGCTTTTATATTTGGTAAAACCTAAATATTAAAGATATAATCCTTCTTAATTAGTTTTTTAATACTTCCAAAGGCTGAGCCATACTATCTTTGCCTTAGGGTATAACTTAGTCAGGAATTCATACAGCAGCTAATCACTGTCCACATGACCATTCCTTCCATTATTGTGATGCTTCTAACAACTCAAGTGATTAGTATTCCCTTTTAGTGATTATGTTTTATAAGGTGTGTATGTGTGTTCAGTACCATCCAAGGAAAGCTCAGAAAAATATTCAGAATTTAGTAATGCACCCCTAATTCTGACCATTTTGTGACCCGAATCGTGACGTCGTGAACAGAAACGGGCCAGGCTTTCTTTCCACCATCATCTCCTCTGACCTGCCCCCCTCACTCAGGTAACACCCCCACGTGTCTGCCATGTGCCAGGAGCGTGGGACTCCGCACAGGACACGGGGGTCTTGTGCCTGCTCTCTCGGAGCTACCATTTAGCCTCAACTGAAAAACAGCTCCACAAACAGACCATCCTCTTCCCAAATCCCTGTCCTCAGTCACTTAGAGATAAGACACTCATCCTTCACAGGACAGAAAGGGAATGGCCTTTTTTAAAAAGATAAAAGCAGCTTTCTAAATGCTGAGGGCTGAAGCCTAGCTTCCAACCTCAAAGATCCTATTATCTCTACCTAGATAAAGAAGATTAAGTCACCCTCTCTCCCTTGCTAGTACCTGTCACACCACCACACACACAAAACACTCTAATTGCTAAGATCACAGAAGTCAGAATCAGAAACTCTTTAATCTTGCTGTGAGCTTGAACACCTTATTTAACATTCTGAGTCTCAATTTTTATCATGGAACTGGAACAATAATAGTATCTGTTTCATAGGGATCTCAGAAAAACTGTAAAAGATACCTAAAGGGAGTGCCTGGATGGCTCAAGTGGGTTAAGCGTCTGCCTTCGGCTCAGGTCATGATCCCAGGGTCCTGGGATCGAGCCCCACATCGGGCTCCCTGCTCAGTGGGGAGCCTGCTTCTCCCTCTCCTTCTGCCTGCTCATGCCCTCTCTCTCTCTCTCACAAATAAATAAAATCTTTAAAAAAAATTTTTTTAATATTGTTTTAAAAAAAGATACCTATGGCCTCAAGAATACTATAAACCAGACACCTAAGATCAAAATAAACATACCCCTTAAACTTGATCATACTTCTGGGTTAATAGATAGCTTGGCATAAGGAAAAGGGAAAATACAATGATAACAGATGAAGAGGGAAAATTAAAAATAAATTTTACAAAATGGAATGGTGGATTACATGAACTGACTAGAATATGGAAGGATGGTGATGAGTCCTGTTGAAAAGTGATAGGGTACTATTAAAACCACCACACGTGGTTGATCTTGAGACTGTTCACTATTCGCCCTGGTTTCTCGGGTCAGTAGCGGGTCTGATGGTGAAGAGCGTGATCCTGTTGCCAACAAAGAGCAGAGAGTTCTCACAAGTGCTTTTTATACAAAGTTCAGTGGCACCCTTTTGTCACGGCCACAATGACCCATCTCTAATCAAATTTTCATTCCCGACTAAAATGATTCCTTTGGTAGGAACAGCAATTTCTTCTGCCAGGGTAAATAGAAAAAAAGGAAGAAGACAGGATAAGATAACTCGAGCAGTTTTTAAAAACAACTCCACACAATTCTAGCTAGTCAAGGTATCATCATCATTAACTTTGTCAGTAATAATGGAGAGACATGGTGCTGAAAGCTTTTAAAGGTTGTGTTCTCTTGGCCTGAGTGGGAGATTACCCTAATAGCTGAGTATTAAGATTTTTTTTCAAATGGAATTTCATAAAGAAGTGCTTAGTGGACATTTCAAATTTTGATTTAGCATAGTTTTCAAGTTTCCCAGAATACTAAAACCTTAAAAACACAGTCATTCCAAAACAGCAGAATATCATTAAAATTCCTGGGTTTAAAGACAAAGCTTCCACTGTGGAGACAAAAGTAAAAGAAATGGATTAAATATGAAGGTATACAAGAGGATTAGCAACTGGCCTTTAGCAGAAAAGAAAAAAATGGTAAATTTGAGAGATTATTTTTTAAATGTCATTACTATACTGGGTATAAGTAAGCAAATGTGGTAGGCATGCCCATGGTATGATTTATAAGGCTCTGGAAAAGCTGTTCTGTTAAAAAAATATGGTTTTCTACTTTGAATATCTGGAATATTACAAAGTCAGAAAGTTTCTCATTTCTCATTGTGACATGTCAATTCCTTTTTGAAAACAGATACATCAAAAATTAAGTTATTGTAAGAAAGTCTGAGCCCTTTACTTAAAATGCAATGAGTTTAATGTGTGGCTTCCCCTCTAACAGACAGCTCAGTGGGGAAGTAGGTGAGGAAAAAGGAAAAGAAGGAATTGTGGTGCAGACTCCATTGGAGCATGATAGGAGAACTGCAATCGGAAAAGCACCTATCAACAGCACTGAAAACACCTGCACTGGGAATGCTGGGAGGAGGGCAAGGAATAAAAACAAACAGAGAAAAAAGAGAAACATTAACAGCCCAACTGCCCATCCACAGCCACAGGTCCTAAATGAACTTTCCCGTTCTTCTTGGTGGAGTACAGCAAAGATGGGTACAGTTGATCCATTATAGCTTTGGTGGCAGTGGCCAAGGCAAACGGTAACTACGGGTCTACTCGACAGAGGAAGGTACGTGGTCATACTAAATTTTGAGCCACATTCCTTTCTCCTCTCGCCTGGAACCCTGTGGTTCTTTGGGATCACAGGACATATTCTGGGACATAAGATTTGCTTTGATTTCATTGTTTCCATGTGGACTGGAAGATCTTAACACATGGTACCAGGCAGCAGAAATAGAGAAGGGATGCATTCAACACTGAAGCTAAGATTCTGGGCTTCAGGGCACACAGAGGTACAAGTAAACTACCATATTCCAGAACAAATCTGACTTTCCCAAGCCTAGACCCCAGGATCAAGAGCAGTAAAACCCTCTCATCATCTACCACTTTGACAGATGAGGACACCAAGACACAGAAAAGTGCTGTGACTTGCTTAAGGTAAGACACCTAGACCACACAGGGCAGAACTCAGCATCTACTGTCCCAGTCCATGGCTCACGAGCCAGCTGACCTTTCTCTAAAGGCTGCCAGGAAAGGGGCCAGAAGAAATCTTTGGCAGAACATCTCTACAGAACGTAGTTCTATCTAGTATCAAACAGAGGGCTTAATCATCTTTTGACATATTTCAAGTATTTGGATCAGTCACTGACGTTCTTAAATACAAAATATTTACCTTCCTGCAGATAACCAGAGTAGCTTGTCAGAGTAACCAGGGACACGATATCCAACAACAAAAAGACAAGGAGTAAAATCACAGTGAAGTTAGAAGACAGAACCCCAGAGTCCAAGAATAATATGAAACTGACACATCTTGAAAAAGCGTATTTTACTGGAAAGGGCTAAGGATATTGAGTCCAGAGATAGATCTTTATGCCAATTCAATATAACCAATGTAAAAGAGAACTACCTTAGTCTCTTTCTCATGAAGACTTCTCTTTTTACAA
This sequence comes from Halichoerus grypus, assembly GCF_964656455.1. Lineage (NCBI taxonomy): Eukaryota > Metazoa > Chordata > Mammalia > Carnivora > Phocidae > Halichoerus > Halichoerus grypus. Next base: position 109,269,588 of record NC_135722.1, read on the forward strand.
AATGGTGATAATAATAACAGACCTAATTTGTCTATATATGTTCCTCTGAGAGATGGAGGGAAAATGACCTGACAGGCAAGTTGAACTGGCTTCCAAGGGCTGGAACTTGAACTGGCTTCCAAGGGCTGGAACTAAAAGCAAACCATAAGACAAGTCCAAGTCTGTGGCCATGAGCCAAACTCCAGGAAGGCGAAGTATAAACACCACAGGGCCAAAAACAGAATGAGAGCTAGATTCCCAGTGCCAAGCCAAGGTTTATAGCCACATAAAGACTGCAGAGGGAATGCAGTATGAGGGAAATATGAGAAGAATCCAAGGAAATTACCTAGTAGTTTCTATAACTTTCTTTTTCTGTTGGTGGGTGAAGGTTCTGTGGTTAAAAAGGAAGGAATATATATATATTTTATTGCATTATATTTTGTATTTCCAACATATACTTTATTCATATTTTTATATATTATATAATGAACATTTAACATTGTCATAGTAACTATATTTCATTGTGTCAAAATTTATCAAAATGGATATGCAATATTAGCTGATAAATTCCAATTAAACATTTGGTAAACTGTGTGGAATTCTTATATTATCAACACAGAGGATGGAAAGAATAAGACAAGAAGGTACAAGTAAACACAGTAATCTATTGGTAAGCAATTAAAACAAGGAAAACACTGACATACCTCTTACCACATCATTTCATTCCATTCAATTATTTAAATGCTGAACGCCAGGTGAGAATTCATTTTCCGAAAGGTGCTAATACCTCTGTGCACAATATTAACTAGTGACACTAACAGCAACATTTATAGAAAAGGTGAAAGAAATGTCATTTGCAGGATTCCTTACAAATCCTTACAGAGGATTTTACCTTGAAGACCACAGCTAAGTGCTGACTGAGTTTAGCACTTTCCACCAAAAGATACCCAGTTTTCAAAACACAAGGATGTGAAGGGCAAATGTTCTATTCCCAATGACTAATATAAGAAAGACATAATATATCTAAACATTTTTTATCTTTTTTTCATGAAATTAATAACATAGTTATTGGATTCTGGCAAAGAAACCTTTGAAGCAAATTCACCTCTAATATCCCTTAGATATCTGTGGCATTTAAAAGTTGTTATGAGTACATTACATATTTGAAGTAGGTAACTACTCATTTAATAAATATTTTTTGATCATTCTCTGGATGAAGCCATGTCCTCAACATTGAGGTAGAGACAGGGATGAATCATTTTTAAAGACACTTAAACAATTGTCTGAGTCCCTTTGGGTTGCTGTAAAAAAATACCGTAGACTGAGTGGCTTAAGAAAGACAGAAATGTATTTCCCGCATTGTGGCGCCTAGGAAATTCAAGATGGAGGGGCTGGTAGGTTGAGGGGCTGGTGAGGGGCTGCTTTCTATTGTCCTTCTGTTGTGCCCCCATAGCAGAACGGGCAGGGGCGCTCTCTGGGGCCTCTTTTATAAGGACACTAATCCCATCCACAAGGCCTCTGCCCTTCAGGACCGCTTCACCCCTCGACACCTAGTATCACCACGTTGGGGATTAGGATTTTAACATAGGAATTTGGGGATTCAGACCATAGTAGCAATAGTACCTACAAACAGATATTTAAAGAACAAATACAAAGTAATTCTGAAATCTACCAGCAAAATTAAATAAAAATTTATAATGCAGTTTTTATATTTAGATCACATACTGTGATTCTGGAATGATTTTTGGCTAAAAATAAGTGAATTACAGTTTCCAGCTTTAGATAATCACTGAAGTGATTTATTCTTTAAAAAAGATATTTGGTGGCACTAAAATATTAACCATCTCTAAAGCAATCAGTCTTATAATTTGATGGTTAAAAAGCATTCTCACACATATGAAGGAATGTGCCCATTAGCCCTGGACTAGCACTACAGAGATCTAACACACCTTTCTCCAAAATGTATTCTTTTTATTAGGAAAACAATTAAATTCTCTCCACCTGCTCAAATGCTTCATGGCTCATTGACCCAGACGCTTTGAGCAGGTTAACAGTAAGTGACACCCTTAGACACGTGAAATGTGATTTGGCTTCTCCAAGACACCGCTCCCTACTCTCACGGTCTAAAGACAGAGGGGGCTCCCTCAGATGAATCTCTCTCATTAATTGTTAACATACCAATTCGTTTATTTTTCACAGTTATCTTAGATAAGCACTATAAATAAAATACAGCCACGTCCCAGTCACAGCACAGTCTGAACACAATGAGGACTGAAGAGTCACAAGACAACAGTAACTAAGGGACATTCTACGGTTCTCACAAAGTGCTGTCATTGGGTGTGGCGGCCGGACAGGTGCGCTCATCAGAAATGTGGACCTGCCACAAGGGGAGCCATGACTGAGAGTCTCCAGATGCAGCACCTTCAAGATCTACTCTAGCCTTCCCCCCAAGGCCATACAGAAAATGCCTGTCTGCATCTGGTGTTGGTACCAGGCTTTGGCCATTTCTCCTAAAAGTTGACTCATCTACAGGCAATCTCAGGCCAAAGCTCGGCGTTGGGCTGACTGAGACTTTATCCACTCTGCTCCAAAGTCTGAGGCTTTCCCTCCCCAGCCCTCCCCCTACCCACCCTCCTCCTCCCGGCTCCTCCTCCTCCCCAGCCTCCTGATCCCACATCATGGTCCAGTGTTTTTCCCTACCTACTCCTGCTCCCCCTCCCCACCGCCCTGCATCTTTCACAAGCCACATCCCCAGTGAATCCCTTATACCTCAAACACCATCTTTAAACTGTGCTTCCTGAACACATACAGTTTTAGGCAGCATACTATGGTGGAACCTGAGATGTTTTATGTATATATAAGACCACCCCTGAACTCAAGCAGCCGAGAATGAAGAATCATCTAGACCGGTACAGTTTACGTCATGCCATGTTCGCTAAGATAATTTTTCCCCTTGTCATAGAGGATTATTCTGAATAATCAGGTTGACAAAATTTAGAATTTTCATGGGAAGGAAAGGAGCTTGTTTCTCTCCAATATTTTTTCAATTGTCTATCATGGTATCATATTCTAAAATTGCTCTAAATAAGATAAATTTTAAATATTTTTTGAAGAAAAATAAGCTATTAATAGTGGCTATCTTAGTATCTCTCACACACACCAGCTCTGTAACTTTAGAAAATTTTCTTATCTCTTAGAGTTTGAAGAAATACAGCAATTGGTACATTATATATGTTCGCTAAGTGGTCAGTAGGATTATGATAACTCTACTTACCACAGACACTAGGTAACCAGAATTACCAAAGAAGTTAGTTCTTTTCCTTCATTTATAAAAATATTGTCATAAGCTTTTGATATGTTTTTAAAAAGAATGAGAAGAAAAGGCTCTCCACAGACAAGGAAATATATAGAAAAAAATCCAAATATCCAAAATTATTCTGCATGTTTTCAGCATGTTTGTTGATTTATCTACAACCTTATGCACATGCACATGAATTAAGGGGATTTTGCAGCCTCCACAATAGATAACATTAGCTATTTATGAAATCTGTCATAGATAAATGGGTAAATATATTCACCTTCCCATTTTTTTTCCCATTGGCTTCTGATTATATTATCAAACTCAAAAAAATAAACTATTTAAATATTTCCTATTGATGGGTACTTAGGTCATTTCCAACTTTCCCTATTAGAAGAACTGCTGTGATTAAACATTGGGGGGGGGCAAATATGTAATTTCTCTCATAGAGAGGGAGAAAGAAAACTCACATTTTTTATTTTAATAAAAATTTTTGTATTCCTTTCTAAACATTAGATGTGATCAATATTTGAAAGTTACAATTTACTTTTGCTTTTGTCTCAACTCAAAGTTACCAGGTATTTTCTAACTTTTAAAAATGGGCTGATTAAATAAAATCTTAATCCTATTACAATTCATGTATCTGTCCCTGTAAGTCAGTTTGAGGAACTTGTCATTTTCTGTGAATAGTTACAGCCATTGCCTATTTTGTTTTTTGGTTTTTTGTTGTTGTTGTTGCTACTGGGTGGTTTATTTTTCCCTTATTGATTTAAGGAGAAACCCTCTCTAAAGGGTGATCTTAACTCACCATCTTTTCTACCAGATAGAACTTGGTTGTTTGTTTGTTTGTTTTACTTCAGGGTATCTTTCTTCCTACAAAACTGTTTAAACTTATACTTACAACCATGATTTTGAAAATATATCTCTTTATGCTCTGTTTTTTTAACCTGCAAAAGGTCTCTCATAGCCAAATATTGTGGGTATATCCTTCTAGTTATTTTTTTGTAGTTAGTTTTATGTTGGTATGCATTTTTTAATATTGTATGAATCACAAATTTGTTTCATTCAACGAGATCAGCATTTGCCCCTCAAAATCCAATCTTTTTCCATTGGTTCGAAATTGCATTTCTCTGAAAACATGTCAGGAACTCCATGCATTGGATAGGATTCAAGAGGCTTTCATCTGCTCTCATTGTTTAGTCCCTTTTGTTATTGCCATGCTGTTTCCATTACTTCAATTCTGTAATATGCCTCAGTATAGGACCATCTTTGTTGCTCTTTGTTTGTTTTACTTTGCTATTGTCCCCCATTTCTTCCTCTACACGGTCTAGAGATTTAGTGTGACTGGGATTGCATTCAATATACAGAATAATTTAGGATAAACAGATCATAATATTGGAGATTTTCACTGATTAATCTGTATCTATAACCTTTAGTAAATTTTTAAATTTCTTCTATTATTTCTGCACATTTTCTTTTATGTTTATCCTTTGGTATGTGATATTTTTGGTTGTTATTATAAATGGTAATTTTGTCAATAGATCTCAACTAATTATTCCTAGTAATGGAATAAAAAAAAACTACTGATTTTTTATGTTGATACTATTTCAAAATTAATCCATTTCTAAATTAATTCTAAAAAATTATTCTCTAAGTTTCATAGGTTTTTAAGATTATAATATCTGGGACTAAGCTTATCTTTCTTTTTCAAACATTTATAATTCTTGTTGATTTTTCTTGATCTATTACAATAACTCCAGCTCCATTATAGAGTTAGACAACCCAGTGCCGCCTGGACACAGCTGTTTTGTTCATGACATTACTGAGCATGGTTCCAGTATGTAGCCAACAAATATAAAACTAGTGGCAGATATATATATATATCTATTTACAAGAGGTAGGCTATTTACAGCTTAAGAATAGCTTGAGGTTTGATTTTTTAATTGTTTTTTGAGCATATGTGTGTTCAGATGGATTTTCTTTTTAATTCAATGCAATAAATCATATTAATAGATCTCTTAATGGTGAACCATCTTTGCATTCATCTGATAAAACATGATTAGTCATGATTTGTTAATATTTAAAGCACTATACATACTAAATACAATTTGCTAATATTTTACTTAATACTATGGATCTATACTCATGTGTGAGTCTATCCTATAGTTCTTTGTCCTTAGCAAAACCATTAAATATTCTTTTTAGGTTCCACACACTCTACAAATGCTCCAATAAGCCCTTTAAATTTCTGCAAGTTTGATTTTAACGCAAGGAATTATTCCAGACATTCTTGGTAATTAAGTTAACCAAGTTAATAGTTCATTTGGTTGTCAAGCCTTCAAAGCACAATCCAAACTATCTTAGGATAAATGAGTACTAAAATTTACCAAAATGTTTCAGCCTTTCCTAATGTCTCAAAAGACACTTCAATATTTTTCCAAGAATCTTAAATCCAAAGAGTCCCAATGGAAAACAGATGGCAACACTTAAATTAGGTTAATTTATGAAGCATTTATTTATAAAGGACTTACTAGAAGGTTCAGAGCAGAGGTAGAGGAATCACATGGGATAGTTAAGGATCCCCAGGACTAGTAGCAAAGGACCATCTCCTGCCTCCAGGTTTCAAAGGCTGAGGGAAGGGAAGGTTATAAGGACTAAGAAAAAGAAAGTCATATGGAACAGGCCATCAGGAGAAGTCTGTGTGTTAAGAGACATTCAGCCTAAGGTAGCCCTTCAGAAAGGCCAACTAGCAGCCAGAGAGCACAGGTGCTAGTGGATGCAGTCTATGGGGGTCAGCTCCTGGAAGGGACAGTCCAGTGGGAAGGGGTGGAGAGCAGGTATGGACAGGCAAGGAACATAGCACATCTTTCCAAGGAATCAGAGATATCTGTGTTTTGTTCTTCTTTGTATTCCTACTGACGAGAATGGTAGATATTCAATAAGTATTTGCTGAAAAAATAATGAACAATGAAGTCATAAGAAACATCCAGTGGACAACTGGTTAAAATAAATAGTTTACAAAAGCATTCCTACCTGGAAATATTTTCCATTTACATGTCATATAATTTCCTAAATCTAATTTGATAAAAGACTGATATTAAAATGTCCAACCTAGTATATTCTTTGTATCTAAGTAAATATAAATTAATAAAATTTTATTTTTTAAAGTAATACATCTCAAATGAACTAAATCTCTCCTCACAAAGCTTCTCTGTTCCCCCCCCAAAACACAGACTCTGCTGCCTATGGCTCATTCAGTACTAACGGCCAGGGGACAGCCCCACTTCTGGTTCTACGGCTGAATCTGAATTCACCGAGAATATTATGTTTGCTTGCAAGTCCTGTTGTACTTGTCAGTTTAAGTATATAGTTTAATTTAAATGGATGTAAAAGGTGATATGCAATACCAAGAGCCGTTGTTTCTATGAGAATTAAGTTGAATCCTGGGGAAAGACTGAAACTGAGTCACAAATTATGGTCCTGAATTGGGTGTAGAAAAAGAACACAAATCCAGATGCCTCTGCATAATTATTGATTTTCAAGTGTTTTTTAAAGTGTTTGTTCCATATTAAATAAATTTAAACTGAAGATCATTGATGGCTTATTCCAGAAAGGTGGTATCAAAATACAGTCATATTCAAGGAAAATCTATAGAATCACTCAACCAAGTCCTCTGATTGTTTATATATTAATACAATATTATATATTAACATTATTACAATTCCTCATTGAATACAAATTTCTAATCATGTCAATTAAGAACTCTTCTATTAAACCTGCACTTTTATATAAAACAAATCCAGAAAGCATTACCTGACATGAAATTCCATGGCAGGAATGTGTTCTTGACATCCATGTCCTATCCATGTTTATTCATCCCATATTTACTAAGGACCTACTATGTTCACATCATGTTACAAGCAATGGATACACAGCCATGAAGAGGTAAACAGATCCTTCCCCCCTCTCTAATATTTACTTGCTAACAGAAAAAGAGAGATGAAATTATGTGCATACACAAATACATATATACATATGTGTATACCATACATATATAAACAAACAAGTACTGAATGGAAGGAAGGAAATAGTATAATCGCAAATATATGAAACATTATGTAATAAGAGCGCATGACGGGGGTGGGATCTCTTTTAGGTGAAGACCTCTCTGAAAAGGTGACATTTGAGCACTGACTTCATTACAGAGAAGGATCCAACAACGGGCAAGAAGAGAGCCAAATACAACCAAGTTTTATCAATTTGGAAGCCATGCATGGCATTCAAAAAAGAATGTAATTTGTAATGTGAGGACATGCATGTAATTGTGAGGACAAAACCCTGATTATTGGAGGTGGAGAAGAGAAAGTAAGGATGTGGAAAGGGTGAAAACAGATCACTCTAATGAGATGAACATGGAATCAACACCCTGATTCTACCAACTGCTCAGTTTATTCATCTGGGAAGATACAAAGATAGGGGATCCTAACCCAGTTCTGTACGTGGGCAGGACTTCCACGCCAGGAGATGCCAGTGAGAATGTACGATCACAAACTAGTAAACACCGACCCTGTCACATCCCCTTCCCATTTGTTTCTTTCCATTTCCTTAAAGATGTTAGGTGAGAAAAGGCCGGACCGCACCTACAACTGAGAAGCAAGAGGGAGTAAAACCAGTGTATTTTGGGGTAAAGTTGAAGTAGTGAATCCCAATGACCTACTTTTCTATGGAGGGACCTCAAACCATGTGTGCAAGTAAACGTCTAGTCACTTGACTCGAACATTCCATTTCATAGGTACCTCGTTTTTGTCATGGTCTAATGGCATATGATGTCTATTAAAAACACAGACTGAGAGAGCAAGTCTGATTTGTGTTCTTCTGAGAAAGCGGCTCCACAGGGTCACTCTCACGTATTCCCCTGGAAAATGCAACTGAAGCAGGGGACATCACTACGGTGTGATTTATAGCATAAATTAAAAAGGACTCCCATGTTACAGAATGCCAGGCCACAGAACATCAGTGTGTATTATTATCTATAAATATTTTCCTACGTGGCATAACCCAATCAATATTCTCTTTTTATTCCTTGAAACAGGTAAACCATTCATGTTTGTTCTGTTTCATAGTCCGTTTTCATGTTTCCTTGCTCCTAACTCTAACCCTTCCCTGCAGTCCTGGATGAGAAGGAACGGCAAGACATAATCCTCATCAGTGCCAAGTGCTCGTGGCATCCTTGCCTTGCCTCTCGTGGTGGCACGATTTAACCAGGAGGGCGGGCAGAAGACTTACAAATAAAAGCCATCCTTCATAATGGAAAGACACCAATTTTAAGGATTATGCTTTTTTGTCCCCCTGCACGATTCCCGGGGTAAAAACAGGATACAATTAGTGATAAATAATTCAGTAACATGGTCATAAGAAAGAAATTCCAGGAAATAAAAATGTCCCCAAATGAATGGGTCACTATTGTAAGGTGCTGAGTTCCCTCCTTGACCGTTGGCCAGTTTTCAAGGACTTATAGAAGAGACATGGGATCTGCTCCCACGGAGGGTTTATAAAACTCTCTAAGGCAACAGGATCCTAAGACAAACTATCATGAAAATGACAGCAGCACCTTTTTCTCCACTTTGTGGAAAATTGCTAAACTAGGAAGTGCTCATAGTCTTGTTTCTATGGTCTCAGAATTTTCCAATAGAAAATGTCTTGTTAAATACTCCACTGACAAATGTCATTTAGTTCTGGCTGTGCTTTACTTGACATAACCTAGAATACAATAAATCATGCCCACACATGGGGTTAGGCTCCACAGTTTTCTGTTTTCTTCAATCAAGACAAATTTCACTGCATTTATTTAAAAAAAAAAAAAAAAAGAGCTTAAGAGATCCACTTGCTATCCAGTCTAGAAAGCTTAGTCATATTAGATAATATATATAGACAAAAATGAAAGAAAATTCCTGGGTTTTCAAGCATATGAAATCATAAATGCCTTTGAGACAAAAATGAAAATAATTGCACGAACATGTTAATGGTGTCTAAATGATATCCCAGCAGTGATGGGTAATAAAGGCAATTTATGAGTAAACAATTTCCTCTGAATATTAAATATGGTTGACCGAATAAAACAAAAAATAGCTCTGCCAAGCTTTCCGAAGTTCTTTGTTTTAAAACCAGCTCATAGAGTACGCTAGTTAAGCACACTGGTGATGTTAATAATCATATTCATCAGATTATTCTCAGAAGTGTGAGAACAAAACACCACAGTGCACCTCTTACTTTATTGGTCAGAGAAGCTTAAAATCATAAATATGATGTCAGACACAGAATCATACAATTTTATTACAGAAAGGAATACAGAGGAAAACAACATGGTATTGTGAAAAAGCCACTGGTTGCAGAGACAGGCATGAGTCTGAATGCTGGCCCTATATCCGTGCATGACAGAAGAAGACTCTAACACAGGAACGTGGCCCCCGGGCACTTCTAACTGACATCCGTGGAGGGAGTACCAAGTCTGTAAAACATACAGGCAGGTGTCTGCGTTGGCAAAGCAAGATCACAGAGACAGTGACAGGCCCTAAGGTCAAGGGGGTGGCGCTGGCAGCATCCCGCTAGGGTGACCTCGAACACCTACAGAGCTTCTCTGAGTCTCAGGTTCTCCACTCACGACAGAAATGACAGATCTTCCTCTGTCATTACTGTGATAATCTAGGGACAGAGGGGAAACACCTTCCACTCCATGAAGGTAACAGACCTTCCAGATGTTTCCATGCCCACCACCCGGGGCAGCTTCTCCACACCTCAGTCCAGCCCTAGATTAAATTATGCTTTTCAGTCATTTTCCACCAATGCACAAAAAACTTCAACTTAAAAAATAAAAATACATGAAGTACTATTTAAATCAAGCATTGGGTAAGGTTTTTTTTTTTTTTTTTTGTACACTAAATATAAAGTAATTGCATTTATTCCTATAAAATTGTTCATTTTAGTCTATTAATCTAGCCTTTCATATCATAAATATCAGATTAAATTCATTTGCTTTTTTTTTTTTTTTCCTCTCTCCATTTGAGGGTTTCTCTTCTCCAAATTTTCTATTGCTCCTGTTTCTCCACTAAGATGAACGGTCAGCTAGGTAAGTCAGAAATGTATTACATGTTCTAATTTTCACAAATACCACTAGGTGCTATCCAAATGAATAAAAGTTCCCATCGCTATCTCCTCGCCTGTCATGCTTCTTTCCTCATGGGCAGCACTAATTGTGCACCAACATGGGGCAATAAAGAAATTTAACAGGGAAAATACTACAGTGGGGAAAAGCTTGAAGATGTCACGAACCCTAGTCCGACTAGGTGGATGGTTTACAGCCTTGGAGAACTTTCCGAAAGGCAGCTTGGTCTATTTTCATACTTTAGATAAGTCACTTAAGTGTTCAATAAAATTAACTTAGTTATACTTTTTGATTTACAGTGGAAAACTTCATTGTTTTATCCTGTGCCACAAATATTTCCAACATCAGCTATGGGATTTTAAAATATTATCGTATATTATAAAAAGACATATAATTCAATAATGTTACTATCATTGGTATGCATAGTATTTTAATAGGAAAAAGAATTTTGAAAAGGAAATGACTAGGGTCAAAAAGCACAGAAATTCAAAACTTCATTGAAGAATAAAGCATATAAGTGTTTCTATTCTTTCCAAGAGAGATCCACCTATAAGGCAAAACACTGATAGACTTCGAAGCTCTCTTTGGCTCCCTATTATCTTGGCAGCATCCAAAATTCACAAACATTAGTTACGGTAAAGTAACAAGAGAGGAAATGGCAACAGATGGCTTGGTGTTCCACTCTCTTGAATCCTAAGGTATCTACCTTTAAGGTTAAGTAAGAAGTAATTAAACAGTAAGAATAGCTTATTGTCTTGTCATTTGTTCTAACAAAGACTGCCATCATCATTAGGACTCCTGTCAATTAGCTTTGCTAAGTGAAAGCCTATTACCTATCAGTACTCAGCTTGGGTAAGTCATGAGGGTTCCTTGATAAATCTTAAAAGCAAAACTGGTCCATTACAAAGATATGGCAATGAATCAAGAACTCAGTCGGCAAGGAAAAGCACTAGATTGAGCAGAAAATGAGTTGGGGGAAAAAAATGCACCATGAGTTTTGAAAGGAGATTTTTATTAGTGCCAGAATTTTAGTTTTAAGTATTTTAGTATTTAAGTATTTTAGTTTTTAGTATTTTGAATTATTTTGTGGAAAAAAACAGTATTTTTAAAATGTAAATTCTTAATCCAGAATTAAATACATTCTTTATTATAACTACATAATATCCCATAATATTTTATGTCAAAAATCTATTACCTCAAGATTTCATAAAATGTGTCAAAGGTTATATACATCTTAAGTTTGAATACTTACAAATTCCTTTCCAAAATTCCTGCAGGACTTTACATTCCCATAGATTATTTGTGATAAGGCTCATTTCCATATGCTTTTGCCAGATTTGGAAATGACTTTTTTCTCCAGTACAGTGGGTAAAATATGTCATGAAATTGTTATTTGATATGTCTTTCTTAACTTCTCAATGGTCATGCTTATCAATTAATTTCTTCATTTATCCAAGAAGCATTTTGGGGGATCAATTTTCAAGAATTACAGTTATTCTAAAGGACATTTTGTCCTACACTGGCACCTAGTAAGGTATTACTGAATAAATATATGAAGTAATAGGATATAAAAGACATATGTTTTCCCTTGTAAAGCTAAGGAGTTCATATACACTTGATAACCCTGAGAACAAAAATCCAACTTTCTACATGTCAAAATAACAATAATTAAAAAAAACTTTAGTTACCCTATGATATTAAAAATTAAGTTGGGTGGGGGCGCCTGAGCAGTTCAGTCAGTTAAGCATCTGACTCTTGATCTCTGCTCAAGTCTTGATCTCAGGGTCCTGAGTTCAAGCCCCACCTTGGGCTCCATGCTGGGCATGGAGCATACTTATAAATAAATACATACATACATACATACATACATAGATGGATGGATAGATAGACAGATAGATAGATAGATAAGTTCAGTATACTTTCTTCTCTAACAGCAACCCAATATCCTTAGGTGAACCGCATTATGTTTCACTGACTATCAAGGTAATATTAGTAATTAATTCCTAATATTAATTACTGAATAATTGGCAATTAATGCTAACAATACTAACATAAAATTAATACAAATCTCTACTGTATTTCCTGACAAGGAATGAGAATGTACCATGAGAATGGTACATGATCATGTGGGTATGAGCACTCTATTACAAACACATTCAGGCATATACATTTTTAATAAAAATTAAATAAATTGGGCATTATTGATAATGGCTTCCTGCACCCTTAAAGAATGGTCTTTGCCACAAATTCTCTAATCTTTAATGTTCTTAAAAGGCATACCTAGAAATTTCTTTCCCTTTGTTCCTACTCAATTTTAGTACCTCTATCTTAACCTACGAAATTACAACATGTTCTTTTCAAAAACAGATAGAAAAGATACTTCCTCATGAAGCCTTCTCTCATCACACGCGCAGAGCTGGCCTCGCCCTCCTGTGAATCCCTCAGTCTTTTACCTACTGTTCTCATCACACTCTACGCTGGGTGTATATACCTATATCTCTGTCTCTCACTCATATGTAAACTCATCTAAGAACAAGTTTTATAAGGTCAAGAAATATGTTTTGTGTCTTAATTGCCTTAGAATCACCTCAACATGTAGCACGTGTCCACATCCTTCTAACTTCCCAGGAATTCTTACCGAATTATAATCACTTCAAGTCTCTGTCAGTCTTTTTTTTTTTTTTTTTTTTAAGATTTTATTTATTTGTGAGAGAGAGAATGAGAGACAGAGAGCATGAGAGAGAGGAGGGTCAGAGGGAGAAGTAGACTTCCTGCTGAGCAGGGAGCCCGATGTGGGACTCGATCCTGGAACTCCAGGATCACGACCCAAGCCGAAGGCAGTCGCTTAACCAACTGAGCCACCCAGGCGCCCAAGTCTCTGTCAGTCTTTAGCACAATAACTAAACAACTAGGTGTGCAACAATGTGTATTTAACAAGTGACCCTCTAACAGCCGGTGAACTGGGACACGGTGTGGTCTGCACCGTGGGGCTTCAGTGTGTGATGAATAATGCCCTTTGAGATTCTCTTTCTTCCTACTGCCTAACTTGTCTCACTTTAGAATCTAGAACTTCAAGTTTTTTGAATTTGCTTCAGGGTTGCTAAAAGCAAACAAACAAAAAGCCCAAAGAGCATATTTATTCCGGGGGCTGATCATGGAGACACCTGCTTCTTACAGCAGGAACACAGGCGCAGTCCTGGTTTGATAAAAGCTCACAGCGTAATATTAAAGCAGATAAACTAGCTTTTAAATGCGATATGAAAAGAATCTTTATTCCTGAGAGCATGTAGCCTAAACATGTTCCATAGGTCGAGTGAGACATTCAAGTTCAAAATCTTCCTACTTTATTACATGAGTACAGTTCTGAGTTCCCAGCTCCTCACAGTAATTGTTTAGTTGAAAACAATTCATAAGGAAAGAATTTTTTAACACTACATTAGACATAGGTGACGTATTGATTTTACTTCCCAGTATTATTCATTTAAGAAACATTTTTCTATCTACTGTGCTAGGTGCTGGCTGCTAAAGAAAAAGATAGAAAGCCAGTGAGCTCATGGAGTGCCTTTTTTATGTGGCAGGGGAGGGTCTCTTACAAGAAAGAGGACAAAGAACACCAGAGTTGAGGCATGAGGGTGGTACGCTTTGGACAGATTGATCAGGGAAAGGTCATATGATACGATGGCATTGGAGCAAAATCCAGAAGGAAGGAAGGAAGGAAGGAAGGGAGGGAGGGAGGGAGGGAGAGAGGGAGGGAGGGAGGGAGGGAGGGAACGGAGGAGCCACAAGATACCATGGATAGGGTAGGGTAAGGGTAGGAAAAACCAGAGGTAGGAGATAAGAGCCATGCAATGACTTTGCTGTAGAAGTGGGATTGATACGAACATGAGACAGTAAGGAACCCATTGTAGTTAGAATAAAATGGGCGATGGGGAGGAAAATGGCAGAATAAAAAGACAAGAACACTAATAGGACCCACACCTCTTAGGATAATACGGGTCTGGTGAGGATCTCTAATTCATTCTGAGTGATATACGAAGCCACTGGAAGATTCTGAACTGAGGAGCAGCATGAGCTAAGTTAGAGCTTCAAAGATCTCTCACACTTCTGTGTGGAGTATGTTCTATAGTGGGGCAAGGATAGAAGCAAGGGGATAATTTCAGAAGGCTATTGGAACTTCTAGGTTTAGAGATGAAGGTGGATCAGTCAGAGGTGGCAGGGAGTGGTTAGAAATGCTAAGATGCTGACTACATTCAAATATTTTTTCCTTGATGGTTTGAGTTTGGACTGCGAATGAAAAATGGAAGTCAAGAATGACTAAAAGTGTTTTGAGAATGAGATGGATGTTACTAAAATAAGAGGTGTGAGAAGAAAAAGAGTATAGGACTAGAATTAAGAGTAGATGAAAGTCATCAGCATAGCTATGAAAGGGAAATCTTTGAGGCTGGAGAAGATCTCTCAGGAAGTGAGAGCAGACAGAGAAGACAGGATGTCCAAGGACTGGCGTTGGACTATTATGATATTTAGGGGCTGGGGGGGCACCTGGGGGGGGGGGGGCTCAGTCGGTTAAGTGTCTGCCTTCAGCTCAGGTCATGACCACAGGGTCATGGGATGGAGTTCCACATCCTGCTTCTCCCTCTCCCCCTGCTCATGTTCACTCTCTCTCTCAAATAAATAAATAAAACCTTTAAACAATATTTAGAGGCTGGTAAGATAAAAAGAATGGAGAAGACAAAGAGTGGCCAATGAGGAGGGAAAAACAATCAAAGCTAAATGAAGAAAATGAGTCAACAACTGATCAACTGTGGCAAATGCTTTGGATGACTTTAGTAAGACAAGGATGGAATATTGGTGATTGGATTAGATACTACATAGGTCATTAGGGATTACCAAAAAAAAAGATAGTTTCATGATGGAGAAGGAAGAATCACTGGACTAGATTCAAAAGAAAAATGAGAAGATAAAGTAGATACAGTAAGTACTGGCAGATTCACAAGGAGTTGAAAGAGAAAGAAAGAAAAGAAAGAAAAGAAAGAAAAGAAAGAAAGAAAGAAAGAAAGAAAGAAAGAAAGAAAGAAAGAAAGAAAAGAAAGAAAAAGAAAGAAAGAAAGGAAAGAAAGAAAGAAAGAAAAGAAAGAAAGAAAGAAAGAAAGGCAGAGAACTTCAGTGGCATTCAACTGGATATTTGGTCAACATGTTTTATTTAATATCTCTCATAGATATTAGAATATATTTATACAATGATGAGCATTATCCAATTCAGGGAAAATGATAATCATGCAGAAAAGATAGAAAATAATTCCAGGATCAAAGTCTTTGAGTAGGCAAGACTCTGGGACCCAATGCTCATTCGAAAGGGCTTGCCGCAAACACAAGAACAGATAACCCACCCATCAAAATAGGAAGAGAGAGTATATGGTTTCAGATATAAGTGTATTAGTAGATTTAGTGAATTAGTAGATTTAGACTACAGGCTCCAATAACTTGGTAGTAAGAGCTTAATGGTGGCATCCTAAGCAGACTATTTCTCTGACTGGATCTTGCCCCCAAACCTGGTTCTGGAGCATTCAGATAAATACCATGATCTACTCAACACCTGTTTTATTTTTTGTGCAAACCAGAAATGGTTTCTGTTATTTGCAACTACTAACCCTATGTAAAATGGCAATCTTTAGTAGGAGTTACTAAAGAATCATGGCAAATATCTAAGCCCTAAAAGAAATTTTGTCATAAATTAATAAACCATAGTTATGTGGTTTTTTTACAAAGTTTTCTTAATCCAATTAACTGGACATTCTCTTCAGCTAGATAATTTCCTAACATAGCCTGTGTCTAAGTGCTTCTAAAGCAATGGGTATTACCAAGGACATCAGGTGGTACATTTATGAATTTAACCATGGCTGTCAGGCACAGGATGGAATTTTAAATCAAATCCTACCAGAGAATATTGTAAGTAGGTCAAGAAAGAAACATACTTCCCTCTAAGAGCTGTATCATATAAGCCCCTCCCAGAGATCATATAAGGAAAGGTACCCTTGAGAAGTATTAGCTATTACTCTGTAAGATAATATTCCACAGAGAACTCCTGAAAATTGAATCACTTGTAGTTTAAAACTGAGAAAAGCAGGGAAGCTAAATCTGATTCAAACCCACAGCCAAAACACAATCAGGAATAATAACATTTTCTTAAGGCTGGACTGATCTCCAGTAAACCCACAATACTGTGTCTGTTATATGGAAGTATCAGTAACCAGCTCCTAAGAACACATGTCTTTCATTGTCCAGGACAATCCAGATGCCCTAAATTTTATCCCATCCCCCCCCATATTTCCCCTTACACATCAAAAATTGAAAGGGTCTAAAAATGTCTGTACTTGTTACATCAAACTATATCTCCAAAGACCCTCTGCAAACCAGAAGAATACAAAAATGTTTATCATATTTTGTTATTCAATTTAAGGATCTGAAAAAAATGTGGTATTTTTCACATAAAGATATATTTTATTTAAAAGTGCATTGGCACACAGCCCACTCCAGTATTCAACAGTGGTGCTATCATCATCCGTCCTTAGCAGAATTTACTGGGTCTTCAATCATACTTTTTTGATATCATTATTTTTTAAAGATTTTATTTATTTGAGAGAGAGAATGAGAAAGAGAGAGAGCATGAGAGGGAGGAGGGTCAGAGGGAGAAGCAGACTCCCCGCCGAGCAGGGAGCCCGATGCGGGACTCGATCCCAGGACTCCAGGATCATGACCTGAGCCGAAGGCAGATGCTTAACCCACTGAGCCACCCAGGCGCCCTAATATCATTCTTGAATGAGTATTTGCTTTCAGGCTTCTCCAAAAGGAAGGTGATGGCCTTTTTGGTTCCATCATTTAAAATTGTTTTTCACTTATCCCCAAATCCATTTTTATTTTGCTTTCTAATTATAAAAATGCTTATTTCACCACAAAGGACATCTTCACTTGAAGTGCAATCAATAGAATATCAATTTGACTTTAATAATTTTCTTTCATCCTTTCTGAGCAAAACTGCTGACAGCAAAAGACAAAAGTGGGCGCAGGCCAAATTGAGAAATGGAATATAATTTGATTCATGTGTGGGTCCAGGGCTCAATTTGTGACTCCCCCATGGCTAGTGGTTTGGGGACAAGGCTGCTGTATTAACGATTATCCCTCTCAGAGCAGTGGCCCAAACTCCAAAATTAAGACATCCCTTTCTCTATCCCATTCTTACCCGTTCAAGTTAGGATTTCAAATGACTTTTTTTTTTTTTTTTAAGATTTATTTATTTATTTATTTGAGAGAGAGAGCGAGACAGAGACAGTGAGAGAGAGAGAGAGCATGAGCAGGGAGGAGAGGGAGAGGCAGACTCCACGCTGAGCAGGGAGCCCGATGCGGGGCTCGATCCCAGGACCCCGGGATCATGACCTGAGCTGAAGGCAGACGCTTAACCCACTGAGCCACCCAGGCATTCCTGAAATGACTCTTTAAAATAAAAATGATAATTGCAAATACCGCCTTGTCCCGAACGAGGCACCCCAAGTATGTTACATGAACCAGCTCCCTGAATGCTCACAACCACCAGGGACGTAGGTACTATTATTCCCCGGTTTACACATGAGCACTCTGTTCTAGTTTACAAAACTGAATTCAGGGGGAAAAAACACTCGATTGTGGTGTTTTCACAGTACAGTATTTCTAATACTATTTGTAGATTTAAAAGTTTTGTAAATAAAGATACACCATGAGTGTATTCCAGCTTTTTTGCTTAAAACAAATGAAGGGGATTTTTAAGAGTTAGAAATAAAACTTTCTGCTAAGCCTACTTCTTTACAGAAATGGTAATTTTAGTATTTCTCTGAACCATTCTTAAGAAAAAATATTGCTTCCTTTTTTTTCCCCCAAACTTTTGTGGTCAAAAAGTTTCCAAGTGTTCAAACACTAGAATGCCATGTTCAGACTGAGTCCCCCTTGCAAAGTTCTTTCTATCTAGGGTTTATGTAGTTTGCAAATAGGTTGATATAAATGGAAAATTCACTTTCTAGCCAGCATTTTTCTTTAAACGAGGTCACCTTTCTTTAATCCTCTGCAGATAAAGCCTCAGAAGACTATATTTGGCCAGGCCAACTCAGACGGCAGACCAGAAAGGAAGGCGTGCAGCACAGCCTGACGGGGTTGCCAAAGCTCATTTCAGGGCTGTGCACCTACGTCCTGCCCACCGGCTTCCTCACAAAGAAAATCCGCAGGGAATCAGGTGAGGGGAAAACACACTATGGTCTCTGGTCACTGGGTCTATTTTGTATGAGCCTAAGCTAAAGTTTATTTTTCACTCTTCTACCAAAACCTTTACCAGCAAAACAGTTTCTCTATTTCTAATGTCCATGTGATTCTGGCAAGGGCTAATCTAATTTCAGGTATTCCCATTCTGACAGTAAAATTTTGGAAGATACAATTACTGCTTTCTCTGAAGTTACATCTGCCCAGTACAAAACATAATCAGCTACTTCACATGATCAGGTTAGACAAATAATTTAAATGAACAAGACCTAAATATGAGTATTTTGTGTTTGTAGTTGTTTTCCATGATTCTCTAAATTGAAATGCTGCATGACAGAAAACAATCAATCAAAATGCAATGGCTAACTTACCCCTTCTCGTTACGCTAACCTGAGCAAGGAGCTATGCATATGAATACAGAACCAGCTCTGTGTCGCATGAATCTTTATGACAACAAACTGCTGAGCAGTACTGATCCGGCATCCTGTCACGTGGATGGCGAGAGGACCAGTGTTTTTAGCGTACAGGTACACTAGAGAAGGCTTTATACACTTCATTAAATACCACACTTTCTTCAATCAGAAACACAATAGTAGAAACATTTTCTGAAAGTACCGGTGTGATAAGAGACTAATCTTTATGGCAATCTTCATAAAACAAAGAATTTGGAGCCATGATCTTGCCCTCTTCAGATAGTTATGATGCTGCATTAAAGAAGAACCACAATTGGATACTCCCAAGGGAGGCAACGGATCACAAATGGAAAAGATTTTGTAATGCTAGACTTACTGGTTTCCAAAAAGTTATTCATGATCTTGATTTGTGGTTTTCAGAGTCACATTATCAAGTCGGGATTCATGCTTCTGTAGTATTCACCTATTCTCTAAGAATGAATGTGGGTTTTCTATCCCTTTCACTATATAATGATTCCATAAAAAGAAATATGTGAAATCATTATAGCTTAAAGGTCTAAATAATTTGACACATAGTTTATTTGATTCTATAATTTGGTGGTAGAAAGAAAACCTTTAAGAAAATCTTTAATAGGGACATCTGGGTGGCTCAGTCGGTTAAGCATCTGCCTTGGGCTCAAGTCATGCATGATCCTGGGCTCCTGGGATCAGGCCCCGAGTCCGGCTCCCTGCTCAGCACAGAGTCTGCTTCTCCCTCTCCCTCTGCCCCTCCTGCCCTGTTCTTGCTCTCACTTGTTCTCTCCCTCTCTCTCAAATAAATAAATATAATCTTTAAAAAAAATCTTTAATAGATGCATGCATTTAATCTCATGAGACAACCTCCCTTAAGGAGAAAGTTTGAATAATCTGAGAATAATGTGTAATTATAAAAACATTTGGATTTGTATCTTATTACTATCTGTAATATCCCCATATATCCTGAAAATAGCTTTCTCTCATAATATACCTTTACTTTTCTATATACTCTTTCTCCACGGATATGCAGAGCTTATCACCCTCCTATTTTTGAACTAAGTAAAATAAGCCTAATCTTTATTCCATCACAAAAGCTTTGATTTAAAAAATCTTGCTTTCCTAAATGAACCA
This sequence comes from Halichoerus grypus, assembly GCF_964656455.1. Taxonomy (NCBI): domain Eukaryota; kingdom Metazoa; phylum Chordata; class Mammalia; order Carnivora; family Phocidae; genus Halichoerus; species Halichoerus grypus. The sequence goes on from NC_135722.1 coordinate 109,289,866, forward strand.
CTATTAAAGCTGACGAGCAATACTAAAGTATAAACTAATTTGAGAGGGGCGTTGGAATAGTTTTTTTATGCTGTTTTTAATTGTTCCTGAGGGCATAATAACATGCAGACATGTTTGAAAGCCACTGAACTAGAGACATCAAGCATACCTAGCTGATCGAAATGATTGTTTAAGTGAAATCACAGATCTACTGTGACATCTATGTTTGTCTCTAAATCATAGTTAAACAAGGTAAAATACATTTCATTAGAATCTGTAATTATAAATCAGTGTCAAAGGTTAAGTACCCATGAATATAAACATTCCTATGTAATGGGCCACTATATACCCACAGATGTGCAGAATCAGAGAGAAGACATTCATTTGCTATGATTCTTACCTTTATCTTCTCTCATTAATCCTTATAATCTACATGATTAAATCTGGAAGAATAAATGTATCTGTAATATTAAAAACATCTAAATTTCTTCTTTTTCTTTAAATGACTTTCAGAAAATAAAAGTCATATAAGCCCCTTAGCAAAGCCTCACTTGGGATAACGATTCCTTAAGATGAAAAAGAAATCTCCACAGAATTTGTGCACAGGTCATCTATGCGACCGTACTTAGGCTCGTGTGCTTTTTTGGCTTATAATTAAAAGTAAGCAACAAGTTTATGAATTAGAAAATACTGTCGAGACTGTGAAATCTGACCAATCAAAACCTTCTCTCAACCTCTTAATCCCCACACAGTAATTCTCCTCCTCCCTCCTTCTTTATCTCTCTCTCACACACACACACACACACATTTGATTCTCTTCCTTTCAGTTCTTAATCTCAGGAAACAAACTGAGGGTTGCTGGAGTGGGGGGTGGGGTGGGAGGATGGGGTGACTGGGTGATAGACACTGGGGAGGGTATGTGCTATGGTGAGCGCTGTGGATTGTGTAAGACTGTTGAATCTCAGATCTGTACCTCTGAAACAAATAATGCAATATATGTTAAGAAAAAAAAGAAGAAGAAGAAGAAGATAGCAGGAGGGGAAGAATGAAGGGGGGGAAATCGGAGGGGGAGAAGAACCATGAGAGACGATGGACTCTGAGAAACAAACTGAGGGTTCTAGAGGGGAGGGGGTGGGAGGATGGGTTAGCCTGGTGATGGGTATTGAGGAGGGCAGGTTCTGCATGGAGCACTGGGTGTTATGCACAAACAATGAATCATGGAACACTACATCTAAAACTAATGATGTAATGTATGGGGATTAACATAACATAATAATAAAAAAAATGATTCTCTTCCTTTCATTCTATCTTTCTACCTGGGAATTCTCAGCTGGGCTCCAGGATAGACAATCCATTCTCTGTTTACAATATTATTATTCCTCTTACTTCAATTAACATAGGTTAGAACTGTCCAAAGGGAAAATAGCTATCAAGAATCAACACAGTGGAATGAGAAGAATATATGATTAATTCCTGGCTCTCCCTTTTCACTTGATGATCATGGGTAAATGAAATAAAAGTGCTGAATCTCTATTTCTTCATCTATAAAGTGAAGCTAAAATTAAATCTCTCCCTACCTTATAGAAATTGTGGTAATAACAAACGAGACAATTTCCCTGTGAATTTCAATGTGATGGTAAATTTTTAGTTACAGTTCAAATTTTGAAAAGAGGTATAATAATGGAGGCAACCTAAATTTTAATTCCTAAACTGTGTGTGTGTGTGGGGGGGTGTGTGTGGGTGTGCGTGTGTGGGGTACACAATAAAAGCAATTCAAATATTCAGATCACCCGTAGTTCATACCTATAGTATAACTAGGATAGAGTTTACTGTGATAATAAATTTACATGTAACACGGGATATAAAAGGCCAAGAGCAACAGAGTAAGCTCCGAGAGTCAGGTAGAACCTGCCTTTAATAAGGGAAAGTGTGGCAAGTTTGTGGTTTTATAAGAACCACTAAGTAGAGTTTATTTATACCCAGAAGCAGAGGGTGCCATACTGAGTGCTATCATCAAAACCTAAAACTTTTGTTCTTTTTAAGATACTATGATAAAAGTAAAAAGGTAATTCACAGATGGCGAGAAAATATTCTCTCTCATATATTTATAAACTTCTAAGCTCTCTCTATACACACACACACACACACTTATCAGTCCAAAGACTTAACCCAGAATATGAATAATCACAGGAAGACAAGCAACCCAATACAACATGAACAAAGATTACAACAAGTATTTCATTAAGGAAGATATATTAATGGTCAATAAACACATACAAAGCTGCTTAGCATCACTGGTCACTGGGAAAATGAAAATTAAAAGTACAATGTGATACTACCACACACCTATTAGAATAGCTGGAATTTAAGAGCCTGACAAAACAGGTGTTGATATGGACATGCAGTCACGGTCACTTTTTTTTTTTTTTTTTTACACTGGGAATGATACAAAATGTTTCAACCACCTTGGAAAAAAGCTTGGTAGTTTCTTATAAAGAAAAATATATGCTTGCTGTATTACTTGGGAATTCACTCTTAATTTTCAACCAAGAGAAGTACAAATGCATATAAAGACATATATATATATATATATATATATATATGAATATCCATAGCACTTTCAAGATTTTATTTATTTGAGAGAGAGCGAGAGATTGAGAGAACAAGTGGGGGGAGGGGCAGAGGGAGAAGCAGGCTCCCCACTGAGCAGGGATCCTGACATGGGACCGGATCCCAAGACCCTGGAATCATGACCTGAGCTGAAGGCAGACACTTAACCGACTGAGCCACCCAGGCACCCAATCCATAGCACTTTTATCCATAATAACTAAAGGCTGGAAATAACCCAAATGTCCATCAAGAGCAAAAATTTAAGAACAGAAATTGCAAGAGATGCAAGGAAAAAAATCTAGAATAGCACCAATAATTGTACTTAACATGCCACTCAGTCCGAGACACATCACATGGACAAAAACAGTAAAAACATAGAAGTCACAAAGCACAGAGTAAGGAAAATGGATATTATGAACATATATCTAGCTTTGCATCCTATGATAAATTATAACTTTCAAATCCATACGAAATATTTTAAAATGTTAACATTTATTAGGGTTATTAAAAAGCCCCAATAACTATCATAAATTAAAAATTATAGAAATCTCAAAGAAACAAAAAAAAGAAACCATCTTTCTTAGAAATTTATATGTGTATATGTGTTATGCATGTGTGTATTAGCTTGAGTTAACAGAAGTATAAAAACTTACATGCAGCCTTTCTAGAAAATAATGATAAAGGTAATACATAAATCATAATATATGGAATAAAATTAAAGCAGTGATATACAAGATTCATAATTTTAAATTCATAATTTAAAATACTCAAATCAAGAGAAATTAGGAAGAAATAAAAATAAGTTATATCTTTTTGAATAAGAAGAAAGAAAGCATAAGAGAAAAAATAAAGATAAAATAATAGAAAGCAGATAAGCAGTTAAACAAAAAACCCAATCAAATAATTAAGCCACAAGGCTGTTTCATTTAAAAAGTCACTGAACAAGATAAACAGGTAGAAACCTCATTAAAAATAAATGGAAAAGATTCTACTGTCAGAAAGAAAAATGACAAGGAAAATAACCATTGAAACAAGATTTAAAAGTCTATACTGTACTCAATCTATTCGAATATACTTGCAAACCTAGATGAAATGGTAACATCATAGAAAATTATAGTTTCCCAGAACTGACCTAAGTATAGAAGGAAAGTATGAAGAGACTAATTTCTATAGGAAAAAAAAAAATTAGAATTTTTTAAAAATCTACAACACTAGCCCAGGGAATTTTACGGTGGAATTCTATAAAATCATCAACAACCAGATAATCCCAATGTTCTTTAAACTCTTCCCACCAAAGAAAAAGAAATTTTCCAGAAGTCTTGTTGGTAACTAACTGAAACACCAATTCAAACCTGATAAATACTGTTAAATATAAATATAAGAAAAAATGAAAGGCCAATCCAAATTGTAAATACCCATGTAATGATAAAAACACGTAAAATTCTAAATAAAATGTGAGCAAACAGAACCCATTAGTGTATATTATCACATTACAAAATAACATATCTTGATTTGATGGGGTTTATTCCAGGATTACAAGGATGGCTCCATATCAATAAACCCTATACTTCTACAGTTAAAAACACTATGATTACCACAGTCAAAGGTCACTGAACAAATTCAACACCCATTCCCAAATAAACAGATTTCCTTACTTAATGCTGACACAGACAGAACTTCTGCTAAAATCAGGAAGAAGACAAAGATGTCTGGTAACACTACCTTTTTTCAGACATTTTATTAGAGATTTTAGTCAAAGCAATCCGCAGAAAACAGAGCATTTTTACTAGAAAGGAAATGACGCAGTCAAAGCAGGTGTCCTCGCAGGTGTTACGATGCTGTACCTGGAAACCCCACAGATTCCTCAGACAGAAGAAATAATGTCCATTCTAACTGTTAGCAAGCTGTGTCCCCCTAACAACCAGCAGTACGTGAAGCCACGTAGAATAAGTCTGAATCTTCTTCCATATAACAGTTTTTTTTTTAATTTGATAAAAAAAAAAATTTGCCATTCCCCAAAATCTGTTTTTTTTTTATTTGTTTGTTTTTTAAGAATGCCTGAATCTGGGGCGCCTGGGAGGCTCAGTTGGTTAAGCGGCTGCCTTCGGCTCAGGTCTTGATCCCTAAGGGAGCCTGCTTCTCCCTCTGCTCCTCACCTCGCTCACTCTCACACACTCTTTCTCTCACGCTCTCGCGCTCTCTCAAATAAATAAAATCTTTAAAAAAAAAAAAAATAAGAATGCCCGAATTTTTCAAATAGTCCTCAAACAGTTATCAGTCTTCTCTCTCTCTCTCTTTTTTTCTTTTTGATGGACTATTTGGTTAAGATCCCTCTTAAAATACTGCCATCAAACTCAGCATAAACTAAGAACTAGCCTATTGCTCTCCTGAATCTTAACATAAACATATAACTTATATCTCAAACTGTGACACTTTCAAGATTGAGAGGCGATGTTATAATAATTATGCTGGGACAACAGGAATGAGATGAGCCTGTCCTTTTCAAACAGGGATGTCTACTCCTCCACTATGAATCTGCATTCTGTATTCCTGTTCATGGACCCTGCACTGCGCTTCCCCATTGATGGGAGGCACAGGATTAGAGGCAAAAGGATCCAGTCAAGCATATTGTGTACTGACAAGAGTGCATGACCCTAAACCAGTCTCATTGATCTGAGCCTGTTTTCTTACCCATAAGATCTGAAATAAATAAATTTCGAAGTATTTGTGAAATACAAACTTCATATGAAAAATTAGAAAAATATATTTCCAATGGCCCGATATCACTGATTTCCATCTAACGAATGTGTAGTGTATGTGGGCGAACTGTTATTAATAAGAGTAATGGAGCATCACCATTGGGGACGGCCTGCCAGTATCTCTGTCATCTCTAGTCCTCACGAGGACGCTGAAGACAACAGGGGACTGTCCACGCTCTAGCTGCTGGAAAGTAGTGACAGCAAGTGACGCCTGACATTTTTGTGCATCTTTTTTAAAACTATGAGATAACTCAAATATTCAAAAATAACAGACAATAATATAATAAGCATTAATGCACTGGCCATCCATCTACAATGAACCCTACAATGTTACTGCGTTTGACTCCGTTATATTTTTTTAACACACACATAGTAGGTACAGATAAAACCCCTCTGAATTTTACCTAAATTGTACTCATTAGCAGCTTTCCTAAAAGCACCCGCCCATCTCTATTTGTTCCTACTCGTTCCATGAACGTCTGCACAGGGTTATTCATGTTTTGTGATGTTACATAAGTGAACTGCACTTCACACGCCCTTTAGCAATTTGTATTTTTTCAACTTTCTATTTTTATGTTGATCCACTTGACACATGAAGCACTAACCTACTCATTTTTTCCCGTATTTCTCCATCATCTCGTTGAACATTTAAGCTGCTCCCAGTGTTTAATAAGTGGAAACAGCGGCGAGGTCAATATCCATGTACATAGTCCCTTCTTGTACGTGGGTCAGAATCTCGGCGCCGTCACAGACCTGACATAACCCTTCTTCACTCTGCCTTGCATTTCAGGAGCTGGGACTCCAGGCTCCCATGTCAGCTGGCTTTCTCAATTTCTGCCAACACAAGGAAGTGGCAGATAAATTTGAAAGGGAGAGGAAAGAGGAGCGGGGGACATCCTTCCTGCTTTGAGGTGAGTCCTGCATCTCTCCAGCAGTGGAGGATGGGAGCAGGACTCCAGTCTCAGACTCCTTTCCATCTCCCCAGCTGTGGGCAGAAGCAGCCGCTCTGCAGAGCGAACCAGTATGGTACTCTGGTACCAGAATGTTCATCCCACCCATCGTGGGCAGAACACCAGCCATGCCATCACCTCTACCATAACGGAGGTCACTCCAGATCCACAGACCTGTACAGATGCATGCAGGCACGTGCCCCTTACTAGGTCCCGTAGTTCTCAATGTTTGTACGAGGGCCTTATTAAGAAATAGATAAATTATTTGATCAAGGGTATACTCAAGATGGAAAATTACAGGCTTCTGTAAAATGAATGACCTAAAATTCAATACATCAATTTATGGAAATTTCCTTTTCTATTCATTGCCTGAGTGCTAATGAAATGCAGCAATGAATATTTTTATTTATTTATGTACCTAATACTTCACACCCCTTGAAAGTATTTCAGAATATTCAGAATATGATAGGCACATTAATTAAAATGGTAAAGAACATTTTCTGCATGCTGATATTTTAAAAGGACTTCACATCATGAAATGTGTGTTATTAGCTTTGTTATGGAATCAGAATTAAATTGTTATTAAAAAAAAATGATTGCTGAAACAAAGAGTGCTATTTAGTTTTTTTGAAAAGTAAGCCAATAATGGGATATGAAGTTTAGAGATGAGTAGAGTTAAATAAAAAACAAAATGTCCTGTAGAACATTACGTTTATGATGGTTTTATTATGACTTTGTAAATATGCCATGAGTGCTGAAGTTTGAGAGGGGTTGTGATGCAAAGCTGTCCCCAGCTCAGTGTCTCCCCCATTAGGCAGGGGCCCCCGCACCTGCCAAGGGCAGCCTGCGAGACATGCAGACGGACCTACCTGCTCAGTCCAGGTTCAGTGAGAATGACACAGAAAATCAGTGCTAAGACCTCACAAGAACACAAAGCTGCCAAAAGGAGTGGATCTTCAGTGGGAGATTAAAGAGATGTGAGTTCAAGAAGTGGCCAAGCAGAAGGCTCCTCTGCTCTCCTACTCTTGCCAGGCATGCTCATTTACACACTGGATCACTTACACACTGGACCTCTGCGTGTCGAACATAAACCAACAGTTCACAGTTCTGTAATGGGATCACGGTCCTGTCTGGTACCTGCCTCTGCTTCGCAGTCTCATTCCCCAAAGGAACAGGTTGTTTGTTGAAAATGTAGGGTTTTGGTTATGGTGAAATCAGTGTGTGTGTGTGTGTGTGTGTGTGTGTGTGCACGCACCCGTGCACGAGTGGGAGGTGGAAAAAGGGGAAAACTTCACTGTGGAGTGTGTTAATCCATGTTAGTTTTCTACTGAGAGGTGAAGACAGGCCTGGATGAACACATATTCCCCAAGGTGCTCATCAAGAGTAACATGTCAAAGCACATCTACTCATGACATCAAAAATAAAGGTGTAGGAGACTTGAAAGAAAAGAATCAAAATGAAATATTTGCAGAGTTTGTCCTTTTAACAAACATACGCTCTTAAAGAACATCTGCTCCATAGTGAATAAAAGGAGGACCAATGAAAGGAATAAAACAGAGGAGAAAATGCTCTGCGTTAAGAGTGTCCTCGGTTCTAATTCTAATTCTTCCCTCAAATGTCAATGGGACTTTGCAACGAGTCACTTGTTGGGTTAACTTCCCTAATCTGAAATACAAAGCAGCTAAAAGAGGTGGTTTCTAAAGATTCTCTATTCTGACACCATGAGACCACTAGCACCTAGATACTTCTTTTTCTGTTTGGGCTCAGGATCAGAGTCGGTACGCAGGAAATCTGATGAAATGTACGTATTTTGTACTCTAGCTGAGAAAGGATAAGTAACAACCACATAGGAAACATTTAGTTGCCACAGGGCTAACTACCACTGAGCATCCCAGTATGGCCACATTTTTATATCCACCTCACTGACCTCGAGACTTTTTAGTTCCTAACTTCCTTTCTAGTCAGTGTAGCGGAAGAAACTGAGAGGCTGAATATTTTATTTAAATCCTAATCAACCTAATGCAAGATGGTATTTGGATTTTGCCTTATCACATATCCTTTCTTTCAGTAAAAACTCATGAAATTTTGGGAAAAAAATATTTCAGTGGTGATTTACTTCACATTAGATCATAATAACCTCAGCTTAACATTTCAGATGATTTACGAATGTAACCAAATGATGTGAGAAAATGAAGAAGAGATTGATGGTTTGGAAATTTCGATGCTAAAACACTTTCTATGAAATATTCTCTCCTGAAAATCTCTCTTATACAGACTGAAAAGCTGTAGCTCATGAGAAGAGATTATACTCAAATTGAGAGAGCTTTAGGTTTTAATAGGAAATCATTATTACACTTCAAATATATAAAATATGTTTTTGAAGTTCTTTTCATGCTCTTTAAATTTTATGATAATTTCATTACTGTGATCTTTCTTTACTAATTAATGATTGCAATTTCTTTAGGGTGATTAACAGTTCTTTTTAAAAATTCTGGCTACCTTGAGTGCTTCTGAAAATATGGTTATATTGTCTTGACTAGTATGCAATGCAAGAGTGGAAAATGCGGACAATGCCCATTGCACCATCAAAAAGTCAGGCTTAAAATGACCTAACAAGTTGTTGTTGTTGCTTTTCCCCAGCTGGTGCAAGACAGATTTCTAATGATACCTTAATATCTGAACTTAGTTCTTTATGATGGCCCTGCTACATTTTGAGAAGAGGTTGTGACGCTTAGCTCAAGATGATCATTTAAAACATTTTGTTACAGAGATGTCTTGCAATCGTTATTTCTTCATGAGCCCCCATGTACCCATCATGTAGATTATCAACATGATTCCTTCTTTACATCATCAGGATTTTTTTTTTTACATATGAAATTTCACATTTAGATCCTCATAAAGAAAAGAATAAATGGGATTTTGAAAGAAAGGCAGAACATTTCTCTCAGATGTGCTCAGGTCTAGGAAATCAACGTAGCAAGTACCAAGCTGTGGAAGGAACAGGGTTAGAACAGTTAGTTCACAGTATCAGGGCCTACATGAATCCGTAACATCTTGGTGTTTTCACCTAAATAATGAAATAAGAGTAGGCATCCTACTGACCTCACGGAGTGTTGTGAAGATAAACGGACTTCATAGCATCATAGGAATATCTTCAAAATAGTGCTTAGCAAATGACATTAAATTGCTTTACTTACCTGCTTTCCCCACCAGGCTGAAAGGGTCTCAAGGCCAGGGATTATGTCTCACGCTTCTTCACAACCCAACACATTGCCTGAAACACAGATGGTTTGATAAACAGTCGAGTGAATAAATACATGAACCAAATGGGTTCTATATAGCAGGGTACTGAAACTTTGAAAGAAAAACAAGTGATCCCCTAAAGGAACAGCTACCACTCCTGAGTCCTGGGTGCTGGGTGGTCAGCCAGGCTTCTTCACTTACAAAATTAAGGAACAAAAGTGAAGACAAGCAAAACAATCACTTGGTGCAGGAAAAAAGTATTAGAACTTAAATTTTTTTTCATCCAAATTTTAAAGACAAAAGTTTTGTGACATTTAATATTCTGATTGAAACATGAATCTGTTGGTTATTTCATGTGAACACACGCTGGTAATTTCGGAAAGAGTGGTCATTCCTGGAGGTGTGGATGACCTCACACCTCCACAGGTTTTGAGCACATGGCTACGCATTGTAACCATCACACAGATTTATGGACCCTTTTGTCAGGTTTCCTGAAATTAATACTCCAAAAATGGACAATTAGCTTTAAAGTAACTTTGTAAAGAAACTATACGTTAAAAATAATTCCTGGGGCACCTGGGTGGCTCAGTTGTTAAGCGTCTGCCTTCGGCTCAGGTCATGGTCCCAGGGTCCTGGGATCGAGCCCCACATCAGGCTCCCTGCTCAGTGGGGAAGCCTGCTTCTCCTCTCCCACTCCCCCTGCTTGTGTTCCCTCTCTCACTGTGTCTCTGTCAAATAAATAAATAAAATCTTTAAAAAAAAAATAATTCCTAATAATGCATATGAAAGCAGGTAAGAATTGATGCTCTTTTTGTCCTAAAATGAGTTTTTTGTCAGCCCACATTATGAAACGAAGACAATAAATATCTAAACACTCTATAAAGAAGTTAAATAAAAAGGTTCTAAAGTACCTAGGGCACCATTAGAAATAGAAATTTACACTCACTAGTATTGAATTATGTACCATTAATATATAAAACTTATTAATTTTAAAATATTATTCATCTATATTTTGATTGTATTATATATTTCATGCATTTATAATATATGTAATATACTGGTACAATATAATTTTTAGAGTAGTGGTACTAACAATTTAAAGATTATATATGTTAGGACCATGTAAAGTGTTTTGTTTTTTTTTTTTTAAGATTTTATTTATTTATTTGACAGAGAGAGATAGTGAGAGCAGGAACACAAGCAGGGGGAGTGGGAGAGGGAGAAGCAGGCCTCCCGTGGAGCAGGGAGCCCGATATGGGGCTCGATCCCAGGACCCTGGGATCATGACCATAGCCGAAGGCAGACGCTTAATGACTGAGCCACCCAGGCGCCCCTGTAAAGTGGTTTTTACCAATAGAGTTAAAAACTTTAAGACCTCTGAGAGAAAAGTGACAATAACAGCTAAGATTTACTAGTCATACTATATGACAGCATAAAATAATTTCCCCTATTATCTTAGTCCTCATGAATTTCTAAATATATTGTCACTTTATTTTTTAAATATGTAAAATCTGACATATCAAGGGCTAGCATCCAAGATCTATAAAGAACTTATCAACTCAACACCCAAAAAATAAATAATCCAATCAAAACTGGGCAGAAGATATGAATAGATACTTCTCAAAGAAGACATACAAATGGCCAACAGACACATGAAAAAATGCTCAACATCACTCAGCATCAGGGAAATACAAATCACAACCACAATGAGATACCACCTCACACCCGTCAGAATGGCTAAAATTAACAAGTCAGGAAATGAAAGATGTTGGTGAGGATGTAGAGAAAGGGGAACCCTCCTACACTGTTGGTGGGAATGCAAGCTGG